>NC_059107.1:99660910-100353370 GCF_020740685.1 Jaculus jaculus
GTGCACACGTGCAACTTTGCACACTTGCATCACCTTGTGCATCTGGCTTATGTGGGACCTGGAGAGTTGAACATGAGTCCTTAAGTTTCGCAGGCAAGCGCCTTAACTAGTAAGCCATCTCTCCTGCCCTCAATTTTCTTTTGTTTATTTATTTATTTATTTTTGGTTTTTCGAGGTAGGCTCTCATTCTAGCTCAGGCTGACCTGGAATTCACTATGAAGTCTCAGGTGGCCTTAAACTCAAGATGATCCTCCTACTTCTGTTTCTCAAGTACAGGGATTAAAGGCATGTGCCACCATGCCTGGCTCCCCAGCTCTTCCTGTATTCATTCTTTTGAGATAGGGCTTCACTAAATTTACCCAGGTTGACCTTGAACTTACATTGTAGCCTAGTAGCTGGTATTACAGACCTATGCCACCCAGCCTAACAACAAAATCAGCTTTCAATGGCAGAACACTGGTAAGGCAACAACAAATTCTGGGTGGATCTCAGGACTTCCAAGGCTGTGCAACACGTGGTAGAAAAACATCGTGAATATTGAAGGGGATGAAAGTCACTGTGGTAGGGATGCGAGCTGAGTCGCAGATGACTGGACAGTGACCTCTCTCTCACCTGTTTCTAATCTCCAGAGCTGAAGTCCCGTCGTGTGGACTTTGAGACGTTTCTGCCCATGCTCCAGGCTGTGGCCAAGAACAGAGACCAAGGCACATATGAGGACTACCTAGAGGGGCTTCGCGTGTTTGACAAAGAGGGGAATGGCAAAGTCATGGGTGCAGAGCTCAGACATGTCCTCACTACCCTGGGTGAGACAGGGACTAGGACTCCTGTGGGGTGGACAGAAAGATGAGCTAGGTAGAACCAGGGAAGGGACCACTGTCCTGCCATTAGTGGGAAGGACTGAGAAGGTCAGTCATTGGAGGAGAGTCTGCAAGACTGTTCCTCCAGCGGCTAAGGTGTCCACCAAAGGGCAGAAGACAGGGAATGAGGTTAGAACCCCACGTTCTCACTTTGGAAGCCACATGGCCTCCGTGATTCCATGTCTAAGTCCTTGCAGCTTGTTTCCTCATATGTCAACGCTTTTGCCAGTTCTAGGACACTGTTAGTGCAAGTGATATGGAAAGCAAGAAGCAGGGTGGGGACAGAGGAGGTACTACTCTGAAGAGCCTTGGGCTGGGGTTCCAACACTGTGTTTGGGATTCAGGAGAGAAGATGACGGAGGAAGAGGTGGAGACTGTTCTGGCAGGACATGAGGACAGCAACGGCTGTATCAACTATGAGGGTGAGAGGTTGCAGCAGCAAGATCTGGAGCAGGGGAGGCGGGGGATGCTGTGCGGTAGCTGGGTCACCCCATTACCTAAAATTCGAAGATCTGCTTCTGAAGCCCTCTTGCCTCCTCTTGTGCAGCCTTCCTGAAGCACATCCTAAGCCTCTGAGCTCCCCAGGTAACCCCTCCAGCCCCTTGGGTCGCCTCGAGAGGCGAGTCGTCTTTCTGCTCAGTTAGAAAAGCAGCGAAGCGCCGTTTCCCATCCAGAACTGCGCAAGCGCCAGGGCTGGGCCACTTTGAATTTTTTCCACACTTGTAGCGGGGTAGCAAACTTGCCTCACCTCTGTTGCAGCTGAAAGCACGCTCTTGCCGCTAGGCGGCCAACTATTGTTTTAAAATAAAGACATGGTTCCTCCTCTGGTGTCAGACTGTTTTCTTTAGAAGGCGCTCTCTGGCGCCAAAGCCAAGGTCGCCGGCTCTTGGCACAGCCTTGAGGGGCAACTTTCGCGGCCCCTCGCAGCCAGGGCGAGCGGGGCGGCGGCCCGCCCATCCCATCACTACTGTGGCCAAGTCACGTGGACGAGCCCGGGCGGGCGCGCCTATTGGCCGAGACTACCGAGAGTGACGTCATGGGAAGTATTAAGGCTAGGGTTGGGCCTGGACTCGCAGCCATTACTGCAGGGAAAGGCCCGCAAAGCTGAGCGGTCAAGATGGTGGGTCCCGGGGCTGGGGCGAGAAGCGGGAATGGAGCAAAGACGGGAGCTACGGGTAGGGGAGAGGGCAGTGGAGGGGAGGGGGCGAAGGGAAGTCAAAGCTGTGTAGCGTTGGCGGTGGGAAGCGAGCCGCCAGCCTGAACTGGAGTTTATGAGACTGGGCGCCTGTGGGGTTGGAGTTCAGGTGCTGACTACTCCCTTCTTCTCCGAGCAGTGTGACTTCACCGAGGACCAAACCGCAGGTAGGCAATCTCGGGGCCCCTGGCTGAGCTCATTCTTACCGAGCTCGACACCCCCTCTAGCGCCTACTCTCAACCCCAACTTCAACGCCCCCCCCCCAGTCTATTCTCCCTCCTAGATCCTCCATTTTCTTTTCTCATTCTTCCTTCTTTTCCCTTCCACTCTAGATCTGAGTCCCAAACACTGGGTGAGTTTTAGGTGGTGTGGCTACAACCTGCTCACTTAATGCCTGCTGTGTTGGGTTTAGGGGAGGATGTACTCAGCTGCCTGTGCTCCTCTTATCAGCTGCTGTGCTCTGCCTCTTCCCTGTGATAGCTGCCCCCCTGCTCCAGCTGGAATTTGTGAAGACAGGACCAGAGTTTGCTAAGGATCACTTAGCCCCACTCCCCAGGAAGGTCTCTTGGTAGGGGAAGGGTGGGTAGTGAGAGGGTAGGATGACCCTGGAGTCAAGAGGTCCCCGGTCCTACTTCCTTATATGGACAGGACCTAGACTGGGCGGTGGCAAATTCCTGCTTGAGCTGTGTTGTAAGCAGGCCTGCCGCCGGCTGAGGGGGTGCATTAGTGCCTAGCACCATGCTGTCAAGTAGGGTGTATATTTATATGGGACATTTGAGTCGGAGAACTAGATCCCTGTTAACAGTCTTGGGTGCACAGGAGGGTAGATATCAGGTTTCTGCAACACTTTAGTTGAACTGTCTGCAGAGTTCTGAGGTGGGGACTTGAGTTCACCCTCGGTGCTGATGTTCATCTGAATCCCTAGAATTCAAGGAGGCCTTCCAGCTGTTTGACCGAACAGGTGACGGCAAAATCCTATACAGCCAATGTGGGGACGTGATGAGGGCCCTGGGCCAGAACCCTACCAACGCCGAGGTGCTCAAGGTCCTGGGGAACCCCAAGAGTGATGGTGAGCATTCTCAAGAACAGCTAGTGTGGCAGTAGGGCCATAGTTCTTCAAGTCTTATCTCGATTAGCCAATCCCACAGATCTCCCTCTTCAGACCAGAATTATCTGTCCTTGTGTGCCCTGCAATTCCACCTTGAGAAGGTACATGACTTCTGGTCTGACACTTCCTACCTCTTGAATGGCAGAGATGAATGTGAAGGTGCTGGACTTCGAGCACTTCCTGCCCATGCTGCAGACTGTGGCCAAGAACAAGGACCAGGGAACATATGAGGATTATGTTGAAGGCCTTCGGGTATTTGACAAAGAAGGGAATGGTACTGTCATGGGTGCTGAAATCCGTCATGTCCTTGTCACACTGGGTAAGGTTCTGTGCCCTTGTCCTCCTGGAGCTAAGGTGCTATGCTGACATACCTCACCTATCACCCAGTTCCAAAATATTCTTTCCTCTGAAGGTGAGAAGATGACAGAGGAAGAAGTGGAGATGCTGGTGGCAGGACACGAGGACAGCAATGGTTGTATCAACTACGAAGGTGAGAGGAAAACTGGGGCCTTTGTGGTAGAAACGGCTATAAAGGCATATTAAGGACAGCATTTGATGCTTTTCTTCTTCCTAGACTTGGTTCCAAAAGGAGCCAGGAGACAAGGGATGGGCCCAGCTTGGCCTGGGACTGGGAGGCTGGGGGTGTGACAGAAAAGGAAAGGGTAATGGGGTGTGAAGGGTGGGGAAGGAATGGAAAATACATGGAATGCCTGTTCCCCCATCACCTGAACCCCTCACCCCATGTCGGTGTCTTGTCTTCACCATTAATGTCTCTTCCTTCCTGCAGCGTTTGTGAGGCATATCCTGTCGGGGTGACGGGCCCATGGGGCGGGTACGGCTCCTCCCAGCCTCTCTGTAGTTGGTTTCCCTAGTGTTTTTCTTCCCAACCTGTGCTCTCTATTCTTTGCCCTTACCCTACTACCATCTGACTTCTTTCTGGCATGTTTTTTTTTTTTTGCATGGAGCTGGCAAGGGAGGGGAGGGATTTCTTAAGGAGGAAGGCAGCTTGGGGTATGGTACCTCCTTCTCTCCTGGAATGGTCTCTCAGGTTTGGCTTACAGGGCCTTGGGTGCTGGTGTCTGGGAACTCTCACCACCTTATAAAGCAGGCTTGCCTTATGTGATCCTTTGGCCCTGAAGCAAGAAGAGTTGGCATAGTGGGGTGGGTTGCCTGGCCCATTCTGCTGTTAACAGCTAAATAGTCTTTTCCTCACCCATCCGCTGGATAGCTTGGAGGTACCCTAACCCAAAACTGTCCTTTCCTCCTGCAACTGGCTGACAGTAGCTGTAGGTATAGTTGAGATTTTTTTTTTTTTTTTTTTGCCTCTGCTGTGTTCTTGCTTCTCAGAGTAGGGTGGTGGTGGGAGCTAACAACCTGTGGGAGGGGAACCAGGGGCAGAGAGAACTTGGTCACTCAAAGTGACACTTCTGCAAACTGACCCCAAGGTTGGTTGCTATGGGCATGTTCCCTCATGCTACCTTGGCCCGTGGTATACCCCTCCCTAGCCCTCTCTCTGGCTCACCCCACCCTTCCTCTCCTCTCCACAGAGCTTGTGCGGATGGTGCTGAATGGCTGAGGACATTCCTGGATCTTGAGCCCAAGCCTTGCCTTGTGTGAGAGCCCTGTGGCCACAGAGGCTTCAGGCTCCTTCATCACAGCACCTTTCACATCTTCTCTTTGGGACGATGTTTGCCATTAGCATTCACTAAATAAATTTGCTACCTTTGCCCTATTTTGGTTCTGCTTTCCTTCCTGAGCAGGGTGTTGGAGAAAAGGTGAGATGATGATTTCTTTGTTGGGGATTTCAGGTTATGGGGAAAGCTAGGTGAGGCCTGTATAATCTTGGCCTCATTTAGGAAATGCTGTACCTATCTGTGCTGCAAAGGTTACACCCATAAATCCCTGTAGGACTAAGACCAGCCATCTTGGGGGTGGGAGGCATCCTTTTGTTCTGTCATGTATCAAATTGAATCTCTTAGGCTTCTCAGAACCCAGCACCCAGCCTCCCAAACACTGAAGGCCTTTTGTGGGGAAGGCTGGGAATGTTTATTGTAGCTAAAGCTAGGCTTTATTAGCACTGTTAGAGCCTGTGTGATAGGCAGGGCTAGGGGCCAATAATAATAGAGGGTAAGGTGAGGGCCTGCCTCCTCCCTAATATGGGAAGGAATGAAGCCACTTCTGAAAGATTTATTGTTAGACAAAATTGCCATGCTGTCTGGATGTCCTTGCAAGTGTCAGCACTGCACTATTTCCAAAGAAGTTGAGAAGCCCTGCTGCTGCAGCAGTGCAGACTCCTAGTGGCTCTGGGCAGCCTCTGGCCTTCTGTGACAAGAGGTCAGCATCTGTGGGCCTATGGCTTGCATAGTGCCACTCCAGCCCCAGTGAATATCCAACGAGGGAGTCCAGGAATGCTGCCCCCAGCCCAGTCCCCCTGCCTGACAGCCACAGGTAAGAACACAAAGGCATCCACAAGATGGAACTGAAAGCAAATTGATTTATAAAAAAAAAAAAAAAAGAAAAAAAAAGAAGAAAAAAGGAAGAAAATAGGATTTTACAGAAAACTTTGAACAGAAGAAAGCTACCAAGACAGAGGAAGAAAAACACAGGGACATGAGAAACAAGGGGCTGGTAGATGAGACCAAGAATGGTACAGAGCCTGGACTCCATTTGCCCCACCTTGAGGAAAGGAAGAACTAGAATAGGGAGATACTGGAGTCCAGCAAGCACAGCCAAACTGTTTTGCCCTCTAACCTGTGTTCTCATTTGGGGAACCCTTAGCTATTAGTGAGGTTCTTCCAGGCTTGGTGGGAGAGGACAGAGGTAAGGGGAACCAATCACTGAATCAGGAAGTGCTTAGGTGCTTTTCAGAATTTCTGGCTTTGAAAACTTGTCCTTTTTCCATGCCTTCTAGGCATGCAAGAATATACCCTAGGGAAGGAAGATTAGCCCCTACTGCCCTTTCTTCCTCTATTATCTACCACAGGAGTCCCCCGCCCTCCCACAAAAATGTTTCCCCACCAAATACACATACGCTGACATCAACTAAGCAGATGACTTTTAAAAACAAATACAAAACTGACATTCAGAGGGAAGGGTCATTGGCTGAGCTGGGATGGCCTAAAACAGCAACCACGAGGAGCAGCAGGAGAGATTAGTATGAATGAACCAGTGGACTGGGCAAGGGGAGCTGACTCAGCACTACCAAGGGGCTCAGACAGGCTTGGTACCCTATTCCATCCCCAAAACTCTTCCCCAAAACTTTTAATTGCCCTTTATTAAAACTCACCCTGCCCCCTCAGAGGTGTAAAAGTTTTGTTATTTTTGTGGGTTGCAATGTGGCTTTGTAAAATCTACTTCCTTTAAAAGGCTTCTTTTTCTTGTTTTCCATAGAAAAATGCAGTAGTTTTGAAGGGGATGCACCCTTATAAGTGGTTAAGTAGAACCTTATATAAACATCTTTCCCCAGCTCTTTGAGGACAGCATTCCCATCCTATCCTTTCTCCTAGACATTAGAAACATCTTTTAGTCTGAGGTCCTTGAATAACTGGATAGAAAAGTGCTCGCCTCTGCTGGGCGTGGTAGGGGCTGTGGAGGGCAGGAGGAGCTTTCCTTACGTAGTGATGAACTCTCCAGGTTGGGGGAGGGTCCCAGTGCTGGGGGAAGGCTGTTCTGGAACCTTGATGTCCATGGGGAATGAAGGGAAGAGATAGCTGGCTGGCTTCTCACTGTGGGGGTGGCACAGGAGTGACTGTGCCTGGGCTCGGGGCTGTAGGGTCTGGAGGCAGGGGGGTGCCTGGGTCTGTGGAGAAAAGGAAGGCAAATCAGCTGGGGCTGAGGGAAGGATCCAGCCCCAGGCTCCACACACAAACACAGAACCAGGCATGGCATGCAGTGGGTGGGTAGATGTATGAGGTATCCACAATGTACAACTTTTTTCCCAACACCTTTTCCCACCTTACACTGAGAAAATACATGCCTCCAAAAAGGAACTCTAAATGGGGCATTTGAATGTGATGGGAGCAAGCAAAGGGATATCAATCGTGCAAACAGGTTTTCAAGATTACAACTGAAATGTTGTACCACTGGACGACTCCATGACCCACCAGTGCAAGGCCCCAACGTCATCCCAGAGATGGCAGCTGCCAGGCTGGGACATGGAGGACAGCCAGAGAGGCCCTTCCTCCTGTATTCTAATTTTACTGGAGTGTTCAAAAAGCATTGTGGAAATTCTAGTACCTGACCCTTTCTCCACTTGCCCTCCCTTCTTCCCTCCATGTGGACCCCTCTCCCTCACCCTTCTCCCCTCCTGGCCCCTTCTCACCTGGCAGTGGGCTGGCACTGGGCAGGAGGTTGCCCTGAACAGCTGCCACAATGGCAGGGCTCTGGGCTGCGGCGGATCCGAGCCCCGGCCCGAGAGGCAAGGAAGATGGCATGGTGGTGGTCGCCGGCAGGTTAGGATGTAGAGGGTTCGCCATGGATACAGGCAGGTTAGGTGGGGGGAGAGTGCCCGGGGCGAATGGGAGATGGTGGTGATGCCCATGCAGGTTAGGAGGAGGGGGAAGGTTAATACTGATGGAGTCAGCTAGACTACCAAATGGAATGACGGATGGAGCAGCAGGAGGAGGAGGAGGCGGCATGCCAAAAGGCAAACCCAAAGGAGCATTACCCGCCACGCCTGGGTGCCCGCTGCCTGGCACTGCCCCTGGCATCAGTGAGGGAGGAGTTTGTTGGTTGGGGAACGGTGAGGGGCCTGGGAAGAAAAAAAGGGTAGATAGTAAAATCCTGCGTACCCAGTCTCTCCTTGGTGTCACCTTCCCTTTTCCTGATACTACATTAAGTGGTAAATCTTTGGACTCGAACTCGAGGTCTGGGTTTAGGAGAAATCCCTGCCAGTTTAGAGATATAACAGAAATGGGTCCATCTGTAGAAACTAAGGCCAACCCTATCTTCATACCCATAACATATGCCCTTCTAGTACGTTCACCTGGATCTCTAGCCAATCAGAGTTCCATAACCCATACTTACCATGGGGTCCAGGGGGGGGTACCCCTGGTGGGACTGCCCCAGGCTGGGGGGCTCCAGCTGGTTGTGGCTGCTGTGGCCCTGCAGTTGACCCTGCCTGCCCAATTTGTTCAGAGGGGCCCAAGCTTCCAGGAGGGGCCCCACTGCCAGCAGGAGAAGGAGCCACAGAGGCTGGAGCCATAGCCAAGCCATGGACGGTGGGTGGCCCAGCAGCCCCTGTGGGAGGTATGGGCTGGGAGCCTGGGGGCAGGGTTGGTGGTGGTTGCTGCTGCTGTTGGTGCATCTGTTGGAAGTGTTGCTGCCGGGCCCTCATCTCTGCGTACTTCAGCTGCTCCATGTGGAAGGCTTGTCGGTCTGCCAGGAGCTGCTGCCTCTGATACTCCAGCTGCCAAGGCCAATTGGATACTGTTACTATTCTGAAAGACTCTCCCTCTCATGCTGAAGGTTCCCCAGATCTAAATTTTGTGCTTCCTCTGTCCTTCTTACCCTACCGCTTGCAAATTCTATGATCTTCATGTCTCCTAGCTGCCCATGTTCCTCCTCAGGACACTGGAGTTAATCTGGTGGTAGGCCTGGCTCACTGTTACTCCAAAAAGCTTTGAACCATTACTTTTTTTTTTTTTTAATGTTTTTTGTTTATTTATTTCAAAGCAACATACAGAGAAAGAGGCAGAGAGAGAGAGAGAGAGAGAGAGAGAGAGAGAGAGAGAAAATGGGCACACCAGGGCCTCCAGCCACTGCAAACGAACTCCAGATGCGTGCACCCCCTTGTGCATCTGGCTAACGTGGGTCCTGGGGAATTGAGCCTCGAACCGGGGTCCTTAGGCTTCACAGGCAAGCACTTAACCTCTAGGCCATCTCTCTAGCCCTGAACCATTACTTTGATTGGAAAATGCTACCAGTTCCTGTCAAATCAAATTCTTTTTTGGGGGGGTTGGAGGGTGGTAGATAAATAACTCAGTGGTTAAAGGCACTTGCTTGAAAAGCCTGAGCACCTGAATTGGATGCCCCAATACCCATGTAAAGCCAGATGCACAATGAAGCACACAAATCTGGAGTTAATTTGCAGTGGCTGGAGGCCCTGGCATGCCAATTCTCTCTGTTTCTCCCTCTCTGTTTCATTAAAAAAAAAAAAAAAAAAAAAAAAAAAAAAAAAAAAAAAAAAGGTTTTCTTTTTAGTGTAGAAAAGGAAACAAAGATCTCCTTAGGAAATTAAAAGATATTTGGGTTTGTTGTTGTTGTTGTTTTGTTTTTGGAGATAGGCTGACCTGGAATTCACTATGTAGTCTTCAACTGCCCTTGAACTCATGGTGATCCCCCTACCTCTGCCTTCTGAGTGCTGGGATTAAAGGTGTGTGCCACCACGCCCGGCCTGGGATTTTTATTTTTTTCCCCCCCTGTGTATTTTTCACCTTTCTTATTCTTTTTTCCTTTTTAAAATTTTTTTGTTTTTATTTTTTCTGAGGTAAGGTCTCGCTCTAGCCCAGGCAGTCCTGGAATTCACAAAGCAAATATATTTTATCTGGCCTTGGTGGCGCAAACCTTTAATCCCAGCACTCGGGAGGATCGCCGTGAGTTCAAGGCCACCCTGAGACTACAGAGTGAATTCCAGGTCAGCCTGGGCTAGAGCGAGACCCTACCTCAAAACATTAAAATAAAATAAAATAAAAAGTATGAGCCACCAAGCTTCGTAAGATATATATATGTATATGTATATAATTTATTTATTTGAAAGAGAAAGAGGGAGGGAGAGAGAGAATGGTTGTGCTTGGGCCTCCAGCCACTGCATACAAACTCCAGATGCATGTGCCCCTTGTGCATCTGGCTAATATGGGTCCTGGGGAATCCAACCTGGGGCTTTGCAGGCAAGCACCTTAACCGTTTAGCCATCCCTCCAGCCCAGATTTATTTTCTTAAAATATTCTATTTTCATTTATTTACTTGAGAAAAAGGGAGGGAAGGAGGGAGAGAGAAAGAGGCAGAGAGAGAATGCGCATGTCAGGGCCTCCAGCTGCTGCAAATGAACTCCAGACGCATGTGCTACCTTGAATATCTGGCTTACATTGAGTCCTGAGGAGGTGAACCTGGGTCCTTTAGCTTTGCAGGCAAGCGCCTTAACTGCCAAGCCATCTCTCCAGCCCAGTAAGATTTATTTTTTATTTTTGTTTTTTTTTTGAGATAGGGTCTTGTTACACAGCCATAGTTAGTATGGTACTTACTAAGTAGCCTAAGATGTCCTCCTGCCTCAGGCTCCTTAGTGCTCAGATTACAGGTGTGTACCACTATTCCCAGCTTTCAGGCCTTATACACTAGATATATAAATAAAATAAAATAAATATTTTTTAATACATACTTTAACAAGATGAACTTGGGATAGAGAGATGGCTTAACAGCTAAGGCACTTGCCTTCTAAGCCTAAGAACTCATGTTTGAATCTCCAGGTCCCACATAAGCCAGATGCACAGTGATGCTGTGCAATGTTGCCCATGTGCACAAGGGGGTGCACATATCTAGAGTTTGTTTGCAGTGGCTGAAGGCCCTGGCATGCCCATTCTCTCTCTCTCAAATAAATTAAAGAAAAAAAAATTTAAAAGATAAAGTCCATGCTACAAGCCTTATATTTGGCCAGCCAGGCCAAATGAGCCAATAGTGGCACATCTGTCACAGAGGAAGTTGGACTGGAGGCCCACTCCATGGGACAGAATACATCCCTGACACTGAAAACCTACAACAGGGGTAGTCATGAGTCCTTGGGGTGTAATGTCTGATGGTATCTGGCTAAATGTATATACTATGCTTATCAAACTGCCCAGTAAACACTTCTCTTAATGTTCATATCCTTGTATTAATGCTACTCTCACTTTTGGTTACAGAACCTTCTCTTTTCAGACGGCAGTGACCTTGGGATGACTCAGAAGGCACCATGGTGCTGAGAAGTGACAGAGGAGTGCTCAGCACTGAAATATCTCAATCACACCTTCCATGGTTCAGGGTCCATTGCAGAAGAGGTGGCAAAAAGAATGCAAGAGCCAAAGGAAGGGTAGGACTCCTTACAACGTGCTCCTCCAGACACAAAATGGCCTGGATATCCATGACCTCACAGTGCCTGACACTACCTACACAAGACCATCATAACAGGAAGAAAAGATCATGACATCAAAATAGAAGAGAGACTGACTGAGGGGTAGGGGATATGATAGAGAGTGGAGTTTCAAAGGGGAAAGTGAGGGGAGGGAGGGAATTACCATGGGATATTGTTTACAATTATGGAAGTTGTCAATAAAAATAAAAAAGATGAAGTGCAGAGGCTGGAGAGATGGCTCAGCTGCTAAGGCACTTGCCTCCAAAGCCTAATGACCTGGGTTTAATTCCCAAGTACCCAAGTAAAGCCAGGTACACAAAATGGTGCATGAGTCTGAGGTTTGTTCGCAGTGGTTAAAGGCCCTGGCTCACCCATTCTCTCTTTCTCTATCTCAGCATGCAAATAAATAAATAAATAAACAAATAAATAAAGTATTGGGCTGGAGAGATGGTTTAGTGGCTAAGGACATGACTGTGAAGCCTAAGGGCCCAGGTTCTATTCTCCAGGTCCCACGTAAGCCAGATGCACATGGTGGCACATGTGTCTGGAGTTTGTTTGTAGTGGCTAGAGGTCCCAGCATGCCCATTCTCACTTTCTCCCTCTCTGCCTCTAATAATAATAATTATTATACATATATATAAATGAAAGCTGGGTGTGGTGGCACAAACTTTTAATCCTAGCACTCAGGGGGTAGAGGCAGGAGGATTTCTGTAAGTTCGAGGCCAACCTGGGACTACAGAGTGAGTTCCACGTCAGCCTGGGCTAGAGTGTGACCACTAATAACAAAAAGTGTGGGGGAGGGGACTGGAGAGATGGCTTAGCAGTTAATCACTTGCCTGTGAAGCCTAAGGACCCTGATTCAAGGTTCAATTCCCCAGGACCCATGTTAGCCAGATGCACAAGGGGGCGCACATATCTGGAGTTCACTTGCAGTGGCTGGCAGCCCTGATGCGCCCATTCTCTCTCTCTCTCTGCCTTTCTCTCTTTCTCTGTCACTCTCAAATTAAAAAAAAAAAAAAGTGTGTGGGGGGAGTGGTGGAGAGATGGCTTAGCAGTTAAGGCATGTGCATGCAAAGTCAAAGGATTCCGATTCGATTTCTCAGGACCTATGTAAGCCAGATGCACAAGGGGGAGTTTGTAGTTGCTGGAGGCTCTGTATGCCTGTTCTCTCTTTCTGACTCTTTCTCTCTCTCTCAAAAAGACTGAAAGCCTACTCCATAGAAGGGAATACATGCCTGGTACTGAAAAACCTAGGACTGGGCAAGTTATGAGCCCTAAAAGTATAACACCCACTGGTGTCTGGCTAAATGCATATATTATGCTCACCAAACTTCCTGGTAAGCACTTCTCTAAATGTTCATACCCATATATTTATGCTATTTCCACTTTATTATTTTATTTTTTAGTTTTTTGAGGGAGGGTCTCACTCTAGCCCAGGCTGAGCTTGAATTCACTCTGTAGTCCCAGGTTGGCCTTGAACTCATAGAGATCCTCCTACCTCTGGCTCCCAACTGCTAGGATTAAAGGAGTATGCCACCACGCCAGCTTTACTCTCACTTTTGGTTAGAGAAGCTTCTCTTTTCAGATGGGGGTGACCTCTGGGATGACTCAAAAGATACCATAGTGCTGAGAAGAAGTGATAGAGGAGTGACTGAGAGGGGGAGGAGATATGATGGAGAGTGGAGTGGTGAAGGGGAATGTGGGAGGGGGGAATTATCATGGTTTATTGTGTATACTTATGGACGTTGTCAATAATAAAAAAAAATTCAAAATAGATGAACTTGGGCTGGAGAGAGGGCTCAGTGGTTAAAGCACTTGCCTGCAAAAAAAGCTTAACAACCCAGGTTTCATTCCCCAGTATCCACGTAAAGCCAGATGTACAAAGCGGCGTATGCATCTGGAGTTTGCAGTCGCTAGAGGCCCTGGTGTGCTCATTCTCTGTCTGTCTGTCTGTCTGTCTGTCTATCTATCTATCTGAGTCTCTCTATGCTTGCAAATAAATAATTGAAAAAAAGATAAATAATTTAAAAAAAGGTCAGCCTGGGCTAGAGTAAGACCCTACTTCAAAAAAAAAAAAAAAAAAGATAAACTGTTAGTACTTGTTTGTCCTACCCACTTTGCAATTCACCACTCAGATCCTTAGTCACCTAGTCTTTTTTTGTTGTTGTTTTGTTTTGTTCTAAAGCTGTGTCTCATTCTGGCCCAGGCTGACCTGGAACTCTTTCTGTAACCCAAAGCAGCTAGAACTCGGATGGTGGCCATCCATTCAATCAGGCAGTATTTACTGATGTGTCTACTAAGGGCCAGCACTATTCCAGGACCTGGAGATAAACCAAAAAGTTCAACTGGCAACTCTCCTCCATGGAGCTAGTGTTCGGTGGCACCCCAGCCTTCATATTCACAAGTAGGGCTGCTTGTCCCCAGGTGCCTGGGGCCCATTCCCTCTACTCTACTCCTCTTCACTTTGAAGCCCTGTAAGAGTCAGGATTTCCATGCCTGGTCTTCAGGCAGGGTTCCAGGCTCCTTCTGACCCTCAAGGGGATGCTACTCACTGCTTCTCGCTCCCGGTCCATTATTGTCTCCAGTTCCTCAAAGTGGCGGAGTTTGATCTCCAGTTTTTTCATTTGGGTCTCCACCAGCAGGGCCACCAAGGATTTGATCTTCCTCTCCTCAACAGCAGCCAAGTGCTAAGCAAGGAGGAGTAGGACAGCAGGTCAGCAGGAGGACCCAGCTGCAGACAGTCCAGGGGAGACAGGGTAGGACGGATGCTGGTAGGTTAAGAAGGAAGTAGCTGTGGTCACAATCCAGAGGAGGACAAGCTTGATTTTAAAAAGAGCAGGAAGAAAAAGCATGGCAAGAGTTAAGACAAAGTCAAACAATTTGCAGGGCTGGAAATAGGTCCAATGGTAAAAGATTTAAAAAGCTTAGAGATGACTAACTCTTGCTTAGGATAAAAAGGAAATGAGCCAGCATTATTTAAGGGGTGAGCAGATAAAGGTTTCCACTGAGATGGAAGATAAGGAAGAGGGTGTCTTCTTCCTGGGCTCTCTGAGGCCTGGCCTCACCTTGGCCTTCACTGCGGCAGCAGCTAGGGCAGCAGCGGCAGCAGTGGAGAGGTTGCCCTCACCAATGTCCCGCTCCACCTTCGTCTTCCTCTCCCCCTCTGATTCTGCCACTTCCTTCAGCACCTCCTCCTGCCCTTCCTTTGGTTCCTTCTCCTTCTCAGGATCAACTGGGCAAGACAGGGTTGAGTTAGCCTTGTAGCTTCATGTCTCTTTCCTGTGCCCCCAACCACCATTCTGAGGGGCTCACCTACTGGGTCTCCATCACTCTTCTCTGACTCCTTCTCACTATCACCTTCTTTCCCTTTCTCTTCATCCTTCTTCGGAACGTCACTTGTTTTCTCCTTTGCTTCCTCTTCAACAGTCCCTCCTCCTTCTCGGGGCTCCTGAGGTTCCATGGAAGAAAGGAAGGCATCAAAGGCTACAGTGACTAGCTCTAACACCAAGCTCTCAGACTGAGGACTGTACCCCTCTTACTCAGAGGTGCCGGGCTCCAGGAGATTACCAGCCCCAGGTCACTCCCTCACCTTGGGCTCCTTCTTCTCATCTGTGGCCTGGCCCTCTGCCCGTGCTTCGTCACTTCCACTTTCCTCTGGGACCATGGGGAAAGAGAAGGAAATGAGAGATGACTATAATGTCTTGTCTGTTCAACAGCTGAAACTTCAGTGAAAGGACCAGCAGGAATGAAAGTCCCTATGGTGAAGTCCTGAGGAAAATAAAGCCCTACCAATTTTCTCTCCTGTGCTGTGCTTGATACCAACGTGTGGCACAGAGAGATCCACAAAAGTGTAGATGATTCTTTTTTTTTTCTTCAAGGTAAGGTCTCCCTCTAGCCCAGGCTGACCTGGAATTCACTATGTAGTCTCAGGGTGGCCTCAAACTCATTCTCCTACCTCTGCCTCCTGAGTGCTGGGATTAAAGGTGTGCACCACCATGCCCAGCTATTTTTTTAAAGCTTTTAAAAAATATTTATATTTATTTGAGAGAGAAAGAAAAAGAGGGAATGGATGCGCCAGGGCCTCCAGCAGCTAAAACAAACTCCAGATTCATGTGCCTCCTTGTGCATCTGGTCTATATGAGTCCTGGGGAATTAAACCTGGGTCCTTTGGCTTTGCAGGCAAGCACCTTAACTGCTAAGCCATCTCTCCAGCCCTCCGACTCTTTATTTTATTTTATTTTATTTTATTTTATTTATTTGAGAGAGAAAGAGGCAGATAGAAAGAACGGGCGTGCCAGGGCCTCCAGCCGCTGCAAATAAACTCCAGATACGTGTGCCACCTTGTGCATCTGGCTTATGTAGGTACTGGGGACTCAAATCTGGGTCTTTATACAAGTGTCTTAACCCCTAAGCCATCTCTCCAGCCCCAGTTCTAACTCTTGGTAAAAGAGAAGGAACCTAAAATCTTGCCAGGTCTTACCAATACGCTCAGGCTCATCCGAGGCGGTCCCTGCGATGCCACTGCTTTCCAGCCCGAAGGCCGGGTCTGCTTTGCCTGTGACTTTGGCTGCTTCTTCCACTTTCCGAACATGGGCTTCCACCAGGGCTGTGGGCACCTCTTCCTTCATTTTGGAGAATTCTTCTGCAAGATCCAGAGGGATGAGGGCTGGGATGGAGCAGGTGGCCAGTTCTGGTTATCCCTATGAAAACTTCTTCATAAGCCCACCTCTTCCTGTAAGACTAGCTAGGAGTCTAGACAGGTGCCTGAGCTTGACAGCAGCAAAGCCATCAGGGTAGCCAGACTCGAGAGGGTTTTACAATCTGAGCATCTAGCCCTTCAAAAGCAAATGAAGGCCAGGACCCACCCAACTCCCCGATTACCTAGGGCTGACTTTGCAGCAGCAGAGGCAACCCGGGGATCCACGACAGAGGCCAGGAAGGCAACAGTACTCATAACAGGGTTGCCTGATTGACTGAAGGGGATGGGCTGGTAGGCCAAGGGGCCCAGGGAGGCCTCAGAGTCCTCAAGGTACGGGTCTTCAATGGGAAGGCGAAGAAAATGCAAGATACACTCATCCTGTGTGCGGCTTCCTACATGTTCGGATACTTTATTCCAGTCATCCTTGTACATTTCCAGGGCCTGGTGGTAGTGGTGGAGACACAACTCCGCTTACTTAGCCACTTTTCTCGAAGGTCAACTCCCCCCATTCTACTAAGGACAGCCGGTTTCAAAGCACTCTGTGTTCTGGTATTTGTGTACTCTGCTGGGTCCAAGGGGGGTTGGGTCTCCAAGAAGTGCTAAGAAAGGATATGGAGTTAGTGAAATGGTCCAAATCCCTGGCTTGATGCTGTTCCTGGGCAGGTGTGACAGGCATCAGGAAGGGGAGTGCCTGAGGCAAGATCATGCTCTGCTCACACCAGACTTCATGAGCTCTCCCCACTCACAAGGGTAGCCAGCACCCTAGCCACTTCTGTTTTCATAGAAGAATTCTCCTTGCCTTCTCCCAATTACCTCCAGGAGTAGAAGGGTCTCCTGTTCTGTCCACTCTCGAGTAGCACTGGCTGCAGCTTTGCTCTGCAGGGAACACACAAGTAAATCACAGAGAGAAGCTACAATCCCTATCCCTATGGTGACGGTTCTCTACCCCACAGTGGCTGTACCTCATACCTTGGAAGGAACATTCTTCTTTGTGTACATGTCTGTGCGCAGTCCAAAGTTCTGCATGTCTGTGGGTTTCTCTTTGCCTTTGTCAGGAAAGTTGAGCATTTGCTGAGAAGCAGAGCTCTGCTATTTGTGGAAGGGGAAAAGAGAGGTGAGTACAAACGACCACAGGGGCCAGAGGCAGACAGAGAGAGAAAACAGACAGAAGGAGCTTCCTTCTTGAAGCCAGGGACACCCCAGGGTGGGACTTTCTCCCTTATTGCTGCAGCTCCTCTGCTCTCATGTCTCTTTTTTCCCAGGCAGGGGCCCCCCACTGAAGGGGCAAATAAGAAGCCCAGCGGGGTCTACACCCCACCTACCAGCTCTGGCTTGCCCTTAGCCGCCTCTGGCACCAGGTCATCCAGCTCTTTGCCCTTCCGCCCAGCCTTGGTATCAGCATCAACCTGGCGGCCCTGGGGGACAGAGCTTGGCGTCATGGAAGCTGGGCAGGAAATGGCCAGGTCAAGGCTCTGGAGGCCTCAAGACCAAATGCTGGGCAGCCCACAAGCTCTGGGAGCACTCATGCCACTGTTCCATGCTGCATTCATGGTTAATCAGACATGTAGTTGGCATGATAGACATTTGTATCCATAGATCTTTACAGGTTCTCTTAGGAGCTGGACTTTTAGGTTCTAATACTAGATTCAGGACTCCATGACCTTGGGCAAGCCACATAACTTTTCTCGTACTTTAAAAAATGTATGAAATGGAAATGGAAAAAAAAAATGAAGGTGATAATAATTATGAGGCAAAAATGAAAAAAAAATGTGGGAAACATGACAAAGTTTAAAAAGTACACACAAGTTAGTTAATTTTAAGCAATTTTTCTCTGTCAGCTACATTAGCTTCTCTGTTCCCTGAGGACAAGGAGCAACTTTTCTCTCTCAGCAAGTGCTCATAGCCTTAGGTACTAATGCTGAGAGAAGGAGCTAAACACATGGGACGGGTTCTGCAGCCTTTCCCAACCCACAGAAAAGGAAGAAGCCTCACAATACTCCTGAACCGTTACCCTACAAAAAACAGAAAAAAGAAAAGTCCAAAGAAGCCCAGGCTTAACCATCCCACCTTGTCCCTGAGCCCTTCACCCTACCTGGGGGGTCTTGGGCTGAAGAGGAACCAGCCCTGATGGTGTATCTGCCAAGACATGGAAGTGAGAAGTGGGTGGAGGCCCCATTGGGGTGGGTCGACTCTCCGCATCCACTTGGTAGTTAATAAGACCCCATTGTTCTAGGAAGGCATGGACCCTGTGAGGAGAAAGGCAGAATTAGTATCACAGGAGAAAGAAGGCCAGAGGCACAAAGTTTCCCCTTCCTCTCTTCCTCCTTCAAGCTCTGCAATCCCTCACTTATCACCCAAACAGCAGTGACACCCAAGTATATATCTCTAGCTTGGTCCTCTCTCTCCACAGTCACCTTCTACTGAACATCTATCTCTTCCCGGATGGCTAGTCAAGCACATCCACCATCTCTTTGCTGCAGACAAGCCGTGCATTCCCCTTTATCCCATACCTCCAAACCATCAAGTCATTTATCACCAAGCCTGTTATGATTATGTTTACAAGTATTTTCTGTCTTGAGGTGTTTCATCCTGTATGTTTTACTAAGTTCCTCACAGGTATTCCTAGTTCTGGTAAGTCAGACACAGGTACACATCTTCGCAAACCCCTTTTCCTCAGCCACAAGACCCACCTCATGATGGCACAGACATCACCCGCCAGGTTCCTCCGACAGGCAGTAGAAGTAAGATACTCCTGGGGATTCAGTCGGTAAGTGTCAATCATGAAATTTCGGTAGGCCAGGTATCTTAGAAGACACAGCGAGATGAACAAAAGGAAATAAATGTTGAAATATGACAAAAGAGCTAATGGTACTTCCTGTGTTGACAAAGAAAAGTAGCAGGTGATTTGACTCACAGTGCCTGCTAACTGGATGGGATTCAAATATGTTTTCCATGATGGATTTTTAATTCAAGTTAAGTGAACTACCCTCTTCTTACAGTTGGGACTGCCTCAGCCTCTTAAATGGTAGGATTACAGGCATATACTATCATACTCAGCTCATGCCTTTTGAAAAAAAGGATCTAAAGGTAAGAGAATAAAATGTCTTTGTTCCCAATACCTATGTTAAACAGAAGTCCAAAGTAATGCATCCACTGAATCAACATGATACCAGAGAAAGGACTTACGGGTTTTTTTTTTGTTGTTCTTCCTGTTTTGCTTTTGCCTTTTCAATTTTATTTATTTAATTATTTGCAAGCACAGAGAGACAGAGAAGAGAGATGAGAGAAAGAGAGAGAGAGGAGAGAATAGATACACCAGGGCCTCTAGCCACTGTAAATGAACTCCAGATGCATGCACCACTTTGGACATCTGGTTTTACATGGGTACTGGGGAATCAAACCTGGGCCATTAGGCTTTGCAGGCAAGTACCTTAACTGCTGAACTATCTCTCCAGCCCTCATTTTTATTTATTTATTTATTTACTTATTTATTTTGAAAGAGTATATGCACATCAGAGCCTCTTACCATTGCAAATGAACTCCATATGAATGCACCATCTTGTGTACCTGGCTTTAAGTGGGTACTGGGAACTGAACCTAGGCCTGCAGACTTTGCAAGCAAGTGCCTTTTACCACTGAACCATCTCCCCAGCCCTATTTGAGTTTTTTAGACAGGGTGTCATGTAACCCAGACTGGTTTTGAACTCCTGATTGTCCTGCTTCTTGCTTCCCAAGTGCTATGATTACAGGCATGCATCATTACACTTGGCTCTTTTTGTTTGTTTGCTTTTCAAGGTAGGGTCTCGCTAAGGGCTGACCTGGAATTCACTGTGCAGTCTCAGGGTGACCTCAAACTCACATCAATCCTCCTACCTCTGCCTCCCAAGTGCTGGAATTAAAAGTGTATACCACCACACCGGCTTTTTGTTTTGTTTTGAGATAGGGTTTCATACTATTATCCAGGGTAGTCTGGAACTTGCTTTGTGGCTCAGGATAGCTTATAACTCACAATCAGCCTCCTGCATCAGCCTCTGAAGTGCTAGGATTACAGATGAGAGCTTATGTTTTGAAGCTGGAAAAGTTCAAATCACAGTTCTATCATAATGATCTTGGTAAGCAACTTGCATGTTCTTTTTGTGTATGTGTAGTTATTGCATCTCCATGTGCAAAGGCCAAAGAACATTGGGTATTTTCTTCTATCACTCAGCCACATGCTTACCTGAGACAGTCTCTCACTGAACCCAGAACTGCCATGTTCAGTCAGACTGGCTGATAAGTGAGCCCCAGCAATTCTCTGGTCTCTGCTCCCTACAGGATTGGAGTTACAGGCACACATGGCTATGTCCAGCTACTTACATGGGTGTTGGGAATATAACTCAGAGCAAATCAGGCCCTAACACTTGTACGGCAAGTGTTCTTACCCACTGAGCTATCAACCTAGCTCAACTTGTGTGCTTTGAAGCTTAGACTCCTCATTTGTAAAATGGAATGTCCATGTAGAATGGAAATGTACAGAAGTCTGCATAGTACTAGCTTATACTTGTAGTTGTTATAAGGTACAATTTGAGAATACAGCCAAACTGAAAGATACAGATGCAAAAAAAAAAAAAAGATAAAGATGCTGGTATTCTTTTTTTCAGGGTAGGGTCTCACTCTAGCCCAGGCTTATCTGGAACTCACTATGTAGTCACAGGGTGGCCTCAAACACTTGGAGAACCTCTTGCCTCTGCTGGGATTAAAAAGTATGCACCACAACACCTGGCTTTGGTTTTACTTCTTGACTGCTATGTGATCCCATCCAAGTAACTTAAAACACCCAGCTCCCAGTGTCCTAACCTATAAACTAGAGATGGAGATTTAGTCAGCCTCAAAGGTGGCAGATATACAGATTCGTCAATATGTAGTGCAAATGTAAAGTCTCAAGAGATGGTAAGTCCTCAGGCTGGAGACATGGTACAGCGGTTAAGGCCTGCCAAACCTAACAAACAAAGTTCGATTCTCCAGGACCCACGTAAGCCAGATGTGCAGAGCAACACATGCATCTGGAGTTTGTTTGCAGTGGCTAGAGGCCCTGGCACATCCATTCTTTCTCTTTGCTTGCAAATAAATAAATAACACATAAAAGACAAATTTAAAAAAAGAGGTGGGGGGGGGGCTGGAGAGATGGCTTAGCAGTTAGGCATTTGCCTGCAAAGCCAAAAGCTCTCGATTTGATTCCCCAGGACTCACATAAACCAGATGCACAAGGTGGTGTATGCATCTGGAGTTCGTTTGCAGTGGCTGAAGGCCCTAGCATGCCTATTCTCTCTCTCTCGTAATAAATAAAATAAAAGAGATGTTAAGTTCTTCAAAAGATGCAGGTAATTATTATTATTATCATTTACTGTAGCACGAATTCAGTTCCTATTCCTGCCAGTATATCATGATGAATCACATCATCTAGTAACTAAGTCCTTTTCCTCCTTTTCACACATACTGCTTTCCCCAAGAAGAAGTGAGACCCATACCAAGTAATAGGGAGAGAAACAAGGTAAGAAAAGAAAATGATCCTGATGAGGGGAAGCTGAGGAATAGCTATAAAAAAATTTCATTCAGGGATGGAGAGATGGCTTAGCAGTTAAGGAGCTTGCCTGCAAAGTCAAAAGACCTAGGTTCGATTTCCCAGGACCCACCTAAGCCAGATGCACAAGATGGTACATGTGTCTGAAGTTCATTTGCAGTAGCTGGAGGGCCTGGCGTGCCCATTCTCCCTCCCAAATTAAAAAAAAAAAAATTCATTCAGCTCTTACCCTGATGTATCTATAACCATGCAAGACTGCCAAGCCTAATACAAAGACAAGCAGACTGACAGAAAGTAAACTTTAAAGGAACCTTTTTCATTTGAGACAGGTCTCACTCTGTAGCCCAAGCTGCCCTTGAACTCATGATCCTTTTATCTCAGCCACTAAGGACCCAAGCAGGTATGGGCCAGGTAACTCAGAAGAGAGAGAGGAATGAACAGGAAGAAAAATAAATGTTGAAGACCCAAGGGGAGGAAAAATTACAAAAGAGCTCCTCCTGTATGACAAAGATGGAAAACAACAAATTAGACTCAAATAAACCTGGCTAGACTTTGGATTCCTAATCCTAAACTTTTATTTTTTTCCACTGGTGTAGGGGATCAAATCCTTGTGCATATTCAGGAAGGGCTCTAGTGCTGGCCTACATTCCTAACCCTTAAACCTGTTATTTTCTCTCCAAAAATACATGTTAATTCGGATTTGGGTTTTCTTTATTTCCTTCTCTTGTGTTTCTTTTTATTTATTCATTTATTTAGATTATTTGCTTCCTTCCTGGTATTTGTGTGTGTACATGGGCATACCAGGGTTTCTTGCTGTTGCAAATAAACACCTAATGCTTGACTCACTCTCCCCACCTCATAGGTCTCATTATAGCCCAGGCTGGCCTGGAAATCACTCTGAAGTCCCAGACTGGCCTTGAATTCACAGGGATCCTCCTACCTCTTACTGCTTCGTGGGTACTGTGATTAAAAGTGTGTACCACCCATCAGAAATAGATGGTAAGACCCTATTGCTGAAGACTCCACATGCCTGGTCTGCTAGGTGACTGAGAAGTCAAGCTGGGACAGAGCTGAAAACCTCCTCCCTGTAGACCAAGATGACAGAAAGCTGGAGAAAGCTGCACAGCATGCAGCCCTATGGGAGACAGAAGTCATCAGTGGTGAAAACAGTGGACACAAGTGTGGCCAGCCAGGCCAAATGACTGAACAGGTGCAATTGGGGCACGTCTGTTATAGGGGAAACCCACCACTCTAACATTGGACTGGAGGCCCACTCTGCGGGAGGGAATATGTGCCTGGTACTGAAAACTTAAAAGCCAGGCACGGTTTTTAATCCCAGCACTCCGGAGGCAGAGGTAAGTGGATCACTGTAAGTTAGAGGCCACCTGAGACTACAGAGTGAATTCCAGGTCAGCCTGGGCTAGAGCGAGACCCTACCTCAAAAAACAAAACAAAAAAGGAACATGTTTAAGTGCTAGGCTGTGGCTGTCTAATGTCCTAGATCATGTCAATGTAAGCCCAGCACAGTGCCTGGATGCATGCTGCTAAGGAAACATTTGTTAAACTGAATATTAATGGGTCTGGGAGGACACATGGGGAAAGGAGGGCAAAAGAGAACCATGACATGAAATCTTACATTTCTGGAGTCTTGGACTTATTCTTGCCGTTGAAGAACTCTGGGAGAGCTCTCCGCTCAATGGCATGAACACTGCAAGATAATTCACAATGGGTTCAGGAGGTGTTGGGAAAGGAATAGTGCCCCAAAGGGAAGAAATTCCTGGAAGGTGGAGGTGGGTAAACAGCACAAAACTCTAAGAAAGTACCATAAACTTGGGGAGAACTTCCCACCAGGGCTACAGGACTCACAGAGATCAGGAGCAAATCTAGTAGGAAATGCAGCTGTCTCACTGAGGAAGAAGTAACTTCCTTGGAGGAGCCAGGAGAAATAACCCACTGATCCCCAGAAGGGAATTAGAGACTCAGGGAAGAGTTGGAACAGTACCTGTTGTAGTCAAACCAGGCAGCATAGCTGGGAATGATGATATGGTGGGTCTGTTCAGTCACATTGTCCTCATGCAGGTCTGGATTCTTGGTCTGCTCGCCCTTGTTCCCCGTACTGCTCTCATCCTCATCCTATGAGTATGAAGGCTGCTGGACACTCAGCATTCCCATTTCTCCCCTAGTTACCTTCTGCTTCTCCTCTATCCCCAGAATACAGACACTAACAATAGGGAATGGGGATGAGCACTGTGGGACCCAGGACTCTGAAGGGGTAGAGTTTTGAGCAACAGCTAGAACTAATCCATGGTGGGAAGAATCTGGACAGAAGGAACTTTATGAACACAAATCACAATCAAATAGAGAGGTAGAGCCTCTCTACACTGGCTCCACCTTGCCCGTGGTCTCCATGCTTTCATCCTCCTGTTCATCTGAAAGATAAAGGAGAACAAACATAAGGCTGGAGCTCTAAGGGTCAGAGGAGTCCTACCAGAAAAACGGCAGTCTAGGAGGTGACAGCTGAGCTCTCCCCATGCCTCGGGCACTGCCTGCTTTGCCTGCAGCTCCCTGTCTTACCCAAGTCAGTCATGGTGCCGCCTTTGACTGGAGCTGACTCCGAGTCCTTCTTAGTGTTGACTGCCAGGAGAAAGAGACGTTTTATCAGACATGTTCAAGCAAAATTGAGGCCTCACCTTTTCAACTGTTTATAGTCCTACAGATGTTATTCCTCTAACAATTTAAAACTCACTTGCTACCTTTACCTTGGCCCTCAACCAAAAATTCATTTAGCTTCTTTTTTTTTTTTTTTGCAGGGAGGGGTTCAAGATAGGGTCTCACTCTAGCCCAGCTGACCTGGAATTCACTATGTAGTCTCGGGGTGCCAGGGTGGCCTCAAACTCACGGTGATCCTACCTCTGCCTCCCAAGTGCTGAGATTAAAGTGTGTGCCACCACACCCACTGTAGCCTTTTCTTTTTTCTTGCATGCGCCACCATGGCCAGCTTCCTTTTATAGTTTTTGCATGTATAAGTTTGTTTGTGTGTGTGTGTACATGTGCAACTTGGTGGGCATGCATGTTGAGGTCAGAGATAGATATCAGGTGTCTTCCTCTATTATTCTCCACATTTAAATTATTTTTATTTTATTTATTTGAGAGAGAAAGAGACAGAGAGAGAATGAGTACAGGCTGACATGTAGTCTCATGGTGGCTCCAAACTCACAGGGATCCTACCTCTACCTCCCAAGTGCTGGAATTAAAGACATGTGACACTACACCTGGCTATCATCTTTTTTTGTTTGTTTGTTTGTTTGTTTGTTTGTTTGTTTTTTGAGGTAGGGTTTCACTCTGGCCCAGGCTGACCTGGAATTAACTATGTATTCTCACGGTGGCCTCGAACTCCCAGTGATCCTCCTACCTCTGCCTCCCAAGTGCTGGGATTAAAAGTGTGTGCCACCACGCCCGGCTATGGCTATCATCTTTTAATGTACTGAATCTGAATGAAATACATGCAATTCTTTCTTTCTTTGTACTGAGGAAAATTTAGGGCTTTACCCATGCCTATGCGAGTGCTTAACCACTGAGCTATTACACTCATCATCTTTCTACTTTATTTATTTTTCAGTTTTTTCGAGGTAGGGTCTCACTCTGGCACAGGCAGACCTGGAATTAACTATGTAGTCTCCAGGTGGCCTCAAATTCCTCCCTCTGCCTCTGGAGTGCTGGGATTAAAGGCATGAGCCACTATGCCCGGCTTTTTTTTTTTTTTTAACCTTTGTTTGTTTCTTCGAGGCAAGGTCTTACTCTAGCCAGGTTGACCTGGAACTCACTCTGTAGGCCAGGCTGGTCTTGAACTCCACAGTGCTTGGACTAAAGGCATGTTCCACCATACCCGGCCTTTACTTTTTGAAGTAGTGTGTCACTAAGGTGCCCAGACTGGTCTGGAACTCATTCTCTAGTTCAGACAGGCCTTGTACTCATGACCCTATTACCTCAGCCTCCCAAAATAATTTGAATTAGAAGCTTGTACCACAAAGCCTGGCTGAGTGATTTATTTTTATTTTTTTTTATTTATTTTGTTTTTTTGAGGAAGGTAAGGTCTCACTCTAGCCCAGGCTGACCTGGAACTAACTATGTAATACCAGAGTGGCCTCGAACTCATGGCAATCCTCCTACCTCTGCTCCTCAAGTGCTGGGACTAAAGGTGTGCACTACCACCTCCAGCTCTGTTTTTTAAAATTTATTTACTTATTTGAGAAAAAGGTATATATAGATACATATGATATCTATATCTATATCTATATATAGAGGAGGGGAAGGGGGGGAGGGAGGGAGGGGAGAGAATGAATGAATGGGCATGCCAGGGCCTCTAGCCACTACAAATGAACTCCAGATGCATGTGCCACCTTGTACATCTGGCTTACGTGGGTACTAGGGAATCGAACCTGGGTCCTTAGGCTCTGCAGGCAAGCACTTCAGCTGCTAAGCCAGCCATCTCTCCAGACCTGTTTTTTTGTTTTGTTTTTTTTCCCTGTCTTTTGAGATAAAAGTCTCACTCTAACCCAGGCTGACCTGGAACTCACTCTGGAGTTCCAGACTGGCTTCAAACTCAAAGTGATCCTCCTACCTCTGCCTCCAAAATACTGGTATTAAAGGCATGTACCACCATGCCTGTTTTTGTTGTTGTTTTTGGTTTTTCAAGGTAGGGTGTCACTCTAGCCCAGGCTGACCTGGAATTCACTATGTAGTCTCAGGGTGGCCTCAAACTCACAGTGATCCTTCTACCTCAGCCTACCAAATGCTGGGTTTTTGTTTTTTTTTGAGGCAGAGTCTCACTCTAGAATATGCTAACCTAGAACTCACTCTGTAGCCCAGGTATACCTTGAACTCAGAGTAATCCTCCTACTTCAGCCTCCCAAATGGTAGGATTATAGACATGAGCCATCATAACTGGCTTAGATCTTAAATATTCTCATTTTTGTTAACTTTTTGAAGTGTTAGAGATCAAATGCATAGCTTTGCACATGGCAGGCAAGTACTCTACACTAAACTAAACGACACCCTAATCTAACCTTAGACATTGTAGAAAGATGAAACATTTCCCTTAACTAAATTTGCATACAAACTCATGAAAAAAAAAATCCACATATAGAGGAGACCTAATTGATGAGCAGCTTCCCAAATCTCTCCCCCTGAAATATATTCTTAAGAGTATCTGGGGTTAGAGTTAGAATACAGATTCAAACCAATATTATGGAACAATGGCCTCCCACATAGGATTCTAATATAGGACATAAAACATGATCTACTGGGAGCTGGTTACATGGCTCACTGGTAAAGACCTGAGTTTAATCCCCAACATACACATAAAAGGTGGGTGTAGTCATGCATGCCTGTATGCCCAGTACTATGGGGGACAGAGACAGAACTGCTGAGTCTCTGATCTGCTAGTTTGATTAAAAATGGCAGCTCTGGGAATAGAGTGGCTAAGGCGCTTGCCTGCAAAGCCTAGGGACTCATGTTTGATTCTCCAGTACCCATGTAAAAGCCAGATGCAGGGCTGGAGAAATGGCTCAGCAGTTAAGGAGCTTGCCTGCAAAACCTAATGACCTGGGTTCAATTCCCCAGTACCCACAGCCAGATGCACAAAGAGGCACACGTATCTGCAGTTCATTTGCAGCAGCTGTAGGCCTTGGCATGCCCATTCTCTCTTCTTTCTCTGCTTGCAAATAAATTAAAAACAAACAAACAAACAACAACAACAACAAAAAGAGATACACAAAGTGGTATGTGCATCTGAAGTCTATTTGCAGGGCTAGAGGCCCTGGAGCACCCATTCTGTCTCTCTTCTATCTCTGTCTGCTTGCAAAGGAAGGAAGGGAGGGAGGGGAAGCCCTGACTGGGTTCAGAGCAAGACTGTCTCAAAGGATACCTGATGTTCTCCTCATGTCTTTACATACAATATGCACATGTGTAGCTGCACACATATGTGCATACACATACTACACACTATACACACATGCCAAAAATGATCACTGTGAGTTCCAGGCCAGACTGAGACTACAGCCTGGGCTACAGCAAGACCCTACCTTGAAAAACCAAAGAGAGAGGGAGGGAAGGAAACAGTGTTTCATGTAGCCCATGCTGGTCATGGAGCTACTGATCCTCCAGTTTCTTTCCACCTTCCAAGTGTTCAGATTATAAGTATGTGTCACCATGCCTAGAGCCTCCATTTTTTTTAGCTTATTTTTAAAATTATTTATTTTGAGAGAGAGAGGAGAAAATGGGCATGCCAAGGCTTTCAGCTACTCTGAACTCCAGACGCATGCACTACCTTGTGTGCTTGTATGACACTGTGCACTTGCATCACTCTGTCTGGCTATGTGGGACATGGAGATTTGAACATGAGTTCTTAGGCTTTGCAGATAAGTGCCTTAACCGCTAAGCCATCTCTCCAGCCCTCTCCTCCATTTTTTTTGTTGTTGTTTGAGATAGGGTCTTACTCTAGCCCAGGCTGACATGGAACTTATTCTATAGCCCCAGGCTGGCCTCAAACTCTCAGCAATCCTCCTCCCTCTGCTTCCTGAGTGCTGGGATTACCCTCCATTAAAAAAAAAAAATCATAAAAAAATTCATTTACTTATTTGGTGTGTAAGTATGCTTATGTGTGTGAGTGTGTGCCATGGTGCCCATGTGGCGATCAGAGGATAACTTTCAGGTCAGTACTTGCCTTCCACCTTGCTTATGGCAAGGTCTCATTATTATTCACCACTCTCCCAGTCTTGCTGGTCCATGTGTTGCCTGGAAATTCTCCTGTCTCCACCTCCCTTCTCACTATGTAGTCTCAGGGTGACCTTGAACTCTCAGCAATCCTCCCCCCTCTGTCTCCCAAGTGCTGGGATTAAATTCTTTCTCTCTCTCTCTCTCTCTCTCTCTCTCTTTTTTTTTTTTTTGCTTTTTAAGGCAATGTCTTACCCTAGCTCAGACTGATCTGGAATTCACTGTGTATTCTCAGGATGGTCTCAAACTCACAAGGATCCTCCAACCTCTGCCTCCTGAGTGCTGACATTAAAGGCATGTGCCACCACGACCAGCATCAAATGTAGGTTTTTTTTTTTTCCTTTTTTTGGGGGGGGGGGGATTTGGTTTTTCAAGGTAGGGTTTCACTCTAGCTCATGATGACCTGGAATAGACAAACTCACTGCAATCCTCCTACCTCTGTCTCCCAAGTACTGGGATTAAAGGCATGTACCACCATGCCCAGCTTATCAAATGTAGTTTTTAAAAATATTTTTATGGGGCTGGAGAGATGGCTTAGCAGTTAAGTACTTGCCTGTGAAGCCTAAGAACCCCGGTTCGAGGCTCAGTTCCTCAGGACCCAAGTTAGCCAGATGCACAAGAGGGCGCATGCATCTGGAGTTCATTTGCAGTGGCTGGAGGACCTGGCGCGCCCATTCTCTCTCTCTCTATCTGCCTCTTTCTCTCTCTGTCTGTTGCTCTCAAATAAATAAATAAAAATAAACAAAAAAATTTTAAAAATTTATGTTTATTTATTTGAGGGGGGGGGAGAGGAGGGGGAGGGAGGATGGGCACGTCAGGACCTCTGCAAACAAACTCCAGATGCATGCACTATTATGTGTAACTGATTTACATATTGAACCTGGGTCCTTAGGCTTAGCAGGCAAGCACTTAAAAGGTATCTCTCCAGCCCTCAAATATATTTTTATTTTTATTTTTTGGTTTTTCAAGGTAGGGTCTCACTCTAGCCCAGGCTGACCTAGAATTCACTATGTAGTCTCAGAATGGTCTTGAACTCAGAGTGATCCTACCACCTCTGCCTCCTGAGTGCTGAGATCAAAGGCGTGCACCACCATATCTGGCTTCAAATGTACTTTATTAATAGGGGTATATAAAAAGTGGAAAAAAAATTAAAATTAAAAGTTTGGGGCTGGAGAGATGCCTTAGCGGTTAAGTGCTTGCCTATGAAGCCTAAGGACCCCGGTTCGAGGCTCAACTACCCAGGACCCACGTTAGCCAGATGCACAAGGGGGAGCACGCATCTGGAATTCGTTTGCAGTGGCTGGAGGCCCTGGCGCACCCATTCTCTCTCTGTCTCTCTCTCTGCCTCTTTCCTGCTCTGTCTGTTGCTCTCAAATAAATAAATAAACAAAAAAAAAGTTTGGAGGCTGGCGTGGTGACGCATGCCTTTAATCCTAACACTCAAGAGGCCGAGGTAAGAGTATCACTGTGAGTTCAAGGCCACCCTGAGATCACATAGTGAATTCCAGGTCAGTCTGGGCTAGTGAGATCCTATCATGAAAAAGCTAAAACAACAACAACAACAAAAAGTTTGGAGGGCTGAAAGTATAGTTCATAGAAGCACACATGTTTAGTACCCAGTCCTGGGCTTGAGCCTCAGCACAGAAACAAAGAATCTGGATATAACTACTGTTAGGTACAAAGCAGGTCCACAAGTCAGATATGGTGTCAAGTGAGAGGGTTTTTCTATGGCAATGGTTCTGATTTCCCTAAGCAACCACACTGAAGTGAAAGCTACTTTAGATCTGGAAAATCAGCCCACTCAGGGGTTAGGCACAGTAGGGAAGGAAGAGTATAGGGATGGGTGGGTCTCAGGGGCTACATTTGGCCCATACCTGTTTTGGGCAATGTCACCTCTTCTACATTTGGGACTGGGGAGGGCTCATCCATGTCCTTTGTCAGGTCTTCTTGTTCTTCTTCTCTGTGGCCACGTTTTGACTTGGTGTAAGGTGTTGAGGGTCTGGTACAGAAAAAAATGATAAACAACCCAGTCATCCCTACACAACTTTTGGAGGCTTAAGGGAAAGGATGTGACAAAGTATTCTAAAAGCAGAACTAAACACCAACAGACATTGATAACTGCAGAGTAGTGAGAGGTAGTAGCAGATGGCATAAGGCTTTTTATTGGGTAACTAAGCTTTCTTTTAGTTACTATTGACTGGGATTGGAACCAATAACCAACCATGAAAATAAAAAGATTCCCTTATCCAGCAGGGCGTGGTGGCTCACGCCTTTAATCCCAGCACTCAGGAGGCAAAGGTAGGAGGACTGCCATAAGTTTGAGGCCACCCTGAGACTACACAGTTAATTCCAAGTCAGCCTGGACCAGAGTGAGACCCTACCTCAAAAAAAAGAAAAATATTCCTAGAGTGTCATGCAATAGCCACACAAGAGACTAGTCAATACAAGAAGATATTTGTCCTGTCTTTGGACATGATATGGAAAGAATGGTGAACACAGGGCAGGCATACCCTTTCTTAGCATTTTTCTTCTTGGCTTCTGGGGTTGGTGAAGGAGAGGGAGAACGCTTCCTTTTCTTATAGTTCCCACCCTTCTTGTCCCGTCGATCTGAATCCGGACTGTTCACCTGCAGGATAGAGAAGAGTCCCCAGTGAGACTTGTTGTGAGATTTATGCTAAAGGCTTTAGGAAGAAAAAACTGGATTTTCACCTCATCTGTCAGTGTCTTAGCTGAAATCTTCTTTCGGCGGGAAACAGGATTTTTATCATCATTTACTTCATAGTCTTCCTCATTCATCCATTCATTGAAAGTGTCTGTGTCCAAGATCCACTTCGCATGAACCTAAGATACAAAAGCAGTTCACGCTGTAGTGTTTTTAGGGGCTGTGGCTCTGTCTAGGGACTCATTTTTTGTTTTTAAAATATTTTATTTATTTATTTGAAAAAGAAGCAGAGAAAGGGGGGGGGGGAGAAACAGAGAATGGACACACCAGGGCCTCCAGCCAGTGCAACGAACTCCATATGCATGTGCCACCTTGTGCATCTGGCTTACATTGGTCCTGGGGAATTGAACTTGGGTCCTTTGGCTTTGCAGGCAAGCACCTTAACCACTAAGGCATCTCTCCAGTCCTCTGTCTAGGGACTCTTTTATCATGGTTAAACATCTTTATTTATTTTACTTTGAGATAGGGTGTCTAGGGACTATCAACAGTAAAAGTCCAAGCACACAGTCCCTGCCTCACCTAGGATGGTCTGGTCCTAGCATTCTTCCTGAGGTAGAGAGGGACTGAGGGAAAACTCACCTTCCTAGGTTTTTCAGGGGTTGGAGCATCTTCCACAGATGCCTCAATTTCACTGGCTGGGATCCATGTGTCATAACTGCAAAGAGAAATTCAGCATCAAGGCAAATCAATGGAATGGAATTGTGAAAACATAAAAGCATAGTTTTTTTTGTTTGTTTGTTTCATTTTTCAAGTTAGGGTCTCACTCTAGCACAGGCTGACCTTGAATTCACTCTGTATTCTCAGGCTGGCTTTGAACTCATGGCTTTCCTCCTACCTCTGCCTCCCAAATACTAAAGGTGTGAGCCACCATGCCTGGATCAGATTTTTTACATTTTTGTTTTTATTTTGTTTTTAGTGCTAGAGATGGAACCCAGGCCTTATGCACGCTAATAATCTCTTCCACTGAGTTATGTGGCCAGCCCTATCTTTCCCATTGACAAGTTGTTGGCTTTTTTCATTTTTAAAATTTTTTTAATTTATTTATGAGGAATGAGAAAGACAGACACAGAGACAGAGAACATGGGTGCTCCAGGTCCTCTAGACACTGCAAACGAACTCCATATGCATGTGCCACTTTCTGCATCTGGCTTTATGTGGCTAGGGAATTAAACCTGGATCCTTAGGTTTTTGTAGGCAAGCACCTTAACTGCTAAGCCATCCCTCCAGCCCTTCAGTTTTAATTTTATTTATTTATTTGAGAGCAACAGAGAGAGAGAGAGGGAGGCAGATAGAGGGAGAATGGGCACACCAGGGCCTCCAGCCACTGCAAATGAACTCCAGACGTTTGTACCCCCTTGTGCATCTGGCTAACATGTGTCTTGGGGAATTGAACTGGGGTCCTTAGGCTTCTCAGGCAAGCACTTAACCACTAGGCCATCTCTCCAGACACCCTTCAATTTTTAAATATGGAACACTGCTGACAGGAAGCTAGAAGAAGCCATTCTACATGTAGTTCAATGGGAGAAAGAGATACCACCAGTGAAGATACTCAACAGTGGACACTGCAAGACTTATAATCAGCCAGCCAGGCCAAATGAGCCAACGGGTGCAATAGTGGCACGTCTGTCATGGTGGAAACCAACTGCCCTCCAATTGGACTGGAGGCCTGCTCCAAGGGAGAGAATTCATCCCTAATACTGAAAACTTAAAACAGGGGTAGTCATAAGGCCTAGGGGTATAACATCTGCTGATGTCTGGATAAATGTATATACTATGCTTATCAAACTGCCTAGTAAGCACTTCTCTTAATATTTATACCCTTATATTAATGCTACTCTCACTTTGGGTATAGAATTGTCACTTTTCAGATGGCAGTGACCTTGGGATGACTCAGAAGGTATCATAGTGTGGAAAGAAGTGACTGGAGTACTGAGTAACATTTAGATCACACCTTCCAAGGCACAGGGTCTAATGCGGAAGAGGTGGCAAAAAGAATGTAAGAGCCAAAGAAAGGGTAGGACTCCTTACAACGTGCTCCCTCCAGACATAAAATTGCCTCAATATCCATGACCTCATAGTGCCTGACACTACCTACACAAGACCATCATAATAGGAGGAAAAGATCATGACATCAAAATACAAGAGAGACTGATTGAGATGGGGAGGGGATATGATGGAGAATGGAATCTCAAAGGGGACAGTGGGGGGGGGGGAGGGAAGGTATTACAATGGGATATTTTTTATAATCATGGAAAATGTTAATAAAAGTTGAGAAAAAAATATGAAACACTTCACAAATTTGCATTGTCATCTTTGTGCAGGGCCATACTAATCTCTTTTTATCATTCCAGTTTTAGTGTATGTGCTGCTGAAGTGAACACCCATTTCATTTTTTTAGGTAGAGTCTCACTCTAGCCCAGACAGGCATGGAACTCACTCTATAGCCCCAAGCTGGCTTCAAACTCATGCTGAGTATCCTACCTCAGCTTTCTGAGTACTGATACTAATGGTGTGCACCATCATGCCTGATTGGGTTTCTGGGTTTTTTTGTTTTTTTTTGTTGTTGTTTTTGGAGGCAGGGTCTCACTTTAGCCCAGGCTGACCTGGAATTCACTCTGTAGTTCCCAGGCTGGTCTTGAACTCACAGCAATCTTCCCACCTCTGCCTTCCAAGTGCTAGGAATAAAGGCGTGTGCCACCATACATGGCCAGGCTTATTTTTAGTTTTTTTAGAAAGAGTGGGGGGGGGGGATATTGGAGTGCCAGGGCCTCAGTCACTGCAGTTAAACTCCAGACACTTGTGTCCCCTAGTGGGCATGTGCAACCTTGTGCTTGCCTTACCTTTGTGCATCTGTATTACATGGGATCTGGAGAGTTGAACATAGGTCCTTAGGATTCACAGACAAGTACCTTATCCACTAAACCATCTCTCCAGCCCCAGTCTCTTTTCTTTTTTTGGTTTTTCAAGGTAGGGCCTCACTCTAGTCCAGGCTGACCTGGAATTCACTATGTAGTCTCAGGGTGGCCTTGAACTCAGAGTGATCCTCCTAACTCCACCTCCTGAGTGCTGGGATTAAAGGCATGCACCACCACCCCCGGCTTGATACAATTTTTTAAAATATTTTTTAATTTTTTTGGTTTATTTTTATTTATTTATTTGAGAGTGACAGAAAGAGGCAGAGAGAGAGAGAGAGAGAGAGAATGGGTGCGCCAGGGCTTCCAGCCACTGCAAACAAACTCCAGAAGCGTGTGCCCCCTTGTGCATCTGGCTAACGTGCATCCTGGGGAATCAAGCCTCAAACCAGGGTCCTTAGGCTTCACAGGCAAGCACTTAACCAGTAAGACATCTCTCCAGCCCTTGATACAATTTTTAATATAATTATTTTTCCAATTAATAATAGGGTCAAGTTCACCAACAGCACATCATGAAACATTTCAAGCTGGGTGTGGTGGTTCATGTCTACAATTCCAGCACTTAGGAGGTTGAGGCTGGAGGATTGCTATCAGTTCAAAGCTAGCCTGGGTTATAAGTGAATTCTAGGCCATCCTGGACTACAGAATAAATGAGATACTGTCTCAACAACAACAACAAAAAAAAAATCAGAGGGCTGGGGAGATAGCTTAGTGGTTAAGGCACTTGCCAACTAAGACAAAAAAAACAGGTTCGGGCTGGAGAGATGGTTTAGCGGTTAAACGCTTGCCTGTGAAGCCTAAGGACCCCGGTTCAAGGCTCGATTCCCCAGGACCCACGTTAGCCAGATGCACAAGGGGGGACACGTGTCTGGAGTTCGTTTGTAGTAGCTAGAGGCCCTGGCGCGCCCATTCTCTCTCTCTCTCTCCCCCTATCTGCATCCTTCTCTCTCTCTCTCTCCCTCTCTCTCTGTCATTCTCAAATAAATAAATAAAAATGAACAAAAAAAATTAAAAAAAAAAAAACAGGTTCAATTCTCCAGGATCCACATAAGCTAGATGCACAACGTGGTGTATGCATCGGAGTTCGTTTGCAGCTGCTGCAGGCCCTGATACACCCATTCTCTCTCTCTCTTTCTCATTTTCAAATAAATAAAAATAAATAAAACATACTAAAAAATCAGAGAATAATATTCTGGATATAAAGAAATGATAAATAAAAAGATGGATCTTGCTGGGTACAGTGGCACATGCCTTTAATTCCAGCACCAAGGTGGCAGAGGTAAGAGGATTACTGTGAGTAATTCCAGGTCAGCCTGGGTAGAGTGAGACCCTACCTAAAAAATAAATAAACAAACAAATAAATAATAAAATAAAATTAAAAAAAAATCACACTAGGAGCCGGGCGTGGTGGTACACGCCTTTAATCCCAGAACTCGGGAGGCAGAGATAGGAGGATCGCCATTAGTTCACAGCCACCCTGAGACTACATAGTGAATTCCAGGTCAGCTTGGGCTAGAATAAGAAGACCCTACCTTGAAAAGAAAAAAAAAAATCACACCAGGGTTGGAGAGAATAGTTCAGCAGTTAAAGGGGCTTGCTTGCAAAACTTGGATTCAATTCTCCAGTACTCGTATAGAGACAGATACACCAAGTTGTGGATTAATCTTGAATTCATTTGCAATGGCAAGAGGCCCCGAAATACCCATACTTCTTTAAATAAATTAAAAAAAAAATCACAATGGGGATGGAGAGGTGGCTTAGCAATTAGGGAGTTTGTCTGTGAATCCTTAGGACTCATGTTCAACTCCCCAGATCCCCACATAAGCTAGAAGCACAAAGTGACAAATGTGCAAGGTTGTATATGTGCACACAAAGTGGCACAAGCCTTTGGAGTTCGATTACAGTGGCTGGAGGCCCTGGTGTGCCAATCCTCTCTCTTGTTTTCTCTCATAAAGAAAAGGCCAGTCTGCTGGGCTTACCTCAAAAATAAATAAATAAATAAAAATCACATGGTACCCCATTTAAATTACTGTGTGTCAATTAAAAACAAAATAAATAAATAAACTTAAAGGGGGCCGGAGAGATTTCTCCATGGTTAGGGCACTTACCAGCAAAGCCTAACGACCCAGATTTGATTCTCCAGTACCCATGTAAAGCCAGATGCACAAAGTGGTATATGCATCTGGAGTTCGTTTATAGGGGCTGGAGGCCCTGGCATGCCCACTCTCTCTGCCTTTCTTTCTCTGCTTGCAAATAAATAAATAACATTTTGAAAAAATAAGCTTAAAGCCAGATTGGGTGGCACACACTGTAGTCCTAGCCCTCAGAAGGCTGAGGCAGGACTGCTAAAAGTTCGAGACCAGCTTGACTGAAGTTCCCAGCCAGCTATGACCAGTTACGTCCTTTTTTATTTTTATTTTTGGGGTTTTTTCAAGGTAGGGTTTCACTGTGGTCTAGGCTGACCTGGAATTCACTATGTAGTCTCAGGGTGGCCTCAAACTCATGGTGATCCTCCTACCTCTGCCTCCCAAGTGCTAGGATTAAAGGCGTGTGCCACCACGCCTAGCTTAGATCCTTTTTGAAAAAAAGAAGCCTGGAAGCAACCTTGGGATGACTCTGAAGGTATCATGGTGCTAGAAAGAAATGACTACAGTACCGAGTAACATCTCGATCACACCTTCCAAGGCTCAGGGTCTAATGCGGAAGAGGTGGCAAAAAGAATGTAAAAGCCAAAGGAAGGGTTGGACTCCTTACAGCGTGCTCCCTCCAGACATAAAATGTCCTCGATATCCATGACCTCATAGTGCCTGACACTACCTACACAAGACCATCATAAGAGGGAAAGATCACGACATCAAAATAAACGAGAGTCTTATTGAGATGGGGAGGGGATATGATGGAGAATGGAATTTCAAAGGGGAAAGTGTTGGGGGGGAGGAAGGGTATTACCATGGGATATTTTTTATAATCATGGGAATGTTTTAAAAATGTTTAAAAAAATAAAATTAAATTAAATTAAAAAAAAAGAATATTGGGCTGGAGAGATGGCTTAGCGGTTAAGCGCTTGCCTGTGAAGCCTAAGGACCCCGGTTCGAGGCTCGGTTCCCCAGGTCCCACGTTAGCCAGATGCACAAGGGGGCGCACGCATCTGGAGTTCGTTTGCAGAGGCTGGAAGCCCTGGCGCGCCCATTCTCTCTCTCTCCCTCTATCTGTCTTTCTCTCTGTGTCTGTCGCTCTCAAATAAATAAAAAAAAAAAAAAAAAAAAAGAATAAGCCTGGTCTGGTAGCACATGCCTAATCCTAGCCACTCAAGTAGTTGAAGCAAGAACAATTATTCAAGATCTGTCCAAAATTTAATGAGATATATCTCAAAATAAAAAGTAAAAAAGGGCTGGAGAGATGGCTTAGTGGTTAAAGCACTTGCCTGCAAAGCCTAAGGACCTATGTTCTACCCTCCAGATCCCATATTAGCCAGACACACAAAGTTGAGGCAAGCACAAGGTCACACAAGACCACTAGGTGGTGCAAGCATCTGCAGTTCGAGTACAGTGGCTGAGGTCCTGGTGCAGGAATAGCTTTAGCGATTAAGGTGCTTGTCTACAAAGCCAAAGGACCCAGGTTCAATTCCCCACGACCCATGTAAGCCAGATACACAAAGTGGCAAATGTGTCTGGCATTAGTTTGCAGTAGGTACAGGTCCTGGATTGCCCATTCTTTCTTTCTATGTCTCTCTCTCTCAAATAAATAAAGCTTTTTTTTTGTTTTTGTTTTGTTTTTTGTTTTTCCAGGTAAGCACGGCATAAAAAGTTTATTTTTTAAGTAAACAGATGAGGGCTTAAAAAGTTTTGTTTTGTTTTTTAAAGTAAAAAGATGAGGGCTTGCCGGGTGTGGTGGCGTACACCTTTGATCTCAGCACTTGGGAGGCAGAGGTAGGAGGATCGCCTTGAGTTCGAGGACACCCTAAGACTACCAAGTGAATTCCAGGTCAGCCTGGGCTAGAGAGATACCCTAACTCTAAAAAGAAAAGAAAAAAAAAAAAAAAAAGATGAGGGTCAGAGAGATGGCTTAGTAGATAAAGGCACTTGCCTGCAAAGCCTGACAACTTTGGCTTGATTCCCAGTACCCATGTAAAGCTAGAAGATGCACAAAGTGGCTGAGGTAGGAGGATCACTTTTGAGTTCATGGCCAGTCTGAGACTACATAATGAATTCTAGGTCAGTATGGGTACACTTGGAAGGCAGAGGTAGGAGGATCAGTGTGAGTTTGAGGCTACCCTGAGACTACAGAGTGAAACCCTACCTCGAAAAACAAAACAAAACAAAACAAAATAGGACATACATGGGGCTGGAGAGATGGCTCAGCAATTATGTTCAATTCCCCAGCTCCCCACATAAGCCAGATGCACAAGGGGACTCATGCATGTGTAGCTCGTTTGCGTGTGTGTGTGTGTGTGTGTGTGTGTGTGTGTGTGTGTGTGTTCGTATTTTCCAAGTAGGGTCTCGCTCTAGCCCAGGCTGACCTGTAATTCACTATGTAGTTTCAGGGTGGCCTCAAACTCACAGTGATCCTACTTCAGCCTCCCAAAGTGCTGAGATTAAAGGTATGCACCACCACACCCTGCCCTTTAGTATTTTTTTTTAATTTTGAGACAAAGTTTCACTATGTAGCCCAGGCTGTCCTCAAATTCAAGATCCTCCTGCCTCAGCTTCTAGAGTGCTGGGATTATAAGCATGTACCTCCATACTCAGTTCAAGGATTTTTGTTTGTTTGTTTTTATGAGGTAGGATCTCACTCTAGCCCAGACTGACCTAGAACTCGCTCTAGTCCCAGGATGGCCTGGAACTCAGCAATCCTCCTACCTCTGCCTACCAAATGCTGGGATTATCATCATGGCACTGTACAGCTACTAGTCTTCTGTTGCAATTTTTGGGCTCGAGGGGTGGTTTAGCAGTTAAGGTGCTTCTCTGCAAAGCCAAAGGATCCAGGTTCCATTCCCCAGGACCCATGTAGGCCAGATGTACAAGGTGGCGCCTGCATATGGAGTTTGTTCATTTGTAGTGGCTGAAAGCCCTGGTGTGCTCATTCTCTCCCTCTTTCTCAAGTAAATAAAATAAGTTTAACAAAAAAAGGGAGGGCTGGAGAAATGGCTTAGCAGCTAAGGCATTTGTCTGTGAAGCCAAAGGACCTAAGGTTGGATTCCCCAGGACCCACATAAGCCAGATGCACAAGGGGCATATGCATCTGGAGCTCATTTGCAGTGACGGGAGGCCCTGGCATGCCCATTCTCCCCACCCCCTCCTATTTTCCTCTCTCACTCTCTCTCTGATTGCAAATAAAAAATAAAAAATAAATAAATTAATTAAAAAACAAAGAAAAAGGAATCAACCTATTAAAAATTAGTTGGAAGGGCTGGAGAAATGGCTTAGTGGTTAAGCACTTGCCTGTGAAGCCTAAGAATCCCAGTTCAAGGCTCGATTTCCCAGTACCCATGTAAGCCAGATGTACAAGAGGGTGCATGTGTCTGGAGTTCGTTTGCAGTGACTGGAGGCCCTGATGCACCCATTTCTCTCTCTCTCTCTCTGCCTCTTTCTCCCTCTGTCTGTCACTCATAAATAAATAAAAATAACCCCCCCAAAATTTGGAATTACAGTTAGGGCTGAGTATGGTGGTGCATGCCTTTAGTCCCAGCACTTGGGAGGCAGAGGTAGGAGGATCACTATGAATTTGAGGCCGGCCTGAGACTAATTACAGGTCAGCCTGAGTTAGAGGAAGAAGACCCTAACTTGAAAAAAAAAAAAAATTACAGTTAGGGCTGAAGAGATGGCTTAATGGTTAAGGCTCTTGCCTGCGAAGCCTAAGGACCAAGGTTCAATTCCCCAGATCCCACATAAGCCAGATTCACTAGGTGGCACATGTGTCTGGAGTTTATTTGCAGTAGCTGGAGGCCTTGGTGTACCCATTCTCTCTCTATCTGCCTCTTCCTCTTTCTCTCTCTCCCTTTCTCAAATATATAAATAAATAAAATATATATTTAAATTACAGTTATGGGCTTGAGGGATGGCTTAGAGGTTAAGGCATTTTCCTGCAAAGACAAAAGACCCAGGTTCAACTCTCCAGGACCCACATTAGCCAGATGCACAAGGAGGCACATGCGTCTGGAGTTCGTTTGCAGTGGCTGGAGTTCCTGCTGTTCCTATTTCTCAACCCCCACCTTCCTCTGTCAAATAAATAAATAAAACTACAGTTGTAGGCTGGGCATGGTGGTTCATGCCTTTAATTCTAGCACTTGGGACGCAAAGGTAGAAGGATCACTGTGAGTTTGAGGCCACCCTGAGACTCCATAGTGAATTACAGATCAGCCCAGGCTACATCAAGACCCTACCTTGAAAAACAAAAACAACAACAAAAGAACAGGGCTGGAGAGATTGCTCAGTGGCTAAAGGCACTTCCTTTCAAAGCCTGATGGCCCAGGTTTGATTTCCCAATGCCCACGCAAAGCCAGATGCACAAAGTGACACATGTGTCTGGAGTTTGTTTGTAGTGACAGGAGACCCTGGTGCTCCCATACTCACTTTGTCTCTGTCTACCTCATTTTCTCTCTCTCTCTCAAATAAATGAATAAAAATATTAAAAAAAACAGAAAAGCGTCGAGCATGGTGACACATGCCTTTAATCCCAGCACTGGGGAAACAGACGTAGAATCCCTGTGAGTTCAATGCCATTCTGAGACTATGTAGTAAATTCCAGGTCAGCCTGGGCCAGAGTGAAACCCTACCTCAAAAAACCAAAAACTAATAATAACTACTCTGGCATACATACTTGGGGCTTTTTTTGACTGAATGGGTACAGTGTTTAGTTAACTTTTAGAATCTACCTGTGTTTTATTCCACTCAGCCTACTTGAATACTGCCATAGCAGGGAAACTCAACCCCTAGGAGCACCTTTGTAGATACTCTCAGAGTCTTAAGAGCCACATCTAACACCTTAAGCTCTTACCCTGAAAATATATAACATCAAATCAATTGATACAGCTAAGAATACCCAGCTAGCTAGAAAATCCAAGCATTAACTTAATCCAAGATGCAAAAATATATACATTATAACACAAGAAACACTAAAAAGCAAGACAATATAAATCCACCTAAAAGTATTAATGCATCAGAAATGACCTCCAGTGAGAACGAGTTAGAGGAAATGCCTGAAAAAGATTTCAAAAGAATGATTGTAAATATGTTCAAAGAAGTCAGAGAACAAATCAAAGGAGTCAAAGAGGAACTTAAAGAGGAAATCAAAGAAGATGCAGGACACCAATTTCATGAAATAAAGAAGGCAATACAAGACATAAATAAGGAAATAGAAATAATAAAGAAAAGCCACTCAGAATTACTAGCAATGAAGAACACAGTTAATGAAATAAAAAACTCTGTAGAAAATCTCACCAGTAGAATGGATGAAGGAGAGGACAGAATATCTAAGCTAGAAGACCAGGTGGCAAATCTAATACAGGCCAACAAAGAGAAAGACAAACTTATAGAAAAGTATGAGTGGGAATTTCAAGATATTCGGGACACTATGAAAAGATCAAATATTAGAATTCAGGGCATAGTAGAAGGAGAAGAATTTCACTCAAAAGGCATAGTAGGTGTCTTCAACAAAATCATAGAAGAAAATTTCCCCCAAATTGGGAAAGAGGTGCCAATACAGATACAGGAAGCCTTTAGAACCCCAGCCACACAAAACCTGGAAAGAACCTCTCCTCGCCATATTATAATCAAACTTCCAAACACACACACCAAAGAAAAAATATTGAAAGCAGTTAGAGAGAAAAATCAAGTTACCTACAAAAGTAAGCCCATCAGGATTACAGCAGATTATTCAACACAAACTTTTAAAGCCAGAAGGGCTTGGGGTGATATATTCCAAGTTCTGAAAGATAACAACTGTCAACCAAGGTTACTTTATCCTGCAAAGTTATCCATTCAAATAGACGGAGAAATAAGGACATTCCATGACAAAAGCAGGTTAAAGGAGTATTTGAAGACAAAACCAGCTCTACAGAAAATACTTGATAGAATCCTCCATGCTGAAGAAAAGGAAAAGCACACATATAAGGAACCTAGAAAAAAACAAGCAATACTCAAATACTATTTAACACAAGAGAGCACAGGTAGAACCAGAACCACAAAAAAAAAAAAAAAAAAGGCAAACATAAATACACACCTGTCAATAATATCTCTTAATATCAACGGCCTCAATGCCCCAACGAAAAGACATAGATTTGCAGTCTGGGTTAAAAAGCAGGATCCAACAATTTGTTGTCTCCAAGAAACTCACCTTTCTACAAAGGATAGACATTATCTTAGGGTGAAAGGTTGGAAGACGGTGTTTCAAGCAAATGGGCCTAGAAAACAAGCAGGGGTTGCTATCCTAAAAAACCAAAAACTAGCTGGGCATGGCGGCAGACGCCTTTAATCCCAGCACTCAGGTGGCAGAGGATCGCCATGAGTTCAAGGCCACCCTGAAACTACAGTTAATTCCAGGTCAGCATGGACCAGAGACCCTACCTCAAAAAACCAAAAACAAGGGCTGGAGAGATGGGTTGGCAGTTATGCGCTTGCCTGTCAAGCCTAAGGACTGCGGTTTGAGGCTCAATTTCTCAGGACCCACGTTAGCCAGATGCACAAGGGGCGCACGCATCTGGAGTTCCTTTGCATTGGCTAGAGGCCCTGGCGTGCCCATTCTCCATCTATCTATCTGCCTCTTTCTCTGTTTGTCACTCTCAAACAAATAAATAAAAGAAGAAAAAGAAAAAACCAAAACCAAAACAAACAAACAAACAAAAAGTCCACCTCACTCACTCAACTCTCTCTCTCTTTCTCTGTCAAATTAAATAAAATAAATAAATAAATTATATATATAAAAGCCAGGTATGGTGGTGCACGCTTTTAAACCCAGCACTCGGGGAGGCAGAGGTAGGAGGATCACCATGAGTTTGAGGCCACCCTGAGACTACATAGTGAATTCCAGATCAGCGTGGGCTAGAGTGAGATGCTACCTCAAAACACTGAAAAACAAAACAAAACAAAAAAAAAAAAAACAACCAAAAAACCAAACCCACAGAAAGAAAAAAAGAGAGAGAAAGTCAGTGTCCCCCAAACCACTACAAACTCTGCCTTCTCACTCTGGCAGACGCTCCAGCTGTTATCTGGCTCTGCCTCTCTTCCCAGAAGCCCAACCTTACCTGTCAGGAAAATAGCCCCAGTGCAGAAGAACTTGTTTATCCCTCTTCATGACTGGTCGTACCCATTCCTCTGAGAACAGACAGAGAAGGGAGAGAGATAAGCTAAAGAGAAAGACAGAAAGTAACCTTTGAAAAGCTCTAATCAGACAGTCTCTGTAGCAGGAGACTCAGTAACCGGAACTAGAGCTAAAATGAGGATTCAGAGGTTTCAAAAGGATAAAGGAACCCCAGGAGTTTCATGGTGAGTCAAGTAGTTCTCCATCTCCTAGCACAAGCCATTCACTCAAGTGTCAAGAAAACCCAGATCTCACCTTCTTCTAGGTTCCCTGGGACAGGATACACAACGTGGGAGGCATTGGTCTTGTCCTCAGTGACTGTCCCCTGGGTTGCACAAGGAGAGGCAGATAAGGCTAGTCCCCTCTGAATAAACTCTTCAGTGTTAATAAATCAAAATAAATATAACCATAGATCTCCCTTCCTAGTTATTGTCTGAGAGTGGTATTAAAGTGAGTTTATCCTCTCAGCACACACTTGCTGGGTGGCAGAGAGAAGCAGCTGAGAAACTGCTAACAACAGAGAAAAGTTAATGAATTCAATTAAATATCGCTAAAGATCGTCCTCTGGAAAGATAATCTATGCATGGGAAATTTCAAAAGGACTTTATGTTCTTATCAAAAAAATTTTTTTCCACTCATTTAACATACATTCTAGTTGTTACTGTTTTTGGCTGTTGTGAATACTACTGCCATGACTATTCATTGTATAATTTTTTTTGTTTGTTTGCTTTTAAATTTTTATTAACATTTTCCATGATTATAAAAAAATACCCCATGGTAATTCCCTCCCTCCCCCTGACACTTTCCCCTTTGAAATTTCATTCTATATCATATTACCTTCCCATCTCAATCATTGTACTTACATATATACAATATCAACCTATTAAGTACCCTCCTCCCTTCCTTTCTCTTCTCATTGTATAAGTTTTTGATGGAACTCTAATAAATCTTTAGGATATAGAAAAAAAAATTTTTTTTTTTGAGACAGGGTCTCATTCTATAGGATGCCTTTCTTTCTTTCTTTTTTTTCTTTCCTAAACTAGGATGTCACTCTAGTCCAGGCTGATCTGGAATTCACTCTGTAGTCCTAGGCTGGCCTCAAAGTCAAATTCAGTGATCCTCCTACCTCAGCCTCCTCAAGTGACAGAATTAAAGGCATGTGCCATCAGCCAGCTTCAAGGATGATTTAAGTCTTAGTCCACTTTCCAAGTGTTAGAATTACAGACATGCACCCCCACACCTGGGTCCAAATATTTCCTTTATCTGGCCAGGTGTGGTGGCTCATGCCTTTAATCCTAGCACTTAGGAGGCAAAGGTAGGAGGACCACTGTGAATTCAAGGCCACCTCAAGACTACATAGTAAATTGCCAGCCTGGGCTAGAGCAAAACCCTACCTTGAAAAAACAAACAAACAAACAAATAAAAACTTCATTTATCTGAAATCAGGCATCTGCAGCTCAGTGGAAATGGATGCTTTTTCACCCAGGCCAATGTAGTACTTAGGAACGTTAATTTAAACGTGGCAGTACTAGGGAAGGGAAGAAACAAGAGAGACTCAAGGACTTAAGTCCAGCTTTTACCAAAGAGAAAGAACCATGTGTATAGTCGAAAATGTGGTAATTCAGGGGTGCTTCCTGGTGTAGAAAACACCAGGAAAAGTCATGGAGTTTTTCAAGTTTCTCCTGACCCATATACTCACCTGGTGTCTCTTGACAATGTCCTTTAATTTCCCTAGCAGTTTGGGCTCAATCTCTGGGCACAGGAAAATGTTAGGTCGAGATAAGCAATTATTCTGTGGGGAGAAGCAGATGAGATGAAGTCATGAGGAAGGGCTATTCTGTATTCTGAGGGAAGGGAAATGGATGAGGGAAATTCCTGGCTATTACCTGTACCAAGGACTTCTCAATGGTCATGAACATTTCCACATTGCGGTCCATGCGTGATGGATTCTGGAAATCATAACGCCGCCTTGTAAAGGGACAATAAAACATAAGTGATATAGCTCATGTCTGGGGATGGATAAGGTAAGAATTCAAGACTTCTTAATATGGGGATGAGGAGATAATCTTGTCACAATTTGCCAAACTCAGACGTGATCTGGGGTTCCTGCTCTCAACTGCTTGAGTCATTCTATGCTTAGTCCAAATAGTGACAAAGCTCGAGATGCCAACCTAAGAACCCTTTCCTCTACAATTCACACACAAGCTGATTCTTGGAAACTATTTTGGCTCTGGCTATCAGACTACATAGTTATCAGAGCCAAAATAAGAGATACCTAGAATTTCTACATGTACTCTACTTCAGGATGACCCCAGAAAATAATGGGAAATTCTCTCAAAACTACACCTAAGAAGCGGGAGAGAAGGCATCTCACCATCCCTGGTCACTCTTGAATTTGTAGGCAGCTGCAAGAATGTGGCACAGGGATCCTCCTGCTTTGAAATCTAGGAAGCATTTGATCTACAAAATTAAGACAGGGAAGAAGTATGTGAAGGTTATATTGTAAATGCTTTTATCATATAGAAGTCTTTTCACAAAATCCATTCTAAACTGATCTCCCTATTTGTTGTGTTTGAGACATGGTCTTACCATGTAGTCCTGACTGGCCTGGAAGTCATTATGTAGACGAGGCTGGCCTCAAACTCACATTGACCCTCTGCCTCCACCTCCCAAGTGCTAGGATTACAGCATGTGTCATCATACCCAGCCCTCAAAGTTGGAAATCTTTGCAAAAAAAAAATTATTTATTTGAGAGAGAGAGTGAGGCAGAGAGAGAGAAAAGGAGAAAATGTGCACACCAGGGTCTTTAGCTACTGCAAACAAACCCCAGAAGCATGTGCCACCTTGTGTATCTAGCTTACGTGGGTACTAGGAAATCAAACCTGGGTCCTTAGGCTTCCCAAGCAAGTGCCTTAATCATTAAGCCATCACTCCAGCCCGAAGTTGGAAATATTTAACCCTTGTGCCATTGTGCCACATGGTCTGAAAGAGGGAAGAAACCAGTATTCATAAAGCACCACTCGTGCCAATCACTTTACCTCATTTACCATGTCACAAATCCTACAAAGCAAGCATATTAACTCCTCAAGAGATGAAGAATCAAGACTTATAAAGGTTGCCCAAGAGCCATCAAATGGCAATGCCAGGATTAAACATGCTTGTGCAAATCCAAACCCACCCCCACCAATCAGAATCCAGAGCCCAACACATATCAGGCTTAAGAAGTCTACCAGAAAGTCGAGTGTGGTGGCGCATGCCTTTAATACCAGCACTTGGGAGGCAGAGGTAAAAAGATAGCCTTGAGTTCGAGGCCACCCTGAGACTACATAGTTAATTCCAGGTCAGCCATGACCAGAGTGAGACCCTACCTTGAAACCCCCCCCCCCAAAAAAAAGAAGCAGTAGTCTACCAGAGCTGGGCATGGTGGTGCACACCTTTAATCCCAGTACTGGGGAGGCAGAGGTAGGAGGATCACTGTGAGTTCAAGGACACTCTGAGACTACATAGTTAATTCCAGGTCAGCCTGGACCAGAGTGAGACCCTACCTCAAAAAAATAAAATAAAAATAAAGTCTACCAGAGGGCTGGAGAGACCACCACTTACTTAAAGGTTAAGGCATTTGCCTGCAAAGCCAAAGGATCCTGGTTCGATTCTCTAGGACCCACATAAACCATATGCACAAAGAGGTACAGGCATCTGGAGTTCTTTCACAGTGGTCGGAGGCCATGGTGTGCCCATTCTCTCTCTCTTTCTCTTTCCCCCTTTCTCTCAAATAAATAAATAAAATATTTTAAAAATTCATTTAAAAACAACAACAAAGTCTACCAGAGCTGCACCCCAGTCCTTCTTTAAAATTTTATTTTGAGGTCCAGGAATGTAAGTCAGTAGAGTATTTGTTCAATTTGTTCACCTATAAACCCAGCACTTGGTAGGTAGAAGAGGAAGATTAGCAGTTCCAAGGCTGGGCGTGGTGGTGCACGTCTTTACTCCCAACAATTGGGAGGCAGAAGTCAGAGTATCACTGTGAGTGTGAGGCCAGCCTGACATTACATGGTGAATTCCAGGTCAGCCCGGGAAGCCCTAACCTCAAAAAACAAAACAAGAGGGGGGCCGGAGAAGATGGCCTAGCAGTTAAGGCATTTGCCTAAAAAGCCAAAGAACCCCGGTTTAATTCCCCAGGACCTACACAAGCCAGATGCACAAGGAGGTGCATTAATCTGGAGTTTATTTGCAGTGGTTGTTTGCAGTGGCTGGAGGCCATGGTGCACTCACTCACTCTCTACATCTTTCTCTCTCTCTCAAATAAATAAGTAAAAATATTTAAAAAAAAAAAAAAAACAAGGGCTGGAGAGATGGCTTAGCGGTTAAGCACTTGCCTGTGAAGCCTAAGGATCCTGGTTCGAGGCTTGATTTCTCCAGGACCCATGTAAGCCAGATGCACAAGGTGGCGCATGTATCTGGAGTCCGTTTGCAGTAGTCCTTTGCAGTGGCTGGAGGCCATGGTGCACTCATTCTATCTCTTTCTCTGTCTGTCACTCTCAAATAATTAACTAACTAACTAAATAAATGAATAAACAAAATTGGAAGAAAAAAAAAAGGCCAGATTTGGTGGTCCCACCACTTAGGAGGCAGAGGTAGGAACATTGTCATGAGTTCAAGGCCACCTTGAGACTACATAGTTAAATCCAGGTCAGCCTGGGCTAGAGTAAGACCCTACCTTGAAAACCAAAAAGATGGGCTAGAGGGATAGCTTAGCAGTTAAGGTTAAGGCATTTGCCTGCAAAGCCAAAGGACCCAGGCTCGATTCCCCAGGACCCATGTTAGCCAGATGCACAAGGTGGCACATGCATATGGAGTTCGTTTGCAGTGGCTGGAGGCCCTGGCATGCCTATTCTCTCTCTATCTGCCTCTTTCTCTCTCTGTTGGTCACTCTCAAATAAAAAAAAAACTTAAAAAAAACTTAAAAAAACAAAAAAGTAGTTTCAGGCCATCCTTAACTAAGGGCAGGGGCTGGCTGGAGAAACTGCTCAGTGGTTAAAGGTGTTTGCCTTGCAAAGCCTGCCAGCCCTAGGTTCAATCCTTAGTATCTATGTAATGTCAAATGCACAAATTGACACATGCATCTGAAATTTGTTGCACTGGCAAGAGGCCATGGATCACTCTCACTCTCTCTCTCTCCTTGCAAATTAGAAAAACAAAAACAAAGAACTGCTGTAAGTTTGAGGCCAGCCTGGAGGAGTTACAGAGTTCCAGGTCAACCTGGGCTAGTGAGACTCCTCAAAAATAAAATGAAATTTTGTTTTGAGCTGAGTGTGGTGGTTCACTCCTTTAATCCTGGCTCTCAAGAGGCTGAGGTAGGAGGATCACTAGGGAGGGTTCAAAACTCTCCTGAGCTACAGAGTGAGCTCTAGTTTACTCTGGATTACAATGAGGCTCTGCCTCAAAAAGTAACACAATTCTTTTTGGGTTTCCTGACCACTCTTGAACCTCCAGGTTCTGGTGAGTTTCCCCTCTATACAGGCTAGACTGTGATAAGGGGAGAACCTAACTCCTAACTCCCACACGGGCTCTTTACCCCCTTCTGCCCTCCACATGGCAGGAGCTCTTGTACTTTATTTTCTTTGCTTTCTCTCTTTTTACTTTTTTTTTTCCCAGGCCACTCAGACCATGTGCGTGTATTCATTTTTCTTCCTTTGGTTCTACACTTTACTTAATAAAACATAATAATTTAATTAAGTAGCAGAAGCTGGGCATGTTGGTACACACCTTTAGTCCCAACACACAGGAGGCAGAGGTAGAAGGATCACCATGAGTTTGAAGCCACCCGACCTGAGACTACAGAATGAATTCCAGGTCAGCCTGAGCTAGAGCGAGACCCTACTTCAAAAAACCAAAAATAGGGGGCTGGAGAGATGGCTTAGCGGTTAAAGTACTTGCCTGCAAAGCCAAAGGACCCAGGTTCAATTCCCCAGGACCCACATAAGCCAGATGTACAAGGTGGTGCATGTGTCTGGAGTTCATTTGCAGTAGCTGGAGGCTCTGACATGTCCATTCTCTTTCTGCCTTTATCTCTCTTTCTCAAATAAATAATTAAAAATATTTTAATGTATTTGCTGGGCGTGATGGTTCACGCCTTTAATCCCAGTACTCGGGAGGCAGAGGTAGGAGGATTACCGTGAGTTCAAGGCCACCCTCGACTCCATAGTGAATTCCAGGTCAGCCTGGGCTAGAGTGAGACCTACCTCAAAAACCAAAAAAAAAAAAAAAATTTTTTTTAATGTATTTAGAAATATAATAAAAAGAAAAAAGAAACACAAGGGCTGGAGAGATGGTTCAACAGTTAAGGCACTTGCCTGCAAACCCTAATGGCCCAGGTTCAATTCCCCAGTGCCCACGTAAAGCCAGATACACAAACTAGTATCTATATCTAGAGTTTGTTTGCAATGGCTAGAGGCCCTGACATGAAAATTCTATCTCCTTTATCTCTGTCTGTCTGTCTCTCTCTCCCTCTTTCTCAAATAAATAAAATATTTATTTCTTAAAAATGGGCTGGAGCCAGGCATGGTGGCACACACCTCTAACTCCAGCATTCAGGAGGAAGAGGTAGGAAGATCGCTATGAGTTTGTGGCCACCCTGAGACTATATAGTGAGTTCCAGGTCAGCCTGGGCTACAATGAGACTCTATCTTAAAAGAAAAAAACATAGGCTGGAGAGATGGCTCAGCAATTAAGGTATTTGCCTGCAAAGCCTAATGACTTGGGTTTGACTCCCTTGTAACCAGATAAAGCCAGATGCACAAGGTGGTGCATGCATCTGTAGTTTGTATGCAGTGGCTAGAGGCACTAGTGAGCCCATATTCTCTCAAATAAATAAGTAAAATATTTATTTTAAAAAAGTAACCAAGGGGGTAGAGATGGTTTAGTGGCCAACAGGCTTGCCTGCAAAGTCTACAGACCCAGGTTCCATACTTCAGTACCCATATAAGCCAGATGCACATGGTGGCACATGTATCTGGAGTTTATTTGCAGTGGCTAGAGGTCCTGTCACATCCATTCTCTCTCTCCCCCCAAAAAATAAACCAAAAAAAAAAAAAAGTAACCAAGGGCTGGAAATATGGCTTAGCAATTAGTGCCTGCGATGCCTAAGAATGCATGTTCAAATCTCCAGGTCCCACATAAGCCAGACACAAAGTGATGCAAGCATGCAATGTCATACATGTGCTACAAAGGGGCACATGCATCTGAGGTTCATTCACAACAGTTGAAAGGCCCTGGCATACCCATTCTCTCCCTGTCTGTCTCTCAAAAATAAAATAATATAAAGAATAATAAAGGAAAATAATAGGGGCTGGAGAGATGGCTTAGCATTTAAGGCCTTTGCCTGCAAAGCCAAAGGATCCCAGTTAGATTCTCCAGGACCCATGTAAGACAGATGCACAAGGCGACACATGTGTCTGGAGTTTGTTTGCAGTGGCTGAATGCCCTGGCAAACCCATTCTCTCTCTGTGTGTCTCTGTCTCTTTCTCTCTCTAAATAAATAAAATTTAAATAATAACAACAATAATAATAATACTAAATAACCAAAAAGCCAGGAGGCAGAGGTAGGAGGATCGCTGAGAGTTTGAGTCCACTTTGAGACTACACAGTAAATTCCAGGTCAGCCTGAGCTACAATGAGACTCTACTGTGAAAAACCAAATAAATAAACTTAATATTAAAGAAAAAAATCAATTCTAAGACAGGGTCTTGCATAATTGAGTCAGTTCGGCTTTTCAATTGTTATCTTCTGGACTTAGCCTCCTAAGTAGCTGGTATTACAGGGCTATGCCCCCATACCTGGCCTAAAATCTCATGCTCTTTTAACCCTACTAGGAGAGATTTGAGGGCTGAGCCTAGATGTTCTCAGGCTATTTGTTGCACAAAGTATTTCTAACACAATAGGAATAGCAAATCAGGGACGAGGTCAAACCAGTAATGCCCTAACCAATGATAGGGACAGTAAGAATCTCAAAAATTATGAAATTCAGGGCTGGAGGAATGGCTTAGTAGTTAAGGTGTCTGCCTGCAAAGCCAAAAGACCCAGGTTAGATTTCCCAAGACCCATGTAAGCCAGATGCACAAGGCGGCGCATGTGTCTAGAGTTCGTTTGCAGTGGCTAGAGGCCTGGGCATGCCCATTCTCTCTCTCTCCCTCTTTCTCTTTGCCAAATAAATAACTAAATAAATAAAATAAAATACATATTTTTTTAATTATGAAATTCAGCTGGGCATGGTGGCACACACTTTTAATCCCAGCACTTGGGAAGCAGAGGTAGGAGGATCACCATGAATTCAAGGCCACCCTGAGACTACATAGTGAATTCTAGGCCAGCCTGGGCTAGAGGGAGACTCTACCTCAAAAAACCAAAAAAAAAAAAAAAAAAAAAAAAAAAAAAAAAAAACACAAAACACAAAACCCCCAAACAAACAAATAATTAAAGAAAACGACAACCCAGGATTGGGAAAATGGCTTAGTGGTTAAGGCGCTTGCCTGAGAAGCCTAAGGACCTTAGTTTGATTCCCCAGGACCCATGTAAGCCAGATGCACAAGGGGGCACATGTGTCTAGAGTTCGTTTGCAGTGGCTAGAGGCCCTGGAGTGCCCATTCTCTCTCTCTCTCTCTGATTCTCTCTTTCCCAAATAAATAAATATTTAAAAAATACATATATATCTTTTTAAGCCAGGGGTTGTGGTATATGTCTTTAATCCCTGCACTATAGGGAGGCTGAGTTAGGAGTATTACCATGAATTCAAGGCCAGCTTTGGCTACAGAATGAGTTCCAGGTCAGCCTGGGCTATAGTCAGACCCTACCTCAAAAAGAGCAAAAAAAAAAAAGGGAAAAAAAAGAAAGAATGAATGAATGAATGAAAGAATACAACTCCTTTTCCAATATGGAGGATTCATCCCTTTCCTTTCGCACTCACCGGCAGTTTAGTAAGCGGTGCATTGCTGACATGTTTGCCAAATACTTCTTCCTGAAATTGTAGTAACTGTACAACCAGGCTAGACAGGGACTTGTTGGTTGGTGGCTCTGCTTGTATATACTAGGGAAAAAAGGAAAAAGAAAGAAAAATAGTTCCCAGATAAATTTTCTAACACTTCCCATATTTTGTTCCCAAAGGTTCTGGAAGCACCTGGGGTAGAGGAAGTAGTTTCGTTCTCTTCCATATGTCTAGTCTCTATAAAGAAGATGGTGGAAGGGGGCTGGAGAGATGGCTCAGTAGTTAAGGCACTTGCCTGCAAAGCCAGAGGACTCAGGTTCAATTTCCCAGGACCCACGTAAACCAGATGCACAAAGTGGCACATGTGTCTGGAGTTTGTTTGGAATGGCTGAAGGGCCTGACACACACATTCTCTGACATACATACATGTATATTTTAAATGGTGGAAGGGAGGATATGGAAACCCCTAGCTGGAAAGCTGAATGCTGCTCTCGCTAGCCTGGGTTGCCAGCCCTGGGTGCTGGCAGTTAAGGGAGCGTCCTGTTCTTCCTCCACTACAACCTGAAATCGGAGTTGCAGGACATCCTATTATCTAGGCAACTGATCTCCAACAAACAGCACTGAGGGTTGTAAAATTTTGAAGGTTTACAGAATTCAGGCCAGAGAAACAAAACCTTTGAGGCTCTAAGACAGCAATGGATTTCTTGGGGGGGAAGTTGGTAGAAGACTGGATTCCCTCTCTAATGACACCTAAAGAGGGGAGCAACGAGGTAAGGATGCAAACTGACTTGGGAGCTGAGCCTCTACATCTTTTTCTGCTAAAACTAGGCAAGAACATTCACCGCTGGAAAGGACCATTTACAACACAGCCTGAGAAGTAACAGTGGGAAACACTTTCCTGTCTGAGGAAACTGTATGTAACTCAAGGGACCCTGGGCCTTCTACCTTTTCGTGCTATGTAACCTAGCATCCTACTCTGTGCTTCTAATTTAAAACCGAGCCAGAAGGCTAACTTTCTCTTTACCTTTTGACCCGTATTTCCTCTACCCTAATCACAGAAAGTCAGCGCGTCTCAGTGGGAGGTGTAAAGCGATCTATAAGGGGGAGAGGTGAATGATGAATCCCAGCAAGAGAGCTGAACCAGGTCACTAGGCTGTCAATTCCCCCAGGGCCACAGACTAAGACCCCAGACTGACCTCCTTTCAAAAGGTCAAAGATAGAAGCTTGGAAACCAGAGCCTCATGCTGGGGTACACACAAGTCACAGACCCAACAGCTGTTTGTCAGGAGTCTGACACCCAGAGACCACCAGCAATTGCAGAGACTGGCTCATAACCAGGATTAGTGGGGACTTCTAAGCCACTACAGGCTGCCAAACTGGGGCAGGAAGAATTGGGGAGTAAAAGAAGGCTAGCAAAGAGAACACTTAACTGGGGATAGTGAGAAGCAGGCCATGTTGTGTGTGTGGGGGGGGGCTGGAGACAAAGAAGACACAAGGAAGAGGTTGGTAGAAAAAAAAAAAAAAAAAGGTAAGACTTTTTGGACCCTTTGTTTAATACCCTTATTACTACTAGTTATTGGGGAAGGGGTGGAGGTTGAAGCCGTGAAGCTTCTCCTAGCCTCTAGACCTCAAACCCAAAGCATTGCAAGGCTAGGTTGCAGAGTGACTTCATTGTGAAGCCTAGGAATGGTTTGAGAAGGGATCTCTGCCCAGGGGCTCCCGTACCCTGTCTCTCCCACCACCCCGCCCCCAGCCAGAGGCTCTGTGGCCTTGTGGATGGAGAGGTGGGCGACGAACCGTGGACACAGGTGATCCCAAGGTGCAGACCCCTTTCAGACTGATAAGCAGCCAATGGCCCGTTCCGTTGACTGTTTTCCACCCCCCGGGGGGGCTTTCATCATCTGGGAACGTACACAAAGCACCGGGGAGGCCTGGGCCCCGCGGGTACCTGGCTCGGTGGGGCGTTCAAGCGGGTGCCGTAGCCTGCACCCCAGGGAGAGGGAGAGGGAGAGGGAGAGGAGGCGGGCGCGCGGCGGCACCCCGTGGGCCTCATCCCCCCCACCCCCCCCTCCCCGGGCGGCCGACTCTCGCACCAATGCCGAAGGACGATGGCTCAGGGAGGGTGGGCGGCTGGCACCGGACGAGGCAGAGGAACAGGGCGGTGGGGGCGGGGTGGGCGCTGGGGGAGGGGCGCGCCGCCCGCCCGCCCGAGGGCGACGACTAGGACGAGCGGGGCCTGCCGGGGAGGCCGCGGGGAGGGGCCGGGCGGCGGGAGGCTGGCTAAGAGCCCCGGGGAGCCGCGGGCCGCCGTCCCTTTGTCCCGCCCCGGTGCCCGCGCGGCCCTGCCCGCCTTACCTTCTTGTAGTTCTTGCCCAGCCAGAGCCGCACGTTGTCGAACTGGGTCACGGTGTCCGCGGCCTCGTAGTACTTCACGTTGGGGCCGCCGTCCTTCTTCCGCACCGCCATCTTCTCGGGCTCGGGCCCCGCCGCCGCCGCCGCCGCCGCCGCCCGCCCGCGCCGCTCAGCTCAGCTCCCGCCTCCTCCGCCTCCTCCTCCGCCCGCCTCCCGCCGCCACGGCCGCCGCCTCCCGCCGCCTGGGCCGGCCCCGGCCCGCGTAGCGCCCCCTGCCGGCAGGCCCGGCGCCCGCCGACCCGGGCCGGCTGCCTCTCGGGGCTGGGGGACGCCCTTTTCCGGGCAGCCCCCGGCCCCGAGTCGGAGGGCACCGGGCTTGCCCCCCAAGGGGGACGCCATGGCCACCAGAGCCCCAACTCTGAACCCCGGGCGGCCCTCACCTGGCACGCGCCTAGTCCCCGGGCACGCCCAGCGCCAAGTTCCTCCCCTGCATTTCCGGGCGCCCCGCTCTCGAACCCCGGGGTCTCCCTCGCGCTCCTCGCCTGGTCCCACCCTGCACCCCGTCACTTCTTCAGTCCCCTCAGCTGTCACCGGGGGACGGGGGGGGGGGGCTCGGGTCTGGACAGTCGCCTCCTCCGGAGGTATCGGCTCCTCGGGCTCGGCGGAGGCCCGGGCGCCGCGCCTGTCCCCCGGGGTGGCGGAGGACCGGAGAGCGGCGAGCGGGGCGAAGGTCCCGAGGTGCGGTGCGCTGCGCGGCCCGGCCGAGGCCACTTCCTGCGGGCGGGCGCCGCGCGGACCCCTTCTGTAAGCGCGCGGTGAGCCACGGTTTTGGGAGTCACGGTGGCCGAGTGGTTAAGGCGTTGGACTCGAAATCCAATGGGGTTTCCCCGCACAGGTTCGAATCCTGTTCGTGACGGTTCTTTATTTTTGCCTCCCATAGGTTTGTAAATGGAACACCGATTTTACACACGCTTCTTTACTTTCTTTCTAATTAGAAGAAGAAAAAAGAAAAAAATCGAAAGGTAGCACCATTTCTCTGGAGTAGGGTGGGGTAATGTCACGATACTTAAGAATTATACAGATCTGTATTAGCTGTTAAAACTGTATTGACACTCGGAATTCTGTAATGTAAGGCTTACTAGCAGACGTTTGGCACACATTTCTTTTTATTTTGTTTTTTAAAGAGATCAGGAAGGATTTGGTGAAGATGAGTTGTTTTCATTGGAAATATTTGTTGTGTAATAATAGTGAGACCTGGAATTTCTAGGAAAAGAAGACATAGCTAAATTTTCCTTGAAGGCTGAGGACACAGAAGACCCAGGAAAAGACACTGGATTTTCTCTCAGCTAATTGTTAGCTTTTTAAAGACAGTTTATGTTTTTTCGAGGTAGAGTTCCCCACAGGCTGGCCTGGAATTCACTATGTACTCCCAGGCTGGCCTTGAACTCAGTGCTGGGCTTAAAGGCATGCACTACCACACCCTGTTCTAAAACAAGGTTAAACTCATGGCAATCCTTCTGCCCCAGCCTCTTGAGTGCTGTAATTACAAGTGTGAATCCACTGCTTCCACCCTGGAAGGAATCTCTTTATATGCTCCACAGAAACAAATTCTTTTTCTTTTGCCTTCTAAATGTTTCAAAAACCAAAATAAAATGCCAGAGTGAGACCCTACCTCAAAAAAACCAAATAGATAAATAAGTGTTTCAGCTTAGCCCCCTCTTCTCCGTGAGGAGTGTATGCTTGTCCTACCACCAGCCTGAGCCTTCATTTGGAAGGGTGTGTGTGATACTTTGGAGATGATATGAGATAATGTGTGCTGAGCTGCACTACTATGACTGCTTTTTGTGTTGTATAATCTGGCCCTTTTTTTTATAACTACTCTTCTATTTTTACTATATTCCATTTATAAGTTCACTCTCCACCTAAATGTTGATCCCCTTGGGACCAACTCATACCTATAACCCCAACACTGAGTGTTACAGAATAACCACACTGTCTTGGAGCAAAACATCTCTGCTTTTTTTTTTTTTTTTTTTCCAAGGCCAGAGGTTGCTATTGGGCATTTTCCCCCCCAGATAGGGTCTCACTTTAGTTCAGGCTGGTCTCAAACTCAAAACAGTCCTCCTGCCTCTTTCTCCTGAGTGCTGGGATTAAAGGTGTGGGCTACCACACCAGGCCCAACTTTTTTTTTTTTTTTAATTTTGAGAGAAAAAGAGAGAATGGGCATGCCAGGGCCTCTAGCCACTGCATATGAACTCCAGATGCATGCACCCCCTGTGCATCTGGCTTACATGCTACTGGAGAATCGAACCAGGGTCCTTAGGCTTCACAGGCAAAAAGTCTTAATCACTAAGCCATGTCTCTAGACCTTTTTTTTTTTTTTTATTTCCCCACATAGAGCTAGAGAGAGAATTGGCTGGCTATGGCTTCAGCCACTTCAGTTGAACTCCAGACACTTGTGCCACCTAGTGGGCATGTATGACCTTGTGCTTGCCTCACCTTTGTGTGTCTGGCTTATGTGGGATCTGGAGAGAGATCAAACATGGGTCCTTAGGCTTCATACGCAAGTGCCTATCTCTCCAGCCCAAGATCCCCAACTTAAAAATATATATATACATTTGAGAGAGAATATGGGCTCACTAGGGCCTCTAGCCACGCAAACTCCATATGCATGCACTGCATGTGCATCTGGCTTTACATGGGTCCTGGGGAGTTGAACTGGGATCCTTTGGCTTTCCAGGGAAGCACATTAATTGCTAAGCCATCTCTCCAGCCCTTATTTGGTTTTTTAAAGTTGGGGAATCAAACCACTGCAAACAAACTCTAGATGCATGCACCCCCTTGTCTGTCTGACTTATGTAGGTCCTGGGGAGTCAAACTGGGATCCTTTGGCTTTGAAAGCAAGCACCTTAACCACTAAGCCTTCTCTGCAGCCCTTATTTGGTTTTTTTTTTGAAGAAGGGTCTTGCTCTAGTCTAGGCTGACCTGAAATTCACTATGTAGTCTTTGGGTAGCCTTGACCCAAGTGCTGGGATTAAAGCCATGTACCACCAAGCCTGCTAATTTATTTATTTATTTTTGGTTTTTCAAGGTAGGGTCTCACTCTAGCCCAGGCTGACCTGGAATTCACTATGGAGTCTCAGGGTGGCCTCGAACTCACGGCAATTCTCCTACCTCTGCCTCCTGAGTGCTGGGATTAAAGGCGTGGGCCACCACGCCTGGCTTGCTAATTTATTTTTAATTATTAATTACTTTTGGTTTTTCCAGGTAGGGTCTCAGTCTAGCCCCAGGCTGACCTGGAATTCACTATGTAGTGCAGGGTGGCCTTGAACTCATAGTGACCCTCATACTTCTACCTCCCTTGTGCTTGGATTAAAGGCATGCACCACCATGCCCAGCTTTATTTGTAAATAATTTTTAAAAATATTTATCTATTTATTTGAGAGAGAAAAAGAGGCAAAGAGAGCAAGAGAGAGAATGGGCACGCCAGGGCCTCCGGGCACTGCAAACAAATTTCAGATTCAGTATGCGCCCCTTGTGCATCTGGCTTAAGTAGGTCTTGGAGAATCTAACCAGGATCCTTTGGCTTTGCAAGCAAACACCTTAACCGCTAAGCTATCTCTCCAGCCTGTGTGTGTATATGTATATATGTATGTATGTGTGTATATGTGTATGTATGTGTATATATACATATATATATGTTGTTTTGTTTTGTTTTTTCAAGGTAGGGTCTCACCCTAGCCTAGGCTAACCTGTAATGCACTGTGTAGTCTCAGGCTGGCTTCCTAGCTGGAATTACAGGCATGTACCACCATGCCTGGCAAGTCTTTTTTTAATTTTTAAAAATTTATTTGAAAGAGAGAATGGGCGTGCAAGGGCGTCTAGCCACTACAAAGGAACCCCAGACCCATGCAACACCTTGTGCATCTGCCTATGTAGGACCTGGAGAATCGAACCTGGGTCCTAGGCTTTGAAGGTAAGTGTGGTAACTGCTACGCAATCTCTCCAGCCCCCAAGTCTTTTATCTTGACGTTATCCTCTTTTCCTCGTATTATGAAACTCTTGTGTAGGTAGTGCCAAGTACTATGAGATAAAGGCTTCTTTTAAATTTTTATTTGCAAGCAGAGAAAGATAGAAGAGACAGACTAGGTATGCCAGGGCCTCTAGCTGCTACAAATCAACTCCAGATGCATGGGCCACATTGTTTTATGTGGGTAGTGGGGAATGGAACCCAGGGCATTAGGCTTGGCAGATAAGTGCCTTAGCTTCGAACGTTTTACATGGGGTCTGGGAATGCCAGCTTGAGCTGTGAGTGCTCAACGCTCAACTACTTTCTTCTTTTCTTAGCTAGAGTAAGACCCTACCTCGAAAAACCACAAGAAAAAAAAAAAGAAGAATTGGCAAGGCTAGGCCTCTAGTCACCTTGTATGCATGTGTGACCTTGTGCATCTGGCTTATGTGGGTTCTGGGAAATTGAACCTGGGTCCTTGGGCTTCACAGGCAAGCACCTTAACCACTAAGCCATCGCTCCATCCTCTCAACCAGTTTTGTTCTATGAAAAGAATCTCTCAGTAAACATAAAGCTTGCCAATTCAGCTAACCTAGCTAGCCAGTAAACCCCAAGGATACTCTTTTTTTTTCTTTTTGAGGTAGGGTTTCACTCTAGCTCAGGCTGACCTGGAATTCACTATGGAGTCTCAGAGTGGTCTCGAACTCTCAGCGATCCTCCTACCTCTGCCTCCTGAGTGCTGGGATTAAGGCGTGCGCCCAGCCCCAGGGAGTCTTCTACCCACCTCCCAGCACTGGAATCACAAGCAGGTGCCATCATCCAAACTCAGATTCTCATAGCTCCAAAGGGCACAGCCATCTCACCAGCCTGCCCTGGTCTTGTGAGAAGTTTGTTTCTTTTGCAGAATATAAACTTTTGGGGGAATAGGGTTTTAAAAACATTGCTGTTAGCTATCACAGAGGCCAACCTGGGCTGCAAGAGACCTTGTCTTAAAAAAAATAAATACACCCTGCTTAAGAAAGGGTCTCCCTGTTATTTTGTTTTGTCTACTTCTTGGGTGCCAGCAGGCCCTCAGACTTCCAGATCAGTCCTCCCATTACATGGACATATTGGGAGCCGGGCGTGGTGGCGCACGCCTTTAATCCCAGCATTTGGGAGGCAGAGATAAGAGGATCACCATGAGATCAAAGCCACCCTGAGACTACATAGTTAATTCCAGGTCAGCCTGGGCCAGAGTGAGACCCTACCTTGAAAAACCAAGAAAAATAAAACATTTTAGAGCCAGGCATGGTGGCACACACCTTTAATCCCAGCACTTGGGAGGCAGAGGTAGGAGGATCACCATGAGTTCAAGGCCACCCTGAGACTACATAGTTTCATAAAACATTTTAGGGCTGGAGAGGTAACTTAGAGGTTAAGGTGCTTGGCTGCAAAGCCAAAGGACCTTGCTTTGATTCCCCAGGACCAATATAAGCCAAATGCACAAGGTGGCACATACATCTGGAGTTCCTTTGCAGTGGCTGGAGGCCCTGGCATGCCCATTTTCTCTCTCTCTCTTCTCTTTGCCTCTCTCAAATACATAAAAATTAAAAATAAACACTTGACTGGAGGCCTGCTCCATTGGAGGGAATACATCCCTGATACTGAAAACCTACAATAGGCATAGTCATGAGCCCTAGATGTCTGCTGCTGTCTGGCTAAATGTATATATTATGCTCATCAAACTACCCAGTAAGCACTTCTCTTAATGTTCATACCCATATATTAATGCTACTGTCATTTTTTGTAGAGAACCTTCTCTTTTCAGATGGCAGTGACCTTGGGATGACTCAGAAGGCATCATAGTGCTGGAAAGAAGTGACCAGAGTGTTCAGCACTGCAATATCTCTATCACACCTTCCAAGGCTCAGGGTCCATTACGGAAGAGATGGCAGTAAGAATGTAAGAGCCAAAGGAAGGGAAGGACTCCTTACAGTGTGCTCCTCCATGCACAAAATGGCCTGGATATCCATGACTTCACCATGCCTGACACTACCTATACACGACCATCATAATAGGAGGCAGAATGAACAACAGAAGCTCTGCTCATAGTCCTGCAAGGATTGACTCTGCCCTAGGACACTTTTGAGAGGGGTCATGCCAGTGTGTGATGGTGAGACACCTGTAACCAGGAATCAGATTTGAATTTTTTTCTATAGGAATAGATTAATTTTAATTAAAATGTGAAAAAAAAAGAAAAATAATTACTTCATTGAGCTTGGCATGGTGGCACACGGTCTTTAATCCCAGCACTTTGGAGGCAGAGGTAGGAGGATTGCTATGAGTTCAAGGCCACCCTGAGACTACATAGTGAATTCCAGGTCAGCCTAGGCTAGAATGAGACCCTACCAAAAAAAAAGGTAAAAATGGGTAGGAGAGATGGTTGAGCAGTTAAGGTGCTTGCCTGCAAAGCCTAAGGACACATGTTCAACTCTCCAGATCCCATGTAAGCCAGACGCACAATGGTGAGACAAATGCAAGGTCACACATGCCCAGTAGGTGGCAGAAGCATCTGGAGTTCGATTGCAGTGGCTGAGGTATTGGGGCCCCAATTCTCTCTCTCTCTCTAAAGAAATAAAAACAAAAAGCAAAATAAATAAATAAATAAATAAAAGTTAGGGCTGGAGAGATAGCTTAGCAGATAAGGCACTTGCCGCAAAACCAAAGGACCTAGGTTCAATTCTCTAGTACCCACGTAAGCCTCTTCTCTTCCACTTTCTCTCTCTGATTGCACATAAATTTAAAAAATATCTTTTGTTTTTGTTTTGTTGGTTTTTCAAGGTAGGGTCTCTCTATAGTCCAGGCTGACCTGGAAATCACTACGAAGTCACAGGTTGAACTCAGACTCACAGCAAGCCTCCTACCACTGCCTCCCAAGTGCTAGTATAAAAGGCATGTGCCACCATACCTGGCCTAAATTTTTTTTTTTTTTTAAAGCGGCTGGAGAAATGACTTAGTGGTTAAGGTGCTTGCCTGTCTTAAGAAACCAGGTTCAATTCTCCAGGATCCACATAAACCAGGTGCCCAAGGTGGCACATGTGTCTGGAGTTCCTTTTCAGTGGCTAAAAGCCCTGGTGCGCCCATTTTCTTTTTCTCTCTCTGTTTGCAAACAAATAAATGAATATAATTTTTTAAATTAAAAAATAATACTTTTAGGGCTGGAGAGATGGCTTAGCGGTTGAGCGCTTGCCTGTGAAGCCTAAGGACCCCGGTTCGAGGCTCGGTTCCCCAGGTCCCACGTTAGCCAGATACACAAGGGGGCGCATGTGTCTGGAGTTCGTTTGCAGAGGCTGGAGGCCCTGGCGCGCCCATTCTCTCTCTCTCCCTCTATCTGTCTTTCTCTCTGTGTCTGTTGCTCTCAAATAAATAAAAAAAATTAAAATATAAAAATAAATAAATAAATAATACTTTTAGCCGGGTGTGGTGGCACACTCCTTTAATCCTAGCACTCGGAGACAGAGGTAGGAAGATCACTGAGTTTACGGCCACCCTGAGGCTACATAGTGAATTCCAGGTCAGCCTGGGCTAAAATGAGACCCTACCTTAAAAAACCAAAGGGCTGGAGAGATGGCTTAGCGGTTAAGCGCTTGCTTGTGAAGGCTAAGGACCCCGGTTTGAGGCTTAATTCCCCATGACCCACATTAGCTAGATGTACAAGGGGACGCATGTGTCTAGAGTTCGTTTGCAGTGGCTGGAGGCCCTGGCACCTCATTTTCTCTCTCTCTATCTGCCTCTTTCTCTCTCTGTCTGTCACTCTCAAATAAATAAATTAAATAAACAAAAAAAAAACTTAATAAAAACACCCAGCCCAAAGCAGCCAGTGGAAAGGGTTTATTAAAAACACACACACACTTTTGGAGCTGGAGAAATGGATTAGCAGTTAAGGTGTTTTCCTGCAAAGTGAGAGGATCCTGGGTTCAACTCTCCAGGACCCAGGTAAACCAGATGCACAAACGGGTACATGCATCTGGAGTTCGTTTGCAGTGGCTGGAGGCCCTGGCATGCCCATTCCCTCCCTCTCCCTCAAATCAATCAATAAATAATATTTTTAAAAATACTTTTTTATTGGGGCTCAGTGGTTAAGGCATTTGCCTGCAATGTCTAAGGACCCAGATTAGATTCCCCTGTACCCATGTAAAACAGATGCACATGGTGGCTTATGCGTCTGGAGTTCATTTGCAGTGGCTAAAGGCCCTGGCACGCCCATCTTCTCTCTCTGTCTCTCAAATAAATAAAGAGGGCTGGAGAGATGGCTTAGCGGCTAAGGTGCTTGCCTTGCAAAGCCAAAGGACCTTGGCTCGATTCCCCAGGACCCACTTCAGCCAGATGTACAAGGGGGTGCAGGCATCTAGAGTTCTTTGCAGTGGCTGGAAGCCCTGGCATGCCCATTCTCTCTCTTTTCCTCTTTCCCTCTCTCAAATAAATAAAAAATAAAAAATAAATATTGAAAAAATAAAAATAAACCAGCACAGTGGCACATTCCTTTCACCTTGGCACTCAGGAGGCAGAGGTAAGAGAATCACCATGAATCTGAGGCAAACTGAGACTATGTAGTGTAATGAGTTCCAGGTCAGTGTGGGCTACAGTGAAACCCTACCTCAGAAGACCAAAAAATTTAATTAAATAATTAAATAAATGCACCAGGCATGGTGACACTCACCTTTAGTCCCAGCACTGGGAAGGCAGGGGTAGGAGGATCAGTTCAAGGCCAGCCTGAGACTACATAGTGAATTCCAGGTCCGCCTGGGCCAGAGCAAGACCCTACCTTGAAAAATCAAAAATATAGACGATAAACCATGATAATTCCCATCCCTACCCTCTATTTTATTTTTTGAGGCAGAGTCTCATTCTAACCCAGGGTAACCTAGAACTCACTCTATAGCCCAGGCTGGCCTCAAACTCTACTGAAAACCTCTTAAACCAGCATTGTGGTGCACACCTGTAATCCCAGCATTTGGGAGGCAGAGGTAAGAAAGAGGATCACTGTGAATTTGAGACCACCCTGAGATTACAGAGTGAATTCCAGGTCAGCCTGGGCTACAGTGAGACCTTACTTAAGTCATCAGCCTTTGTAAGCAAGCAAGCATCTTTAACTACTAAGCAATTTCTCCAGCTCCTACAATTTATTTATGTTTGCAAGTGTGTCTGTGGGGATACATGTGCCAAGGTCTTTTGGCACTGCAATTCAATACCTTTCTATCTTTTATGTGGGTGGTTGGGGAATTGAACCTGGCCTGGCAAGCTTTGCAAGCAAGCACTTTTAACCTCTAAGGCATCTCCCAGGTCCAAATATAAACTTTTGACACTGATAAACTGATTTATCTGTTTTTAAAAGTTTTGTGTAAATTGGTTTCGTGTATATATTCTGATTGTCATTCAGATTGGACTAGGTAGCCTCCAACTCATGGCATTCCTCCTACCTCTGCCTCTGCTGGGATTAAAGGCATATGCCACCATGCCTGGCTTTGTGTGTGTGTGTATCTTCTCTGCAAGGACTTACACATTTACATGATCAAGGATGGAAATACTGAAATAATACATAGAAAAATAGGCTGGGTGTGGTGGTATATGCCTTTAATTTCAGCATTTGGGAGACAGACGTAGGAGGATCACTGTGACTTCAAGGCCACCCTGAAACTACATAGTGAATTCCAGGTCAGCCTGGGCTACATTGAAACCCTACCTCAAAAAATTAAAACAACAAAACTATTGGATGTATTATTTCTTTGCAAGCAGAGAGAAAAAGAGACAGAGAGAGAAGAAAGTGGGTGCTCCAGGGCTCCCAACCACTGCAAACCAACTCTAGATGCATTTGAGGTAGGGTCTCACTGTAGCCCAGGCTGACCTGGAATTCACTATGTAGTGTCAGGATGGCCTTGAACTCTAGGAGCCATTTTGTATATCTGGCTTTACATTGGTACTGAGGAATCCATCTCATGTGGTTAGGCTTTTCAGGCAAATGCCTTAACTGCTGAGGCATCTCTCTAGCCCTGGATATATTTTAGTAGTATCTTCTCAATCTCCATCCTTTGCTGTGTTTAAGCCATTGATTATTATTTTATTTATTTATTTTTTTTTTTTTTTTGGTGTGTGCTGGGTGTGGGGGGTGGAGGGTTTGGAATGTTTGATTCCAGTCCTCATATTGCCCAGACTGGCTTTGAACTCTTAATCCTCCTGCTTCTATCTCCCAAGTACTATGCTGATTATAGATATATATCCATCCACACTTAAAAAAAAAATTTTTTTTTTAAAGTTTTCAAGTTAGGCTCTCGCTCTAGCAGAGGCTGACCTAGAACTTTTTATTTATTTATCTATTTATTATTTTTTATTTGAGAGCAACAGACACAGAGAGAAAGACAGAGGGAGAGAGAGAGAATGGGCACGCCAGGGCTTCCAGCCTCTGCAAACTCCAGACGTGTGCGCCCCCTTGTGCATCTGGCTAACGTGGGACCTGGGGAACCGAGCCTCGAACTGGGGTCCTTAGGCTTCACAGGCAAGCGCTTAACCGCTAAGCCATCTCTCCAGCCCTGACCTAGAACTTTTAAAATTTTATTTATATTTATTTATTTTATTTATATTTATTTGACAGAGAGAGAGAATGGGTGTACCAGGGCCTCCAGCCACTGGAAACGAACTCCAGACACATGCGCCCCCTTGTGCATCCAGCTAATGTGGGTTCTGGGGAATCCAACCTGGATCCTTTGACTTTGCAGGCAAATGCCTTAACCACTAAGCCATCCCTGCAGCCCATTTTTTTTTTAATATTCTATTTATTTGAGAGAGGGAGAGAATGGGTGCGCCAGGGCCTATAGCCACTGCAAATTAACTCCAGACACATGCACCACCTTGTGCATCTGGCTTTAGGTGGGTACTGGGGAATTGAAGCTGGGTCCTTTGGCTTTGCAGGCAAATGCCTTAACCACTAAGCTATCTCTCCAGCCCTATATTTGATTTTTTGTTTTTTTGTTTTTCAAGGTAGGGTTTTGCTCTAAGCCAGGCTGACCTGGAATTCACTATATAGTCTCAGGGTGGCCTCCTACGTGCTGGAATTAAAGGCATGTACCACCACACCTGGCTGATTTTGACTATAATTTTTTTTTAATTTTAAAGACAGGATCTTTTAAAAGAAATAAGCTTGGGCTGGAGAGATAGCTTAGCGGTTATAGCATTTTGTCTGCAAACCAAAGGACCCTGGTTCTATCCCCCAAGACCCACATAAGCTAGAAGCACAAGGTGGAGCATGTGTCTGGAGTTCATTTTTCAGTGGCTGGAGGCCCTGGCATGCCCATTCTCTCTCAAATAAATAAAAGCTCTATGTGGCACAGGCTGTCCTTGAACTCTTGGCCTCTCAAGTGCTGGGGTCACTCCACATTTTAAAAGGCTTAGATGCCTCTGTAGTTTATCCTATAAAGCCAATGAATAGAGGACTTGGGTGGAAATGATCTTAACGTACAATATTTAAGGGAACTAATGAGACAAACATTTCTTTGCCAGCTAGTTGATGATTCACTACTCCAACATTACTTTTAATGTTATCGTCCATCTCCTATTTTGTTCCAGATTACTTCTGGGACTCCCCAGGGTCCCACTCATTTTCCTGTGTGTGTGCCTGCCATGTGGAGGTGAGAGGACAACCCCAGGGTGTTGGAGGTCCTCACCTTTCACAGAGACAGACTTCTCATTTCTGCTGGCCTGCTAATTTGGGGATTCTCTTAACTCCTCTCCTTATTGTCATTAGTGCACGGGAATTACAGATGAGGATACTATTTGCATTGATTCTGGGAATCCCAACTTCAGTTGTCAGGTGGCACAGCTTTTAACCACTGGGCCATCTCTCCAACTTCCTGTGTGATTTTATTTTTTGAGATGTGGTGTCCTATAGCTGGCCTCAGTGTAGCAAAGGATGACCTTGGCTCCTTATTCTCGTGCCTCCCAAGTGCTGGAGTTAAGATTAAGGTTTAGCCAGGTGTGGCGACCCACGCCTTTAATCTCAGCACTCGGGAGGCAGAGGTAGGAGGGATCATGAGTTCGAGGCCACCCTGAGACTACATAGTAAATTCCAGATCAGCGTGAGCTTATGTGGGTCCCGGGGAATCGAGCTTTGAACGGGGGTCCTTAGGCTTCACACTCTCACTTTTGGTTAGAGAACCTTCTCTTTTCAGATGGCAGTGACCTTAAGATGACTCAGAAGGCACCATGGTGCTGAGAAGTGACAGAGGACTGCTCAGCACTGAAATATCTCTATCACAAACTTCCATGGCTCAGGGCCCAGTGCAGAAGAGGTTGTGGAAAGAATGTAAGAGCCAAAGGAAGGGTAGGACTACTTACAATGTGCTCCTCCAGACACAAAATGGCCTGGATTTCCATGACTTCACAATACCTGACACTACCTACACAAGACCATCATAATAGGAAGAAAAGATCATGACATCAAAATAAGAGACTGCCGGGCGTGGAGGCGCACACCTTTAATCCCAGCACTCGGGAGGCAGAGGTGGGAGGATCGCCATGAGTTCAAGGCCACCCTGAGACTACATAGTGAATTCCAGGTCAGCCTGTGCCAGAGTGAGACCCTACCTCGGAAAAAACAAAACAAAACAAAACAAAAATAAATTTAAAAAAAAGAGACTGATTGAGGGGGGAAGGGATATGATGGAGAGTGCAGTTTCTAAGGGGAAAGTAGGGAGAGGGAATTACTATAGGATATTATTTACAATTATGGAAGTTGTCAATAAAAAAAAACTTATAATTGGAGGCTGGGGAGATGGCTCAGTGGTAAAAAGCACTTGCTTGAAAAGCCTGATAGTCTGGGTTCGATTCCCCAGTGCCCATGTAAAGCCAGATGCTTAGTGGCACAAGCATTTGAACTCATTTGCAGTGACAAGAGGCCCTGGCATGCCCATTCCCACCCTCCCTCTCTTTGCTTGCAAGTAAACTATTTATTTATTTAATTTTTATTGGAGAGAGAAAAAGAGGGAGGGAGAGAGAGAAGATGGGCGCACTAGGGCCTCCAGCCACTGCAAGCGAACTCCAGATGCATGCACCCCTTGTGCATCTGGCTTTATGTGGGTCCTGGAGAATTGAACCAGGATCCTTTGGCTTTGCAGGTAAAGTCCTAAATCGCTAGTCCATCTCTCCAGCCAGCAAATAAAAATTTTAAAAGGCTTTATCAAGGTTTGACAACAAATGTAGTTGTTTCAGGTTCTCTCATATTTTTCTTTTTTAAAAAAGTTTTAATTATTTATTAGAAACAGGGGGGGCAGGGAGAGAGAGAATGAATGAATATGCCAGGGCCTCTAGCCACTGCAAATGAACTCCAGATGCATGCACTAACTTGTGAATCTGTCTTACATGGGACCTGGAGAAGCAAACCTGGGTCCTTAGGCTTTTCAGGCAATCAACTTAGCTGCTAAGCCTTCTTTCCCAGCACTCGGGAAGCAGAGGTAGGAGGATCACCGTGAGTTCGAGGCCACCCTGAAGCTATATAGTGAATTCCATGTCAGTCTGGGCTAGAGTGAGACCCTACCTCGAAAAACCAGAATATATATATATATAAATAATTTTATTTTTATTTATCTATTTGAGAGATACAGAAATAGGCAGGTGTGTGTGTGTGTGGGGGGGAACGGGTGCACTAGGGCCTTTAGCCACTGCAAACTCCAGATGAGTGCGCCCCCTTGTGTATCTGCAAACAATAGCCTTAACAGCTAAGCCATCTCTCCAGCCCCATTTTTTTTTTCAAGGTAGGGTCTCACTCTGGCTCAGGCTGACCTGGAATTCACTATGTAGCCTCAGGGTAGCCTTGAACTCTCAGCAATTCTCCTACCTCTGCCTCCGGAGTGCTGGGATTAAAGGCATGCGCCACCACACCCGGCTCCCCATTTTTATTTATTTATTTTATTTCGGTGTTTTGAGGTAGGATTTCACTCTCGTCCAGGCTGAACTGGAATTCACTATATAGTCTCAGGGTGGCCTCAAACTCACAGTGATCCTACCTCTTCCTCCTGAGTGCTAGGATTAAAGGTATGCACCCCCCATGCCTGGTTTAAAGATTTTTTTTTAATTTAAAAAATGTACTTATTTATTTATTTGAGAGAGAGTAGGGAAGGGAGAGAGAGAATGGGCACGCCAGGACCTCCAGCCACTGCAAACAAACTCCAGATGCATGTGCCCCTTGTATGTCTGGCTTACGTTGGTCCTGGAGAGTCCAACTGGGATCCTTTGGCTTTGCCGGAAACAGCTTAACTGCTAAGCCATCTCTCCAACCCTTAAAATTGTTTTTATTTATTTAACAGAAAGAGTTGGGGGAGGGAGAAAGAGAGAGCGACAGAGAATGGTTGGCTGCAAACGAACTCCAGACACATGCCCCTCCTTGTGCATGTGGCTTACGTGGGTCCTAGGGAATCAAACTTGGGTCCTTTGGCTTTGAAAGGCAAGTGCATTAACTGCTAAGCCATTCCTCTAGTCCCCTTTTTTGTTTATTTGAGGTAAGGTCTTGCACTAGCCCAGCCTGATCTGGAATTCACTATGTAGTCTCAGACTGGCCTTGAACTCATACAAATCCTCCGTCCTCCTTGGCCTGTGAGTCCTGGGATTAAAGGTATGTGCCCACACCCAGCACATTTACTTTCTTGGTCTAGTGACACTGGCAGTTGGAGGCAAGCAGAAGTTCCAAAGCAAGGGTACTTGGACAACAGAAAGAGGTGTATGCATGTCTTCCATAGTAAGTATCTCCCAAATTCAGAAGCACTTAGAAAAGACAGCATTTAGAACAAGGCAACCCTGGAGAGCACAGTTCAGCTCACTGGAGAGAGCTAGGGGTGCAAGAGGAGTCCAGACACACAGGACAAAGTATATGTGAGGTACACACTACTCCCAAATACTCTCCTAAAGCAGAGGTAAGTCTAAGATAAAGGTAGGTTACAAGTCAAGGAAGAAGGGAATCAAAGAGAGAGTAGGCAAAGGAGAAACCTTCACAAGGGGAGTGGAATTGTGGTGAATGAAGAAGTTAGAGTTGAGAGAAAGGTTTATTAGTGCACTTCAACACCACGGAATACACGTACAACACAACCAACGACCTGCACGCACGCTAGCGCAAGGGGAAGGAAGCTGCAGCGGAGTTTCCTGGCTACGTCCCAGGGTGAGGACAAGAGTGAGGGCCTGGTAAGGAGAGCAGAGGCCAAGGAGACTGGAATAAATATAACAACCAGACAAAGAATTAGCAGCGTTTTCAAATTCCTGAGCAGTGTCCTGGAGCCGGAACATATGACTTTTCTCTACTGTCCTCATAATGTAGAATCCCACTGAAGTTCATGACTCAACTACCCCGACCAATAGCAAGCTAGCCTAGAACAAATCTCCAAAAAGACAAGCTATTATAATGGTGAAGAGGAGGCCTTCAACCTCTCTAACACTAGTCCCACCTTCACTGTGTTATTTATTTATTTATTTATTTAGGTTTTTCGAGGTAGGGTTACACTCTAGCTCAGGCTGACCTGGAATTCACTATGTTGTCTCAGTGTGGCTTCAAACTCCTGTCATTCTTCCTACCTCTGCCTCCTCAATGCTAGAATTAAAGGCGTACGTCACCATGCCCAGCCCACCTTCACTTTAATCACACCCAATATCTCTTTCCTTCCTCTGATAGTCACTGCAATAATTAAGTAATGGCCAGATAGTGCCTGAAATGCATCTAAGTACTTAGGTTGACTAGGTTTAGGCAGAGCACAGCCTGCTTTTACACATAATTTTATATGGTGAAGGTTAGAACCCAGTCATATAGGAAATGTTTCCTCCAAGAAAACTTGGGGGGAACTGCCTTCAAAATTACCACTCTACAGTCAGGGTTTTATAGTGAGACCCAAAAGGGGTTGGCAGAACTCCTCATGGGGCACAGGTATCACAGGAACAGAGGAAGCTCCTCACCTCAAATGGGATCATGGGGGGGGGTGGTCAAAGCAGGTGTAAGTGCAGCCAGTGACTGCCTTGGCTTTTCCTATATTAAAACCAGAGGTTGTGCTGAAAAAGAAAATATATAAAACACATCCCAGCCCTGTCCCACCCTACCCAGAATCCCCACAATAGGAACAGCAAAAGAGAGTTTTAAGTTTTGTTGAATTTTTTTTCTTTTTTCCTTTGTTAAAAAAAAAATGAAAGTAAATAAATTAAACTGCCAACCATGTGGCTGGACTAGAGAATCAGGTGACCATAACTAGGCCATTCTTAAAAAAAAGAAAGTGGGGAACAGCAGGGGGTTGTGAAATATAAACAAATAAGGCCAAGGGGAATTATCAAAATAGCTAACTACAATCGCAGGGCTGGAGAGGGCCTAAGGGACTGCTCTGGACGTGCACAAGAGGCAGTGCTTATGCTAGTTCAGCAAATGCTCAGCAGCTTCCGGCTGAGCACATGGACCCCATGGTCTAGGCCCTGCCCCAACCCTGTGCTGCCCTAATTTTGAAAAAGTGTAGGAAAGAAGAGCTCATCTGGAAAGTTTCAGCATCCCGACCTGCACACCTACAGACCCAGCAAGGCCTGTGCCTTTGTAAGATGAGCTGAGCAGGGACATGCTTGGCAAAAAGTCCAGTCTTCCCCTAAGGGCTGCTAGTGATTGGCCAATTCACTGCAAGGGTTTTGGTTCCGCTTTTAGCGTTTCTTCAGGATGTCTGCTCCCAGAGTCAACACTCCTGCCTGGTCTCACTCCCCAGTTTTGGAAGAGAGGGACAATTAGATTCCTCACTCCACCCTGGTCATCTAGGATAAACAAATCTCTTTGTGCTTTCTGAAAATATTGGGAACCAGGGACCCTAGGCAGGAAAATACAGAGCTAGGGACTTTCCCACCCAGACTGAAAATTTACAGACATTTTAGGGGAAGAAATATGGCAAAAGTCAGGAATATGGGTTTCCCCCCTGAAAGGCCGAGCAAAGTGCCTCAGAGCCCTTCAGGGCCAGAAGAGCACAGAGATATGTGGCCAAGTACAAGCCATGGCATAAAGATAGGGGGTGACTTGGGGCTCAGCTGCTGGAGTGATGGTTTTTTCTGACTTCCATCTCTTCCTGGTAGCCAGTTGAATGCTCCTATATCTCTTCCACACCATGTGCAAATATCATGACAAGCCCCGGCTCCTGCACCATGTCATCACCCATATGCTGATTCTCACAGGCCATCACAACAACTGCCTGCTTGCCAGGGATGCGCTTGGCCACGTAGTTCTCATAGAAGCGCCGGTTCATCTGTCTTGTCTCTAGTGTGGCCAGACCCTGGGGCCAGCTACGTTCATGGGCATTTTCGATCAGCTCGTTGACAATGGAGGCAGGGCAGCCGCTTTCCACCAGGGAGCGCTTGATTACAGCTTGGAGCACAGCGTCGGGAGTTGATATCATCCCTCCCCAGCGGGTCACTCTTGCAGGCTGCAGGGAGTTCACCCACCTGTGTAGAGGAGTTTAGGATGGTCATTCCAGCTCCACGGGCAGCCTGTCTGCATTCTTTCCTTCTTCCAGCATTGGCTCAGAAACCCCAAGCCTCTTCCTCCTTGTTTCCATTTAAATCACCACATTACTCACCAGATTAAATTCCATGAGGGCACACTCTTTTCTCTGAAGCCTCAGTACCCATCTAGCACGAATAGTACCCAGCATGTAGGATGTGCTCAACAAATGTGTTAAATGAAGTGATGCTTCCTCTGAACTGGGCCCTACCCAGCTCTATCTGCTCTCCACTGTTTGACACTTAAAATTTAGCCTATCAACTGTATATACTCCAGAGCTGAAAGAAATCTTAAGACTTTACTAGTTTACTTAGCCTATTTTTGGCATATTTTTAAAGTGTTTTTAAATAATTAATTTATTTGATTGGCGGGTGTGGGGGGGAGAGGCAGATAGAGAGAATGAGTGCACCAGGGCCTCTAGCCACTGCAACAAGCTACAGACTCATGAGCCACTTTGTGCACCTGGCTTACATGAGTACTGGGGCATTGAACCTAGGTCCTTTGGCAAGCACCTTAACCGCTAAACCATCTCTCCAGCCCTTTGCTGCATTTTACATCACCTTCCTGGACATTCATTCTGCCTCTTCTCTGGGTTGTAAGCTATCCAAAGACAGGGATGTCTTCTATTTCTTTTTGGTCCTCTTAGCACTCCATACCCTCTAATGCAGGGATCTGTACATGGTAGCACTCGCTTAATTCTAGATGAAGTGCGTCCTCAGGTAGGGGTCCCCTTCCCTCCACCTAGACTGTTCTGAGCTGAGTTCCCTCTTTTCGGCCTTCACCCCTGCACCTGAGAAGTAGCCCTGACCTAGCTTGCTCTTTCACTGCTCTCCTGGGCCACTCTCCTGCTCTTCCTCCTCTTAGGCCATGCTGCCAGGACATGGAGTAAGTGACTCTACCCCAAGCGACACTCACTCCAGGATCTCGTTGTATTCAATTGTCTCCTCTAGGTTCTGAAGGTTGGGATTGACACTGCGGATTGCACGCATGTATGCCTTCAGGAGCTGGATGTCACGTTTCTGTTGGACAGAAGGAGAACCAGGGGTGACAGTTAAAGCACACAGCAGATAAAAGACCAAAGTTTATCTTAGAATGGGGGCATCTGAGATATCTTTGATCCTCAGGAAGACAGGAAGGAGGCTGTCTCACTCCCAGCTGTCTCTGCAGTGCTCGGCAAAGTGCCTTCCCAGGGAAGGTACTTAATCATTATTAGGTAAGTGAGAGCTCCAATCTGATTCTTTACTAAACCATAGACAGATCAAGTGCTCATCCAGGCTTTTTTTTTTTAATTTTTTTTTTTTTGGTTTATTTTTATTTATTTATTTGAAAGTGACAGAAAGAGAAAGAGGCAGATAGAGAGAGAGAGAATGGGCACGCCAGGGCTTCCAGCCACTGAAAACAAACTCCAGACGCATGCGTCCCCTTGTGCATCTGGCTACCGTGGGTCCTGGGGAATGGAGCCTCGAACCGGGGTCCTTAGGCTTCACAGGCAAGTGCTTAACCGCTAAGCCATCTCTCCAGCCCCTGACTTTTTTTTAAAAAAAGTTACTTTATTTAACTGTGAGAGAAAGAGGGAGAGGGAGGGAGGGAGAATGAATGGGCATGCCAGGGCCTCTAGCCACTGTAAATAAACTTCAAATGCATGTGTCACCCTAGTGCATCTGGCTTGCATGGGTACTAGGGAACTGAACATGGGTTCTTAGGCTTTCTAAGCAAGCACCTTAACTGCTAAACCATCTCTCCAGCCCTCATCCAGACTTTAAAAAAATTATTTATTTATTTTGATAGAGAGACAGATAAAGAGAGAAAGACACACACACACACACAGAGAGAGAGAGAGAGAGAGAGAGAGAGAGAGAGAGAGGGAGGGAGGGAGGGATGGATGGATGGATGGATGGATGGATGGAGGGAGGGAGAAAATGGGTGTACCAGGTCCTCTAAACACTGCAAACGAATTCTAGACACATGTGACATCTTGTGCATCTTGCTTAGGTGGGTACTGGGGAATCTAACTTAGGTCTTTAGGCTTCTCAGGCAAGTGCCTTAACTGCTAAGCCATCTCTCCAGCTCCAGACTTTTTAAAAAAAATTAATTTCTTTTGGTTGTTTTTGTTTTTTTTTTTTTTCAAGGTAGGGCCTCACTCTAGCCCAGGCTCACCTGGAACTCACTCTGCTATTCCAGGTGCCCTCAAACTCACAGTGATCCTCCTACTTCTGCCTTCCGAGTGCTGGGATTAAAGGTGTTCACAGAGGTGCCTGGTACTCATAGGCAGGCAGTTATGTGCACATGATGGACACATTCTCCCCATGCTCTCTGGGCCCTACCTGCTCCGACAGCTGGTGTTTGTGTTCAGCTGATGTCTTCTCCAGCTCTGCGATGCGTGTCTGCTGCTGCTGTACCACCGAGCGCAGGTGCTTAATGCAATTGTGGTTTGGCAGCTCATCTTTGGGCATCTCCAGGCTGCAGTTGAGAGTGAGGAAAGAGCAGAACAGGCTCATTCAATGGAACATGTGGGCTAATGACTTATTCTATGACAGAAAATAGCTGAGTGAGATTTCTTCAACCTCATATTTCTAACATACATTTCAGGCCTTCCTATTGTTTTACTTTCTATTTTCTTCTCTCTTGCCCCTTTGTTGACTGCTCTCTTTAAACTTCTTTTACCCTTCAAGACTCAGTGTTCTAGAGGATTCTCTCTCTTTCTTTCAACATGGTCTCATTTTTTCCGAGGCTAGCCTCAAGCTAGCTATGTAGCCAAGGACGACTTTGAACTTCTGGACCACTTGCTTCCATCTCCTGAGTGCTGGGATTACAGGTGTGCACTACCACACCCAGTTTATGTAATGCTAGGGATCGAACCCAGAGCTTCACGCATACAAGGCAAGCCATTCTACCAACCCAATACATCCCTAGCACTGCACCCTTTCACTAATTCTCTCCTCTCATGCCTGTTAGAACCAGCCCTATTCTTAGAACAGTGCTCCTAAACTGTGAGGGAGACTACTGTGATTCCTGTTAGAACTGCACACATGGGGAAAAAAAAAGAATTGTACACGTTAAGCAGGAAAGAGGCCAGAGCAAGAAAAAGTGTTTTAGTAGCCACATGGCTCTACTTTCTACTGCTTGTTCTGCTAGCACACTTATTCCTCCTGAGAAGTCCTTGATTCAGTGTCCCTGCTATCAGTACTTAACCTATTGCACTCCTCACAGAAAGAAAATTGGGACAAAAAGAAACATGAGAGCCTAGAAATTAGAGCAGTCAGCCTGACAAAGAGAAAGCCATACTGGACTGAAAGGTGGAATACAGTACATCAATCTTTAGTGTTACCACAGGTTGCTGAATCAATGTCTTCTTTTTAATGCAAGAGCACTAAAGATCATAGCTGGAAAAGTAGCAAGAAAGTGAGATCTTGGGTCAGGAATATTACTTGTCTACTTGCATGAATGACCTTCTGGGCCAGTGAGAAAAGCACTAGGAAGGAATATGAATGGAAGGCCCTTCCTTATCTGAGTGAGGGGCAAGGGGAAGGACTCTTACCCACAGCCCTGTTCACAGGTCACAGGCCGCTTTGGGTTGTGCTCACAGTCACTGAGGTGAGACATGAGGTTGTCAAGCCGGACAACAGCACTGCAGCCAAACACAGCGTTGTCACAGGCAATCTGTAGCTTTGACAACATGTTCCGCATGATCCGAGGTACTGGGCGCAGGTGGGCAACTGTTACAACACTACGGTCTACTGGACACGTCTGCTGCTGAGAGAACCATTGGGTGATGCAGGCGTTGCAGAAAGCATGCTCACAGTGAGGTGCCTAGAAGGAAAAGCAGGGCAAAAGGGACACAGGGAATTAGCAGGAGCTATGAGCCTGGATACAATGCCAATGAAGCCTATCAAGTCTGAGCAGCTTCTAGAATCAAGAGGTCCTTGGGGTCAGAGTAAATTACAGATCTAGTATGGGCATGGCATTTTAGGGTTAGGCTTCAGATATATTATTTCCTGTAATACAAATTACAAATGGGTTGCAAGACAAGATAAACAAGCAAAAAGTTATATAAATAACATCCCAGAACAATAGAATGATGACATAAGGCAGCCAATTAATAATTGCCAACTGGATTGCATACACAGTGACTGCCAAAAAAACAAGTCCAAAGGAGGACAAGATTTTTCCAGACTAGGTCAACCACAACAGATATTTATGACGAATGATTCTGCCAGATATATAGAGAAAGACAGAGATAACTTTACTAACAAAAGTTCAACATGGCCGGATGTGGTGGTGCACACCTTTTATCCCAGCACTGGGGAGGCAGAGGTAGGAGAATCACCGTGGAGTTCAAGGCAACCCTGAGACTACATAGTGAATTCCAGGTCAGCCTGAGCTAGAAGACCTTACCTTGAAAAAAAAAAGGTGTGTGGGGGGGACACAGAGAACAGAGAGGTAACTTAGTGGTTAAGGTACTTGCTGACAAAGCCAAAGGACCCAGGTCTGACTCCTCAATACCATGTAAAGCCAAATGCACAAGGTGGGGCAGGTATCTACAGTTCATTGCAGTGGCTTGAGGTACTAGTGAGCCCATTCTCTCTCAGGTGAGCCCAATTTCTCTCTCTTACTCTCTGCCTCTTTCTCGTTCAAATAAACAAAATTTTACTGGGCATGGTGGTGCATGCCTTTTATCCTAGGACTTGAAAGGCAGAGGTAGGAGGATCGCTGTGAGTTCAAAGTCAGCCTGCACTACAGTGAGACCCTACTTTTAAAGTAAAATGGGGAGGGGGAATCCTATGGGATATTGTTTACAATTATAAAAGTTGTTGGGCTGGAGAGATGGCTTAGCAGTTAAGCGCTTGCCTGTGAAGCCTAAGGACCCCGGTTCGAGGCTCGGTTCCCGAGGTCCCACGTTAGCCAGATGCACAAGGGGGCGCACGCATCTGGAGTTCGTTTGCAGAGGCTGGAAGCCCTGGCGCGCCCATTCTCTCTCTCTCCCTCTATCTGTCTTTCTCTCTGTGTCTGTCGCTCTCAAATAAATAAATAAAAATTAAAAAAAAATAAAAATAAAAATAAAAGTTGTTAATTAAACATAAATATATAAATAAAATAGAGTAAAACAGGGGCCAGGACAATGGCTGTCAGTAAAGTGCTTGTCACATAAGCATGAGGGCCTATGTTTGGATCCCCAGCACCCACATAAAAATACTGAGTCTAGTGGCACCTATGACCCCTCCACTGGGGAGGTGAAGACAGGGAATTCCTAGGGTCACTGGCTAGCTGGTCTAGATAAACTGATGAGCTCCAGTGAGAGAACCTACCTTAAAGAACAAGATAGAGAGCAAATGAGTAAAACCCTTGATGTTAACCTCTAGCCTATACATACACGCAGACACCTCCCAACCTCCTGCACCAGCACACTGTGTCCACATACAAACGTGTATATACACATGCATGCACACCACATACATAGACAAAGCAAAGAAACAAGGTAAGCAAAGCAGTGCTGCCCATGGTGGTGCAGCACTCAGAAGGCTGAGGGCAGCCTGGGTTACATAGTGAGTTGTAGGCCAGCCTGCACTAGTTTGCAAGACCCTGACTAAGAAAATAAAGAACCAGGTGTGGTAGTGTAAATCTGTAATTCCTGCACTTGGGAGATAGAAGTAGGAAGATGAATAATTCAAGGTCAGCCTGGGCTGCATGAAATCTTGTCATTTTTAAAAAGGGAAGGGGGCACTGATGAGATGGCTTAGCAGTTAAGCACTTGCCTATGAAGCCTAAGGAATCCAGTTCGAGGCTCCACTCCCCAGGACCCACGTAAGCCAGATGGACAAGGTGGTGCATGCATCTGGAGTTCGTTTGCAGTGGCTGGAGGCCCTGGTGTGTCCATTCTATCTCTCTTTCTCTGCCTCTTTCTCTCTCTGTCACTCTCAAATAAATAAATAAAAATAAACAACAACAACAAAAAAAAAAAGGGGGGGAGGCTGGAGTAATGACTTAGCTGTTAAGGCACTTGTCTGGGAAGCCTAGGGACCCAGGTTAGATTCCCCAGTACCCATGTACAGTCAGATGCACAAGATGGTGCGTGCATCTGGAGTTCATCTGCAGTGGCTAGGAGGCCCTGGGGTTCCCATTCTTTCTCTCTATCTGCCTGTGCGCCCCCCCCCACCTTTTTATAATTAAAAAAAAAAAAAGACTATTTCAGGAAGTTCCCATGGTCCTTGTGCAAATACCATCTGGAATTCAGCAATGGGCAACAACAGCAGACGCTTTGGTGGTGAGATGGTGATGAGTGAATTGCTGGAGTGCAGACTGTCACCAACACTTTGCTTAGTGTTTACAACATACCTACGAGAAACCTATGAGAAGTTCAGAGACATCAAAGATAGACAGGCTTCATAAGGAAAAGAGTCACTTTCAATATTGCTAATCTTATTACCTGTAGTTGTTACTTTAAAAAACCCAATGACACATGATTCTACTCAAAGTTTTTTGTTTTTTTTTTTTGAAACAGGGTTGAATGCATCCCAGGCTGACCCTGAACTAGTTATGCAGATGAAACTGGCTTTGGGTTTCTGACTCTGAGTACTAGGATTATTTCAGGCATCATCATCATATCCAGCTCATCTCAAAGTCTTAACTCTGACTACATTTCTCCCATTATGCTATTAACCCATTCATGTTGTCATCATACCATCTCTTACCTTAATAATAATAAGCTATTATTATTATTATTATTAACTTGTATTTTTGAGGTAGGGTCTTGCTCTAGCCTAGGCTGACCTGGAATTCACCATGCAGTCTCAGGCTGGCCTTGAACTCATGGCAATCCTCCTACCTCTGCCTCCCAAGTGCTGGGATTAAAGGCATATGCTACCATGCCTAGCCTTACCTTAACTATTAAGTATGTCTTCTAAGTCATTTATTTTACCCCTTTACAACCTAGTCTACATTTAGCACAGCTGAAGACCTGAATTCAAACCCCAGTAGCCCCCTCCACACACTTGAAATAAAAGCAAATCAGGGGGCTGGAGAGATGGCTTAGTGGTTAAGGCACTTGCTTACGAGGCCTAAGGACCCAGGTTCAATTCCCTAAGACCCACATAAGCCAGATACACAAGGTGATGCATGTGCATGGAGTCCATTTGCAGTGGCTGGAGGCCCTGGCATACCCATTCTCTCTATCTGCCTCTTCCTTTCTCTCTGTCAAACAAATAAATGAAATATTAAAAGGAAAAAAAAAAAGGTGGGGCTTGAGAGACTGCCTATTGGTTAATGTGCTTGCCTGTGAAGCTTAAGGACTCAGGTTTGATTCCCCAGTATTCATGTAAGCCAGATGCGCAAGGTGGCACATGTGTCTGGAGTTCATTTGCAGTGGCTAGAGCCCCTGATGCATCCATTCTCTCTCTCTCCGCCTCTTTCTCTATCAAATAAATAAATACTTATTTTTTTTAATCTGCTTAGGCCAGGCATGGTGGCACACACCTTTAATCCCAGCACTTGAGAGGCAGAGGTAGGAGAATCACCCGGAGTTTGAGGCCACCCTGAGAGTACATAGTGAAATTCAGATCAGCCTGAGCTAAAATGAGTAGAGTAAGACCTTATCTCGAAAAATAAACAAACAAAAAAAGACTGCTTGAGCTGGGCATGGTGGCACACACCTATAATCATAGTACTCAGAAGGCAGAAGTAGGAGTTCTGTGAGTTCAAGGCCAGCCAGAGACTACATAGTAAATTCCAGGTCAGCCAGAGCTATAGCAAGACCATACCTCGAAAAACAAAACAGAACAAAAACTCGTTCTGATCTGGCCTTGTGTCTTCTTGTTGTTGTTGTTTTGGTTCTTCCAGGTAGGATCTCGCTCTAGCCCAGGCTGACTTGGAATTCACTACGTAGTCTCAGGGGTAGCCTCGAACTCAAGGTGATCCTCCTATCTCTTCCTCCTGAGTGCTGGGATTAAAGGCGTGTGGCACCATGCCTGGCTATTGGCCCTGTGTCTTTGACCTTTCCTCATCTCAGAGCATATACCCAGCAGCATGCAAGCCATTTGGGTTTTCTTTCTGCTCCTTCACCACAGTCAGCTCATTCCTTTCCCCAGAACATCAGATTTTACTTTTCTTTGCCACTCCCGCAAACCTACCATAAGACCTACTCACCTGTACTGGCTCCTCCAAGACTCCACTGCAAATAGGGCAGATAAGGTCTTCATCAACATCCCCCTGGAAACGGGCTACATCATACCCCATGTCTCATCACTGAAACCCACGTCCTGAAAAGAACAACAAAGGAAAAACAAGCCACCTCAGAAAATATATACAGAAAAAAAGAAAAACTTTTAAAAAGAAAAAGGAGGAAAGAAAAAAGAAAACATGTACAGATATGTGAACATGAACTCATTGCTAAGATCCATTCATTTATATACATATTTTTCTTCTACTTTTAATTTTTCATCTTTTATTTATGTATTTATGAAAGAGTGAGAGTGGGTGCACCAGGGCCTCTGGCCATTGCTAATGAAACCCAGACACATGCACCATCTTGTGCATCTGGCTTTATATGGGTTCTAGGGAATTGAACTGGGGTCATTAGGCTGTGCAACCAAGTGCCTTAACTGCTGAGCCATCTCTCCAGTCCTACCTTTATTTATTTTATTTATTTTGTTTTTTCAAGGTAGGGTCTCACTCTATTGCAGGCTGACCTGGAATTCACTCTGTAGTCTCAGGGTGGTCCCAAACTCACAGTGATCCTACTACCTCTGCCTCCCAAGACCTGGGGTTAAAGGTGTGTACCACCACACCCGGCTATAAACACACATGTAAATTACCCAGCAACATGTCTCACTGGAATAAACGTCTAGCCTTATGAGAGCAAGAAATGAAGACACTGAATTCAGGCTGAAAGGTTGGTTTTGAGACATTTTTGCAGCTCTAAATATCACCAAAATGAGTTCTGCAGGTCAATAAGAGTTAGTTAGGCATTGGAAGAAGGGGCTGTTAGGCCATTAAGCCCAGATGAGTTCAGAAAACTGTTCACCTGAGTAGTACAAAAGAGCAAGTGTCAAGACACAAGGCTAGAGAGAAAACAAAGGACCAGGCCATGAAGAATCCAATGTAAAGAGACTGGACTCTCCCAAAGGCCATGAAAAATTACTGGGACTTAAAAATGGGTTAATAATGGGGCTGAAGAGATGGTTCAGCAGTTAAGGCACTTGTCTGCAAAACCTAATGACCTGGGTTCTATTCCTGGGTCATTAGACAGATGCACAAAGTGGCACATGTATCTGGAGTTTGTCTGCAGTGACTGGAGGCCCTGGTGTGCCCATTCTCTCTGCTTGTCTCTCTCCTTTTTCTGCTTGCACATAAATAAATAAATAAATAAATAAATAGAAATATTAGGGCTAGAGAGATGGCTTAGCAATTAAGGTGCTTGCCTACAGAGCCTAAGGACCCATGTTTGACTTTTCAGATCCCACGTAAGCCAGATGCACAAAGATGAGGCAAGGTCACACATGCCCAGCAAGCGTCTGGAGTTCAATTTCAGTGGCTGAGGCCCTGGCGCTCAATTCTCTCTCTCTCTAAAAAGAATAAAAATAAAATAAAATAAATGAGGAGCTGGAGAGATAGCTTAGCGGTTAAGGTGTTTGCCTGCAAAGCCAGTTTGATTCCCCAGGACCCACGTAAGCCAGACACACAAGGGGGGGGCACATGTATCTGGGGTTCGTCTGCAGTGGCTGAAGGGCCTGGCACACCTATTCTCTCTCTCTCTCTCTCTCCCTCTCTCTCTGCATCTTTCTCAAGTATACAAATAAAAATTTAAAAATACATATAAATAAATAAACAAATGGGGACTGGAGAAAGTGGTACATGCATCTACAGTTTGTTTGCAGTGGCTTGAGGCCCTGGCACACCCATGCTCGTTCTCTCTCCTTACAAATAAATCAACAAAAAGAAGTTTTTTATATAAAAATGGGTGAATAACGCTGAGTGTGGTGGCACATGCCTTTAATCCCAGCACTTGGGAAGTACAGCTAGGAGGATCACCATGAGTTCAAAGCCACTCTGAGAATACATAGTAAATTCAAGGTCAGCCTGGGCTAGAGCAAGACTCTGACTTGATTAAGAAAAATTAAAAAAAAAAAAAAGGAAAAGAAAAATGGGTGAATAACAACATTTCCCTTTTACTTAGTTATTCTATTTTTGGTTTTTCAAGGTAGAGTCTCACTGTATCATAGGCTGACCTGGCATTCACTATGTAGTCTCAGGCTGGCCTCAAACGGACCGTGATCCTCCCACCCCTGCTGGGATTAAAATGATGCACAACCACACCCTGCTCTTTATTTTGTTTGTTTTTCCAAGATAGGGTCTCACTCTAGTGCAGGCTGACCTGGAATTAACTATGTAGTCTCAGGGTGGCCTTAAACTCATGGTGATCCTCATACCTCTGCCTCCTGAGAGCTAGGATTAAAGGCATAAACCACCATGCCTAGCTTGGTTTTTTTTTTTTTTTTTTTTAAGGTAGGGTGTTAATCTCAGGGTGGCCTTGAACTCACAACAATCTACCTATCTCTGCCTCCCAAGTGCTGGGATTAAAGGCATGCTCCAACATGCCTGGCTACATTTTATTTATTTATTTACATTGTTTTTATGAGACATTTACCTTTTAAAAGCATTATGTTAGCCAGGCATGGTGGCACATGCTTTTTAAAAATTTTTTTTGGTTTATTTTTATTATTTATTTGAGAGCGACAGACAGAAAATGAGGCAAAGAGAGAGAGAGAGAGAGAGAGAGAGAGAGAGAGAGAATGGGCATGCCAGGGCTTCCAGCCACTGCAGACGAATTCCAGATGCGTGTGCCCCCTTGTGCATATGGCTAACGTGGGTCCTGGGAAACGAGCCTCGAACCAGGGTCCTTAGGCTTCACAGGCAAGTGCTTAACCGCTAGGCAATCTCTCCAGCCCGCTTTTATTTTTTTTTAAATATTTTATTTTTATTTGTCAGAGAAAGAGAGAGACAGAGAGAATGAGTGCGCCAGGGCCTCCAGCCACTGCAAACAAATTCCAGATGTGTGGATGCATACCTTTAATCCCAGCACTCAGGAGGCAGAGGTAGGAGGATCGCCATGAGTTCAAGGCCACCCTGAGACTCCATAGTGAATTCCAGGTCAGCCTGGGCTACAGTGAGACCCTACCTCGAATAAATAGAACAAAACAAAAAAGAAAAAAAAAAAAAAGGAAGAAAATTTTCTAGGCAGGAGTCAGATGTCAAAAATTTGAAATTAAGTGTTGGCAATGTTAAATCCATGATGCAAAGAGATCACCGACTCAAATATTTGGTCAAATTAAGCAAGCTGTATTGTATACCTGTAAGGTGGCCAGCTGGCTGTCTTAACCAAAGGCAGAGCTTAAGAGAGCAGCCCTGAGCAAGAGAGAAGGCAGGCTTTTATAATTTATAAACTTATGTGTGGTTGAGAGATTTCTAATAGGGAACTTGGCAAGCAAAATACAGAAGCAAGTAACAGACCACAGTTACTTGACATGACATCTTGGGAGAGTATGAAGCAAGGTACTTTCAGAGTGGGGAGTAACTCAGGTTCCAGGCAGCTCCAGGGATGGAAGGTTCTGGCCAGGTAGTCAAGGTACAGTTAGACCTAACAGAAACTTAAGTTTCATAGTAAGCAGAAATGAAATTTATCTTGAATTAACAATAAAATGGCTCATAACTCTAAGATGAAGTCAGACTAGTTCATCAGCAATAGGGATATAGAGAAGAGAGATTCAGATAAACAAGGACCCTAAGATAGCAATACTGTCACACCCTCAAAGGTCAAACATAAAAGAAGCCGGTTAACAATCTAACCACTGGGCTAACAAGACTAATATTGGGGAAGCCAATTCAGACCAACCATCAACTGTGATATCCTCGAAAGTGTGTCAGACAGTTCTCAGGAATTTAGAACCAAACCTTCCAAATTAAATTTTGAGGCAGGCCTCACTCTAGCTAAGGCTGGCCTGGAACTCACTCTACAGCTCCAAGCTGGCCTTGAATTCACAGTGATCCTCCTACCTCAGCCTCAAGTGCTAGGATTAATTAAAGGTGTAAACCACCATGCTTAGAGTAAAAAAAGAAAAAAAAATTTTTTTGATGTTTTGAGGTAGGGTCTCACTCTAGCCCAGGCCGACCTAGAATTCACTAGGTAATCTCAGGGTGGCCTTGAACTCACAGCAATCTTCCTACCTCTACCTTTGTTTTTGTATGTGCATGATATGCATGCTTGATCTCGTGTGTGAGAGGATGCATGTGCACATGTGTACACGTACAGGCCAGAGGTTGATACCTGGTCTCTTCAACTGTTCTTCACCTTGTTTTACTGAGGCAGGGGAGTCTCCACTGAACCTAGAGCTCTCAGATTCAACTAGCCTAGCTGGCCAGACATCCCAGGGAATCCCATGTCTGCCCCTTGAGTACTGGGATTACATGTAGGCTACCTGTATACCACACCCACCTGGCATTTATGTGGGTGTTGGGGTTCCAAACTCTGATCCTCACAATTGAGTAGCAAGCACTTTATCTAACTAAGCCATCTCTCCAGCACCCAGGATTTCAACCTTAAGTTATTTTTCTGAAAATATTTTCTAAAGCTAGGTATGGCGGTGCATGACTTTAATCCCAGCACTCGGGAGGCAGAAGTAGGAGGCTTGCCGTGAGTTCAAGGCCACCCTGAGACTACAGAGTGAATTCCAGGTCAACCTGAGCTAGAGTGAGACCCTACCTTGAAAAACAAAAACAAAAACAATGTAACATCTGCTGATGTCTGGAAAAATGTATATACTATGCTTATCAAACTGCCCAGTAAGCACTTCTCTTAATATTTATACCCTTACATTAATGCTATTCTCACTTTGGGTAGAGAATCTTCTCTTTTCAGATTGCAGTGGCTTTGGGATGACTCAGAAGGTTCATTGCTCTGTAAAGAAGTGACTGGAGTACTGAGTAACATCTTGATCACACCTTCCAAGGCTCAGGATCTAATGTGGAAGAGGTGGCGGAAAGAATGTAAGAGCCAAGGGAAGGGTAGGACTCCGTACAACGTGCTCCCTCCAGACATAAAATGGCCTGGATATCCATGACCTCACAGTGTCTGACACTACCTACACAAGACCATCATAAGAGGAGGAAAAGACCATGACATTAAAATAAAAGAGACTGATTGACATGGGGAGGGGATATGATGGAGAATGGAATTTCAAAGGGGAAAGTGGGGGAGGGGAAGGAGGTATTACCATGGGATACTTTTTATAATCATGGAAAATGTTAATAAAAATTGAGAAAAAAAACCAAAATACACACACACACACACACATATTTATTTATTTACTGAAAGTCAACCATGGTAATGAACATCTTTAATCCCAGCACTCAGGAGGCTGACACAGAGGATCACTGTGAGTTCCAGGTCAGCATGGGCTTGAGTGAGCCCCTCCCTGGGGAAAACAAAAACAAAAAAAACAAAAATATTATAGAAAGCCAAGTGTGGGTGCCTATCTGGAATCATAGCACTTGCGAAGCTGAGGCAGGACAGTAGCAAGTTTGAGGCTAGTTAGGACTACATAGGAAGACTCTGTCTCAAAAACAAAACTAAGAGCTGGAGAGATGGCTCAGCGGTCAAAGGTGCTTGCTTGCAAAGCCTGCCAGCTCAGGTTCAATTCCTCATGTAAAGCCAGATGGACAAAGTGATGCATGCATCTGGTTCACTTGCAGTGTTAAGAAGCCCTAGCATGCCCACACTCATCCATTCATTCTCTCTCTCCCTCCCCTATCTCTGCTCATAAAGAAATAAAAATACTTTTGGAAAACTTTTTAGAAGTATGAGTTGAGGCTGAGGAGTTGGCTTAGTGGCTCTGAGTACTTGCTGCACAAGGACCTGAGTTCAATTCCCAACGCCCACATAAAAGTTGAATGTAGCCGGGCGTGGTGGCGCACGCCTTTAATCCCAGCACTTGGGAGGCAGAGGTAGGAGGATCGCTGTGAGTTGGAGGCCACCCTGAGACTCCATAGTGAATTCCAGGTCAACCTGGGCTACAGTGAAACCCTGCCTTGGGGGGAAAAAAAACAGCTGAGTGTGGCTGCACATGCCTCTAAAACAAGGGTGATGGGGTAGAGACAGGAGGATGACTGGGGTTCACTGGTCAGCCACTGTAACCAAAAACTGGCAAGCTCCAGGTTCAGGGAGAGACCCTACCTCAAGGAAATTAGGCAGAACAAGACCTGAATTCTCCTCTGGAAACACATATGTGCATAGCACACCTGCATTTGCATGCACACATGCATATCAACAAATTCTGAGAGAAAAATGTTGCTATCCTTATTCCTAAATAACCATGTATTTTCTTTCTTTTTTAAAAAGATATTTTATTTTTATTTATTTATTTTAAAGAGGCAGACAGAGAGAGAAAGAGAAAGAGAATGGATACAGCAGGGCCTCCAGTGGCTGGAAAAGAACTCCAGATACGTGCACCATGAGGCGCTGGTATGCTCATTCTATCTACCTCTCCTCCCTCTCTCTCTCATAAAGAAAGAACATCCAATATTATACATGACATTGAAATGTTAAGAGTCTTTCAATTCCTCTAATATCAAACAGTCCATTTCAAGACCTTGATATATTTTTTAAATATTTTATTTATTTATTTGAGAGAGAAACAAAGACATAGAGTGAGAGAAGCCACTTAGGGACTGGGAAAATGGCTAAGCAATTAAAAGCACTTCCTTGCAGTCTGCCAGTCTGGGGTCAATTTCCAAGCTATCAAGGCAAAAAGTGGCACAAGGGTGGACGAGATGGCTTAGTGATTAAAAAGGCAATTGCTTGCAAAACCTGGAGGCATGGGTTAGAATTTCTACTACCCAGGTAAATGGCATATGCATTTGGAGTGCATTTGCAGTGGCAGGAGACCCTAGGGTGCCCAATCCTTCTTTCGTTCTTTCCCCTCTCCCTCTCTTTCTGCTTGTAAAAAAAAAAAAGTGCCACAACTGTCTGGCATTCAGTAGCAACGGCAAAGGCTCTGGACATGCACACACACACAAATAAATAAATAATTTTTTTTTTTCTTTTTCGAGGTTGGGTTTCACTCTAGCTCAGGCTGACCTGGAATTCACTATGTAGTCTCAGGGTGGCCTGAACTCATGGCGATCCTCCTACCTCTGCTGGGATTAAAGGCGTGCACCACCACACCTGATTCAAATAAATAATTTTTAAAAGCCACTTACATGAGAACATCCCTTGATTTGAGTTTGTATGATGTTTCCTCCTGATTAAACTGAGGTTTTCATTTTAGGCAAGATTAAGAGTACTACTGTTACTAGTGATGTAAATTTTGATTTTCTGGCTAAGTGCTATCTGCTAGGTTTATCTACTATAGAATTTATTATTTTTCCTCTTTAACTAATATGAACAATATGAATAGATACATTGAGTGCACATATACCTGAAATTCTAAGTAAGAAACTGGCTTGATCAATTTTTGTCTTGGAGACAGGGTCTCATGTAGCCCAGGAAGTTTTGAACTTTATATGGAGCCAAGCATGACTTTTGTTTGTTTGTTTATTTATTTTTATTTATTTGAGAGCAACAGACAGAGAGAGAAAGAGGCAGAGAGAAAGACAGAGAGAGAATGGGCGCACCAGGGCCACTAGCCACTGCAAATGAACTCCAGATGCATGCGCCACCTATGCATCTGGTTTATGTGAGTCCTGGGTAATCAAGCCTCAAACCGGGGTCCTTAGGTGTCGCAGGCAAGTGCTTAACCACTAAGCCATCTCTCCAGCCCCCAAGCATGACTTTTATTTCCTGATATTCCTACCTCTACCTGCCAAGTGCTGGGATTACAGCCATGCCATTTTTGTTTTTGAAAGATGGTTCTGAAAGTTGTGCAGAAAAAAAAGAATGTAGGGAGACTAAACAATGACCATGTTAGATTATTGTAAAAGGGTATCAAGGCAAACCAACAAAGTTAACACATAAAATCTAGATAGGTGTGGTGGCACATGCCTTTAATTCCAGCACTCAGGAGGCAGAGATAGGAGTGTCACTGTGAGTTTGAGGCCAGCCTGGGGCTGCACAGTGAATTCCAGGTCAGCCTGAGTTAGAGTGAAACCCTACCTCCAAAAAAAAAAAAACAAAAAACAAAAAACAAAAAAAAACCACCAAAAAAATGAAAATGACATAAATCTAACAGGGCCTGATGGTGCAGGCCTGTAATTTCAGTTACTCAAGAAGCTGAGGCAGGAAAATAATAAATTTAAAGCCTTTTAGAAGTTCAAGGTCAGCCTGTATAATGTAAGAAAGAGAGCATGTTTCAAATATTTAAGAGGGTTGGGGATTTAGCTCTAGCTCAGTGGATGAGCCACTTGCCTAGCAAGTGAGGCTCTGGGCTCAGCCCTTAGCAGCGCAAAAGAACAAAAAATCACACACAAAAAATTAAAAGAGCTAAAGAATTGGCTCAGCAGTTAAAGCGTTTGCTTGGAAAGCATGATGACTGGGGTTCGGTTTCCCAGCACTCACATAAAGCCAGACGCACTAAGTAACGCAAACATCGGGAGTCCATTTGCAGTGGCAGGAGGCCCTGGTACACCCATACTCACTCTTTTTGTCTCTCTCTCAAGCACTTGCCTAACGTGTGAGACCAGGGGTTGAATCTTCTGTAATGCAAAAAATATGAAATCTTTATTAGTTCAGTAATCAAAAGATGACCCTCAGGATGGAGAGATGACTTAGCAATTAAGGTGCTTGCCTGCAAAGCCCAACAACCTGAGTTTGATTCCCCAGTACACACCAAAAGCCAGATGAACACTGGCGCATGCATCTGGAGCTTGTTTGCAGTGGCTAGAGGCCCTGGCACATCCTCTTTCTCTCTCTCTCCTTGCAAATAAATACATATAAGGTTCTTTATGGTTTTTCTTTTAAAGATAGGCCGGGTATGGTGGCACATGCCTTTAATCCCAGCACTTGGGAGGCTGAGGTAGGAGGATTGCTGTGAGTTCAAGACTACTGAGACTCAACTGATGAGTGGATAATGAAGATGTGGCACATTTATACAATGGAGTTCTACTCAGCGGTAAAGAAAAATGAAGTTATGAAATTTGCAGAAAAATGCCGGGCATGGTGGCGCACGCCTTTAATCCCAGTACTCGGGAGGCAGAGGTAGGAGGATTGCCACGAGTTCAAGGCCACCCTGAGGCTACATAGTGAATTCCAGGTCAGCCTGAGCCAGAGTGAGACCCTACCTCGAAAAACCAAAAAAAAAAAAAAAAAAAAATTTGCAGAAAAATGGATGGACCTGTTAAGTATTATACTAAGTGAGGTAACCCAAGCCCAGAAAGCCAAGCGCCACATGTTCTCTCTCATATGTGGATCCTAGCTACAGATAACTGGGCTTCTGCGTGAGAATGAAAATACTTAGTAGTAGAGGCCAGTAAGTTAAAAAGGAGACATAAAGGGAAAAGAAAGGAAGGGAGGAAGGTACTTAATAGGTTGATATTGTATATATGTAAGTACAGTGATTGTGATGGGGAGGTAATATGATGGAGAGTGGAATTTCAAAGGAGAAAGTGTGGGGGGAGGGAGGGAATTAACATGGGATTTTTTTTATAATCATGGAAAATGCTACAAAAAAAAAAAAAAAAAGACTATTGAGACTACATAGTGAATTTCCAAGTCAGCCTGAGCTAAGGGGAGACCCTACCTCAAAAAAAAAAAAAAAAAAAAAAAAAAAAAAGAGAGCCAGGCATGGTAGTGCATACCTTTAATCTTAGCACTTGGGAGGTGGAGGTAAGAGGCTCACCATGAGTTTCAGGTCACCCTGAGACTACAATAGTGAATTCCAGGTCAGCTGGGGCTACAGCAAGACTCTACATCAACCCCCCCAGCACCCCCCAAAAATGACACCCATGTTTTTGAGTTACTGATGGCAAATTTTTACTTGCCAAAGTAAGAATTTTTTTTTTCAAAGTAAGAATTTTAGGTTAGGTAGGGTGGATCATGATTATAATCCTACTAATCAGAAGATTGAGGAAGAGGACTGCACAAGTTCTAGGTCAGCCTTGGCTTTCTTCTGGATCCAAGTCCAATTTTTATCTTTTTTTTTTTTTAATTTTTTTTTTTTAACGTAGGGACCCACGCTACTGCAGGCTGACCTGGAATTCACTCTGTAGTCTCAGGGTGGCCTTGAACTCACAGCAATCCTCCTACCTCTGCCTCCTGAGTACTGGGATTAAAAGCATGTACTACCACACCCAGCTCCCAAGAACAATTTGAGGACACAAGTAGAAATCATAAAGTTGATAAAACCATGGGTTTTGAGAGACAGCACAATGAAAAGTATATAGAAAGAGATTAAGTAAAGGAAGGATGGGGGGAGGGTTAATCAAAATCTAAGAGAGTATGAATAAGTCACATATAAACATAACTTTTTTGGACAATGGCACATCCACAGATTGTTACTAGAAAACTTTCAGTGTCACGGATAGGATACCTTCCAGTGAGTTGTTGGCTAAGGAAGTCTCTGATGCCCCCAAAACCTTACAGGCTATTTCTGAGGCTCTTGGTTTCCCATCAGGAATACATAAGACCCTATTGCTGAAGACTTCCCATGCTTGGGCTGCAAGGTCACTGAGAAATCTTGCTAGAGCTGAGCTGAAAACCTCCTCCCTGTAGACCAGCTGACAGAAAGCTGGAAGAAACTATGCTGCCTGCAGCTCCATGGGAAAAAGAAGTCATCAATGGAGATAAACAACAATGGACACTTCAAGCCATAAGCTGGGCTAGCCAGGACAAATGAGCCAATGGGTGCAATAGTGGCATGTCTGTTATGGGGGAAACCAACTGTTCTCTAATTGGACTATAAACCCACTCAACAGGAAGGAATAAATATCTGATACTGAAAACCTAGGATGAGGAAGTCATGAGCCTTAGGGGTGTAACACCTGGTGGTATCCAGCTAAATGCATATATTATGCTCACAAAACTGCCCAGTAAGCACTTCTCTTAATGTTCATATGTCGGGCACTGCTAGCCACAGGCTGGAGCCTTCAGGAGAGGGGCCTGAGTTTCCAGGCATGGCTAAGGACCCCCAGGCTACACATAGCCACGGCCACTCCCTCTCCAAGCCTAGCACATCTGAATTTAGGCTCTGTCCATAGCCCTGTGTCCTTTAGCCAGTTGCCTAGGAAACTCCTTATCAGCCAGACTTCCCACAGTCCTGAGACCATAGATCACATGACCCTCCCACTGCCTTTGTGCTAGAATGAAGGTCCCCATATGCTAATTAGGCATCAGAAATTAACTTGGTACATCTAATCCCCTTAGGGTCCTTCCCCCACCCTCAGATGCTTATAAACCCATTTCACTGACAATAAACTGAGAGAGCTGTTCAACTATCTCCCAGGAGTGTTTCTCTAGTCATGTGCTCACCCACCCCAGTTGCCTAGATGCTTTGGGGGTTGGGAGACCATGACCAGGCCCGGAGGACACAGGAATCCACATTCATACCTACATATTAATGCTACTCCCACTTTTGGTTAGAGAAACTTCTCTTTTCAGATGGTGGTGACCTCTGGGATTACTCAAAAGGCACCATGGTGCTGAGAACAGTGACAGAGGAGTGCTTGGCACTGAAACATCTCTATCACACCTTCCAAGGCTCAGGGTCCATTGTGAAAGAGGTGGCAGAAAGAATGTAAGAGCCAAAGAAAGGGTAGGGCTCCTTATAATGCAATATTCCAGACACAAATGGCCTGGATATCCATGACCTCACAGTGCCTGGCACTACCTACATAAGACCAGTATAACAGGAGGAAAAGATGAAGACATCAAAATAAAAGGCGGAGGGAATATGATGGAGAGTGGAATTGTGAAGGGGAAAGTGGGGGGGGAATTATAATGGTTTATTGCCTATAGTTATTGAAGTTTTCAATAATAAAAGATTTTTAAAACAATAGTAATGCAGTAATTCCAGGGAAAATGGCTAGATCAGAAATGTTTTGCAAGCATCCCCACTTCAGTGGAAAACACAGTGAGATTTTGAGTTCTTTCAGTTATTGAATCCTGAAATTTGTCTGTTTGGTGTTTATCAGCCTGCAAACACTGATAATGAATATTTGTAACAGGAAAAAAATATAAGAAAAATATATAGAATGGGGCTGGAGAGATGGTTTAGCAGTTAAGGAATTTGCCTTTAAAACCTAGCAACCTGAGGGCTGGAGAGATGGCTTAGCAGTTAAGCGCTTGCCTATGAAGACTAAGGACTCCGGTTCGAGGCTCAATTCCCCAGGACCCACATTAGCCAGATGCACACGGGGGCGCACGTGTCTGGAGTTCGTTTGCAGTGGCTGGAAGCCCTGGCGCACCCATTCTCTCTCTCTCTCTCTCTCTGTCGCTCTCAAATAAATAAATAAAAATAAACAAAAATTATAAAAAACGAATATTAAAAAAAAAAACAACCTAGCAACCTGAGTTTAGTTCCCCAATACCCATGGAAAGCAAAATGCACAAGGTGGCACATGCATCTGGAATTCACTTGCAATGGCTCGAGGCCCTGGCACACCCATTCTCTCTCTGCTTACAAAAAAAATAAATAAAAATGTATTTTAAAAAAGAAGGCATATAGACTGAAAACAGAAAGAATAGGTCTGAGCTGTGCATGGTAGCTCACACATGTAACTGCAGCACTAGGAAGGCTGAGGCTGGAGGGCTGTTAAGTATAAAGACAGTTTGGGGACACTGGGAGTTCCAGGCCAGCCAAGACTACAGAGTGAGACCATTTCTCAAAAACACAAAACATTAGAAAAGCTTCTCTTTTCAGATGGTGAGGACCACTGGGATGACCCAAAAGGCAACACAGTGCTGAGAAGAAGGGACGGAGAATTGTCCAGAACTGAAACATCTCACACCCTCCAAGGCTCAGGGTCCATTGTGGAAGAGGTGGCGGAAAGAATGTAAGAGCCAAAGGAAGGGTACCATTCCTTACATAAAACTGTCCAAACAGAATTTGGCCTCGATATCCAAGACCTTGCAATGCCTAGCAATACCCACACGAGACCCTCATAATAAGAGAAAAAGATGATGTCATCAAATTAAAAGAGAGACCAATATATATGTAAATATATATATACATATATATATGTATATATATATATATATATTTTAAACACAAAACAAGTCAGGCATGGTGGCGCACGCCTTTACTCCCAGCACTCAGGAAGCAGAGGCAGGAGCATCGCCAAGTATTTGAGGCCAGCCTTAGTCTACATAGTGAATCCAGGTCAGACTGGGCTAGAGTTCAAGATCCTACATAAAAAAAAAAAAAAAAAAAAGAAAGAAAGAAAGCCTGGCATGGTGGCACACACCTTTAATCCCAACACTTAGGAGGCAAAGGTAGGCATCATGAGTTCAAGGCCACCCTGAGACTACATAGTGAATTCCAGATCAGCCTGGACTAGAGTGAAACCCTACCTCCAAAAACAAAAAGGAAAAAAAAAAAAACCACAAAACAGGGAGCTGGAGAGATGGCTCAGCAGTTATAGCATTTGCCTGCTAAGCCTAAGGACCTGGGTTTGATTCCCCAGTACCCATGGAAAGCCAGATGCACAAAGTGGCACATGTATTTGCAGTGGCTGGAGGCCCTGGTATGCCCAATTTCTCTGTATGTCTCTCTTCTCTCTACCTCTGTCTGTGCTTGTAAATAAATAAATAAACAACAGAGCTGAAGCGATGGCTCAGGTTAAAGGCACTTACTTATAAAGTCTGGTGGCCTAGGTCCAATTCCCGTAGTACCCACATAAAACCAAAGTGATGCATGTGTCTGGAGTTTGTTTGTAGTGTCAGAAGGCCCTGACATGGCCCCATTCTCATTCTGTGTCTCATTCCTCAAATAAATAAATAAATAAAAATGTTTAAAACAACGAAGCGTGTGTGAATGGGCATGCATGGACACACACACACACACACACACACACACACACACACACACACACACTCTTCTGCTGCACTTAACAGGAAATGTAGTGGTCTTCCCCAGCGTGCCACCACGGCATGTTCAAGGCAGCAGTGTTGGCTGGTACAGGAGTGCCACCAACGTAAGGCTCAGTAACTAAACCATGAAGCTTTTTACAACATCCAACACCTTGGAATTAAGCACATTCCTCAATTCCAACAAACCCCACAATATCACTGAGATGAACTTCCTAAGCAAGAAGGTGTTGGCTGGCTGGGGACTTGATGTCCCCTTCCACCTGTAAAGTTTGGGGCTGAAAAAAGCTCAGGTCTCTTATATGACTACCTGGAGGTGGGAAAACACTTCAAACCTCATGAGTTCTACAGCAACAAGTAAGGTAGGCTCCTATAAATGGCTGGTGGTAGATGGGTTGGTCAATGCCTTAACTACTGGCAAAGAAGATGCATTCTCAGGTAGACTGGTATTAGAGAAAATAAACCTGAAGGAGTTTGATTTTGATGTTGTGGATAAGCTGGGAAGCATGCTGGATGAGCTCTGGGCTCTGCTGGATGACACATAGGATCTTTTTACTATCCCATCCCCATCCTCCAGTACAAGAGAATAATAAGAAGCCCTTCCTCACTAGAAGACAGTGAACCCAATTGGCCAGCTCCCAGAAGTCCACAAAAGCTGGCTTTCTTCCTTCTTACAACTATTTCTTCTCTTTTCCTTAGGGGTCTTCTCTTCCACTCCAGGTCATTTCTTTGGTTTAGAGTTGATATCTGTGGCTGGGTGTGGTGGCGCACACCTTTAATCCCAGCACTTGGAAGGCAGAGGTAAGAGGGTCACTGTAAGTTTGAGGCCACCCTGGGACTACATAGTGAATTCCACTGAGGTCAGCCTGAGCTAGGGTAAGACCTACCTCAAAAAAACAAAACAAAAATAATAGTAATAACAACAATAATAAAAGAGGGGCTAGAGAGATGGCTCAGTAGTTAGAGGCATTTGATTGCAAAGATTGCCTACTGATCCAGGTTCAATTCCCCAGTCACCCATATAATGCCTAATGAGAAAAACAGTACAAGTATCTGGCTTTCCACTGGCAGTGACAAGAGATCCTAAAAAGCCCATAAACACAAGCATTCACCCTAAATAAATAATATTCTTCTTTTAAAAAAGGGCTGGAGGACAGGTATGGTGGCACACACCTTTAATACCAGCACTTAGTAGGCAGAGGTAGGAGAATTGCTGTGAGTTCGAGACCACCCTGAGATTACATAGTAAATTCCAGGTCAACTTAGACAACGGCAAGACCCTACCTCAAAAAAAAAAAAAAGACTGGATGGCGCTACATCTGGAGTTTGTTTGCAGTGGCGGGAGGCCCTGGTGCACCCATTCTCTCTCTATGTGCCTCTTTCTCTCTATCCCTCAAATAAATAAGGGCTGGAGAGAGATGGCTCAGCAGTTAAGGCCCTTGCTTACAAAGCCTGCAAGTCCGGGTTCAATTCTTCAGTACCTATATAAAACCAAATGCATAAAATGGCATGTGTCTGGAGCTCATTTGTAGTACCAAGAGCCCCTGGCACACCTGTTTTCTCGCTTTGTTTGCAAATATGTAAAAATATTCAAAAAGAAAAAGAAGCTTGGGTGGTGGCGCACACCTTTAATCCCAGCACTTGACAGGCAAAGGAATGATTGCTGTGAGTTCAAGGCCACCCTGAGACTACCTAGTAAATTCCAGGTCAACCTGGACTAGAGTGAAACCCTACCCCAAAAAAGGAAAAAAAGGGGGGGGGAGTTGGGCTGGAGAGAAGGCAAATGGTTTAGCAGTTAAGGCTTTTGCCTGCAAAGCCAAAAGATCCAGGTTCAGTTCCTCACTACCCAAGTAAAGGCAGATGCACAAGGTAGTGCATGCATCTGGAGTTCATCTGCAACAGCTAGAGGGCCTGGTACACCCATTGTCTCTCTCTCTCCTTATCCTTGCAAATTAAAAAAAAAAAAATTTTTTTTAATTTACTCAGCTTTGGAGATGGGGAGATGGCTCAGTGGTTTAAGGTACCCATTTGCAAATCCTGCCAAGCTTGTTTTATTTCTCAGCTTCCATGTAAAGCCACACAAGAACAGGTCCCCCCCCAGGTCCTCCCCCCCCAACAACTTGTAAACGCACACACACGCAAATAATTGACTAGCTTTGCTTTACTGTTTATTTCTACAATGGTCACCATGTGGTTTTCTGGAAGATGCTGGGAATCATACCTGTAAACAACATATCTTATATATACTAAAAAATAATGAAGCCAATACTACTGGACATTACTAAGTTTTGGCACTATTTTAAGCATTTGGCCTATGAACTCATCTTATCCTTATAATAACTCCATTAAGTTGCCTTTATTGTTATTCCATTTTATAGATGAGTAACAGAGGCTAATGTGGTTGCCCACGATCATACAATTAACTAGTAGTCAAGCCAGATTCAAACTCAGGCAGAATGGCTCCAGAGTACAACCTTTTTAAAAAAAAAAAAAATACATATACACACACACACACGCACACACACACACACACACACAACGAGGGGGCGGGGGGAGAATGGGTGCGCTAGGCCTCCAGCTGCTGCAAATGAAATCCAGGCATGTGCCCCCTTGTGCATCTGGCTTACATGGGCCCTGGGAAATGGAACCTGAGTCCTTTGGCTTTGCAGGTGAGTGCCTTAACTGCTAAGTCATCCCTCTAGCCCCAGAGTACAACCTTTTAACACTGTACCAACCTCCTTCCCAAACTGAAAATTCAAGTTAGTAACAGGATAATCTTCCTAATGAACACAGATGCAAAAAATTCTGAACAAGGGCTGGAGAGATGCCTTAGCGGTTAAGTGCTTGCCTGTGAAGCGTAAGGAGCCCGGTTCGAGGCTCGATTCCCCAGGACTCACATTGGCAAGATGCACTAGGGGGCACACGCACCTGGAATTCATCTGCAGTGGCTGGGAGCCCTGGCGTGCCCATTCTCTCTCTCTCTCTCTGCCTCTTTCTCTGTCTATTGCTGTCAAATAAATAAATAAGAATAAACCAAAAAAAAAAAAAATCTGAACAAAATATTGGCAAACAGAATACAAGAATATATCAGAAAGATCATTCACCCCAACCAAGTAGGCTTTATCCCAGAGAGGCAGGGATGGTTCAACATATGTAAATCTATAAATGTAATATACTATATAGACTGAAGGACAAAAATCATATAAGCATCTCAATAGATGCAGAAAAGGCATTTGCTTATAATAGCTGGGAAATAGAACCAGCCTAGATGTCCCTCAACTGATGAGTGGATAACAAAGATATGGCACATTTATACAATGGAGTTCTACTCAGTGGTAAAGAAAAATGAAGTTATGAAATTTGCAGAAAAATGGATGGATCTGGAAAGGATTATAGTAAGTGAGATAACTCAGGCCCAGAAAGCCAGGTGCCACATGTTCTCTCTCATATGTGGATCCTAGCTACAGATGATTGGGCTTCTGTGTGAGAAGGAAAAAACTCAGTAGCAGAGGTCAGTAAGCTAGAAAAGAGATATAAAGGGGAGAGAAAGGAAGGGAGGAAGGTACTTAATAGGTTGGTATTATATATATGTAAATAGAAGAAGAGATTTACTGGGGTAAAAAGGCCCAAAGTGAGATCAGGGGAGGAGACTGAGTAAAGGAAAGGTGGAGGGAGGACTAATCAAAATCTAAAATGATATAAACAAAACATATGCAATTCTCTGATTTGGGACAATGGAACACTCAGGAGCCGTAGATCATTGCCTGAAAATTTTCAGTGCCAGGGATGGGATACCTCCAGTGAGTTGTTGGCCAGGGAGTTTCCTGATGCCCCCAAAACATTATAGGTCATTGCCAAGACCCTTGGCTTCCCACCAGGAATCGATGGCAAGACCCTATTGCTGAAGACTCCACATACTTGGGCTGCAAGGCCACTGAGAAATCCTGCTGGAACTGAGCTGATAACCTCCTCCATGTAGACCAGCTGACAGAAAGCTGGAAGAAGCCATTCTACATGCAGTTCAATGGGAGAAAGAGATACCACCAGTGAAGATATTCAACAGTGGACACTGCAAGCCTTATAATTGGCCAGCCAGGCCAAATGGCATGCCAATTATCTCTAAAGTTAAAAAAAAAAGCTGAGCATAGTGGCACATGCCTTTAACCCCAGCACTTGGGAGGCAGAGACAGTAGGATCACTGAGAGTTTAAGGCCAGTCTGAGACTACATAGTGAATTCCAGGTCAGCCTGGAGTAGAGTGAGACCTACCTTGAAAAAAAAAAAGACTACAGAGGGCCTACTGTTCTTTAAGAACCCATCCAAACACTCAGGAGCCATAGATCGCTGTTAGAAAATTTTCGGTGCCAGGGATGGGATACCTCCAGTGAGTTGTTGGCCAGGGAGGTCCCTGATGCCCCCAAAACATTATAGGTCATTGCCAAGACCCTTGGCTTCCCACCGGAAATCGAAAGCAAGACCCTATTGCTGAAGACTCTACATACTTGGGCTGCAAGGCCACTGAGAAATCCTGCTGGAACTGAGCTGGTAACTTCCTCCATGTAGACCAGCTGACAGAAAGGTGGAAGAAGCCATTCTACATGTAGTTCAATGGGAGAAAGAGATACCACTAGTGAAGATACTCAACAGTGGACACTGCAAGCCTTATAATTGGCCAGCCAGGCCAAATGGACCAACGGGTGCAATACTGGCACGTCAGTCATGGTGGAAATCAACTGCCCTCCAATTGGACTGGAGGCCTGCTCCAAGGGGGGGGGAATACATCCCTGATACTGAAAACTTAAAACAGAGGTAGTCATGAGCCCTCGGGGTGTAACATCTGCTGATGTCTGGATAAGTGTATATACTATGCTTAACAAACTGCCCAGTAAGCACTTCTCTTAATATTCATATCCTTATATTAATGCTACTCTCACTTTGGGTAAAGAATCTTCTCTTTTCAGATGGCAGTGCCCTTGGGATGACTCAGAAGGTATCATGGTGCTGGAAAGAAGTAACTAGATTACCAAGAAACATCTCGATCACACCTTCCAAGGCTCAGGGTCTAATGTGGAAGAGGTGGCAAAAAGAATGTAAGAGCCAAAGGAAGGGTTGGACTCCTTACAACGTGCTCCCTCCAGACATAAAATGGCCTCGATATCCATGACCTCATAGTGCCTGACACTACCTACACAAGACCATCATAAGAGGAGGGAAAGATCACGACATCAAAATAAAAGAGAGACTTATTGAGATGGGGATGGAGAATGGACTTTCAAAGGGGAAAGTGAGGGGAGGGAGGGTATTACCATAGGGTATTTTTTATAATCATGGAAAATGTTCTAAAAAATTGAGAAAAAATAAAATAAAAAAAGATTTGAAAAAAAAAAGGCACTTGACAAAATCCAATATCCCTTCATGGTAAAAGTTCTACAGAAACTGGGAATAGAAGAAACATATCTCAACATAATAAAGGCAACTTATAACAAACCTACAGCCAACGTAATACTAAATGGGGAAATACTTGAAGCTTTTCCACTAAATTCAGGAAAAAGCCAAGGGTGTCCAATATCCTCATCTTTTTAAAAATTTATTTGAGAGTGACAGAGAGAGAAAGGAGAGAGAATGGGCATGCCAGGGCTTCCAGCCACTGCAAATGAACTCCAGGCACATGCGCCCCTTGTGCGTCTGGCTAACATGGGTCCTGGGGAATCGAGCCTTGAACCGGGGTCCTTAGGCTTCACAGGCAAGCACTTAAGCACTAAACCATCTCCGCAGCCCCCCATTTTTATCTAATATAGTACTGGAAGTCTTGGCTATAGCAATAAGGCAAGCGACACTTATCAGAGGGATACAAATTGGAAAGAGATCAAATTATCATTATTTGCAGATGTTATGATTCTATACATAAAGCACCACTTGTTGAAGTGGCTATCTTTTCTCCAGTGAATTTTTTTTGGTATTTTTATTGAAAATCAGATGGATCTAGCTGCCTGGATTAACATCTGGGTCCTCTGTTCTGTTCCACTGATCTACATGACTGTCTTTGTGCCAGTACCATGCTGTTTTTTTTACTGTTGGTTCCTCCCCCCCCCAGGTAGGGTTTCACTCTAGCTCTGGCTGACCTAGAATTCACTATGTAGTCTCAAGATAGCCTTGAACTCATGGCGATTCTCCTACCTCTGCCTCCCGAGTGCTGGGAGTACTAGGATTAAAGGCGTGTACCACCATACCCAGTCCTATGATGTTTTTATTACTGTAGCTTTGTAATATAGCTTAAAATCAGGTACGGTGATACCACTGACCGTGTTTTTGTTGCTCAAAATTGTTTTGGCTATTTGAAGGTTTTTGTGCTTCCAAATAAATTTCAGAATTGTTGTTTCCTATTTCTGTGAGGAATACCATTGGAATTTTAATGGGGATTGCATTAAATGTATAGTTTGCTTTTGGGAAGATTGACATTTTTACAATATTGATTCTTCCAATCCAAGAACATGGGATGTCTTTCCATTTCCTAGTGTCTTCTGCAATTTCTCTCTTGAGTGTTTTAAAGTTTTTATTGTAGAGATCCTTTACTTTCTTGGTTAGGTTTATTCCAAGGAATTTTTTTTTTTTGAGGCAATTGTAAATGGGAGAGATTCCCTAATTTCAGCCTTCCATGTTTGTTGTTAGTATATAGGAAAGCTACTGATTTCTGTGTGTTTATTTTGTATCCTGCTATGTTCCTAAAAAAAAAAAAAAAAAAAAAAAGACAATAAATACTGGCAGGTATACAGAAAGAGGGGAACCCTTCTAAACTGTTGGTGGGAATGTAGTCTGGTATAGACATTGTGGAAATCAGTGTGGAGGTTCTTGAGACAGCTAAAAATAGATTTACCATATGATCCAACTATAGCCCTCCTAGGCATATATCCTAATGACTCTTCTCTCACTAACTTAGAGATACTTACACAACCATGTTTATTGCTGCTCTATTCACAATAGCTAGGAAATGGAACCAGCTTAGATGTCCTTCAACATATGAACAGATAATAAAGATGTGGTACATTTACACAATGGGGTTCTATTCAGCAGTAAAGAAAAATGAAATTTGCAGGGAAATGGATAGATCTGGAAAGGATTATACTAAGTGAGGTAACCTAGGCCCAGAAAGCCAAACATTGCATGTTCTCTCTCATATATGGATCCTAGCTACAAATGTTTAGACTTGTGTGTGAGCTGGAACCAAAAACCAGTAGCAGAAGGCTATAAGGGAGGGTGGAGAGGGAAGGACTTAAGGGGATGGTATTGTATATATGTACGTAGAACATATCACAAAGCCAGGCATGGTGTATGCCCTTGATCCCAGCAGAGGTAGGAGGATTGCTATCAGTTCGAGGCCACTCTGAGTCAAATTCCAGGACAGCCTGAGCTAGAATGAGACCCTACCTCAGAAAAAAAAAAAAAAAAAGAACAACAACAGATTACAGGAAGTAGAATGACCTAAGCAGGGCCAGAGAAAGAAACTGAGTAAAAGAAGGGTGGAAGGAGGGTCAATCAAAATTCAAGATATTCTAGCCGGCCCATGGTGGTGCACACCTTTGATCCCAGCACTTGGGAGGCAGAGGTAGGAGGATCACCATGAGTTTGAGGCCACCCTGAGACTACATAGAAAATTCCAGGTCAGCCTGGGCTAAAGTGAAACCCTACCTCAAAAAAACAAAATTCAAGATATTCTGAAAAAAATAAATAATAAATAAATAAATAAATAAAAATTAAAAAAAAAAGATATTCTGAATAAGGCATATGAAAGCCTACTTCTTTGGATAATATCACATCCAGAAGCCATAGGTTGTTACTAGAAAAATTTCAGTGCCAGGGATGGAATATCTTCTGGTGAGTTGTTGGCCATGGAGGTCCCTGCTGCCTCCAAAACATTACAGGCTATTGCTAAGGCCCTTGGTTTCCCACCAGAAACAGATGGTAATGCTGTACTCTGAAGATTCCACACACTTGGGCAGCAAGGTCATTGAGAATCAAGCTGGGGCTGAGCTGAAAACTTTCTCCCTGTAGACCAGCCAACTGAAAGCTGGAAAAAGTTGCACTGCATGCAGCCCTATGGGAGACAGAAGTCATCAGCAGTGAAAACAGTGGACACTGGAAGCCTCAAGTTTGGCCAGACAGGCCAAATGACCAAACAGGTGCCAATAGTGGCATGTTTGCTCTGGGGAAAACCAACTGCTCTCTAATTGGACTGGAGGCCCACTCTATGGGAGGGAATACATGCCTGGTACTGAAAACCTAATCAAAAGCCTATGGCAAGGGAGGTTATGACCCTTAGGGGTATAAAGCCTGCTCTTGTTTGGATAAATGCATATATTATGCTCCAAACTGCCCTGTAAGCATTTTACTTAATGTTCATATTCATATATTAATGCTACTCTCATCTTTTCTGATGGCAGTGACCACTGGAATGACCTCAAAGACAACACAGCGCTAAGAAGAAGTGACAGAGAAGTGTCCAGCACCGAAACATGTCTATCACACCCTCCATGTGGAAGAGGCGGTGGAAACAATGTAAGAACCAAAGGAAGGGTACCATTCCTTACAATGCAACTATCCAGACAGAAATTGGCCTCACTATCCATGACCTCGCAGTGCCTAGCAATACCTTCACAGGACCCACATAATAGGAGGAAAAGACAATGACATCAAGAAAAAAGAGACTAATGGAGAGATGGAGGGGATATGATGGAGAGTAGAGGTATGAAGGGGAAAGTGGGGAAGGGAATCATCATGGTTTATTGTCTGTAAGTATTGAAGTTGTCAATAAAAAAGTCATACATTAAGCTGCGTGTGATGGCACACAGCTTTAATACCAGCACTGGAGAGGCAGAGGTAGGAGGATCGCCATGAGTTCAAGGCCAGTCTGAGACTACATAGAGAATTCCAGGTCAGCCTGCACTACAGCAAGACTGTACCTCATTTATTGTCTGTAAGTATTGAAGTTGTCAATAAAAAAGTCATACATTAAGCTGCGTGTGATGGCACACAGCTTTAATACCAGCACTGGAGAGGCAGAGGTAGGAGGATCGCCATGAGTTCAAGGCCAGTCTGAGACTACATAGAGAATTCCAGGTCAGCCTGCACTACAGCAAGACTGTACCTCATTTATTGTCTGTAAGTATTGAAGTTGTCAATAAAAAAGTCATACATTAAGCCGGGCATAGTGGCGCACGCCTTTAATCCCAGCACTTGGGAGACAGAGATAGGGGGATCACCATGAGTTCGAGGCCAGCCTGAGACTCCATAGTGAATTCCAGGTCAGCCTGGGCTAGAGTGAGACCCTACCTTGAAAAACTACCAAAAAAAAAAAAAAAGAAAGGAAAACTTTAAAAAAATTATACATTAAAAAAATAATAGTAACAGTATGTAACAGGGCAGCCTTGAACTCAGGGTGATCCTCCTACCTCTGCCTCTTGAGTGCTGGGATTAAAGGCATGCATCGCCATACCCAGCTCCTTATTTATTTATTTACTTACTTATGGTTTTTTGAGGTAGGGTTTCACTCTAGCCCAGACTAACCTGGAATTCACTGTGTAGTCTCAGGGTGCCCTTGAACTTATGGAAATCCTCCTACATCGGCCTCCCAAATGGTGGAATTAAAGGCATACGCCACCACACCTTGCTTTTTTCAAGTAGTTTAAGTTTATTTATCTGAGAGCAAGAGACATAGAATGGGTGTGCTAGGATCTCTTGCCATTACAAACTAACTCCAGACATATGTACCACTTTTATGCATCTGGCTCAAGCTTTGCAAGCAAGTGCCTTGAACTAATAAGCCATCTTCATGACCCTGTTTTGGGGAGATCCTCTGACCTTAGCTTTGAGTGAGGAGTACTGGGATTAAAGGCCTGTGTCACCACACCTGGCTGCAATTAAAGGTCTGTGTCACCACACCTGGCTTTTGACTATTTCTTTCAATATCTGAGGTTCCTGACATGGCTGGGGGATGGCACAGAGGTAGGTAGTGATTCCAAGGAGAATACCTCAGAATTTACCTGCCTACTGCCCTGGGGCCGAGGCCTTAATATAGCTGAAACCACAGGAACTGCAAGAGTTATAAACAGTGACCACAGCCACTGAAGACAGTTTTCTAGCTAGTCTTCTTGAGGTGTGGAATAGAAAAAGGCCTCATATGGATTCAAAGTGGGGTACTGAGGTAGGTAAAACTGAGCTCTGTCCCTTTTAAGCTTAGCTAAATTCTGATGACCCCCTCTATTTGCACATCCAAAACCCAAACTGAAGGGCTGAGGAGATGGCTTAGCAGTTAAGGTGCTTGCTCGCAAAGTCAAAGGACCTCAGTTCAATTCCCCAGGACCCGTATAAGCCGGATATAAAAGGTGCCGGGCGTATGCATCTAGAGTTCGTTTGCAGTGGCTAGACAACCTGGCATGCCCATTCTCTTTCTCTCTCAAATAATAAATAAAACCCAAAACTATATTCCTAGCATACTGTTTTGCAGACCAGAATTAAACCAGGCAACAACATTACTTGCTTTCCAAGGTATGGCATTGGATTTTTTTTTAATAAAATACTTTATTTTATTTATTTATGTAGAGAGAGACAGAGAGAGAGGGAAAGAAAGGCCATGCCATAGCCTCTAGCCACTGCAAACCAACTGCAAATGCATGCACCACCTTCTGTATCTAGCTTATGTGAGTTCTGGGTAATTGAACCTGGATCCTTTGCAGGCAAGTGCCTAAACCACTGAGCCATTTCTCCAGCCCTAGGGTCTGTTTTTAATCTCTTCCTAGCCAGTATTGTACTGAGAATGCAAGCGCTTTTTTATTTGTTTGTTTGTTTGTTTGTTTTCCCAGGTAGGGTTTCATTCTAGCCCAGGATGATCTAAAAGTCATTCTGTATTCCCAGCCTGGCCTCAAACTCAAGGCCATCCTCCTACCTCTGGGACAATTTATGTGACATGAAGCATCTTGGGCTCTCAGCTACATAAATACTAAGGTGCTCTACAATTTGTAAGATTCGTTGATTATAAAATAAAAATAGGGCTGAAGAGATGCCTTAGTGGCTAAGGCGCTTACCTGCAAAGGCCAAAGGACTCAGGTTCAATTCCCAAGGACCCATGTAAGCCAGATGCACAAGGTAGAACATATGTCTGGAGTTTGTTTACAGTGGCTTAAGGCCATCGCGTGCCAAATCTCTCACTCTCGATCTGCCTCTTTCTCTCTCTCAAATAAAAAAATAAAATTTTAAAAAGGCAGAGGGTTGGGCTGGAGAGATGGCTTAGCGGTTAGGCGCTTGCCTGTGAAGCCTAAGGATCCCGGTTTAAGGCTCGGTTCCCCAGGTCCCACGTTAGCCAGATGCACAAGGGGGCATACGCGTCTGGAGTTCGTTTGCAGAGGCTGGAAGCCCTGGCGCGCCCATTCTCTCTCTCTCCCTCTATCTGTCTTTCTCTCTGTGTCTGTCGCTCTCAAATAAATAAATAATTAAAAAATTTAAAAAATTAAAAATTTAAAAATTTAAAAAAAAATAAAAAGGCAGAGGGGCGGGGTGGAGAGATGGCTTAGCAGTTAAGACAGTTGCATGAAAAGCCTGAGGATCCAAGTTTGATTTCCCAATACTCATGTAAAGTCAGATGCACTAAGTGGCACATGCATCTGGAATTCATTTGTGATGGTAAGAGGCCCTGGTATACCCATTCTCTCTCTCTCTGCTTGCAAAGAAATGTTTAACATTTATTTCTTTATAAAAAATAGATTATTTATTTATTTGAGAGAGAGAGAAAGAGGCAAATAGATAGAGAACGGGCATGGCAGGGCCTCCAGCCATTGCAAACCAACTTCAGGTACATGCGCCACCTTGTGTATCTGGCTTATATGAGTACTGGGCAATTGAACCTGGGTCATCAGGCTTTACAGTCAAATACCTTAAATGCTAAGCCATCTTTCCAGCCCAAAATATTTCTAATATGTAGATAAATTAGCTGGGTATGGTGGTACACCCCTTTAATCCCACCACTCAGGAAGGAGACTGAAGTAGGAGGATCCCTGTGAGTTCTAGGCTAGTCTGAGATTTCAGAGTGAATTCCAGATCAGCCTGGGCTAAAGCAAGACCCGACCATGAAAAACAGTAACAAAACAAAAAAACACATAAATTAGGTGGCAATTATATTATAAAAGGTGCCCTAGCTTTACCACCAATGCTCTCTTCAGGCAACTTTCTTGATGTTTTAGATGAAAGGAAATAGTCTTGTTTTTATTTAAGTACTGAAATCATTAGATTGAAATTGAGGTTCCTCTTAGAAATTTAATTTTCTCACCTGTGAGATGAGAAGGTAGGCTACATAATTATTTAATTCTAGAATTTAATTCTAGAATGCTAGAACTTGGACTTATCAGAGGATTTTAAAGTTTGGCTTCTTTCAAATAGACTCCAGAGAGCTGGAGAGATTGCTTAATCTCTTATTTAAGGCTTATTTAAGGTTAAGGCTCTTGCCTGTCAAACTTAAGGACCCATGTTCTACTCTTCAGATCCCACATTAGCCAGATACACAAAGGTGAGGCAAGTGCAAGGTCACACATGCCCACTAGGTGGTGCAAGAGTCTGAAGTTTTACTTCAATCACTGAGGCCCTGGCATGCCAATTCTCTCTAAAGTTAAAAAAAAAAAAAAGCTGAGCATAGTGGCACATGCCTTTAACCCCAGCACTTGGGAGGCAGAGACAGTAGGATCACTGAGAGTTTAAGGCCAGTCTGAGACTACATAGTGAATTCCAGGTCAGCCTGGAGTAGAGTGAGACCTACCTTGAAAAAAAAAAAAAAAAAGACTACAGAGGGCCTACTGTTCTTTAAGAACCCATCCAAACACTCAGGAGCCATAGATCGCTGTTAGAAAATTTTCAGTGCCAGGGATGGGATACCTCCAATGAGTTGTTGGCCAGGGAGGTCCCTGATGCCCCCAAAACATTATAGGTCATTGCCAAGACCCTTGGCTTCCCACCGGAAATCGAAAGCAAGACCCTATTGCTGAAGACTCTACATACTTGGGCTGCAAGGCCACTGAGAAATCCTGCTGGAACTGAGCTGGTAACTTCCTCCATGTAGACCAGCTGACAGAAAGCTGGAAGAAGCCATTCTACATGTAGTTCAATAGGAGAAAGAGATACCACTAGTGAAGATACTCAACAGTGGACACTGCAAGCCTTATAATTGGCCAGCCAGGCCAAATGGACCAACGGGTGCAATACTGGCACGTCAGTCATGGTGGAAACCAACTGCCCTCCAATTGGACTAGAGGCCCGCTCCAAGGGGGGGAATACATCCCTGATACTGAAAACTTAAAACAGGGGTAGTCATGAGCCCTCGGGGTGTAACATCTGCTGATGTCTGGATAAGTGTATATACTATGCTTAACAAACTGCCCAGTAAGCACTTCTCTTAATATTCATATCCTTATATTAATGCTACTCTCACTTTGGGTAAAGAATCTTCTCTTTTCAGATGGCAGTGCCCTTGGGATGACTCAGAAGGTATCATAGTGCTGGAAAGAAGTGACTGGAGTACTGAGTAACATCTCGATCACACCTTCCAAGGCTCAGGGTCTAATGCGGAAGAGGTGGCAGAAAGAATATAAGAGCCAAAGGAAGGGTAGGACTGTTTACAACATGCTCCCTCCAGACATAAGATGGCCTCAATATCCATGACCTCCCCGTGCCTGACACTACCTACACAAGACCATCATAAGAAGAAAAGATCATGACATCAAAATAAAAGAGAGACTGATTGAGATGGGGAATGAATATGATGGAGAGTGGAGTTTCAAAGGGTAAAGTGGGGGATGGAGGGAGGCTATTACCATGGCATATTTTTTATAATTATGGAAAACGTTAATAAAAATTGAGAAATAAAAAAAAAAAAAGAACCCATCCCATACCTAAAGAAATTGCCTGCTGGGCTCCAAAAGGTAGCAGCAACCACCCAGTTGGCCACCAGCATGCAACACTATTTGTTTTGTTAACCCAAACCTCTTCATACTAAATATACAACCTCCTTGCCAACAGAATCACTGTAGGGTGAGAAATGCAATTCTTGTCCTTAAACTAAGTTGAAGGCATAGTACAGTGGGGTCCACAGGATAAAAAGCACTGAAGCCATCAAACACTATCAACAAGCAAAGGCAATAGTTAATCTGAGACATGAACAGCATGAGTTAACTGCAGAAAGCTTTCTGCAGAAGAGTTGTTGGAATCAGGTTTTCAAGGTCAGAAGGCACATTATTGGCAGAGAAAAGAGGCTTAAACTGAAATGGAATTCCACATCAAGGTTGTTTACCTTTCAAGCGGTGGGGGGTAGGCTCCGTTTACCAGGTTCCAACCCCCTGATGCCTCCACTCAGTGCCACTCAGGAGATGCTCCAAGTATGCCATCTTGTCGGCTATTCTCCAGCTGGGTCTTCCTTCATAGTGACCACTTTATGACCAAGGGATGGGTGATGTCACAATCAGGAATACTCTATTAATAAGAACAGGGAAGAGAAATGAGTCAGGGGAACTACCTCCCTCCACTTGGCAGTTTAAGACTAGACAGACCTAGATCTGGAGGGTGGAGGCCAGCAGGAAGGATGAACAATTCCTTGAAGGACTACAAGTTTCAGCGATAGGCCAGGTCATCAGCTAAGGAATCACAATTCGAGTCCAGTCAATTCAAACACAGCTAAGAGGGGAGAAAGAAAGCGACACAAATAAAGATAAACAAAGGCCAGAGAGATGGCTCAGCTGTTAAGGTGCTTGTCTGTGAAGCCTAAGAAACCAGGTTCGATTGCACAGTACCCACATAAGCCAAATGCACAAGGTAGCACATGTGTCTGGATTTCCTTTGCAGTGGCTAGAGGCCCTATTGTGCCATTCTCTATTTGCCCCCACTTTGTCTCCCCTCAAATAAATATATAAATAAATTATTTAAAAGAAAGCTAAAGCCAGGCATGGTGGCACATGCCTTTAATCCCAGCACTTGGGAGGCAGAGGTAGGAGGATCATGGTGAGTTTGAGGCCTCCTTGAGGCAGACCCTACCTTGAAAAACAAGGAAGGAAGAGAAGGAGGGAAGGAGGGAGAGTGGAGAAAAGGGAGAGGGAGGAAGAAAGGAAAAGAAGGACTGGAAAGATTGCTCAGAGGTTAAGGTGCTTGCCAGCAAAGCCTAATGACCTGGGTTTGATTCCCCAGTATCCACATAAAGCCAGAGGCACAAAGTGATGCATGTGTCTGGAGTTTGTGCTTACACTTTTTCTTTCTTTCTCTTTCTTCCCTTATTTCTTTCTCTCTTTCTCCTTGCAAATATTTGAGAAAGGTAAAGAAGCCAGGCATGGTGGCACATGCCTTTAATCCCAGCACTCGAGAGGCTGAGGTAGGAGGATTGCCGTGAGTTGAAAGGTCAGCTTGTGCAATACCCTACCTTGAAAAACCAAAAACTATAAATAAATAAATAAAAGAAAAAAGCTGGACATGGTGACATGGTGAAGCACACCTTTAGTCCCAGCACTCAGGACTGAGTTCAAAGCCAGCCTAGGCTACAGCAAGACCTTACTTTGAAAAAGCAAAAAATAAAATAAAATAAAAATTTAAGGGTTATGTTGGGATAAAATAGGTTAAAGACGATTTTTAAAACTGTTTTTATTTTTATTTATTTGAGAGACAGAATTGGTGCACCAGGGCCTCCAGCCATTGAAAACGAACTCCAGACACATGGTCCACCTTATGCACCTGGCTTATATGGGTCCTGGGGACTCAAACCTGGGTCCTTTGGTATTGCAGGCAAGTGCTTAACCACTAAGCCATCTATCTGCCCTATTTTTGTTTATCTTCAAAAGAAAATATTTCATTTATCTATTTTACTTATTTATTTGAGACAGAGAAAGGGAGAGAGAGAGAGAACGGGTGCAACAGGGCCTCCAGCCACCGCAAACAAACTCCAGATACATACACCACCATATACATCTGGCTTACATGGGACCTGGAGAATCAAACCTAGGTCCTTAGGCTTCGCAGCATATGCCTTAACCACTAAAGCCATCTCTCCAGGCCTCTGACATTTATTTTTTACTTTTATTTATTTGAGAAAGTGGGGAAGAGAATGGGAACTCCAGACCCCCAGCCACTGCAAATAAACTCCAGATTCATGAACCACCTTGTTCACCTGGCTTACGTGGATCTTGGGGAATCAAACCTTGGTCCTTTGGCTTTGCAGGTAAGCGCCTTAACCACTAAGCAATCTTTGCAGCCCACTGATTTTTACATAATATAAAGACCACTCCATTCTCCCAAGTCTGGTACTTAATTTTTATTTTATTGTTGTTTTTATTGAGGTAGAATCTTACTCTAGCCCAGGCTGACTTAGAACTCACTCTGCAGCCCCAGGCTGGCTTCAAACTCACTGTGATAGTCTTACCTCTGCCTCCCACATGCTCGGATCTAAGTTTACCACATTCATCAAACACAATGTGTTCAACATGTATTTTTAAACTTATCAGAGAGAAAAAGATGCAAAACCTGCAACATTTCCTCTTGCCTATGGTCCAGAGAGATGAGAGCTGCATTTATCCCATCTCTTCCTTCTTTGGGATAACACCTCAGTTCCCAACACCCTGAAGCATGCACCTATACAGCAAGAAATGTTTCCAGAGAGTTGGGCATGGTGGTGCATGCCTTTGAGCCCAACACTCCAGAAGTAGAGGTAGGAGGATTGTGAGTTTGAAGCCACCCTGAAACTACACAGTGAATTCCAGGTCACTTTGGGCTAGAGTGAGACCCTACCTCAAAAGAAACAAAGAGGACGGGGAGGGGAAGGAAGGAGAGAGAAAGACAGTCTCCAGGAACCACTGTTATTGGCTATTGGCTATGCTATCTTCTATGGACAAGTTCTAGACTCAGAAGGCAAACAGATGTTCATGCTAACAAAAACAATCCTTTGCAAGATAGAAAAAGCAGGGTTTTAAAACCAAGCAGAGGGTTGGAGAGATGGCTTAGCCATTAAGGCACTTGCCTGCAAAGTCAAGGACCTCTGTTCAATTCCCCAGGACCCACGTTAGCCAGATGCACAAGGGGGCGCATGCACCTGGAGTTCCTTTGCAGCAGCTGGAAGCCCTGGCGTGCCCATTCTCTTTCTCAGCTTCTTGCCCTCTCTCAAATAAATAAATAAAATATTAAAAAAAAAAACAACAAGCAGAGCCGGGTGTGGTGGCGCACGCCTTTAATGCCAGCACTTGGGAGGCAGAGATAGGAGTATCACCTTGAGTTCCAGGCCACCCTGAGACTACATAGTGAGTTCCAGGTCAGCCTCGGCTATAGCAAGACCCTACCTGGAAAAAAAAAAAAAACCTGAGCAGAGAACTGGGGGTGAGAATACTGGGACCTCAGTCCCAACTGTATATCCTTAAGCCATGTAACCCTTCTATGGTTTTTATTTCTTCAGCTGTCAGAGAAAATGCCACTTGCCTTTATCTACTTAATATAGTGTCCTACAAATCAAATGAGATGATAAATATGAAAGCATAGTTAATACTGCCTTCCTCAGGTAAGGTATAATCTGTAACAACAGAATGGCAAAGTAAAGTTATAGTAAGGTCCAGAGGAAATGTTGCTAAATGCTGTTCCTTCTTTTCAATTACTGGAAACCAGGCCCCACCACATGGTCGACTGGAGACATAGCATAACAATACTATCGTATCCCCCACATTCCTACCACTAGCCCACCCTATTCTTAGGGGAAGACTAGAAGCAGCAACACTATTAACCTCTTGCCCTCTTGGTATGCATCTATCTAAACGCCACTGTATAGGAAGTACCCGATTAAAACTCTCCCAGGTCAGTCTTCAATAGTGGCCTTGGCATCAGCCGTCTTTGCTACTAGGTGAAATAATGTCAAAGATTTCTGAACAGGGAAGGTGTCTGCCAATCCTTCAGGTAAAACACCCTCATCCCTCCAGGCTTTCGTCCTTTCAGCTCCTTCTCAGGCTCCCAGCATCCTGAGTTGGGGCAGACTCCCCGGCGTGTGAAGTTGTGTGGAGCGTGCAAGAGGGCCGGGCTGCGAACCAAGGGCAAGGATGTAAGGAATGTGAGATTCCTTCACCGAGGGGTGGGAGGGGAGAGGAGCCGGTCAGGAATGAAAGACAAGGCATGGGAGAGCAGCCAAGCCATGGCGCTCCGAGGGCGGAGGTTCTGGTTCCGCCGCGCCTGCCAAGACTGGCCCCCGGGACGTCCCCTTCCTCGCCTGCAGGCCTGTCAATCAATGCCCATTTAAACTCCACATTGTCCCCCAGCCCGCGCGGTCAGCTTCTCCCGGCCAGCCCAAGGCCCCTACTCCAGAGGACCTGCCCCATGACCCAGCTTCCAGAGCCCCCCTTCTCACCTCCCAACGCTTCCTTCCTCCATTTTTCTTCTCTTCTCCACCCCTTCTCCTGAACCCCCAATGTCTCGAACCCGGGCTCCAGTCCCCCAGGACCTCGCCCCCTCCCTCCGCACACCGAAGCTCGCGCAGGCGCAGTACGCACCGCCCTGGACGCGGTCAGGATTCTCCGTAGCCTACAGCCTGGCTGGAGCTGAGGCCGCAGTCGCCACCGGATAAGCCCGGGAGCCGGGTCTCAGCCTTTCCCGGTAGGGAAAGGGGAAGGAGAAGGAGCAGGAGGGGGAAGGAGGTTCCGACCACTCCTCTCAGTCTCCGATGAACCCCCTTGTCCCGCCCACTGCTGCTACGCAACCAGGCGGAAGCCCGCCGCTAAGCCCCGCCTCTTTGTTTAACTCGGACCCGGGCTAGACGCTGGGAGCGGCCATCGAGCCGGGAGCGGGCTAGCGAGGCCTCGGCTCGAGACCGGAAGTCCCGGAGGTCCCGGCTGGGCCTCGGTGGGCCTTCGGGGCAGAGGACTCCGCGTTCCTCGCGGCGTGAAGCGGCTCGCCTGGGCGCCGCCGCCTTGGGAAGCGACACTTGGCTTTGACGGGCGCCCACGTCTTAGGTCCTTGAGCTCGCAGCGATCGTCGCCGGGCGGCTGGACGAGGGTGACCTGCGGTCCTCCCGGCCCCTGTCAGTTTACAGAGCTGTGGTCAGCATCCCGGAGCCTCCCGACCCTGTGACTCACAGTCATGGGAATGGATACTGCAGTTAACTAGGCGGCCCCGGGGGGCGGGGGGCTGGGAGTGTCCTCACCGCAAAGCTTTGATCTAGGGTGCACCACGAGGTGTCCGCCCCCCTATGTCCACGATGGCGCCCCAAGAAACTCAGGGTGCTCTGAAACCTGACAGGGTCGGATGATTTCCTTAGGTTTCAGCATCGTGGGGTGGGAGAGAACTTAGGCCCGGAGGGAAGTCATGGTGGAGCCGAAGGGGCTCTGTGATAGGTAAGGGACTGGTTAAGCCAAACAATACCTCTTTTAGGCTAATCTGGTATTGGTTATGGATATTCTTTAAGAAAATGGTAATTCACATTAGTATATGTGTAATTAGTCATATACAAGAATATAGAGCTAACTACCTTTGACGACACTCTGTGAAAGGTACCAAAGGGATCCAAAGGCTTTACCCTGTTTCAACCTCGAAGTGTCTCCAAAATCCAACGAGAGGGCATAGGAACAGATGCCTTGTGAGTTGAGAAGGACTTGTTCTTTTTTATATTTATTTGAGAGAGAGAGAATGTGTGCACCAGGGCCTCTAGCCACTTGCAAACAAACTCCAGGCACATGCACCACCTTGTGCATCTGTCTTATGCGGATACTGGGGAATCGAACCTTGTTCCTTAGCCTTCTCAGGCAAGCACCTTAACCACTAAGCCATCTCTCCAGCCCAAGAATTGTTCTTTGTGCCCCGGGTTCCATTTCTTCCAAAAATGGCGTAAAATACCATTTGTTCTACAATGCCTGAACTGAACTGGTTAGTAGAGTATTAAAGATGAAGACCCCATATTTGTAAGTACCAGCCATGTCTTAGGCACTACTCTACATAACTTCTATAAAATGGAATTATATATTCAAGAATTGACAAGAAAAGTGCCACGCTGGGGTTCAAGCGTTTTCTCCTTGCATCCCAAAACCCTTGATCCTTTTTCTTATTGTGTCACTACTTAAAGAGGAAAAAAAAAATCTTAAGCCCAGAGTACATGCTCCAAGCCCAAGTAAAAAAGAAAATTGGAACCTGACGCGCCCCCTGGTGGTCAATTCATCTTTCTTCCCCTGTGGAGCCAACCATCTCCGAGGCTCTTTTAATACCTAGGCCGCCCCCTTCGCGGCGCTTGAATACTGCAGCCTAATTGGCTGAGTGGGCGGGGCCCAGCCGGTGCTGATTGGCCGGAGAAGGTCAGCGGGAGAAACTTCCGGGAATGTCTGCACTCCAGCGTTCCATCCGGTAGCTGCCAGTCCCCTGGCTCCCCCTGCGGGTGGCTCTACAGTGTGCACAGTCGGAACGGCTGGCTGGTGGGTGGTGGGCAGTGGATGGGGGAGGGGATAGACCGAGCCCTGAGTTTTCAGCACGAGGGTTCTGGGAGGTTTGCGGAATAAGATTCTGTTCCCTGTCGCTGCACTGGGTTCCCCCGAGGTCTTCTTTAGCTCCCTCGCACTGGGGCAGGAGACTGAAAATATCTCGTAGAGGCCTCCCAGCCCCCAAGCATCCTATCCAGAAACCCCTAAATTCTGATCTTAAGTACGAGCTCCTCAGGGAAGTTCATTTCTGACCTTCTGAAAGGGTTAAGGGGATTGTGGCGCCTTGATCCCAGCCTGATGTAATTAGTAGGCCTTGCGCAGTGGAGCATGGGGGCAAAGGCGCCAAGCCCTGAACCTTCGATTCCTGTTCCACCTTCCAGTGGGGTGTCGCGGCTCCAGCAGCATGACGACGGAGACCTTCGTGAAAGATATCAAGCCCGGGCTCAAGAATCTGAACCTTATCTTCATTGTACTGGAAACAGGTGGCTATGCGGGTTCCCAGAATGGGGACAAAGTGGGAACATCTGCATTCTTAACTTGCTATAGGGACGGGATGGCAGGGTGCGTCCCAAAGCCCTGGCAGAGGGAGATGCAGGCTGGTGTAGTGTTCATAGAACTCTGGACAGACCAGTGCCTCCTGTGCCACCCACATGGGCTTCTTGCCATTCAGTGCCCTCTCCATGGTGCTAGCCCCTCCACTACCAACTCCCCCCCCAGACACCCCCACACACCAGACAAATACACCCTCCTTCCTGCCCCAGGGTTATGGGCTTTACTCTGCTTATACATCTTTTACCTCACCCAGCAATACCACTCTGATCACTGGCGCCCTATTGGTATGACCATCTTCTCAACTATTTATCTTTTCCTTTAGGGCGAGTGACCAAGACAAAGGACGGGCACGAGGTTCGGACCTGCAAAGTGGCAGACAAAACAGGCAGCATCAATATCTCCGTGTGGGACGATGTGGGCAACCTGATCCAGCCTGGGGACATTATCCGACTCACCAAAGGGTAAGGCAGCTAGCTACATGGTGACTCCTGACTATCCAGTAGCAGCAACAGTCAAATGGGATGGGGGTCAAAAGTTTCTATAACCCTTCTGAGCGCTCTGAATCCTGCTCCCCCCACCCCACCCCACCCCACAGGTATGCTTCAGTGTTCAAAGGCTGTCTGACACTGTACACTGGCCGTGGGGGTGATCTGCAGAAGATTGGAGAGTAAGTGCTGTCTTGGGAATCAAGATCAAGCAGCTGCAATCCAAAGGGGGAAAGTAAGGCTCTCGAGGCAGCAGCATAAGGCTGTGCAGTCCATGCCCTGCACCTGGACTTTTCTGAAGTCTTCAGCAGTGGCCCAAAGGATGGGTCCAAGGCTTTGGCTACTTTCTCCCTTTGCAGATTCTGTATGGTTTATTCTGAAGTTCCAAACTTCAGTGAGCCCAACCCAGAGTACAGCACCCAGCAAGCACCCAACAAAGTGGTGAGTCCCTGAGCCTGATGGTGGGAAAGGGGGTAGATTAGACCATGGAACATAGTGAGGAGCAAGGTCTGAGTATGGAATCTGCCTTCAGGTGCAGAACGACAGCAGCCCTACTGCCCCCCAGCCTACCACAGGACCCCCTGCTACCTCTCCAGGTAAATCCGCTGCTTTCCTTTCAGTGGCCCTTCTTGTCTCCCCTCCCCTTCTTCTAGTCCTGGAAGAATGCATTTCCCTCATTCCTGTTCCAGATCTCTCTCAGGATATCACCTTCTACCCAGTTCTCCTTGTACCCTTGTTTTTGATACCTTTTTCAAGTCTGTAGTGAACAGATTTGGAGACCATTTCAATCACTGAGCTCTAGTACAGTGATTATTTTGCCTGATACAGGCCAAAGAAAAAGTGAAGGATCTTGTTTGTTGCTGAGATATGGTCTCACTGAAGCCTAGGCTGGCCCTGAACTACTCATGATGATCCTCCTACCTCTGCCTCCTGAGTGCTGAGGTTAAAGGTGTGGGTCACCATGCCTGGCTAAAGAAGTTTTGTTTTGTTTTTTAAATTATTTATTTATTTATCTACTTAGTGATAAGAGGCAGAAAGAGAAAGAGAATGGGTGCACCAAGACTTCCAGCCAATGCAAATCAACTCCAGATGCATGTACCACCATGTGCATCTAGCTTACATGAGTTCTGGGGAATCGAACCTGTGTCCTTAGGCTTCACAGGCAAGAGCCTTAACCACTAAACCATCTCTCCATTCCTAAACAAGTTTTTAAAATTCTTTGTAGCAAATCTTTTTTTTTAAATATATATATATGTGTGTGTGTGTGTGTGTATGTATGTATGTATATTTTATTTATTTATCAATCAGAGAGACAGAGAGAATGAGAATGGGAACCCCAGGCCCTCTACCCACTGTAAATGAACTGCAGACATATGCACCACCATGTGCATCTGGCTTACATGGGTTCTGGGGAATTGAATCCAGATCCTTAGGATTCACAGGCAAGAACTTGAACCACTAAACCATCTCTCCACCTCACAAATCTTGTTTTATATATAAAATAAGTATTAAAAAGTACAGTCATATGTAAAAGTACAAAGTTGTTTACTGAGTGATGGAGATGCTTTCTAAGAAATGTGTCCTTAGATGACATGAACACTGTAGAGTACATGCATACAAACATGCATGATACAGCCAACTACAAACCTATGCTGTGTGACATAACCTATGTTTTGATATATTTTATTTATTTATTTGAGAGAGAGAAAGAGGGAGAGAGAGAGAATGGGTGTACCAGGGCCTCCAGCCACTGCAGATGAACTCCAGATGCATGTGCCTCCTTGTACATCTGGCTTATGTGGGTCCTGTAGAGTCAAACCAGGATCCTTTGGCTTTGCAGGCAAACACCTTAACTGCTAAGCCATTTCTCCTGCCTGATATAACCTATGTTTTTAGTTAATTAATTATTTTATTTATTTGCAAGGAGAAAAATACAGACACAGAGAGAGGGAGAGAGTATGGGCACACCAGGGCTTCCAGCCACCACAAATGAACTCCACATTCATACATCACTTTGTGCATGTGGCTTATGTGGGTACTGGGGAATTGAACTCAGGTCATTAGACTTTGCAGGCAAGTACATTAACCTGTAAGCCATCTCTCCAGACCCTATAACCTTTTTTTGTTGTTGTTGAAGTAGGGTCTCACTCCAGCCCAGGCTGACCTGGAATTCACTGTGTAGTCCCAGACTGGCCTCAAACTCATAGTGATCCTCCTACCTCTGCCTTCCAAGTGCTGGGATTAAAGGTGTGTGACACCATGCCCAGCAACATCTGTGTTTTCAATAGAAAATGATTGTTATTGGCTGTGTGTGGTTATTCACACCTGTAATCCTCGTACTTGGGAGGCTGAAACAGTAAGATTATTATATGTTGAAAGCCAGTCTTAACTACATAGGGAATATCAAACCAGCCAAGGCTATATGGTGAGAGCCTGCCTCAAAAAAGAAAAAAAAAAAACAAAAAACAGGAAAGAGGACTGGAGAGAGATAGCTCAGCAGTTATGATGCTTGCTTGTAAGGCCTGAAAGCTTGGGTTCAATTCCTCTAAGGCCAGATCAAGGTGGAGCATTCATCTGGAATTTATTTGCAGTGGCTAGAGGCCCTGGTGCACCCATTCTCTTTCCCTCTTCCTCTCTTCCTCCCTCTCCTAGCAAATAAAATAATAAAGGAAAGAAACCAAGAATAATGGTATATGTCTTTAATCCCAACACTCAAGAGGCAGAGGTAGAATCATTGTGAGTTTGAGGCCAGCCTGGAACTACAGAATAAGTTTCAGGTCAGCATGAGCTAGAGTGAAAGCCTAACTTGAAAAGGAAAAAAAGCCAAGCGTGGTGGCACACGCCTTTAATCCCAGCACTTGGAAGGCAGAAGTAGGAGGATCACCATGAGTTCAAGGCTACCCTGAGACTACAGAGTTAATTCTAGGTCAGCCTGGACCAGAGTGAGACCCTACCTTGAAAAAAAGAAAGAAAAGAAAAAAAATGGGTGGGGGAGGGAGAAATTATGACCATAGAGTTGAGAGTTTACTGCAATGGTAAGGTGTTGGATTTAAACCCTAGGACCAAGAACAGGGAGAAAAGGGCTGGAGAGATGGCTTAGCAGTTAAAGTGCTTGCCTACAAAGCCAAAGGGCCCAGGCTTAATTCCCCAGGTCCCACATAAGCCAAATGTACAAGGTAGCACATGCATCTGGAGTTCATTTGCATGGCTGGAGGTCCTGGCACACCCATTCTCTCTCTCTGTCTCTTTTTCTCTCTCAAATAAATACATAAAATATTTCTAAAAATATTTAAAAATAAAGATTTCTTAGAAAAGAAAAGAAAAAGTCCTGGCGAGGTGGTGCATGCCTTTAATCCCAGCACTTGGGAGACAGAGGTAAGAGGATCACCATGAGTTTGAGGCCACCCTGAGACTATAGAGTGAATTCCAGGTCAGCCTGGGCCACAATGAAACCCTACCTCAAAAAACAAAAATAAGGGCTGGAGAGATGGCTTAGCGGTTTGAGGCTGGGTTCCCCAGGACCCACATTAGCCAGATACACAAGGGGGCGCACATGTCTGGAGTTCGTTTGCAGTGGCTGGAAGCCCTGGCATGTCCATTCTCAATCTCTCTCTCTCTGCCTCTTTCTCTCTGTGTCACTCTCAAATAAATAAATAAATAAAAATAAACAAAAAAATTAAAAAAAAAACAAAAATAAGAAAAGATGCTGGATATGGTGGCACAAGTCTTTAATCCCAGCACTTGGGAGGCAGAGGTAGGAACTAGATTGCTGTGAGTTCAGAGTCACCCTGAGACTACATAGTGAATTCCAGGTCAGCCTGGGCTAGAGCAAGACCCTGTCTCAAAAAACTACCAAAAAAAAAACAAAAAAAAAAACTATTGGGCTGGAGAGATGGCATAGTGGTTAAGGTACTTGCCTTCAATTCCTCAGGACCCATGTAAATAAGACAGATGCACAAAGTGGTGCATGCAGTTAGAGCTGGTGTGCCTATGCTCTCTCTCTCTCTCAAATAAACAAAAGAAAAAAAATAAATAAAAGAGAGAGCCAGGTGTGGTAGCACATGTCTTTAATCCCAGCACTTTGAGGCAGAGTGAGACCCTACCTCAAAAAAAAAAAAAAAAAAAAAAAAAGAGCCGGGCATGGTGGTGCACACCTTTAATCCCAGCACTCATGGCAGAGGTAGGAGGATTGCTGTGAGTTCGAGGCCACCCTGAGACTCCATAGTGAATTCCAGGTCAGCCTGGGCTAGAGTGAGACCCTACCTCGAAATACCAAAAAAAAAAAAAAAAGAAAGAAACTTCAAAAAAAGTGACTGTTTTCAGGACTCCATTGTTTAAAACTTTTTTTTGTTTTGTTTTGCAGCTGGCTTACATGGGTCCTGGGGAATCAAACCTGGGTCCTTAGGCTTCACAGGCAGGTGAACTGCTAAGCCATCTCTCCAACCCCACAAAATGATTTATCTTTTCTTTTTTCTTTTTTTTCCCTCTTCTTCCTAAAATACTTTTATTTATTTATTTGCAGGGGTGGGGGATGAGAATGGGCATGCCAGGGCTTCTAGCCATGCAAATAAACTCCAGATGTATGCACCATTTTGTGCATCTGGCTTTATGTGGGTTCTGAGGAATTGAACCTGGGTCATTAGGCTTTGCAGGCAAGCGCCTTAACCATTGAGCCAGCTCTCATGTTTTAATTATTTATTTGCAAGCAGAGAAAGAAAGAGAGTATGAGTACACCAAAGCCTCTAGCTACTTCATACAAACTCCAGATCTATGCACCACTTTGTATATCTGGCTTTGCAGTGGATACTAGAGATTTGAGCCCAGGCTGTCAGGCTTTGCAAACAAGTGTCTCTAACCACTGAGAAATTTCTCCAGCCACCCCCCCCACCCACCAAATGTTTTTAGTAAGGAACATCTAAGACCAGGCATGATGGTCTATGTTTATCAGTACTTAGAGGGCAGAAACAAGAGGATTGTCTCAAGTTTGAAGACAGCTGAGGCTCCACATAGTGAATTATATGCCATCCTAGGCTGTTATAGAGAGACCTGTGTCAAGAAACCAAACAAAACATTTTTTGGCTTTTATATTTTGTTTTTATTTATTTATGTATTTAAGAGCAAGAAGCAGAGAGAGAAAGAAAGGATAAGCACACTAAGGTCTCCAGCCACTGCAAACAAACTCCAGATGCATGCATCCCCTTGTGCATCTTGTTTACGTGGGTACTGGGGAATAGAGCCTCAAGCTGGGGTCCTTAGGTTTCACAGGCAAGCGCTTAACTGCTAAGCCATCTCTCCAGCTCCCTTATTTTGGTTTTTCAAGGTAAGGTCTCACTCTAGCTCAGGCTGACCTGGAATGCAGTATGTAGTCTCAGGGTGGCCTTGAATTCATGGTGATCCTCCTACCTCTGCCTCCCAAGTGCTAATATTAAAGGCCTGTACCACCACTTCAGGCTGAGAAACCAAACAAATTTTGTTTGCTTGCTTGCAAGGTAGGGTATCACTCTAGCCCAGGCTGACCTGGAATGTACTATATAGTCTTAGGTGTCCTTGAACTCGCAATGATCCTCCTATCTCTGCCTCAGGAGTACTGGAATTAAAGGTGTGTGCCACCCTACTTTTTTTTTTTTTTAAGACTCTCATTACTTTTCTTCTGTAGTGCTGGGGATGGATCTCAAGACTTCCCACATGTTAGGTCTGCACTCTACAATTAAGCTATGTCTTCCAGTCTCCCCTTTACCTTTATTTATTTATTTAAGAGAGAGCGAAATAGGCAGATAGAGAGAATGGGTGCCAGTGCCTCTAGCCCCTGGAAATGAACTGCAGACGCATGTGCCACCTTGTGCGTCTGGCTTTACATGGATTCTGGGAAATCAAACCTGGTTCATTTGGCTTTGCAGGCAAGTACCTTAACTGCTAAGCCATCTCTCCAGGCACCCCACAACTTTATATTTTTTGTTTGTTTGTTTGTTTGTTTTTTCAAGGTAGGGTCTTACTCTTGCTCTGGCTGACCTGGAATTCACTCTGTATTCTCAGGGTGGCCTGGAACTCAACAGCAGTCTCCTACCTCTGCCTTCCAAATGCTGGAATTAAAGGCCTGCACCACCACGCTCAGCTTAAAATCCCTTTACTTTTTTTTTTTGTTTGTTTATTTGTTTTTTGTTTTTTCAAGGCTCCCCCTTTACATTTTAACAGAAACTTCAGGCTTTTTTCCTTCCTATGCTTTTCCAGTTTTACAGTCCAATTTTCCAGTTTTAATTCTAGACCTGGCTCTCACTGATACCAAGATGAATAAAAAGCAATATGTCATTCTAGGATTCATGTAGCAACTTCTAAAATGATCGGTTCTCCTGTGGGGCCACATTCATATCCACGACCCGCATCATCTTTTGTGTTTGGCCAGTTGGCATTACTGTGCAGTTGGGCATGGTGAAGACATGCCACTGTCTGGGCCTTGGGATACACCCCTCGCCTGCCTTAACTTTCTAATTCTATGTTTCTTCTTCTCCTCCTACAACTAGCTTCTGAGAGCCAGAATGGGAATGGACTGAGCACCTCATCAGGTCCTGGCAGTGGCCCCCATCCCGCTCACACGCCCTCCCATCCCCCCAGCACTCGGATCACCCGAAGCCAGCCCAGCCACACACCTGCTGGTCCTCCTGGCCCCTCTAGCAACCCTGTCAGCAACGGCAAAGAAACCCGCAGAAGCAGCAAAAGATAGTGAGCCAGCCGCTCTCCTCTCCCACCGCCAGCCGCCAGCCAGGTGTGTCTGCTGGAGCACAACACAGCCTTCTGGTGGGCTGCTGGATTTGGAATTGGGGGATGAGGTAGCAGTATTTTAGCCACTAAACTTCCCTGGAAAGGAAGTGAGTGTGGCCTTAGCCACCCCAAGCTCCTGTCCTCCTTGTCCAGATGAAGCTGCCTGCCCCTTGGGTTTCAGGGCTGCCTGCTCGCCTCCTAGAGACGGCAGTTACAATCAGTTTATTATATGTGATATGAAGGTCTAAATGAAATCCTTCCCCCCCAAATCCTGTCTTCCTAATAAATGTTCCCACTCTGTAATGGACTCCTTTGCTTTTTGTGGGTAAGGAGGTTAGCAGGTGGGCACTTACAGTAGTGGGGTGTCCCTAGGAGAAGGACAGGTGATTGTAGGCAAGGAGGCCTAGGCAAAACAGGCCTGCCCCTTTAAGGTAGTGCCCCTCCCCTGCCCCCTCCCTGCATGTGACCCTTGTCCACCTGCCTGCCACAAGAAGGCTGGGTCCCCCTTCTTCTGGGTGTCTTTCTTGTCTCCTGCTGTCAGGTAATGCCAACCTCGACCCCCTAAACCAATTGCTCCAATCAGACTTCTGCTCCCCTGATTTTGACCAAATCAGAATCCGAGCGAGCCCAGTTCTTGCTTCCCCCAGCGGAGGAACTTCCCTTTTCTTGGCCATGATTCCAGAGCCCGGAGCTCTGGCATTTCTGCTTGCTGGGGTGGGGAACCACTGGCGCTTAGGCATCCCTGGGTGGGGAATTGCTGAGAACAGTTTCTTCCCTGAATGCATCTGGGGTTGCCACTTAACTTGCCTATTGCCCCTCCTGCCAGCTCAAGGAAACCTTGGTCCAACTTTCTCAGTGAACATGGGGATGGGGTTGGAAGCCGATGAAGCTCAGTGCCAGATGTAAGGTAGGTGGGGTAGGAGAGTATGTCAGAAAAGGCTCAAGTGTGGTACTAGATGCACTGGGGGGAGGGGTGAAGTTTTAAGAGGAAAAAACTGAGTGCAGGTTCTTAACCATGTGGATTTCTCAGGGCAGAGGGTGGCCTCTCCCAATCAGGGCCCCAGCAGAGACTGACCTTTGACCCCCACCCCACAGACCAGTGAACCATTAACTCCTATATGAATGAATCTTTCTGCATTGGCCCTACCCAAACCCCGCCCCAAAGCAGGTGGGCTAAGAGGGGAACCTGTCTGTCTCAGCCCTCTATGTGACGTGGCCTCCAGTGCACCTGAAGGTTGAGTCTGGGTTTTGCTCCATGACTCAGGAACCTCTTAAGATCCACAGTGAGGCTTTCCAGGGACCTGAGATGACAGCTCTCACATTGCCAGTAGGGGTGAGGCCCTGGGCATTGGTGGGGGGTAGACAGGTGGATTAGACCATTGGGGGAACTGAAATGAATGGCCAATCCTGGATCAGAGATGTAGGGAGAATTCTGTTTTAAGAAGATGCCTCAAAACCTGGCAAATACGAGGCTGCTCCTGAAGGCAGTGGGAATGGAGGGAAGAGGCCTAGCTGAGGATTCAGGCCAGGTGGGGGCAGTTCTGAGTCACGTTCACCCTCCTTCCCTGCCCCCAGACCTGATAGCCGCCTCCTCATTCTTCTAGGGTACAATCCTCAGGATGTTCCAGGGGGAATAGACGCTGGAACCAGTGCTTCTAATCTATTCCCTCCAGTGATGGGCCCCCCGATGCTGTCTCTCCTGAGTGGGGTGGTAGTCTTGGGCTTGGTAGGGTGCTCAGACCCCAACCTGGGGCCAGCTGAGCAGGAACAGAACCACTACCTAGCCCAGCTGTTCGGCCTGTACGGAGAGAATGGAACGCTGACTGCAGGGGGCCTGGCTCGGCTTCTGCACAGCCTGGGGCTGGGCCGAGTTCAGGGCCTTCGCCTGGGACACCAAGGGCCTCCAACTGGGAGGGCTACACCCCCAGAGAACTTCACACTCAGGTACTGACCCCTCTGTCACCTCCAAAGTGCCCCATCTCCCAGCTTTTCTTGGTACTTAGTTGCCTAGAGCTGGTTTCTGGAACCCTCAGAATAACAAACCCTTCAGAACCCAGCTGCTCAGTCCTTAGAAGCCTTACTTGTCTTTTTTGCCAGTTTTCTTTAACGTGTGTGTGTGTGTGTGTGTTTGTGTGTGTATTTTTTTTTTTTTTTTTTGAGGTAGGGTCTTGCTCCAGCCCAGGCTGGTATGAAATTTATTATATAGTCTCAGGCTGGCCTTGAACTCATGGCCATGTGATCCTCCTACCTCTGCCTGCCAAGTGATGGGATTAAAGGAATGTATCACCACTCCTGGGTTAACTTAATTTTTTTTTACTGGCATGTTAATTATACATGACAATGTATTTCATTATGGGTAATATATCCCTCCATATCCAACTTGCTTCCTCCAAACTTCAGGCCTTTTGGCTTTTGGTGGGGGGTGGGGGTTGAGGTAGTATCTCATTCTAGCCCAGCCCAGGCTGACGTGGACTTCACTATGTAGTATCAGGATGGCCTCAAACTTATGGTGATCCTCCTACCTCTGCCTCCCAAGTGCTGGGATTAAAGGCATGTACCACCACACCTGGCCCTTTTGGTTTTTCCCCCCTCAGCCTCAGAGCTGTCATTCCTAGGCCTTTTTATAAACATAAATGATAGCTCTCAGATCTCCCCAGAACTGGCATGTCATGGTGTCTGAAACTCTAGCCAGTGGTTGGCCCTCTTATCCCCTAAGCTCCTGGGAGATCTCCAGGTGGGTTTCTGGGAGCTTCAGTGAGAGTGACTCACTATCCCATCCATTCCAGGCCACCGGACCCAGAGTTGAATGTGGACGTGTGGGCAGGGATGCCCCTGGGTCCTTCAGGGTGGGGTGACCTGGAGGAGTCCAAGGCCCCCAACCTGCCCCGTGGGCCAGCACCCTCGGGCCTGGACCTCTTTCACAGGCTTCTGCTGCTGGACCATTCACTGGCTGACCATTTGAATGAGGATGTGAGTCTGATGATCTCCAGAGATGGGGAAGGAGACATGGGATTAGGTGACCTAAAGTGTTTAAAGTCAGTAATTTTTTTTTTTTTTTTTTTTGAGGTAGGGTCTCACTCTGGTCCAGGCTGACCTGGAATTAACTCTTTCATCTCAGGGTGGCCTTGAACTCATGGCAATCCTCCTACCTCTGTCTCCCAAGTGCTGGGATTAAAGGCGTGCGCCACCATGCCCGGCAAGAGTCAGTAATTTAATAGTTACTTTAAAAAAAAAAAAATCTCAATGTGGTCTTAACATATTAGTAATTATAATAGTGAAAGACGGTTCCTTTGGGCTCACAGTGGGTAGCCCAAGTTTAGGGGCCACATATAGCAAAACAGGAAATCCAGAGAAGCAGACCAGGGTAGGATGTAGTAATGGTTATCTGGAGAGAATACCAGCAGAGAGGATGGCTGGGCCCATCTAGAAAGACAGTGACCTTGTTCTTTATTCCACATACCCAAGTGGGCAGAGAAAGCTACTGAGCCCTGGAAGTAGGCAGCATGTCCCTCCGTAGGAGGCACTGGATGAGCACTTGGCAGGGCTGTTGAGAGGTTGGACAGGTGGGTGTCAACTCCCTTCTCTTCTAGGGTTATGGCATGGAAGGCTCTAGTCCAAAGAGCTCTATCACCAGACCAAGGCAATTACCAGAGCATGGGTGGGAGTGTTCAATTTGCATTCAGTTGAATATTTGCATTGGATTGGATACTCAGCAGTAATTAACACCCACTGATTAGAAGTACTCTTGACCCTGACCCATCTGATCCACCTGCCACTGTGAGCAAAGACCCAGGAGTCCATGCAATGAACAGATCTGAACTATAGTCCCATGAGTCCCTAATGTATGACCCTCTCTTCAATTCCCAGTGTCTGAATGGTTCCCAGCTACTGGTCAATTTTGGCTTGAGCCCTGCCGCTCCTCTGACCCCTCGTCAGTTTTCTCTGCTGTGCCCAGCACTGCTTTACCAGATTGACAGCCGTGTTTGCATCCAGGCCCCAGCCCCAGCCCCTCCAGGGGATGTACTATCTGGTCAGTGGGCAGAAATGGGGTGGAAAGCATCCTGGTAGGGAGTGGGTCCCCCTTGCTAAAGAAGGGAGCTCACTGGGGCCCAGCCTCCCTTTGGTGCGTCTCTGGGCCAGCCCTAACCTAACATGGGCCCGATTCTCCCTGATTCAGCCATGCTCCACAGCGCCCTGGCAGTCCTGTTGCTCAGCCTCCCTGCTCCCCTTTCCCTGCTGCTGCTGAGGCTTCTGGGACCTCATCTATTGCGACCCCTCCTGGGCTTCCTGGGGGCTCTGGCAGTTGGTACCCTTTGTGGGGATGCGCTGCTCCACCTGCTACCGCATGTATGTGAAGCCCTGTCCTCAAACCCCTAACCCCAAAGGTGTTGCCAGCCACAGGATAAGCCTTGCCCCAGCCCCAGAGCCTCAGCCCACAGATGCCTTCCACCCACCATCCCGACCCGTCCCCTATGAGCAAAGGCACACCTCCTCCCCTAGGGAGAAGGGAGTGCTGTTGGGTGGGGGGCTTCCAGAATCTGCCTTGACCTCTTCTCTACCAGGCACAAGGAGGACAGCACACAGGACCTAGTCAGCAACCAGAGGACCTGAGTCCAGGGCTGTCGGTGCTGGGCGGACTCTTCCTGCTCTTCGTGCTGGAGAACATGCTAGGGTTTCTGCGGCACAGAGGGCCCAGGCCAGTGAGTGAGACACCCTTCTCTTCTCCTGTAAGACTAGAGTCCTAATCAAGAACTGGCCAAGCCAGGAGGTCCGGGGCAGCACATGCCCCGGTATCTTGGATGTTTGCCTGACTGTGCAGGACCTGCCCACAGGCTCTCAGTATAGACCTGGGTCTTCTGGCCAAATGGTCGCTTCTCTGGAGTTCAAATCAACATTAAACAGAGGAAGGTGCCAACCTGGGGAGAGGGTGGAGGCCAAATATTCACCAGGTGCTAGAGGTGGAACCAAGTGTTCATTTTCCCAGCTGCCAGTCTGGCCTCCCTTAGCCCCCTGCCCTGCTGCCTCCTCCACCAGGAGGGATACCCTCCCGTTTCAGAGATGCTGCAGGTGCAAAAGGGATCTCGGAGCACCGAACCCGGACCCAGAGGACGGCAGTGAGATGGTCCTGCGGCCCCTGCAGGCAACGCCAGGTGACTAGAAGAAAAAACGAGTAGGCTCCCAGTCCATAGTTCTCACTTACAGATGCCAACACTTGTCCTTGTCCTTTTTGCTGCAGAGCCAGGGGCTCAGGGCCAGAGGGAGCAGAACACCCAGTCCCCACCAGCTCCAGCCCCTCCTGGGCACCAAGGCCACAGTCATGGACACCAGGGTGGCAGTGGAACCAGTATCACATGGATGGTGCTCCTGGGAGATGGCCTGCACAACCTCACTGATGGGCTGGCCATAGGTGTGAGGGAGAATAATGGGGGGGGGGTTCCTTGCCACCAGCTGAGGCTGAGAGGACAACCAGGAAGGTGGGACAGGTGAGAAGACCCCAAAGGAAGCTCCTGACACCCTTTGATTCTGGTGACACCAGGTGCTGCCTTCTCTGACGGCTTCTCCAGTGGCCTCAGCACCACACTAGCAGTCTTCTGCCATGAGCTACCCCATGAACTGGGTAGGAATGACACAAGTTGGGTAGGTGGGCTCCATAAAAGAGACCTCCAAGGAGAACTTGGAGGCTGGTGGGTGACAAGGGTGAGGGGTAGCCCTGGTTTATCCCTTCCTGTCCCATCTCCCCAACAGGTGACTTCGCAATGCTGCTCCAAGCAGGGCTGTCCTTTCGGAGACTGATTCTCCTGAGCCTCGTGTCTGGAGCTCTGGGACTTGCGGGGGCAGCCCTGGGGGTAGGGCTCAGCTTGGGCCCTGTCCCCCTCACTCCCTGGGTATTTGGAGTCACCGCTGGGGTCTTCCTCTATGTGGCCCTTGTGGACATGGTAAGTATGGGGTACAGAAGTGGGTATAGTCAGGAGTGAAGCCCCTCATCCCCACCAGCAGGTCCTAGGGGTTTTGACCCATGGGCTTGTCAGATAAAAGGAACACAGAGGGAACGCTGCTGGTACTGGCTGACACCCTCTCTCCTGTTAAGAGGCAAGACCAGACTCCTGATATTCTTCTTTTCTTCCAGCTTCCAGCCCTGCTGCGTCCTCCTGAGCCCCTGCCTTGGCTCCACGTGCTTCTGCAGGGGCTGGGGCTGCTTCTGGGGGGCAGCCTTATGCTTACTATAGCCCTGCTGGAGGAGCAGCTATTGCCCGTGGTTTCTGATGGCTGAGGGGGTCCAGTGGCAATGGATCCAAGTTGCCCCTCCTTCCCCCCAACCACAGGAATGGAGGCGGGACACAGGGCCAGTAGGAGCAATAGGATTTTAATAAACAGAACCCATCCCAAAGCCATGACTACGACAGTTGTACTTGCACCAAAACAGCATAGAAAACCAGGGTGTAGTAGGAGGGCTCAAAGCAGGTTGGAGGACATGGGTGGGGGCCTGGAGAGTGCGGGGTGCATCAACCTTAAGGGAGAGCATTGTGCTTTAGCCCAGGGAAGAAGGGGAGGGGCAGGGCAAATGCACCAAGGTCCCCACATTTTCCTGCTGCCCTCAGCACCCTGGGATGCAGGAATCTGGGCAGATCTGCCCTTTATTGCTGCCCACCAGCATTAAACACCCCCAACCCCAACACTAGCACCACGGGTGGATCCAGGACAGGATGAAGGGCAGGAATGGGAAATTGCTTAGAGAAAGATTCAACTAGAATCCAGTGAATTGTGCTCAGTTCTCTTTACTTCCTACAACCGAGTACATGGGTCACAGGGTGGAGGGTGCAGCAGAACAGGGACATGCCCCTCCGTGCCCCCAGCACACACCTGCACACAGGATGGTGGTGTCTGCAGCATCACAGGTCATGCAGGGCATGGGGAAGGAGAGGTTCACACACACATAGATGCCCACAGTGGGTACCAGACAGAGAACACCCCAGAATATACACAGCTGTACATGGGGAACTTCCAGGTCCCCACCCAACCCTCTCCCCTGTCTTGCTGTCCCCCAGCAGGGGAACTGTATTGCTTTGAGAGAGCCACCCTGGGGGCTGCTCTGCCAGGCACCCTCCCCTCCCACCCACCCCCATTTTGGCACATCTGCAAGACACACAGCAGCGAGAGTAGGCACCCTCCCTCCCAGGCTTCTGTGGCTTGGAGTTGGGGAAGGGGGTAGGAGACCATCCTCCATCTTTCCCCTAGTGCTTCCCAAACCCCTGCCAAACCCACTCTAGCCAAACCCACCCCACCCCACCCCCAAACACGCACGCACGCACACACGCACACACACACAAAGCTGAGCTATCCAGGAATACAAGTGGAACAAGGAGATTGTCCAGGATGGGAGCAGAGGCGGTGGGAAAGACTGGAAGCAGAGACCCCACCCTGGCATGGGGTAAGACTGGCACAACAGCTACTTTAGTGCAATTGGAGAGGGTGCCCAGAGTGAGGGCGGAGACGGGAGGGAAGGCTCTCCCCACCCTCCCTGGGACGAGCAGGCTTGCACACACTCCAGGGAGAGGGCCAAACGGGAGTGAGCAAGGGCTGAGGGCGGGTCACCGGCCATCCTCTGCCCTCCCAAATGCAGTGACAGTGTCCCCCTCACACCTATGCGGGCAACAGCAGCCTCGGAGTCAGTACCTTCAAGTAATTCAAAGAGCAGACCCTCCCCACCCCAGCTCCCTCCCAGCTCTGGGATTTGGTCGCTTCTCTAGGGGTTGGGCCGAGAGGAGGGAGTCTCCTAGTCTACTCAGACCCTTCCTTCTCTACCTCCCTCTTCCCAGACCACTAGGCTTGGTCCTTAAAGATTCCTGACCTCCACCCTTGCCCCAGCCTGGGTCAAGGGCTAGAGTCACCATGGAGGGAAGGAGGCTGCTTTGCTCCTTGGTCCTCCTTCTCAAAAGGTAGGGTTCAAACGTGGTGGGTTGGAAGGGGCCATACTGGTTTGCCCCAGGAGTAGGGTTTCTGGGCTAGGGTCTGTAAGGCTATTTTCCTTTGCGGTGGGAAGGGAAGGCAGGGATGAACGCTGGGTGGGAAAAGGGGAGAAACAGCTAAGTGGGAAGGAGGAAGGGGCCTCCCTGCTGGAGCATAGTCACTGGAGTCATTTCCACAAAGAAACACTCACATGCATAAGATACAGAGTGTGCCTACTCCCAGCCCGCCAGCCTGGCCCCACCCCATCTCTCAGGACCCCTTCCAAGACCACAGAGAGGGTTTTGGGGGTACAGTTGTAGAACCGTTCACTCTGGTCCCACCCCTGGCCTCTTCTCCCCGTCTAGGTCCAGGGAGTAAGAAAGTGCTTGGGTGGGCAGACAGCGCTGGAAACAGTATTGAGTTTTCCTTTGGTTACATATTGAAGGCAAAGGTGAGCTGGACTTACAGTCAAAACGGATAGGGGTGAGGAAGGAGGAGGGGCCATGGCTGGGGTTGGAGAGGGAGGCAGACCCTCCTCAGCCCCTTCACCCCAAGGAACACATGTCTACATGGGGTGGCATTCCCTCAGTCTCATGTCTCCCACCCCCCACAGCACCAAACAAAAGGAGAAGCCCCCTCCCCTCGGGGCTGCTCCCACCCCAACCTGGGCTGTACATTCAGTGGTTTTCAGCAGTCCTATGGCTCAGAGGGCCACGGGGTAGGGGAGGTGGCCCATCAGTCTCAGAGTCTCAGTTGGACAGTGGCAGTGACCCGGTCTGTTGGTCCATCCTAGGACCCACAGTTTGTGCCATGTGTTTTTCTGAAGGATAGTACACAACCCTACCAAAGCCACCGCCCAATCAGAAACATCCCCCCAAAATCAGGAACTAAACACTGGCTCTTTTCATCTCGCCCTCTGATTCACACATCTGTTTCCCTGTCTCCTATGCAGCCCTCGCTCTGTCTCCTTTGCTGGGACCTAGGGCTGTTCCCAGGGTCCTCACTTAAAATAGGCCTTTTCACAAAAGTGCTTATTACTTGAAGCAAGTGCTTTAGAGCTGTGGTGGGGAGAGGAAAGGGGACAGGGAGGGGAAGAAAGGAGATGCTTCCTCCCCATCCAACCCCTTTAAGATTGGGGGGAATCCTGCCTGTTTTACTTCTCCACACCCGTTTAAGTCAAAAAGGTTTTTAAAAAGAAACCTTAACATTAAAATAAATATGCAGTGGCCATGAGAATGGTCAAAATGCTTCAAAAGACACTAGGGGGTCGGGGATCCAGGGGTGGGGTGCGGGATTTCCTTTGGCATAGGAGAGGAAGCTGCTCGCCCTCCAGGTCTCCTCACAGCCACATGAGGGACAGAGGACTCCCCGCCATGTTCCCAGCACTGCTGACAGTGTGCCCAGGACAGCAGGGAACAGACAGCCACCAGAAATCTCATCTAGCAAAACAAAACAATGGGGCTCCTGACAATACTCAGATTCCTTTTGTCACTGCCAAGCATTGCTAAAGGAGAACACGACTGACACCCCGGAGTCATCCCCAGAGGACTTGTTTTCCTGTTCCCCGTGCCCCTACCACCTAATTCCCAGCACCAAGATGAGAGGGAGGGAGTGGAATGGGAAGATTTTAGGAGAACTGAAATTAGGGGGCAAGCTTTGCAGAGCCAGCAGGGTCGGGGTGGGGGCGGCAGCCCTTAAGAGAGGTCACATTGATTGTCATATAGGGGAGGACAGGGGATGAAGGGGAGTGGGCAAGAGGGGCATTGCAAGGCCCTTTGGCTTTGAAAACAAAAACAAAAATGAAAAGCTGCACAATCCTTCTTACCAATAATGGTCACTTGGAAGCCTTGAAATGGTTTAGGATGGGGGGGGGTTGGGGCAGCAAGACACAGAGAGATAAAGAGAGACCATGGAAAGGGATAAAGACAAACACCGCAGGCTTCGGAGAGCCAGCATGAGGTATGGTGTAGGGTATCTGCGGGGACGGAGGGGTCCCTGGGATGCTCCTCTCCCCTCAGCTCACCCTTGGCAAGGGGAGGGGGGCAAGACATTCAAGGAATATAAATGAAAAACAGGTAAACGTGAATAAAGCAAGTTTGGGTTGGGGAGAGAGGCAAAAGAATCCCCCAGGGGAGACCCTGTACTGTGTAAACGAAGCCTGTCCAGTTCTCAGGGGACAATACTGATGACAGCCAAACTGGGCAAGGGTACACTGTGGGGTGGAGGGGCAGGACCTCTATTCAAGTTCTGTGTCTTGGCCCCTGGCTGAGGTATTGTGTGTGAGGAAGGGACACTGGACTACAAGGGAAGTTTGACTGTGCAGAGGCTTACCAAAAAAGAGATGGGTGGACGGGGCATCTGAAGGGACCAGGGCCAGATGCAATGCTACATTTAGAGAGAACACTGTTCCTCCTCACTCTAGCCCAGTCTGGCTTCTCCGCACTTCCAGGAATCTTACTGGTGTAGCCCCTACTCACTCCTGTCTCCCCCGTGCCGGGAGGGCCGGGGCCTAGCCTCGTGGTCTACCTGCTGCTCCCTTGGCAGAGCGCCCCTCCCGCTGGAAGGCGGCTTGCTTCCCTGCTCTGCCCCTGCCCCTCCCACCATCTTTGGCTTCAGTTCAGGAGTGACTGGGGCAGTGGGTTCTCAGACATGACGGGAGGTGCAGGCTAACAGGGACACGGAGGACCTCTGGGACTTGGGGAAACAGGAGGAAGGACGCGGTCCCTCCCTCCACACACATGCCAGCACAAGCCGAAACACGGAGGATGTTCTAGGGCTGTGGTTTTGAAATGGGCAGGAAATTAAATTTGTTTCTTCCCCTAAAGAATAAAATGCTTACTTAAAAATTCATGACAAGCCTCAAAGTTCAGGGAGGAGAGCCAGGGAGGGAATAGCCACAGGCTCTGCTCTCTCAAAAGAAGTTAAAAGAAAAGAAAGGAGCAAGGTTAAAGTGCGTGGTAAGGGGGCCAGGCCGGGGGGAATGGGGGCAGGCTGTGGGGGCAAAACCAGCCCTTGATTTGCATATGAGGAGTCAGGGGAGAGTGCAGGATTGGGGCCCAGGTACAGTAGTTGCTGCTTCAAGTGTTTTGCATCTGAACTTTAGGGGTGATAGGGTACAGAGTAGGAAAAAAGCTCCAGGCCCCAGTGCTAAATACCCTCCCCCCTTGTCCTCTAGCTGCCCCTGAAGGGGGAGGGGACACCCCCAGAGTGCTCACACAGTACCAGAAATTAAGGCTTCTCACTGCTGCGGGGATGGAGGGGCCGAGCAGGGAGGCAGTGATGGGTATGGAAGAAGAGGGGTTCGCCTGGCAGCAGGTGAAGGAGACACAGAGAGGAGAGTCAGAGGGAAGAGCTGGGGGAGCTGGCAGCAAAAGAGGGGGAACTGAGAGATGGAGTCAGAGAGAGAGGGAGCCAGGCATTTAGCAATCATTTTGGGACACTTGGCAGAAGGGGTTGCCCTGGGGGTACCAAGGGCCTGGGGTGCTCCCTGTCCGTCCCAGACCCCTGCCAGGCCAAGATGGTGTGGCAAAGGAGTGAGCAGCTGCTCCCCAGGGCTTCCTTTCCCCCTCTGCCTTGCCACCTAGTCGTGTTCTCCTTTAAAGTGCCCTAAATGTTTAGACTTTTTCTAAATAAATAGAATAAGATATCAAGCCACCGGTGGGGAAGAGGGACACTGGAGGGAGCTACTCAGAGTAGCAGCCATCTAAACCAATGGCGCCGTGCCGCTCCTGGCTGTAGGGGCAGGAGGCCCCGTGGGGCAGGGCACCGCAGCCACCCACCGTCTTGGCAGCTGCAATGCCGCAGTTCTTGAGCAGGCTGAAGCTGAAAGGACTAACGGCGTCCTTGGGTGGGAAAGGCTTCATGGTGGAAAGGATCAAGGCCAGGCAGTCTGCCACGTCTTTGTTGGGAGCGCAGGCCAGTGCTGGGGTGTGACCTGCAGGGCCAAAGGGAAAAACTGAAGCACAGGGTTCTGTATTTCACGGCCCCCCCTCCCCGGCCCTGAGCGCTCTCAGCTATGGAGGGGAGCCAAGGCAGGCAAGCACCCAGCATGGTCAGAAAGCCAGGGTGGCAAGGACCCAGGAGGCTGACGGCAGGTTGTGAGTGTGGGGTAAAGGGCAGCACATGGGATGGCAGCCTGGGACGTGTGTGAAGTCTTCCTGACCCTGTTAGATCCACCTAGTTCCATCAGACTCCCCTGTGAGACTCAATATTGGTGTTGGGTCCCTGGTCTCAAGAGTTCCCCTGGGAAAAAAAATCTCATTTATAGCAAGGTTAAGAAGTCACCTCCTGAAGTATGTCCCTGACCCCAAACCTAGGAGAGGCGGGGGGTTCTGGACCCCACCCACCTTCTTCATCCACAGCCAGCACAGTAGCCCCACGACTCAGCAGGGCCTGCACCACAGAAGCTAGGCCATTCCGGGCAGCAATGTGGAGTGGCCTTGGAAGGAAGAGAAAAAAAGGAGTGCGAAGTCAGAAGAATGCTAGGTTGCCTTGCCAACCCTGGATGGCAATGAACAACACTGTGAACGCCAGAGAGCCCCTGGAATATGGGGCTCCTTTCTCCACCCCCTGCGTCCCCCGGCCAGGAGTCCTCTTCGTCAGGTACTCACATCTGCAGCGCACTGTTGGTAGCATTGATAAGGCCAAGGTCTTGGGTCTCTGCCAGTATCATGAGGGCACATTTCTCATGGCCCTGAGGGACAGAGTGGAGATGTGTGGAACATAAGTATGGCAGGCCACAGGGTAGGAAGGCAGACAAGCTATGTCACGAGTCAGGTTGGACAACCCTGGCTTCTGTTCTAGGGTGCTCTGCCCCCAGGACCTACCCACCTCATCAAGCCCCGACCCTCACGCAATGCCCCTGGCTCCAGGCAATACCTTGCTACAAGCCAAGTGGAGGGCAGTGTTCTTGTTCTCATCCAGCACAGTTAGGTCTGCCTTCCCTCGATACAGCAGAAATTCTACAAAAGAAACATGGAGGGGCTGGTATTTTCCTCCTGCTCCACCTGCCACTCTGTGTGCATGCACTCTGTACCCCATCTGCTAGGGGTGGGACATCCAGAGACATTCTCCTGCAACAGAACCTCAGCCCGACTGGCCCTGCAGGCACAGAAGACCCATCCTATGAACACCCCAAGAACTCCTCCCTGCCACAAGGGGTCCCCTACATACCCACAGCAGCAGTCTGCCCATTCTCAGCTGCTGTCATGAGTGCAGTGCGGCCGGTGTGGTCAGTGGCGTTGACCTCGGCCTGATGCTGCAGCAGCATCCGGAGCCCAGAGACATTGTCCGCGAAGGCAGCGGCGTGAAGGGGGGTCCTGGGGAGCCAGGGCAGAGTGAAATAGGGAGGCTCTTATGCATGAGCAGAAAGCCAAAGCCAGAGGCAGTTCACAATTCTCTCCAAGTCTCTGTCACTCACCGTCCTTTGGCATCTCGGCTGTTTACAATCTTGGCACCCAGAGCTCCCAGCAGCATCTCTGTGGTGCTGTCCTGGTTATTAATTCTGAGGAGGAGGAGGAGGAGGAGAAGGGTCATCAGTAGGGCAAGGGAGATATATTTCCTGCCTTGAGCCCAGGCCACAGCACTGACAGTGAACCGACACAGGGGACGGGACTTACACTGCACAGTGCAAAGGAGTGAAGGGGTTTCCTTCCAGGTATGAGAACGGGCTATGTTCAAGTAGCAACTCCAGACAATCTTCATGTCCTGAGCATGAGGAGGGAAATATGGCAACTGAAAGAAGAGGCAAGGTCCTCCATCTGTTCTGCCCTGTCTCTGACCCTTCACTCTACTTCCAGATCCTTTCCTGTAACTCATCTTCCTTCTCTACACCCCACATTTCCCTGTACCTGCTTAAGACCCCCACAAGTACCAGTGTAGGAGGCCCAGTGCATGGGCGAGTATCCGCTATAATCCACGCCAGCGTCCAGGGGGTCTGTGGAAAGGGCAGCCTGCAGCAGAGTCCGCAGCACTGCAGTATGGCCACAGGCTGAGGCCAGGTGAATGGGTGTGCGGCCCTTAAAGTCTCGGCACAGAACAAACGCATCATGGTCCAGCAGGGCGGCCAGGCAGTCCTCACAGCCAGTCACTGCCTGTGAGACACACAGTGATAGAAACAGTGCAGGTTACTGGGGACAGGCCCAGGAGCAAGAATCACTCACAGGGCTTCCTGATCTCTACAACAATTCTAGTGTTAGGAGTCAGCAGCTCCTTCCATGGATGGAGCTTTTGAACAAAAGACCAAATGGAGAGTGAGGAGGCTGAGGGATCTTGTGAGACTCTTGTGAGAAAGCAAGGTATACCTGTAGTCCCAGCCACTCAGGAGGCTGAGACTGGAGGATCACTTGAGCCCAAGACTGCAAGGCCAGCCTGGGAAACATAGCCAGATACCATCTTGAAAGGAAAAAAGAACAGGGTGTGGCGGTGCATGCCTTTAATCCCAGCACTTGGAAGGCAGAGGTAGGAGGAGTGCCTTGAGTTCGAGGCCACCCTGAGACTACATAGTGAATTCCAGGTCAGCCTGGGCTAGAGTGAGACCCTGCCTCAAAAAAAAAAAAAAAAAAAAAAAAGGAAAGAAAGAAAGAAAGAAAAAAAATCCGATAGGATAGTACTGGCAGGACATATTGAGCATAGTTTGGGTGGTGAACATATGGCTGACTGTGATGAAAAGATGAAGGTCATCAGATGAGGTATCAATTACTTATCACAGGGCAAGCACAGGGTCAGTAAAACCTAGATCTAAAACCCTGTCACACATCCTAGACACTCGTGCCCTGGGGCTATGTGTCCTGTGCTCCCACACTGAGGCCCACCTGTGAGCAAGCACCCCTGTAGTCTACTCACCCCACGGTGGAGAGCAGTGCGGCCCCGGAGGTCAGCAGCATCAGCTGTGGATCCTTTCTCTAGCAGCAGATGAACACAGTCTACATGGCCATTCATGATGGCCAGCATCAGTGGGGTTCTAGGGAGACAGAAGAAAAGTGTGAAGCTCATCACTTCTCAGCCTTTGCTAAGAAAAAATGGAGAAAGGGTAAGGGTTTGTCAAGGGGAGAAAACGACCCTCATCCCTGGCCCACACTCACTGTCCGTAGGCATCCATGACATCTGTGATGTCAGCTCGTTCCCCACTATCAATCAGCAAGTGCAGGGAATCAGTGTGGCCAGAGGCAGCTAGAAGAAAAGGGAGCCTGCATCAGGACATGTTAGGGAGGAGGGAGTCAGTTTGAGCAGGAAGGACTCATGAGTTGAAGTACCAGGAAAGCCTGGGATAAGGAGAAGGGTAGTTAAGTTATGAATCAGTTCCTATCTTCTTCTTCTTTAATATTTATTTATTTGACAGAGAAAGAGGGAGGGAGGGAGGGAGAAAATGGGTGTGCCAGGGCCTCCAGCCACTGCAAATGAACTCCAGACGCATGCGCCCCTGTGCATCTGGCTTACATGGGTCCTGGGGAATTGAACCTGGGTCCTTTGGCTTTGCAGGCAAATGCCTTAACCGCTAAACCATCCTTCCAGCCCTCAGTTCTTATCTTCTTTGCTCTGCCCCAATCTCAGCCCTGTTCTAAAGGGATAGGGCATGGCCAGGGAGGACAGCAGTCTGAAAAGGCACTAACCAGCAGCATGTAGGGGTGTCCACTTGCGCTTACGCTCCTTGATGAGGGCAGAGGCGCCGTGAGCTGTAAGCACCTCTACACACTCAGTAGAGCCTCGCTCAGTGGCCAGGAAGAGCGCGGTCCGACCCTTGTGGTCCCTTACATCCAAATTCACCAGCGTCTCAGCCAGTGTCTTCAGGGCTTCACAGTGACCATTGTAGGCCTGCAGGCAACCAATGGACATGGCTGGATATATCTATCCCAACACTGCTGCTAGGACAGGCATTAATCCTCCAGAACGTCTTTGGGCCCCTCGGGCCTCTTTCATGCTATCCCTCGGCAGACAACTACCAATTTGCCATATCCCCACAAGAATGCAGAAAGATAGTCACAGTGCTAGCATCCCTGGGGGGGGGGGGTGTGCAGTGAAGGAGGGGGAATAAGGTAGGGACAAGGAATAGAAGTGGGACTCACAGCTAAGTGCAAAGGGCTGACTGGAATGGTGCTCTCCACATCCTCCAGGCAGTTAAAGGACATTTCTAAGAGCTGCAATAAACAAGAAAATAGGTGCTTAGGTTTGTGAACTTCCAAGATGTAGTCCCCGGCTGCGGCGCTCACGGTCCTCCCCATCCTGTACCCAGAGGCCACACCCAGTCCACATGCTCCTGGTTTCAGAACCACAAACCAGAATGCAGACTGCACCCCTGCCCTGCTGTTCCCGCAGACCACGTCCCAACACTTACCAGTTCCAGGTTCTGTCTGTTGCCATAGGCGGCTGCATAGTGCACAGCTGTGTAGCCCTGCCTGTCCCGCAGGGAGGGATCTGCACCATTATCCAATAAGAACTCCAGACAGCTGGGAAGTCAGGGATAGACTGTGAGGCATAGAAGCCCAGGCCACAAAGGTACAGTTCTGGCAGGGACCGAGGAGAGGGGCAAAGGAGCCCCCCAGGCCACCCTGTGCTCTAGATGGGTTCTTTAAATCCTAACTTTCAACTTCAGCTATGGACACACTTAATGAGATTTCTACCAGCTTCAATACCATGCTTTATCCTCTAGAACCCCCCCAAGAATCTGGGGCACACTATGCTGCTCAGCTTTCCACCAGCTAGCTTGCTCCTCCTAGCTCCGCTGAAGAAATCCAACTCCTTGAATATCCAACCCTTGCTGCTGTCCTGGGGGGCCTTGCCCAGCTTTCTGTTAGTTACCACCTCTCTGTATTGCTTTGGCACCCTACTCATTCCTTAGTCATAGTTGTATGACTACGTAATCACACCCAGCACTTACCATGCATCAAGCATGCGCTAAGCACCTTAAGGTAAGTAGCAGGTATACTATCATAACTCAGAGAGGTAGATGCCATTTGCATCCCGAAGGGGGTTAAGGAAATTGAGGCACAGAGGGATTAAAGTAACTTGCCAAAGGCCATATAGCTGAGCCTCCTAGATGTTACTGTATCAAGCTGAGGATGACCTGAACCCCTGATCCTCCAGCCTCTACCAAGTGCTGGGATTACAGGTATGCTCCATCACATCTGGCTTTATTCATTTACTTAGTTATTTGGGTTTTTTTGTTCGTTTGTTTTGAGGTAGGGTCTTAGTGTAGCTCAGGCTGACCTGGAATTCACTATGCAATCTCAGGGTGGCCTTGAATTCACAGCAATATTCCTATCTCTGCCTCCTGAGAGCTGTGGTTAAAAAGGTGTGCACCACCAAGCCTGGTTCCAGTGTTTGTTTTTGTTTTGTTTTGTTTGATTTTTTGAGGTAGGGTTTCACTCTAGCTCAGGCTGACCTGCTATGTAGTCTTAAAGTGGCCTCAAAATCATGGTGATCCTCTTACCTCTGCCTCCTGTGTGCTGGAATTAAAGGCGTGCACCACCATGCCTGGCTGTTTTTTGTTTGTTTGTTTTTGTTTTTTTAATTTATTTACAAGCAGAGAAAGAGGAAAAGAGAAAGAATGGGTGTGCCAGGGCCTCTAGCCACTGCAAATGAACTCCACATGCATGACACTTTGTGTAGCTGGCTTATATAGGTACTGGGGATTTGAACCCTGTAAATGTTAGGCTTTGCAGGCAAGCATCTTACCTGCCAAGCCCTCTCTCCAACCTTGTTATTCATTTATTTTCACACAGAGAAATGAAGAGGAGAGAAAATGAGGGCCAAGACCTCTACCCACTACAAACAAACTCCAGATACATGGGCCCCTTTGTGCATCTGGCTTTATGTACATAATGGGGAATCGAACCCAGGTTGTTGGGCTTTGCATACAAGTAAGAATCTCAACCACTGAGCCATCTATCCAGCCCACTCATTTGTTCTGAAGCAGTCTCACTCCAGTGAAAGCTAACCTGAACTCCATTTCATTCTGTAGCCTATGATGGCCTCTAGTTCACTGGGATCCCCTACCTCAGCCTCCCGAGTGCTAGGATTAAAGGCATGAACCACCATGCCCAGATTTGGCTTGCTTTTTTTTTTAATTTTTTTTAATTTTTTTTTCAATTTAGGATCTCATTCTAATCCCAGGTTAACCTTGAAATTACCCTATAGAGCTGGATGGACTCCAACTCATGGCAATCCTTCTACCTCTGCCTCCCAAGTCCTGGGACTATAGGTATAAATGTACCACAAGTAATTGGTTTTTGTCTGTGTAAGATTTTTAAGGTAGGATCTCATTCTAGCCCAGCTGACCTGGAAATCACTATGTAGTCTCAGGTTGGTCTTGAACTCACCACAATCCTCCTAGCGCTGCCTCCTGAGTGCTGGGATTAAAGGTGTGTGCCACCATGCCTAGCTCTCAATTTTTTTTTAATGATTTTTATTTACTTTATTTATTTGAGAGAGACAGAGGCAGATACATAAAGAAGAGAATAGGCATGCCAGGGCCTTCAGCTGCTGCATCTGGCTTATGTGGGTACTGGGGACTTGAACCAGGGTCCTTTGGCTTTGCAGGTAAGTGCCATAACCACTAAGCCATCTCTCCTGCCACTTTATTTCTTTTGTTTTGAGGTAAGGTCTCATGTAAACAAGTGCCTTTAATCACTGTACCAACTCCCCAGCCCAAGGCAGGTCTCATATGTCCCTTATGTATAAACTCTATGGATCAAGGTTGGCCTCCAATTTCTTTTTTTATTGTTTTATTTATTTATTAGATACACGAGAGAGAATGGTCATGCCAGGGCCTCTATCCACGGCAAACAAACTCCAGATACATGTGCCACAATGTGCATCTGGCTAATATGGGACCCAGAGAATCAAATCTGGGTCCTTAGGCTTTGTAGACAAGCACCTTAACCACTAAGCCATCTCTCCAGCCTTTTAAATATATTATATATATTTATATATTAAGTATATATATGTATTTATTTATATATATTTGTTTTATTTATTTGCCTCCAATTTCTGCTCTCCCTGAGTGCTTGGATTAAAGACCTGGCTGGTATTTGGGGGTTTTATTATTTCTTTTGTATGTATATGTGTGTATCATCTGTATGTGTGAAGACACAAGTATGGAGATAACATCATCCAAAGATAACATCAGGGTCTTCCTCAGTTGATCTCCACCTTTTTTTTTTTTTTTTTTTTGAGGGGGCTGAAGAGATGGCTTAGTGGTTAAGGCACCTGCCTGGTTTTTCGAGGTAGGGTCTCACTCTAGCCCAGGATTAACTGAAATTCACTCAGATTCACCTACCCTACCTCTGCCTCCCAAGTGCCAGGATTAAAGGCATATGTAACCACGTCAGGCTTCCATCTTTTTCTTTTTCTTTTTTCTTTTTCTAGGGAAGGTCTCACTCTAGCCCAGACTGACATGGAATTCACTTGGTAGTCACTGGATGGCCGTGAATTCATGGTGTTCTTCCTACCTCTGCCTCCCAAGTGCTGGGATTAAATGTGTGTACCACCACACCAGGCTCTTTTTTTTGTGTGTGGTGGGGGGAGGATGGTGATCTCCACCTTTTTGTTTGTTTTGTTTTTTCAAGGTATAATTTAGTCCAGGCTGACCTGGAATTCACTATGTAGTCTCAGGGTGGCCTCAAATTCACGTACCTCTGCCTCCCGAGTGCTGAGATTAAAGGCATGTGCCACTTCACCAAGCTCCCCCTTTCTTTTTAAGCAGGGTTTCACTTTAGCGTAGGGTGGCCTTGAACTCACAGGGATCCTCCAAATTCAGTCTCCCAATTTATGGGATAAAAGGTATGTTCCACCACACCTACCTCCTCCACTTTTGTTTTTACAACAGGGTCTCTCACTGAACCTAGAAATTATTGATTCAGCTAGATTGGCTGGCTTATAAACCCCAGAGATGCACATGTCTCCACCTCCTCAGTGCTGAAATTACAGGTGCACCACAATATCCAACATTTGGCATGGGTGCTTGATATTCAAACTCAGACCCTTATGCTTGAGTGTCAAGTAGTTTACCACCTGAGCCCTCTCCCAAACCTTTTTTTTTTTTTTTTTTTTTTGTCTTTTCAAGGTAAGGTCTCTAGTCCAGGGTGACCTGGAATTCACTATGTAGTATCAGGGTAGATTCAAACTCACGGTGATCCTCCTACCTCTGCCTCCCAAGTGCTAGGATTAAAGGTTTGTGCCACCATGCCCAGCTTTTTTTTTTTTTTTAATGAAGTTTGAGCTGGGCATGGGGGTTCATGCCTTTAATCCTAGCACTCAGTAGGCTGGGATAGGAGGATCAGTACAAGTTGAAGGCCAGCCTGACTACAGAGTGAGCTCCATGACAGTCTGGATTAGAGTGAGACCCTACTTTGAAAAAAAAAAAAAAAAAGGTGTGGGGGGACCTGGAACTCCCAGACTCCTCAGGCAGTGCCCTTCCCTCTCATTCTTCCTCCCCACAGACAGGCTCCTGCCTGCATGTTCTCTTTTCCTGGCAGCCTGGAACCTTGCTCTCTAGGCACACAGGGGTTTGCTCTCCTGCCTACTGAGACCTGTGGAAAGAACTTCCTGGCCGAAGTCCCTTCTTGGGGCCTGGTTAGGAGGGAAAATGAGGGCTCTATATGGTGCTATGATGTGGAACTGGATACTGAGTAATAAATTTGCTGTGGTTGAAAAAGGGGGGGGGGGGCTGGAGAGATGGCTCAGTGGTTCAGTCACTTGCCTGCAAAGCCAAAGGACCCAGGCTGGATGCCCTAGGACCCATGTAAGCGAGATGCAAAGGTAGCACATGCATCTGGAGTTCCTTTGCGGTGGCTTAAGGCCTTGGCACGCCCATTTTCTCTATCTGCCTTTCTCTCTCTCTCAAATAAATAAATTTAAAAAAGAAAAGAGTCAGTTGTGGTGGTGCACACCAGTGGGATATTGATGAAGAGGTGGAGGCAGGAGGATCAGTAGTTTGAGGCCCACCTGGGCTACACATTAGAGCCAGGTATCACAGCACACTCCTTTAATCCCAGCACTCCAGAGTCAGAGGTAAGAGGATTGTGGTGAGTTCAAGGACACCCTGAGACTACATAGTTAATTTCAGGTCAGCCTGGGCCAGACTGAAATCCTACCTCAGATAACCAAAAAAAAAAAAGAAGAAGAAGAAGAAGAAAAGAAAAAGAAAGAAAACATCTGCATGTGTGGGTCAGCACTCTGTGGTGCACCCTCTTTGGGACAGGGTCCCTTGCTGAGGCCAACAGGTCTGACTAAAGTTGAGATTCTTCTCCATCTCCCACTGTTGTAGGTGTGCTGGGATCACAGACACGAGTCATTTTGTGTCCAGCTTTACAGAGATGTTGGGGAATTGAACCCAGGCAGGCAGGCTTTACAAACAAGCACCCTTAACCACTAAGCCATCTTATTTTCAACTCACAGTAATTTCATTTTCTAAAAAGGTGTAACACTGCATTAAAGAAGCCTGCTTTAGCCGGGCGTGGTGGCGCACGCCTTTAATCCCAGCACTTGGGAGGCAGAGGTAGGAGGATCGCCGTGAGTTCAAGGCCACCTGAGACGCCAGCCTGGACCAGAGTGAGACCCTACCTCAAAAAAAAAAAAAAGAAGAAGAAGAAGCCCGCTTTATGGGGGTGAAAAGGCCTAAGTGAGGTTAGGGGAAGAAACTAAGTAAAGAAAAGGTGGAGGGAGGGCTAATCAAAATCTAAGAGGATATAAATAAATCATATGGAATCCTACTTTTTTGGACAATGGAACACTCAGGAGCCATAGATTGTTACTAGAAAATTTTCAGTGCCACAGATGGGATACATTCCAGTGAGATGTGGGCCAGGGAGGTCCCTGATGCCCCAAAACATCACAGGCTATTGCTGAGGCCCTTGGTTTCCCACCAGGAATAGATAGTGAGACCCTATTACTGAAGACTCCACATACTTGGGCTGCAAGGCCACTGAGAAATCCTGCTAGAACTGAGCTGCGAACCTCCTCCATGTGGACCAGCTGAAAGAAGGCTGGAAAAGCCATTCTGCATGTAGTTCAATGGGAGGGAGAGAAATCACCAGCAAAGATACTCAACAGTAGACACTGCAAGCCTTATATTTTGCCAGCCAGGCCAAATGAGCCAACGGGTGCAATAGGGGCACGTCTGTACAGTGGAAACCAACTGCCCTCAAATTGAAATGGAGGCCTGCTCCATGGGAGGGAATACATCCCTGATACTAAAAACCTAAAACAGGGGTAGTCACTAGGGGTGTAACATCTGCTGCTGTCTGGCTAAATGTATATACTATGCTCATCCAACTGCCCAGTAAGCACTTTTCTTAATGTTCATACTTATATATTAATGTTACTCTCACTTCTGGGAGAGAACCTTCTCTTTTCTTTTTTTTTTTTTAATTTTTTATTTATTTATTTGAGAGCGACAGACACACAGAGAAAGACAGATAGAGGGAGAGAGAGAGAATGGGCGCGCCAGGGCTTCCAGCCTCTGCAAACGAACTCCAGACGCGTGCGCCCCCTTGTGCATCTGGCTAACGTGGGACCTGGGGAACCGAGCCTCGAACCGGGGTCCTTAGGCTTCACAGGCAAGCGCTTAACCGCTAAGCCATCTCTCCAGCCTGAACCTTCTCTTTTCAGTTGACAGTGTCCTTGGAATGACTCACAAGGTATCATGGTGCTGGGAAGAAGTGACAGAGGAGTGCTCAGCACGGAAATATCTCTATCACACCTTCCAAGGCTTGGGATCCACTGCAGAACATGTGGTAAAAGAATGTAAGAGCCAAAGGAAGGGTAGGACTCCTTACAACCAGACACAAAATGGCCTGCGTATCCATGACCTCACAGTGCCTGACACTACCTACACAAGACCATCATAATAGGAGGAAAAGATCATGACATCAAAATAAAAGAGAGACTAATTGAGAGGGGGAGGGGATATGATGGAGAACGGAGTTTCAAAGGGAAAGTGGGGAGAGGGAGAGCATTACCATGGGATATTATTTACAATCATGAAAGTTAATAAAAAATTAATTTTTAAAAATTGAAAAATAAAGCCGGGCATGGTGACACACGCCTTTAATCCCAGCATATTGGGAGGCAGTGGTAGAAGGACTGCCATGAGTTCAAGGCCACCCTGAGACTACGTAATGAATACCAGGTCATCCTGAGCTATAGTGAGACACTACCTCAAAAAACCAAAATAAATAAATAAATAAAGATAAAAATAAATAAGTGAAATAGAGAAAGAAAGGAAGGATGAAAGAAAGAAAGAAAAAAAGAAGGAAAAAAAAAATCTGGGCATGGTGGTATACAACTTTAATCCCAGAACTTGGGAGGCAGAGGCAGGAGGACTTCATTGAGTATGAGGTAACCCTGAGACTACAAAGTGAACTGGAGATCAGCCTGGGCTAGAGTAAGATACTACCTCCAAAAAACAAACAAAAAATAATAATAAACAAATAATTTTTTAAACTGGGCATGGTGGCACATGCGTTTAATTGCAGCACTCAGGAGGCAGAGGTAGGAGGATCACTGTGAGTTTGAGGCCACCCTAAAACTACATAATGAATTCCAGGTAAGCCTCAGGTAGAGTGAGACCCTACCTGGAAAAAAAATTTTTTTTTAAATTTGTTTTAAATGAAGTTTAACCAGGAGTGGTGGCACATACCTTTAATCCCAGCACTCAGGAGACTGAGGTAGGAGGATTACCATGAGTTTGAGGCCACCCTGAGACTACACAGTGATTCCAGGTCAGCCTGGGCTAGAGTGGAACACAATTTCACCCATTCATTCATTTATGTTAATAGTTCTCAAATAGGAACAAATTTTGCACTCTAGACAAAGTACCTAGAGACAGGTCATTCTGTTTGGATGTTGAGGACTGAATCAATTCTAGAGCCTTACACTCTTTATCACTGAAGCACCTCCCCAGCCCAGGAGAAATTCATCCTTTATCCTTAGTACCAGCACTGGCATGGTTCAGGGTAAAGTGCTTGCCCTACATGGGGTAAGGACCTAGGTTCAATCCCCAGTACCATGAAAAAATACCACTTAGCCTTAGTAGAAGTATAATACTTGGAACCTAATAAGTAAATGTTCAGCTAATATTTATAAAATAAACAAATGGCACTCAAGAGGCAGAGGTAGGAGGACTGCTATGAGTTTGAGACCAGCCTGGAAGTAAAGTGAGATCTAGGTCAGCCTGGGATAGAACTGAGACCCTTCCTCAAAAAAAAAAAAAAAAAAAAAAATGGGGGGATGGCTGGAGAGATGGCTTAGAGGTTAGGAGCTTGCCTCTGAAAACTTAAGGACTCCGGTTCAAGGCTCAATTCCCCAGTACCCACATAAGCCAGATGCACAAGGTGGCACATACATCTGGAGTTCATTTGCAGTGGCTGGAGACCTGGGAGCACCCATTCTCTCTCTCTCTCTTCTTCTTTACCTCTTTCTCTGTCTGTCGCTCTCAAATAAATAAAATAAATCTTAAAAAAAAAAAAAAGCCAGGTGTGGTGGTGCATGCCTTTAATCCCAGCACTCAGGAGGCAGAGGCAGGAGAATCACTGTGAGTTCGAGGCCACCCTGAGACTACATAGTGAATTCCAGATCAGCCTCGGCTAGTGAGATCTTACCTCCAAAAAAAAAATAGCTGGAATAGCTGGGCATGTTGGCACACACCTTTAATCCCAGCACTCAGGAGGCAGAGGTAGGAGGATTGTCATGAGTTTGAGGCCACCCTGAGACTACAGAATGAATTTCAGGTCAGCCTGGGCTAGACTGAGACCCTACCTCGAAAAAACAACAACAAAAAAATTAAAATTAAAATAAAAAACTGGATTTGGGTATGTAATTTTCCCAGTCATGTCAAGAAGCCTCCTGTTCTGGAAGAAAACAAAAATTAGCCAGGCATAGTGGCACACGCCTTTAATCCCAGCACTCCAGAGGCAGAGGTAGGAGGATCACTGAGAGTTCAAGGCCAGCTTGAGACTAAGTAGTGAATTTTAGGTCAGTCTGGGCTACAATGAGGCCCTACCTCAATCCCCCCCCCAAAAAAAAAATAGCCCTCCTGTTCAGAAGAGAGGAACTGTGTCTCACACTTTTGTCTTCACCTATACACAAAGTGCCCCACACACGCTGCCAGCTGCCTGACAGGGCTGTGCTAGAGTCACGCAGCAGTAATGTGGCAGGGGAGATGCAGAGTGGGTGGGAAGACAACAGTGCCAAGGGTGGCACTGTGGGGAAGTTGTTTCCCAGAGGCCTCTCTGGTACTCACAAGAAAGCCTCCTTCCTGCGGGACTCCTTCAGTGGCTCGTCCTCTTCAGCATCATGGCTGGAAGCAGTATGGGATTCCGCTCTGAGAAGACAAGCGTAAAGAGGTTAGGAAAGCTCAGAGAGGCATATGGGGTGGGGAAGGCCTCACGTGGGAGCCTCACCTCCGGTAAGTGTCAGAGGCAGCAGCGTAGTGGAGGGGAGAGCAGCCTTTACAGTCAGCCTCATTGACACCGGCCCCAGCAGTCACCAGTGTTACCGCACACTGGTAGCTCCCATTGGCGGCTGCGTAGTGCAGTGGGGTCCTGGAAAAGGAAGGGGTGGGTAAAAGAATCAGATCCAAACAACCAGATGCGCAACAAGACCTGCTTTATAACAGTCTCCTCACTCTCCCTCTTTTTCCTCCCGTACTGTCTACCTCCCCTACCATTTTCTCTTTAACCAGACACTCCCTATGTGCATCCCTAAAGATTAACTTACCTTCCAAATTTGTCTCGCCTCCTCAGGTCAGCACCACTGCTCAACAGCAAATTAAGACACTCAACATTCCTAGAAGGAAGACAAGGGTAAGAGTGGGAGCCTGGAGGCCTGGCCGCTGGCCCAGGAAGAGGCTGAGAGGATGGAACTGGACAGACCTCTCTGTTGTGACGGTTTCACTGTTTGAGCAGAAGGGGCCAGGCAGACAGCACTAGCCCACCTTGCCCAGCCTCTTTCAAGCCCAACGAGAGAACGTGAACGCACCCTCCAGAAGCAGCAGCATGAAGACAGGTGCGGCCAAGGTTGTCAGGTGTGTTGATGTCAAACCCAGCAGAAAGCACATGCTCATTGCTGAGTGAAGACACGATGCTGTACAGCTGACCTGGGGAGCAGACCAGCCAGACTGCATTCAGGAGCCCTGAGCTCCATTCCCCTTGCCAACTCCCCAACCCCCAGCCAGTCAGCACATACCTGAGGAAAGAAGCTTCCGGCAACAGTCAGAGAATCCAAAGAGAACAGCTAAGTGCAGGGGAAACATGTCATGGATGCCACGCCTGAGGAGAGGTTGAGGGACTCAGCCCTTTGTTCCAGGAGGGGCCAGCTACAGACTTTTCTGTGACCCACCACCACCCTGGGAGTCAGGATGAGAAGTTCCTCAAGCTTCCCTTGGCAAGCATCTTTTGACCTCCGTGTCTGATGTGAGCAATACGTAGAGACCTGATGTGGCCCCAACGTGGGGTCAGGGACCCTGACTCACCGGGCGGTATCCGCGCCATTGGTCATGAGAGTGCTGATGAGCAGCTCGTGTCCATAGCGAGCAGCCACATGCAGTGGCGTGTTCCCAAATTTGTCAGCACAATCAATCTCGCTACCTGACACAAGAATACACACACAAACCCAGGCTTAAGATCACTCTCACCAGTTAGTAACCATTCAAATGCTCATTATATGTTGGGCCAAGCTAAGCATGCTCCACACATTATTTTGTTTGTAAACTTTAAGAGGACAGAGATCCCCATGTCTATCTTGAGTGGAGGATGGGGTAGCAGAAGAAAGGGGTTTCTTGCCATGGGTGCACAGTCTCTGGGTCCATACCATTCTGAATGAGGATCTGAGAACGCGTGAAACGACCATGGATTGCAGCCATGTGCAGAGGACTTTTCCCTTCTTTGCTCTGTGTAAACATGATGGGGTTTATTCAGTGCAAAGCACAGAGAATGAATGCCCTGTTCCCCCTTCCAAAGGACACATCTATGAGAATGGAAGGGTCATGACACCTTAGCCCACATCCTCCTGGGTGCCTAGCAAGGCCTGATTACTCCAGGAGACAAGTGGGCAACTCCCCCAGGACAGCTATGCAGATGTGGTTGGATCCCCAGAGCCAGGTTCCTCTCCCCTGATGTATGCTTCATCCTTTAGGTACCTGGTAGTTGACATCAGCCCCATTATTGACCAATAGCTCCAAGCAAAGAGCGCCGTTAGTGGACACTGCAGCCACATGCAGTGGTGTGAAGCCCTTGTCATTTGGCTGGTTGACATTGGCTCCTGCATTCACCAGCTCAATAGCCACAGCATCCTGGCCAAGGTAGCAGGCGATGTGCAAAGCTGTGTTTCCAAAAGCATTGGGCTCATCAATCTGGATTTCCAAGAGTGAGGGTTAAGGTTGTATCAGTTTAAACCAAGTTGAAAGTAGCCAATCTGACTTACAGTTCTAGAAATCTGACTGCATCAAACCCCTCAGGTTTTTGACCCAAAAGAACAAGGATTCTATTACATAGTGCAAGTCTTATTCAGACCCTCTCGTCACATCTTCCCAACTCCCCTAAGCCACACCAATGATCTCAGCACCTTCCTATCTCTTTAAGAGATTCTGACCTCCAATGCCCTGCCCTGCGCCCCAGCCCCAGTGCTCAGTGCCCTGACCTCAGCCCCCATCCGCAGCAAGTACTTCACCACTTCAATCTGGCCACTGGCCGCAGCAGTGTGCAGTAACCCATAGCCTTTGCGGTCCTTACAGCCGAGATCTGCTCCGCGTGCTACCAGCAGTTTGAGGACCTCCAAATGTCCTAAAAAGAGGGACATTCAAGCTGGAGAAATGGCTTAGCAGTTAAGGCACTTGCCTGCAAAGTCTAACAACCTGAGTCCGGTTCCCCAGTACCCACATAAAGCCAGGTGCACAAGATGGTGCATGTGTCTGGAGTTCCTTTGCACTGGCTAGAGGCCCTAGTGTACCCAAACTCTCTATATCTGTCTTTATCTGCCTCTCTCTCTCTAAAATAAATAAATAATAATACTAAATAAAAGAGGAGGAGATAGGAGAGTAAACCCAAAGGCCCCGTGCTCCTTCCTCCAAAGGCAGCAATTCCTTAGCCTTGCCCTCGGAATCTTAAGGACTCAATTCCTACTTCTATATAGTCTCTCTTACCAAGAAAAGCTGCCCAGTGCAGAGGTTGCCGCTCCTTTTTATCACACACATTCAGGCTGGCTCCCTTATTGAGGAGCAAGTTCACCGTCTACATGAGAATACAAAAGACACAGATAGGGTTCATGCCCTCAACCCACCAAAGGACAGAGACTTCTCATCTCCCAAAGACAAAGACAGCCATTTTTTTTTCCTTCTTGTTTACAATGCTGGAGGCGGCAGACTAATACCTTTGTTCCTACTGTAACAATCTGGAGGACTAGAGCGAATAGTGGGAGCAGGTACAGAGGAGGAGCAGGAGATAAATCTGGGAGTTTAAAGGAAACTTAGGGGAAGTCTCGTTAGGTGCTCTGGTGGTTCTCAAAATCTTATGAGTCTTTGGAGGTGTGTTGAACAACATGGACTCTTCAGAAAAAGGCATGTAGCTGGGCATGACGGTGCTCACTTTAATTCCAGCACTCAGGAGGCAGAGGTAGGAGCATCACCATAAATTCAAGGTCAGCCTGAACTATAGAATAAGTTCCAGGTAAGCCTGTACTGGAGTGAGACCCTGCCTCAAAGAAGAAAGAAAGATGAGGCTGGAGAGATGGCTTAGTGGTTAAGGCACTTGCTTGCAAAGCCAAAGGACCTACATTCAATTCCCCAGAACTCACATAAGCCAGATACACAAGGTGGCACATGCATCTGGAGTTTGTTTGCAGCTGATGAAGGTCCTGGTACACCCATTCTCTCTATCTGCCTCTTTCTCTATTTCTCTCTTTAAAAAATAAAACAAATTAAGAAGGAAGGAAGAGAGGAAGGGAGGAAGGGAGGGAGGGAGGGAGGAAGGAAGGAAGGAAGAAAGAAAGAAAAAGAAAGAGCCAGGCATAGTGGCACATGCCTTTAATCCTAGCACTTGGGAGGCAGGGGTAGGTGGATGGCTGTGAGTTCGAAGCCATCTGAGGCTACATGGTAAATTCCAGGTCATTGTGGGCTGGAGAGCGAGTCCCTACCTCAAAAAAAAAAAAAAGGGTGGGGGGAGGCATGTATATAAACATCTCCACCTCCATGAAACCTCAAAGAGTCCTCCTGAAACCCAAGTCAAGAATTTCAGGCTGTGTGTGATAGCACATGCATGTAATCCCAGCTACTCATGAGGCTAAATCAGAAGGATCACTAGTTCAAAGCCAACCTGAACAACCTAGTCAGACTCTGTTTTTTGTTTTCAATTTTTAATTTTTACTTATTTTTATTTTGGGGGTTTTTCAAGTTTGCATTTCACTCTAGCTCAGGATGACCTGGAACTCACTCTGTAGTCCCAGGCTGGCCTCTAACTCACAGCGATCTTCTTTGCCTCCCAAATGCTGGTATTAAAGGAATGTGCCATCATGCCTGGCCAGACCCTGTCTCAAAATAAAACATAGGGACTGGAGAGATAGCTTAGTGATTAAGGCACTTGCATGCAAAGCCAAAAGGACCCAGGTTCAATTCCTCAGGACCCATGTAAGTCAGATGCACAAGGGGGCACATGCATCTGGAGTTCATTTGCAGTGGCTGGAGGCCCTGGCGTGCCCTTTGTCTCCCCCCTCCCACTCTCTGCTTGCAAATATATAGATAAAAATTTAAAATAAAATAAAAAAAAGCAAAAAGAGGGATGTGGATGTAGTTCAGTGATAGAATACTTGCCAACCATGGACAAGGCCCTAGGTTCAATCTCCAAAAGTAGGGAAAAGAATAATTCAATCCGGGCTGGAGAGATGGCTTAGCGGTTAAGCGCTTGCCTGTGAAGCCTAAGGACCCCGGTTCAAGGCTCAGTTCCCCAGGTCCCACGTTAGCCAGATGCACAAGGGGGTGCACGCGTCTGGAGTTCATTTGCAGAGGCTGGAAGCCCTGGCGAGCCCATTCTCTCTCTCTCCCTCTATCTGTCTTTCTCTCTGTGTCTGTCGCTCTCAAATAAATAAATAAATAAAATTAAAAATAAAAAGAATAATTCAATCCAGGACTAGGGATATAGCTCAGTGGTACAACCCTTTCCAAATACGCGTGGCACACTGGATTCACCTGGAAGAACTCAATCTCGTATAACCCTTCATTTGGTGCTTGAGCCCAAGTGTTTGTGTGAGTATCTGAGCTAGTCCTCCCTGAGGTCTGATGGCCTAGCTGCAGACAGAGGTGATAGGAGAACACTGCACCTACGTGGGAGTGGTCCTCACCTCAAGATGCCCACTGTGCACTGCATGGTGCAGAGCACTGCGCCCGCTCCTGTCAGCCACGTTAAGGCTGCTCAACAGGGGTGCCAGAGCTTCAGCACACTTAGTGGCCCGGTTGGCAGCAGCCACATGCAATGGTGTCTGCCACAGCTTGTCCCGGGCATTCACATCAGCTGAATGTGCCAGCAGCAGCCCCAGCACCTTCTGTAGAGGGGCAAAAGACAAGAGAGAAGACAGAAGGGGAGCAGGAGGTTAAAAAAAGAGGAAATGGAAGTCAGAACAGGTCAATGTGGCACATATGATCCCATCTTCCTAGCTTAGTTTCTGCATTTGCTCACATACTTGGCTTGGCCATACCTATTTTCCATCTTCTGGATCTCCTGGTTTTGCCAGGGACCCCTTCCTCTTTCTCAAGCCACCTAGAATCTATCACTCTCTAACCCACCTCCTGAAAAATCTTCACTCACACATGAATCTGACCTAAGGAAATCTACATATCCCAATCCTATTTCCAAGAAAAATACATGTCCCAAGCACGTACCATCACTGGCCCTTCCATAGGCCCTAAAATCATTTCCATTACCTCAATAAACAAACATAATGGTTTCTCTCCAATACCCAGGCTACTCTTCTGGGCATGGTGGCATAAGCCTTGGAAGGCAGAGGTAGCAGTATTGCTGTGAGTTCAAGGCCACCCTGAGACTACATAGTGAATTCCAGGTCAGCCTGAGCTAGAATGAGACCCTACCTCGAAATACCAAAATAAATAAATAAATATTTTTTTTTTAAAAAGGCTAAATACCATCCTAATCATCACCCACCTTGTTCCCATTAGCGTCAGGCCCCCCCCCCCCCCCACCCTGGTGGCTAGCACCAAGGAAGTGATGGAAGATCCAAGATGAGGTCTCCTTTCCCTCTCTTCAGTATAGGATCCCACTGAGAAGTCTGTTTGGCCCCTTGTGCCGTCAACTTATATGCTGCTTGGGGGATAGAGATGCAACAGATCCCTACCCCTACCCTCATCACAAGGAAAGAAAACTCAGTGCTCCAAGGGGGACCAGACTCAAGGTGGCCCCCCAGAGAGGAATGAGTCACTCAGGTCTGGCAGTAGGGCCATTACCGTCTGCCAGCCCAGTGTTAAGCCCTCCCTGACATCACATCAGCTGGCAGCACTCAGCTCCCCCTTACTAGCCAGTTCTAAGGGGTAGAAGAGAGGTGGCCAAGGTCTGGTCTCCTCCCCGTGTGGGGCAGAGTTTCATTAGCCTTTAAAATCCACCTTTCTGAGAGTGAAAGAGGATACCGGATATCAACCTCTGGCCTCCACAGGCATGTGCACACATATATGCATGTGCATCTGTACATACTAGTGCACCCACACACATACAAACACACATGCATGCATGCCACATACATGCCACACACACACACAAAAAAAAACAAAAGGCCTGGGTCTGGAGAGATGGCTTCGGTTAAGACACCTGCCTGCCAAGCTTAAGGACCCAAGTTTGATTCCTCAGTACCAACATAAACCATATGCACAAGGTGGTGCACGCATTTGGGGTTCGTTTGCAGTGGCTCCATTAAGTCCCTGGCACACCCATTCTCTCTCTTTCTCAAATAACTAAATAATTATTAAAAAAAAAAAAAAAACCTTTAATCCCAGCACTTGGGAGGCAGAGGTAGGAAGACTGCCGTGAGCCTGAAGCCAGCCTGGGACTACAGAGTGAATCAGTCTGGGCTAGAGTGAGACCCTATCTCTAAAAAATAAAAAATAAAAATAACAAACATGCTTTCCATCAATTCATCCATTTTGGGAGGGTGAAATGAGGTAGGAGGCCCATACCTCATTTCGGGAGGCAGCAGCACGATGAAGAGGAGTCAGCCACAGTGTGTCCTTAGCGTTGACATTAGCACCTGTGTGGACACAATTTCCTACTTGATGGGAGGAGAGGAGGAAAGAGGTAAGGGGAATCTGAATGGAAAGGAAGTCTTTCCTGGACCAAGCACCAGGTTTCAATCCTTGGATATGAAAAAAGGCTTCTCCCCTCCCAGATGCCACACCTTCTATCTCCCCACTTTCACCTGACATCAGTAGCAACTGGAGGATGGGGACATCGCCTACGTAGGCAGCAGCATGCAATGGGGTTCGCCTCTCTTGGTCCTGGAAAGGTAAAAGAGAGAAGCAGCTGTGGAGAGATATGATCCTGGACCCCGGCTTAAGTATGAGCTCCAGGCTCTTCCCCACAATCTTTTCCCAATGGTTCTGCAGCGTCCTAAATCCCAGAACTAGGAGTTAAAAGCAAGCACCTTGGGAGGGTGGAGTCAGGGCCACCTTCCTCAGGAGGGGTGGGGGCGCTGCAGACCCCGATGGTTGGGGAAGAGAACACCGTTTCGGAGCATCCCCAGCCCCACCGGTCCATGCTCCACGCCTGACCAACCCCGAATGCAGAGGCTCCCACTCCAGGGTAGGAAGAGCTGCGGTTTCATCAGAACGGAGAAACGGAGCCGCCCCACTGGTGGGGAGGGGTCCAGAGCCTTGGAACCCAGATTCCGGTCTCACCATCCTCCCAGCTCCCAACTCACCAGCACATTGATGTTCTCCTTCTGCGAGAGGAGGGAACGCACTTCCTCCACATCGCGGCTAAAGATGGCCTGGACCAGGGGCGGCTGCAGAGAGAGCCGGCATTCAGGGAGCGGGCCCCTGCCACAGCGGAGCCGGGGTAGTGGGGGAGCATCCAGGTTGGAGGGGGGCGTCGCTGGAGGGGCTCCATTATGGGGGTCCTGACTGTAGCGAATTCCCGCGGCGCCCTCCTCCGATCGCCAGGCCCCCAAGGGCACCCGCTCAGTTGAGGGGAGCGCGGCGTGGGGCGCGGCGGGAGCCCCGGGCTCGGGCCCAACCTAGGCCGCACATCCCCGGGCTCGCGTGGTGGAGGCGCCCGGCCCCTGGAAGGAGGAAGCGGGGGGAAGGCAGAAGGGCTGACCTGGTCCGTGATGCTGAGGATCCCCATGGCCCGGTCCAAGCTCCGTCCGCATCGAGCTCGCGGCAGCGGCGGCGGCGGCGGCGGCGGCGGCGGCTCCACCGGGGACACGGGGCGGCCCAGGCGGCGGCTGCGGCGGCGGCTGCGGGGAGAGGGCGGCCCCGCCTACCGCGGGGGGGGCGAGCGGGAGCCCGCAGCGCTCCCTGGCGGCGATCCTGGGCCCGGCCGCAGGGCGCTCGCGGCCCCGCCGGCGGCCCGGGCCTGGGCGTCCTCCGCCGGGTGCGGGCAGCCCGAGCGGCCCCGGCACCCCGGGCTGGAGATCGCTGCGCTGCGCTGCGCTGCGCTGTGGGCGGCAGCCTCGCGGGCCGAAGGGGACCCCACAGCACCATGGCACAAACGCCAGTCTCGCTCCCGACGTGCCTCCCCAGCCAAACCAAACGGCCGGGCGGAATTCACCCAGCCCACAAGGCTCGGGCTGGGCGGACTCCCTCCCGGATCGCGCTCCCGCCCGCCCGCCGGTCCCTCGCTGATAGGGAAAATTGGGAACACGGAGACCTAAAGTTTGTGGCACTGGCGACAGCAGCCCCAAGAGGAGGGGTCGACGTTGTCTCCGCAGAGGACACACGACTCTGGCGGAGGAAAGAGAAATCCCCAGGGTTGGGCTGGAGGGATGGCTTAGCGGGTAAGGCGTCTGCCTCCGAAACACCCCAGATGCACAAGGTGGCCCTTGCGTCTAGAGTTCATTTGCAGCGGCTGAAGGCCCTGGTGCGCCCATTCTCGCTTTCTCTCTCCCTCTCAAATAAATTAATTAAATTTAAAAAAAAAAAAAGGTTAGGGCTGGAGAGAGCTTGCCTGTGAAGCAAAAGGACCCCGGTTCGAGACTCCCAAGGACCCACGTTAGCCAGATGCACAAGGGGGCGCACGCGTCTGGAGTTCCTGTGCAGTGGCTAGAGGCCCTAGCGCGCCCATTCTCTCCCTCTCTCTCTCTCTCTCTCTCTCTCTCTCTCTCTCTCTCTCTCTCTCTCTCTCTGCCTCTTTCTCTGTCTGTCGGTCTCAAATAAATAAATAAATAAAAACAAAAAAATTAAAAAGAAAAAAAAAGATTGGCGAAAAGAGGACACTTAGTTTAACTCCTCTGTCACCTTAACGCACCTTAACGCTGCTTCAAAAGACTCAATTGTTCCTCTCCAGAATAGTTCAGGGAAAATAGGTGCTTGCCCTCACCTATAGAAGAGGTCAAGGTGTGGCCCTGAGGAAGCACCTAGCTATAGGATAACCCAGAAAAATGAGAAGGAAAAATTGAGATTGAGGGATTAGTAAGTACATTTTATAAAAGGTGATTTCCAAGAGTTGGGCTGGAGAGATGTCTTAGTGGTTAAGGTGCTTCCTTGCAAAGCCTAATGACCCAGATTTGATTCCCCAGTACCCACGTAAGCCAGATGCATTAGATGGCACATGCATCTGGAGTTCATTTGCAGTGGCTCATTCATTACTAAGACCTTATTGCTGAAGACTGCACATACTTGGGCTGCAACATCACTGAGAAATCCTGCTGGAACTGAGCTGATAACCTCCTCCATGTAGACCAACTGACAGAAAGCTGGAAAAAGCCACACTGCATATAGCTCAATGGGAGAGAGAGAAATCACCAGTGAAGATATGCCACAATGGACCTGCAAGCCTTATATTTGGCCAACCAGGCCAAATGAGCCAACAGGTGCAATAGTGGCACATCTGTTATGGGGGAAACCAACCGTCCTCTAATTTGACTGGGAAGCCCACTCCATGGGAGGGAATACATCCCTGATACTGAAAACCTACAACAGGGTTAGTCATGAGCCCTAAGAGTGTAACATCTGCTGCTGTCTGGCTAAATGTATATCCTATGCTCACCAAACTGCCCAGTAATCACTTTTTTAAATGTTCATACCCTTATATTAATACTACTCTCACTTTTTCATTAGAGAACTTTCTCTTTTCAGATGACAGTGACCTTGGGATGACTCAGAAGGCATCACGGTGCTGAGAAAAAGGGACAGAGGAATGCTCAGCACTGCAACATCTCTATCACACCTTCCAAGGATTAGTGTCTACTGAGGAACAGGTGGTGGAAAGAATGTTGGGCTGGAGAGATGGCTTAGCGGTTAAGCGCTTGCCTGTGAAGCCTAAGGACCCCGGTTCGAGGCTCAGTTCCCCAGGTCCCAGTTAGCCAGATGCACAAGGGGGCGCACGCGTCTGGAGTTCGTTTGCAGAGGCTGGAAGGCCCATTCTCTCTCTCTCTCCCTCTGTCTTTCTCTCTGTGTCTGTTGCTCTCAAATAAATAAATAATTTAAAAAAAAAAAAAAGAATGTAAGAGCCGAAGGAAGGATAGGACTCCTTACAACATGCTCCTCCAGACACAAAATGGTCTACATATCCATGACCTCACAGCGCCTGACACTACCTACACAAGACCATCATAATAGGAGGAAAAGATGATGACATCAAAATAAAAAGAGAGTCTGATTGAGAGGGGAAGGGGATATGATGGAGAGTGGAATTTCAAAGGGGAAAGTGGGGTAAGGGAGGGAATTACCATGGGATATTGCTCACAATTATAGAAGTTGTTAATTATAAAAAATAAAAATATTTAAAAATACAGTATAAAAAAAGGAATTGTTTGGGCTGGAGGCATGGCTTAGCAGTTAAGAACTTGTCAGCAAAGCCAAAGGACAAAGGTTCAACTCCCCAGGACCCATATAAGCCAGATGCACATGTGGTGCATGCGTCTGGAGTTCGTTTGCAGTGGCTGGAGGCCCTGGGGTACCCATTCTCTCTTTGACTCCCTTCCTTTCTCCCTCTCAAATAGATAAATAAAAATAAAATATTTTTAAAAGAATTGCTTTATTTACTTATTTGTTAAGAAAGAGAGAGAATGGGCGTGCCAGAGCCTCTAACCAGTACAAATGAACTCCAGATGCATGCACCACTATGTGCATCTGGCTTATGTGGGACCTGGAGAATCAAACCTGGGTCCTTTTGCTTTGCAGGCAAGCATCTTAACTGCTAAGCCATCTCTCCAGCAACTTCCCCCACACACCGGTTTTTTTTTGTTTTTTTTTTTGTTTGGTTTGGGTTTTCAAGGTAGGGTGTCAATCTAGCCCAGGTTGACCTGGAATTCACTATGTAGCCTCAGGGTGGCCTCAAACTCACAATGATCTTCCTACCTCTGCCTCCCAAGTGCTGGGATTAAAGGAGTGAACCACTACACCCCGGGCCCTAATTTCATTTCTTTTTAAATTTATTTGTGAAGGGAAACAGTGAGAGAGAGTTGTATGGGCATGCAAGAACAAACTCCAGACATGTATCATTTTGTGTATCTGGTTGTACATGGATAGTAGGGAATTGAAACTGGGCCTTCAGACTTTGCAAGCAAGTGTCTTTAACTACTAAGCCATCTCTCCAGGCCCCAGCCTCAATAATTTTTTTAAAATAACATTTTCAGCCAGGTGTGGTGGTACATGCCTTTAATCCCAGCATTTGGGAGGAAGAGGTAAGAGGATTGCCATGAGTTTAGGCTACCCTGAGACTACATAGTGAATTCAAGATAGCCTGAGCTAGAGTGAGACCCTACCTTGGATTTTTTTTTTTTTTCTCTAGGTGTGGTGGTGCATGCCTTTAATACCAGAAATTGAGAGGCAGAGGTAGGAGGCTTGCTGTGAGTTTGAGGCCAGTTTGGGACTACAGCATGAGTCCCATGTAGTCTGGGCTACAGTGAGACCCTGCCTCAAAAACAAATAAATAAAACTAAAATAAGAGCCAGGCACGGTGGTGCACACCTTTAATCCCAGCACTCGGGAGGCAGAGGTAGGAGGATCGTCATGAGTTCAAGGCTACCCGGAGACTACATAGTTAATTCTAGTCAGCCTGGAACAGAGTGAGACCCTACCTCGACAAAAAAAAAAAACAAAAAAAAAAACCTAAAAATAACATTTGGATGCTGGGTGTAGTGGTACATGCCTTTAATCCCAGCACTCAGCAGCTGAGGTAGGACTCCATGAGTTCAAAGCCAACCTGAACTGTGAGATCCTGCCTCAAAAATCCAATAAAATAATAATAATAATAATAATAATGTTTTTACCATTATAAATTTAAAATGCTATTTAAAAGAACTGGTATGGGCTAAAAAGATGGCTTAGTGGTTAACGCGTTTGTGAAAAGCCAAAGGACCCATGTTTGACTCTCCAGATCTTATGTAAGCCAGATGTACAAGGTGACCTAAGCGTGCAAGGTCGCACATGCACACAAGGTGGCGCATGTGCCTGGAGTCTGATTGCAGTGGCTTGAGGCTCTGGTGCACCAAATCTCTCTCACGCTCATTTAAAAAAGGGAGAGAGAAGTCAGGGCGATGGTGCGTGCCTTTAATCCCAGCACTAGGGAGGCAGATGTAGGTAGATTGCTGTGAGTTCAAGGCCACCCTGAGACTACATAGTGCATTCCAGGTTCCAGGTCAGCCTGGGCTAGAGCAAGACCTTACCTCGAAAAACCAAAAAAAAAAAAAAAAAAAGAGAGAGAGAGAGAGAGCACGAGCTGGCTGTGGTGGCATATGCCTTTAATTCCAGCACTTGGGAGGCTGAGGTAAGAAGATTGCTATGCATTTGAAGCCACCCTGAGACTTCATAGTGAATTCTAGGTTTCAAGTCAGCCTGGGCTAGAATGAAACCTCATAAAAACAAAAAATAGGGCTGGAAAGATGGCTTAGCAGTTAAGCACTTGCCTGTGAAGCCTAAGGACCCTGGTTCAAGGCTCGATTCCCCAGGACCCATGTTAGCCAGATGCACAAGAGGACACACACATCTGGTGTTCATTTGCAGAGGCTGGAGGCCCTGGCATGCCCATTCTCCCTCTCTCTCTATCTGCCTCTTTCTCTGTCTGTCACTCTCAAATAAAAAAATAAACAAATTAAAAAAAAAAAAAGCTGGGCATGGTGGTGTACACCTTCAATCCCAACACTCAGGAGGCAGAGGTAGGAGGATTGCCATGAGTTTGAGGTCACCCTGAGACTCCAGGTCAGCCTGAACTAGAGCCAGACCCTACCTCAAACAAACAAACAAACAAAATGAGGTGTTGTTTGGGTCAACAATACAACATGTGTCATCTAGCATTGGCAAAGGAGGTCTGAGTTCCAATCCCCCAGCACTGCAAAAACAAAAGACAACAAAGCTGGACCTAGTGACACAGGACTATATTCCCAATTAGTCAAGCGGCTCAAGCAGGAGAATCACAAGTTCAAATCCTACCTGTGCTACAAAGTGAGTTGTAGGGTAGCCTGGGCAACCTAGTGAGGCCCTGTCTCAAAATAAAAAATAAAGATGGGCTGGAGAAATGGATTAGTGGTTAAGGTACTTGCATGCACAAGCCTAAGGACCCAAGTTTGACTCCCCAGAACCCACATAAGCCAAATGTACATGGTGGAGTTTATGTGCAGTGGCTAGAGGCTCTACTGCACCCATTCTCTTTCTCCCTCTCTCTTTTGGTGTTTTTGTTTGTTTGTTTTTTGTTTTTTGTTTTTGAGGTAGGGTCTCGCTCTAGCCCAGGCTGACCTGAAATTCACTATGTAGTCTCAGGGTAGCCTCAAACTTACAGCAATCCTCCTACCTCTGCCTCTTGAATGCTAGGATTAAAGGCCTTGCCCAGTTTTTCTCTCTAATAAATTTTTTTAAGTAAAGACAGTTGGGGATCTAGCTCAGTGTTCAATGGTAAAGTATCTAGTACCTGTAATTTTTGACCATCAGAATCACAAAAATAAACTGGGCATGGTGACACACACTTTTAATCCCAGCACTCAGGAGGCAGAGGTAGGAGGATCTCCATGAGTTCGAGGCCACCCTGAGACTACATAGTGAATTCCAGGTCAGCCTGGGCTACAGCGAGACCCTACCTCAAAAAACAAACAAACAAAAAGAATTACAAAAGCACAACACACACCCACAACACAATTTAGTTCCTTCTTTCTTTTTCTTTTTTTCTGAGACAGAGTTCTGTAGCCCATGCTGACCTTGAATATGTGGCACTCCTCTTTTAGGTAAAAATACATTAAATAATTCTTTTGTATTTTATTACTTTTATTTTTATTTATTGTTTTTTTTTTGAGGCAGGGTTTCACTGTAGCCTGGGCTGACCTGGAATTCACTATGTAGTCTCATGGTGGCCTCCAACTCATGGCATTCCTCCTACCTCTGCCTCCTGAGTGCTGGGATTAAAGGCGTGCACCACCACACCCTACTTAAATCATTCTTTTTTTAAAAAAAATATGTTTTTATTTTATTTATTATTAAAGATAGAGAAATGGGCTCTTCAGGTCTCCTGTCACTGCAAAGGAACTCTAGATGCATACCCCAGTTTGTGCATCTTGCTTTATTAGGGAATCAAACCCAGGCCATCAGGCTTTGCAAGCAAGTGCCTTTAATGCTGAGCCATCTCTCCAGCCCCAAATTGTTCTTTTTTTTTGTTTTTTTGTTTTTTTGGTTTTTCGAGGTAGGGTCTCACTCTGGTCTAGGCTGACCTGGAATTAACTCTGTAGTCTCAGGGTGGCCTTGAACTCATGGCGATCCTCCTACCTCTGCCTCCCGAGTGCTGGGATTAAAGGCGTGCGCCACCACGCCCGGCAATTGTTCTTTTTTTAAAGTTTAAAAAAAAATTTGGTTTTTAAAAATATTTATTTATTTATTTGAGAGAGAGAAAGAGGCAGAGAGAGAGAGAAAGGGAGGGAGAGAGAGAGACTGGGCATAGCAGGGCATCTAGCCACTGTAAATGAACTCCAGATGTATGTGCCCCCTTGTGCATCTGGCTTAAGTGGATCCTGGAAAATCAAACTGGGATCCTTTGGCTTTGTAGGCAAATGCCTTAAAGGCCAAGCCATCTCTCCAGCCCCCATTTTTTTTTTTTTTTTTTTTTTTTTTTTTGGTTTTTCGAGGTAGGGTCTCACTGTAGCCCAGGCTGACCTGGAATTCACTCTGTAGTCTCAGGGTGGCCTCGAACTCACTGTGATCCTCCTACCTCTGCCTCCCGCGTTCTGGTATTAAAGGTGTGCACCACCACGCCCGGCTCCAGCCCTTATTTTTATTTTAAATTTATTTATTTGCAAGCAGAGAGAGAGATAGAAGAGAGACAGACAGAGAGAGAATGGGACACCAGGGCCTCTAGCCACTGCAAATGAACTTCAGACACATGTGCCCATTGTACAACTAACTTACTTGGGTTCTGGGGAATCACACCTGGGTCTTTTGGCTTTGGAGGCAAACACCTTAACTGCTAGGCCATTTCTCCAGCCTCTTTATTTTTATTTATTTATTTATTAAAAAAAAAAACACCTGGGGCTGGACTGATGGCTAGGTGGTTAAGGCATTTGCTTGCAAAGCCAAAGTATTCCAGTTCCATTCTCCAGGACCCACATAAGCCAGATACACAAAGGGGCGCACTTATCTGGAGTTCCTTTGCAGTGCCTGGAGGCCCTGGCACACCCATCCATTCTCTCTCTCTCTCTCTCCCTTTTTCTCTCAAATAAAATGAAAACTTTATTATTTATTTGAGAGAGAAAGAGCAAAAGAAACTTAGAAAGGGAGAGACAGAATGGGCAGCCAGGGCATCGTTCGCTGCAAGGGAACTCCAGATGCATGTGCCACCATGTGCATCTAGCTTATGTGGGTACTGGGGAATCAATCCAAGGTCCTTTGGCTTTGCAGGCAAATGCCTTAACCACCTAGCCATCAGTCCAGCCCTTTATTTTTATTTTTTAAATTTATTATTTATTTTTATTAACAACTTCCATGATTGTAAACAATATTCCATGGTAATGCTCTCCCTCCCTCCACTTTCCCTTTGAAACTCCATTCTCCATCATATCCCCTTCCCCTCTCAATCAGTCTCTATTTTATTTTGATGTCATAATCTTTTCCTCCTATTATGATGTTCTTGTGTAGGTAGTGGCAGGCACAGTGAGGTCAAGGATATCCAGGTCATTTTATGTCTGGAGGAGCACGTTGTAAGGAGTCCTACCCATCCTTCGGCTCTTACATTCTTTCTGCCACCTGTCCAGCAATGGACCCTGAGCCTTGAAAGGTGTGATTGAGATATTGCAGTGCTGAGCACTCCTCTGTCACTTCTTTCCAGCACCATGATGCCTTCTGAGTCATCCCAAGGTCACTGCCAACTGAAAAGAGAAGGTTCTCTACCAAAGTGAAAGTAGCATTAATATATGGGTATGAACATTAAGAGAAGTGCTTACTGGGCAGTTTGATACATACATTTAGCCAGACAGTAGCAGATGTTACACCCCTAGGGCTCATGACTATCTCTGATTTAAGTTTTCAGCATCAGTATCATGGAGCAGGCCTCCATTCCAATTAGAGGGCATTTGGTTTCCACCATGACAGATGTGTCACTATTGCACCCTTTGGTCCATTTGACCTGACTGGCAAAATATAAGGCTTGCAGTGTCCACTGTTGAGTATCTTCACTAGTGATTTCTCTTTCTCCTACTGAACTGCATGCAGAATGGCTTCTTCCAGCTTCCTGTCAGCTGGTCTACATGGAGGAGGTTTTCAGCTCAGCTCCAGCAGGGTTTCTCAGTGGCCTTGCAGCCCAAGTATGTGGAGTCTTCAGCAGTAGGGTCTTACCATCTATTCCCGGTAGGAATCCAAGGACCTTGGCAATGGCCTGTAATGTTTGGGGGGCATCAGGGACCTCCCTGGCCAACAACTCACTGAGAGGTATCCCATCCATGGCACTGAAAATTTTCTAGTAACAATCTGAGACTCCTGAGTGTTCCATTGTCCAAAAAAGTAGGTTTGCATATGATTTATTTATGTCCTCTTAGATTTTGATTAGCCCTCCTTTCACATTTTTTTATTTCTTTTTTTATTTTTGAGAGAGGGAAAGAGGCAGAGAGAGAAAGAGAATGAGCACCCCAGGGCTTTTCAGCTGCTGTGAACTCAACTCCCCATGTTTGCGCCTCCTTGTGTGCATGTGCAACACTGAATGCTTGCGTCACTTTTTCTTTCTTTCTTTCTTTCTTTTTTTTTTTTTTTTTTATTTTGCAAGGTAGAGTCTCACTCTAGCCCAGGCTGACCTTGAGTTCACCATGTAGTCTCAGGGTGGCCTCGAACTCATGGCAATCCTCTTATCTTTGCCTCCCGAGTACTGGGTTTAAAGGCATGTGCCACCATACCCGGGTTTTGGGTCACTTTTGAGTCTGACTATGTGAGATTCGAACAAGCGTTCTTAGGCTTTGCAGACAAGCACCTTAAATGCTAAGCAATCTCTCCAGCCTCTTTTTTTTTTTTTTTTTTTTTTTGAGGTAAGGTCTCACTGTAGCCCTGGCTGGCCTGGAATTCATTATGTAGTATTATCAGGCTGGCCTTGAACTCACAGTGATCCTGCTACCTCAGTCCGCCAGGTACTAGAATTAAAGCTATGTACCACCATTCCTGGCCTAAATCATTCTCTGAAAGATCAGCCCAGGGGAACAGTTACTTAATGCTTGATGATGTTGATAATTATGAAGAGGAAGAGGCTGAGCAAGTAAAAACAGAGCATATGGGAGGATCAAACAGCTATGGGTGTTGGGACATGTTTGCTTGGCTATTGGTGTGAGGTACCTTCCAGGAAGAGCTAAGCTAGGATATAGCTCAGCAGGGAGGAGGGGAATATATGCCCTCCTCTGCCCAAAATAGCTCTTAGTAACCTGAGGAATTGGAGTCAGGGGTTGAGCTGGGGTCACGTGCTGTGGTCTGGCATGAGGGTGGAGGTGAGCAAGAAAGCTTGCTAGACTGATTCTCTGGGAAGCTGGAAGGAAGAAGGGTTAGAAAAGTTATATTTAATATTATTTAAAACAAGAAGGAATATTTCCCAGTAAAGAAAAAAAAAAAAATCTGGGACTGGAGAGATGGCTTAGCAGTTAAAGCGCTTGCCTAAAAAGCCTGATGACCTGGTTCAGTTCTCCAGAACCAACATAAAGCCAGATGCATAAAGAGGCACATGCATCTGGAGTTCCCTTGCAGCACTAGAGGCCCTGGAGCAGCCATTCTCTTAGTCTGTCTCTCTTCTGTCTCTCTCTCTCTCCCTTTGCTTGTAATAAGTAAAAATAAAAAGTATTTAAACCAGGAGTGGTGGCTCACACCTTTAATCATAGCATTTGGGAGGCAGAGGTAGGAGGATCGCTGTGAGTTCAAGGCCACCCTGAGACTACATAGTGAATTCCAGGTCAGCTTGGACCAGAGTGAGACCCTACATCAAAAACAAACAAACAAACAAAAGTATATTAAAAAAAAAAAAAAAGAGGAAGCCGGGCGTGGTGGTGCACACCTTTAATTCCAGCACTCTGAAGGCAGAGGTAGGAGGATCACCATGAGTTCAAGGCCACCCTGAAACTACAGAGTTAATTCCAGGTCAGCCTGGACCAGAGTGAGACCCTACCTCGAAAAACAAAAAAAAAAAAAAAAAAAAAAAAAAAGAGGGCTGGAGAGATGGCTTAGCGGTTAAGCGCTTGGCTGTGAAGCCTAAGGACCCTGGTTCGAGGCTCAATTCCCCAGGACCCACGTTAGCCAGATGCACAAGGGGGCACATGTGTCTGGAGTTCGTTTGCAGTGGCTGGAGGCCCTGGCATGCCCATTCTCTCTCTTTCTCTCTCTCTCTCTGCCTCTTTCTCTGTTTGTCACTTTCAAATAAATAAATAAACAGAAAAAAAAATTTAATTAAAAAAAAAAGATCTGGGTGAGGTGGCATACACCTTTAATCCCAGCACTTGGAAGGCAGAGGTAGGAGGATCACTGAGAGTTCAAGACTACATAGTGAATTCCAGGTCAGCCTGGGCTAGAGTGAGACCCTACTTCAAAAGACCAAAAAAAAAAAAAAAAAAAAGAAGAGAAAGAAATCTGGTGTAGGTAACACTGAGATATGGAGGCTCAGAGTGACGCTCGAGGTGAGAAGAGGATAGAACTGGGACAAAGTCCACGTGTGCACAGTCCTGAATTCAACTGGACAACTGACATTTGGGTAACTTGCTGGGGGTAGTGGTATGTACATGTAATCCTAGCAGTTGGGAGATAGAGGTAGAAGGATCAAGAATTCAAGGTTGGGCTGGAGAGATGGATTCGCGGTTAAGGTGCTTGCCAGCAAAACCAAAAGACTCAGGTTAAATTCTCCAGTACCTATGTAAAGCCAGAAGCACAAGGTGGCACATGTATATGGAGTTCGTATACAGTGGGCATAGGCCCTGGAAATGCCCATTCTCTCTCTATATATATATCTGCCTCTCTCTCTCTCTCAATTTTTTTTTTTTATATCTGCCTCTCTCTCTCTCTCAATTTTTTTTTTTTGTTGTTGTTGTTTTGTTTTGTTTTGTTTTTGGAGGGAGGCTTTCATTCTATCTCAGGCTAACCTGGAATTCACTATGTAGTCTCAGGGTGGCCTTGAACTCAAGGTGATCCTCTTACCTCTGCCTCCCAAGTGTTAGGATTAAGGGCGTGCACAACCACACCCGGCTATAAATAAAATATTTTTTAAAAATTCAAGGTCAGACTGGGGAGATGGCTCAGCAGTTAAAAAGGCTTGCTTACAAATCCTGTTGGCCCAAGCTCAATTCCCCAGTAAAGCCAAATGCACAAAGTGACCCATGTGTCTGGAGTTCAGTTGCAGTGGCAAGAGGCCCTGGCATGCTCATGTTCTCTCTCTTTTCCTCCTTGCAACTAAATGAAGAAAAAAATGAATTCAAGGTCATCCTTGACCACATAGCAAGTCCAAGCCAGCTTATGCCACACCCTATCTTAAAAAAACAACATGAGAGGCTGGAGAGATAGCTCAGATGTTAAGGCGCTTGCCTGAGAAGTCTAAGGACTCAGGTTATATTACCCAGTACCCTTGCCCACCACATGCACAAGGTGGCGCATATGTCTAGAGTTCACTTGCGGTGGCTGGAGATGGAGACCCTGGGGTGTCCATTTTTTCTCTCTCTCTCTCTCACTTTCTCCCTCTTTTTCTCAAATAAAATAAACAAATAAAGCCAGACGTGGTAGTGCACGCCTTTGATGCCAGCACTCAGGAGGCAGAGGTAGGAGGATTGCCATGAGTTCGAGGCCACCCAGAGACTACATAGTGAATTCCAGGTCAGCCTGGGCTAGAACGAGACCCTACCTCAAAAAACCAAAAATAAATAAATAAATAATGATAAAATAAAATAAAAGCCAGCATGGTGGTGCATGCCTTTAATCCCAGCACTCGAGGCAGAGGTAAGAGGGTTGCTGTGAGTTCGAGTCTACCCTGAGACTACATAGTGAATTCCAGGTCAACCTGGACTAGAGTGAGACCCTACCTTGAAAAATAAAAAAATAAAGTAAAATAAAATTAGAGCCGGACATGTGGCACACACCTTATATCCCAGCCTCAGGAGGCAGAGATAGGAGGATTGCCATGAGTTCAAGGCCACTCTGAGACTACATAGTGACTTGTAGTCAGCCTGAGCTAGAGTAAGAGCCTATCTCAAAAAAAAAAAAAAATACTACTAATAATGAAATGAAATAAAATTAAGCTAACTTTTTGTTTTTAACACTTTTTAAATATCCTATTTATTTGTTTGAGAGAGAAAAAAGAGGCAAATAGAGAGAATGGGCTCACCAGGACCTCTAGCCACTGCAAACTCTAGACACATGCACCACCTTCTGCTTCTGGCTTTATGTAGGTACTGGAGAATTGAACCTTGGTCCTTAGGCTTTGCAGGCAAGCACCTTAACAATTAAACCATCACTCCAGCTTAACTCCAGTTAACTCTTGAGTTAACTTATTTTTTTTCTTTTTTGAGGTTGGGTTTTACTCTAGCCCAGGCTGGGATTAAAGGTGTGTGCCCACTCCTTTTTTTTTTTTTTTGTGGTGTTAGACATGGAACTCAGGACCTTATGGATGCTAAGCAAGCTCTCTGACGCTGAGCTATATCCTCAGCTCCCCCACCATTTTTATTATTTATTTATTTGCAAATACACAGAGAAAGAGAGGATAGGTAAGCCAGGGCCTCCAGCCACTGCCAAGGAACACGAGATGAATGCACCATTTTGTGCATTTGGCTTTATGTGGGTACTGGGGAATCAAACTCAGGCCTTCAGGCATTGTAAACAAGTGCCTTTACCACAGAACCAGCTCTCAGGCTATCTCTCCTTTTTATATAGTATAGGACCTCAGCATATGGAATGGTGCCATCCACAATTAAGGTGGGTCTTTCCACTTAATTAACCTAGGTACAGACTGCACAGAGGCTAACCTAATCTACATAACCCCCAGTAATGATTCTAGGTCCTATGAAGTTGAAAATCAATATAAACCACCACAAATCCCCCTCTTGTCAGTTTGACACTGAAACATACTACATTTGAGTCATAACCTTTCCTCCCTTCTTGCCATAGATTCATGGCTATTTCATAATATAAAATATATTCACTTAACCTCTAAAAGTCCTCATGGCTTTTTTGTTTCTTTTTTTAAATGTTTTATTTATTTATTTAAGAGAGAGTGTGTGTGTGTGTTTGTGTCAGATAGAGAGAAAGAGAGAATGGGTGTACCAGGGCCTTTAGTCACTGCAGACTCCAGAACCATGCACCCCTTGTGCATCTGGCTTATGTGGGACCTGAGGAATCGAACCGGGGTCCTTAGGCTTTGCAGGCAAACACTTTAACCACTAAGCCATTTCACCAGCACTCTTTCTTCTACCAGTTTCAACACTGTCCAAAAATCCAAAATCTCATCTGAAATTCAAGGCAGTCTCTTAAATATATGAGCCACAAGTTCCATATACATATATGTGTATATGTGTGTGTGTGTGTGTGTGTGTGTGTGTGTATTGTTGTTGTTGTTTATTTGAGAGCAACAGACAGAGAAAGAAAGAGGCAGAGAGAGAAAGAGATAGAATGGGCACTCCAGGGCCTCCAGCCACTGCAAGCAAACTCAGACGAGTGTGCCCCCTTGTGCATCTGGCTAACGTGGGTCCTAGGGAATTGAGCCTCGAACTGGGGTCCTTAGGCTTCACAGGCAAGTGCTTAACCGCTAAGCCATCTCTCCAGCCCTGTATTTTTAATTTATAATGGCGCAGAATAATTATTCCCATTCCAAAAGGGAGAACTAGAGGCATAGCAAGGAAAGATTGGACCAAAGCAAGACCCATACCCAGCAGGGCAACCACAAATTGTGCAGCTGCGTGTCCAGTATCTGGAACTCATGATGAAATCAGCTGGGCTTCAAAAGACTTAGGTTGCTCCAAGCTGGGCTATCTGTAGCTGCTTTTCTGGACTGAAGCCATCCCAAGCCTACAGTGTTTCTTGGAAGATGTCATGGTCTTGGCATTACTAACGTCCTGGGGTCTCCATTGCAAGTTATGATTTGTATTCATAGCTTCATGCAGTGTGGCCTTTCATGACCTCTGTGCAATGACTCTGACCCTGCCTCACACTGCTTAGTTTCAATGGCTCTTCAGAATTATGATGAAATAGTTCATCATATATATAATTTATTTGCAAGTAGAGAGAAAATGGGCACGCCAGGGCCTCCAGCCACTGCATGTATACACCACTTTGTGCATCCAGCTTTACGTGGGTATTGGGGAATCAAACTCACGTCCTTAGGCTTTGCAGGCAAGCACCTTAACTGTTGAGCCATCTCTCCAGCCCTGTATCTAGCATCTTTCATTCTTCTAAAACTAGTACCACATGGGAGATGCTATCCAGTTCTGCTGTCAGTTCCAAATGAAGCCTGCCACCCATGGAGCTCAGCTGCACCTGCCTCTAGTGCTAGCCTAGGGGAGCCGCTGGCTTCCTTCAGCACCTTCCCTTAGGCCTTTTCCTTTCAAAGAATTCATATTCTTTCTATCTTGAATCTTCAAAGGGTTTGGCTTTACCCTCAGGGCATCTTTCCTAGTGTCCAGAACAGAACACTAGATATCCTTTTCAAGGTAGTAATCTCTAACAATTACAGCCTAAGGATCTGCAGTCTCCAAACTAGGACTTTATTTAAAAAAAATTTTTTTTTGTTGTTATTTTTAGTTATTTGAGAGCGACAGAGAGAAAGAGGCAGATAGAGAGAGGGAGAGAGAGAATGGGTGCGCCAGGGCCTCCAGCCATTGCAAATGAACTCCAGATGTGTGCACTCCCTTGTGCATCTGGCTAACGTGGGTCCTGGGGAATCTAGCCTTGAACCGGGGTCCTTAGGCTTCACAGGCAAGTGTTTAACCGCTAAGCCATCTCTCCAGTCCCAAGCTAGGACTTTAAGTTTGTTTACATTTCTTCATTTCTTTATATGTCAAACTCTTTGGTTTTCCCAAGGTAGGGTCTCATTCTACCCCAGGCTGACCTGGAATTTCCTGTGTAGTCTCAGGGTGGCCTTGAATTTACAGCAATCCTCCTACCTCTGCCTCCCAAGGGATGGGATTAAAAGCATGTGGCACCACACTGTGCTAAACTTTATTTTTATTTTGTTTGGTTTTTCGAGATAGGGTTTTATGCTAGCCCAGGGTGACCTGGAATTCACTCTGTAGTCTCAGGGTGGCCTTGAATTTATGGCAGAGAGATGGCTTAGCAGTTAAGGTGCTTTCCCACAAAGCCTAAGGACCTAGTTTCAATTCCTCAGTATCCACATAAGCCAGATGCACAAGGTGGCACAGGTGTCTGGAGTGCATTTGCAGTGGCCAGAGGCCCTGATGTGCCCATTGTCTCTTTCTCTCTCTTTGCTTCTCTCTCAAATAAATAAAATATTTTAAAATATTTATTTATAGTAGGGCATGGTAGCACATGCCTTTAATCCCAGCACTCAGGAGGCAGAGGTAGGAGATAGGAGGATCACTGTGAGTTCGAGGCCACCCTGAGACTACTTAGTGAATTCCAGGTCAGCCTGAGCTAGAATGAGACCCTGCCTCAAAAAAAAAATATTATTAGTAAGAGGGGATAGAGAGAAAGAGGCAGACAGAGAGAGAGTGGGTGCACCAGGGCCACCAGCCACTGCAAACGAACTCCAGATACATGTGCCACGTTGTGCATCTGGCTTATCTGGGTCTTTTGGCTTTGAAGGTGGGTGCCTTAAACTTAAAGGCTAAGCCATCTCTATAGCCCAGACTTTATATTTTTTATATCTCTCCGTTCTTGTTCTGTATTTTCCTGTCTGTCTTTCATTATAGATATATATATATATATATATATTTTTTTTTTTTTTTTTTGAGGTAGGGTTTCACCTGAAATTCACTATGTAGTCTCAGGGTGGCATTGAACTCATGGTGATCCTCCTATCTCTGCCTCCTGAGTGCTGGGATTAAAGGCAGGCACCACCAAGCCCAGCTTCATTATAAATCTTAGTCAGAGTGGCAAAGAGATATTGTCCCACAGATGAAATGCTTTTCTGCCTTGAAATCTTCTCCATCATACACGGTAGTCCATTACTTTATTATTTATTTATTTTTTGTTTTTTTGAGGTAGGGTCTCACTCTAGCCCAGGCTGAATTGGATTTTTATCTTATTATTTTTATAATTTTTTTGTTTTTATTTTTCGAGGTAGGGTTTCACCCTAGTCCAGGTTGACTTGGAATAACTATGTAGTCTTAGGGTAGCCTCAAATTCATGGTGATCCTCCTACCTCTGCCTCCCACGTGCTGGGATTACAGGTGTGTGCCATCACACCCGGTTTATTATTATAATTTTATTTTATTTTTGTTTTGTTTTTTTTGAGGTAGAGTTTCACTCTAGCCTAGGCTGACCTGGAATTTACTATGTAGTCCCAGGGTAGCCTCAAATTGATGACGATCCTCCTACCTCTGCCTCCCAAGTGCTGGGATTAAAGGGATGAGTCACCATGTCTGGCAAGAATCTTTATTTTTTAATTTTTATTTATTTGAGAGAGAAAATGGGTGTGCCAGGGCTTCTGGCCACTATAAATGAACTCTAGACACATGTGCCACCATGCGCCTATGTGGACTCTGGGGAATCAAACCTGAGTCCTTAGGCTTCACAGGCAAGCACCTTAACTGCTAAGCCATCTCTTCAGCCCTTTCTTTTATTTATTTATTATTTATTTATTTATTTATTTATTTTTAGGTAGGGTCTTACTCTAGCCCAGGCTGATCTGGAACTCATCCTGTTGTCCAGACTGGACTTAAACTCATATCAATCCTTTTACCTAAGCCTCCCTCCTAACCTAGGCCTCCCAAGGGCTGGTATTAAAGGCATGCACCACCACATCTGGCTTTAGTCCATCACTTAAAAAAAAAATTCCATGGGGCTGGAGAGATGGATTAATGGATAAGGTGCTTGCCTGCAAAGCCAAAGGACCCACCTGGTCGGATTCCCCATGATCCACATAAGCCAGATGCACAAGGTGGTGCAAGCCTCTGGAATTCGTTTGCCACAGCAACAATACTACTACTCCTACTAATTTTATTACTAATTTTGATGTCATCATCTTTTCCTCCTATTATGATGGTCTTGTGTAGGTAGTGTCAGGCACTGTGAGGTCATGGATATCCAGGCCATTTTCTGTCTGGGGGGAGCACGTTGTAAGGAGTCCTACCCTTCCTTTGGCTCTTACATTCTTTCTTCCACCTCTTCCGCAATAGACCCTGAGCCTTGGAAGGTGTGATAGAGATATTGTAGTACTGAGCACTCCTGTCACTTCTTTCCAGCACCATGATGCCTTCTGTAATTTTCTTTTTCCTTTTTTTTTTTTTGTTTATTTTCATTTATTTATTTGAAAGCAACAGAGAGAGAAAGAAAGACAGAGAGAGAGAGAGAGAGAGAGAGAGAAAATGGGCATGCCAGGGCCTCCAGCCACTGCAAACGAATTCCAGAGCATATATTACCTTGTGCATCTGGCTTATGTGGGTCCTGGGGAATTGAGCCTCGAACTGGGGTCCTTAGGCTTCACAGGCAAGCGCTTAACCACTAAGCCATCTCTCCAACCCTTTTTATTTATTTATTAGAGGGAGAGAGGAGAGAGAGAGAACGGGCATGTACCTACAGGGCCTGTAGCCATCGCAAATGAACTACAGACGCATGTGCCACCATGTGCATCTGGCTTACATGGAACCTGAAGAACCTGGGTCTTTAGGCTTCCCAGGCAAGCACCTTAGGCACTAAACCATCTCTCCAGCCCTCCTGCTAATTTTCTGTATCAGTCAGTTTCTCTTTGCTGGAACAGAGTACTTGATGAAAATCAGTTTAAGGGAAGAAAGGTTCATTTCAGCTTACAGTTCTAGGTTATATTCCATGGTGGAGGGGGAGGTACAGTCATGGGGGCTTGAGTCAGTTGCTCACATTCAGCCCACAGTGAAGAAGCAGACAGCAATGAATACTGCTGGTTTGGTAGTTCTCTCCTTTAGTTTCATTTATTCAGGTTTTTTTAGCCAGGCAAGGTGGCATACTTCTTTAATCCCAGCACTTGGGAGGCAGAAGTAGGAGGGCTACCATGAGTTCAAGACCATCCTGAGAGTACATAATGAATTTCAGGTCGGCCTGAGCTAGAGTGAAATCCCACCTCAAAAAATGGTGTTTTTTTGTTTGTTTGGTTTGGTTTGGTTTGGTTTTTCAAGGTAGGGTCTCACTCGAGCCAAGGCAGATCTGGAGTTCACTATGTATGTTTATGGGATTAAAGGTGTGCGCCACCATGCCCAGCTCACTTTTCTTTCTTAACTTTGTTTTGGAGGCTGGAGAGAAGGCTTAGAGGTTAAAGCGCTTGCCTGCAAAGCCAAAGGTCCTCGGTTCGATTCCCCAGGATCCATGTAAGCCAGATGCGCAAGGTGGCACATGCATCTGGAGTTCCTTTGCAGTGGCTGGAAACCGTGGTTCTTTCTCTAACTCTCTCTCTCTCTCTCAGCCTCTTTCCCTCTCTCAAATAAATAAATATAAATCTTAAAAAATTAAAACTTTGTTTTGTTTTGCAGGAGAGTCTCACTCTAACCCAGGCTGATCTAGAACTCATTCTGTAGCCAAGGCTGGCCTAGAACTCATGGTGACCCACCTACCTTAGCCTACTAATCGTTGGGATTTAAGATGTGTGCCACCATGCCTGGATGGTGTCACTTTTTAAAAAATTATATTTTATAATTAACAACTTCCATGATTGTATATATCCCATGGTAATTCCCTCCCTTCCCTCCACTTTCCTCTTTGAACCTCCACTCCCCTACTAGCCCAGGATAACCTGGAATTCATTATGTAGTTTCAGGGTGGCCTTAAACTCATGGCAGTCCTCTTACTTCTGCCTCCCAAGTGCTGGGATTAAAGGCATGCAACACCATGCCTGGCTTGGTGTCACTTTTAAAAGAAATATTTAATTTATTTGTTAGAGAGAGGGAGGGAATGTGCACACCAGGGCCTCTAGCCTCTGCAAAGGAACTCCAGACACATGCACCACCACGTGTATCTGGCTTACATGGGTTCTGGAGAGTCGAACCTGGGTCCTTAGGTTTCATAGGCAAGCGCCTTAACCACTAAGCCATCTCTCTAGCCTTGGTGTCACTTTTTTTTTTTTTTTTTTTGGTTTTTCAAGGTAGGGTCTCACTCTAGTCCAGGCAGACCTGGAATTCACTGTGTAGTCTCAGGGTGGCCTTGAACTCATGGTGATCCTCCTACCTCTGCCTCCCGAGTGCTGGGATTAAAGGCATGTACCACCACGCCCGGCTCCTGGTGTCACTTTTAACCATTAGAGCATTATTTTATTTCTTTTTAAAAATATTTTATTTATTTGACAGAGAAAGAGGGGGAGAGAGAGAGAATGGGCATGCCAGGGCCTCCAGCCACTGCAAATGAACTCCAGACCTATGCACCCCACTGTTCATCTGTCTAACGTGGGTCCTGGGGAATCGAAACTGGGTCCTTTGGCTTTACAGGGAAATGCCTTAACTGCTAAGCCATCCCTCCAACCCAAACATTTTAAAAAATATTTTTTTAAGTTTTTAAAACTTTTTATTTTTATCTATTTATTAGAGACAGAGAGAGGGAGAGGAGAGAATGAACGACAGACAGTGCAAATGAACTCCAGACGCAAGCACTATCTTGCGCATCTGGCTTACATGGGGCCTGGAGAATCAAACCTGGGTCCTTTGGCTACATAGGCAAGTGCCTAGAGTGCTAAGCCATCTCTCCAGCCCTATTTTATTTCTTTTTACTCTTTTTTTCAGCCCCTGTCTTGTTCTAAATCTGCTGTTTCTTCAGCCCTCTAGTACAATTGCTGTCTTCCAGATTGCAGGCCATTAAGCTCAGGATAGCATTGTCTGAGGGGTATCAGCCATTTCCATCAACACCAACACCTGTGTCCAACCCCAGACGCCCTCTCAGCCTCCAGGTCAAGCATGACCCAGTCCTGCTATAACCACTACTCCCTCCCCTCTCCAAAACACAGCTCAAGCCTTTTATGCCGGTAGCCCCATGGCAGATCAGCAGTACTAACCAGCCCTGCCTCACCTGTCAGCACTGAAAAGTTCCTCAGTGATGTGACCTTGCTGATCTGCCCTGGGGTAATAGGGAATGTATAGCGATGCATGCCAGGGGGTAAGCCCTCTTTGCTGCCCATTCATCTCTCCTGAACTTCCAGGTCCTGGTAAATTTCCCCTGACCCCTACTCCCACAAGGGCTCTCTCCTTCCTCCCTCCATATAGCAGGAGCTCTCTGTACTTTCTTTCCTCTCTAAATCCCTTTTCACATTTCTTCCAGGCCCATCACATGGGCTCTCAGACTATGTGGGTGTATCCATTTTCCTTCCCTTGGTTTTATACTTCTCTCAATAAATGTAATTATTTAATAAGAAAGAGGCAATGTATAGACAAAAAGACCCAAAATAAAAAGCAAATTTATGCCCAGCGTGGTAGTGCACGCCTTTAAGCCCAAGATGCAGAGGTAGGAGGATTGCTGTGAGTTCTAGTTCACCGTAAGACTACATAGTGAATTCTAGGTCAGCCTGGGCTAGAGTGAGAACCTTCCTCAAAAAAAAAAAAAAAAAAAAGTAAGTAAAAGGAATTATGGGGCTGGAGAGATGGTTTAGCGGTTATTAAGCCACTTGCTTGCAAAGCCAAAGGAGCCAGGTTCTATTTCCTGGTACTCACATAAAGCTAGATGTACAAGTGGCACAGGCCGCCAGCAGGAAGAACGACAACAGGATTCTTCTCAAGCACACTTTATTGGGAGCTCCAAACTGAAAGAGAGAAGGACCCCAACCCTACTGAGCGCCAAGCTTATATACTTGTGGTCATGTGGATGTGAAGCGTCGTCTGATTGGCTTAAGTCTCATCAGACGACTTTGCATCACCCAATCGGAATAGGTGAGCAGCCATGTTAGGATAACGTCATATGCTCATGTGCAGACGATTAGGATACAAAAGCAGTAAATAAGCTGAGGTAGCAAAGCCTGAGGAAGCCAGCGCGGCTTCCCACAGAGGTCATTTACAGTGGCTAGAGGTCCTGATGCACCCATTCTTTCTCTTTTATCTGCCTCTTTCCCTTTCTCACCCTCAAAAAAGCAAAAGATAAATAGGGCTGGAGGGATGACCTAGCAGTTAAGGTGTTTGCCTGGAAAGCCAAAGGACCCAGGTTCGATTCCCCAAACCCATGTTAGCCAGATGCACAAGGGGATGCACGTGTCTGGAGTTCATTTGCACTCTCTCTCCCTATTTAAGAAATAAGTAAATAAAAATAAAATATTTTTAAAAAGATAAATAAAAACAAAGAAAAAGGAATTATGTATTCACTGTAGTGTTGATGGATAGGTTTAGTCAAGAGGGTCTTCCTGGAAAAGGTGTGTTCTGAGTCTCTACTTGAAGCTATTGGTGGAGAATGGCAGTGACATGACAGGAGGTGCAGGAAATGAACTAGGAAAGGTTTGAATGGCAGCAATGATCCATTTAATTAGTAGGGAGATAGCAAGTAAATTGGCTTTGCAGGCCTACTGGACCTTAGGGATTCTGAAGTAGTTAACTCAGTTAAGACAGAGTATTAATGAGGTCACAGCTGAATCATGCATCCCAGTTAACTTTTTTTTTTTTAAATATTTTTGGTCATTTTTTATTTATTTTTTTATTTGAGAGCGACAGACAGAAAGACAGATAGAGAGAGAGAGAGAGAATGGGTGCTCCAGGGCTTCCAGCCACTGCAAATGAACTCCAGACGCGTGCACCCCCTTGTGCATCTGGCTAACGTGGGACCTGGTGAACCGAGCCTTGAACCAGGGTCCTTAGGCTTCACAGGCAAGTGCTTAACCACTAAGCCATTTCTCCAACCTTTTTTTTTTTTTTTTTTTTTTTTTTTGAGATAGGGTCTCACTCTAGCTCAGGCTGACCTGGAATTTGCTATGTAGTCTCAGGGTGGCCTCAAACTCACGGTGAACCTCCTACCTCTGTCTCCCAAGTGCTGGGATTAAAGGTATGCACCACCATGCCTGGCACCAGTTAATCTCTTTTACCCAACTAGATCCTTACTCCTCACATATGTGAGTCCTTACAGGAGATGAACCAGATGGCAGTGAGGCTGGAATGAGTCAATGTCTCTTCAAAGTCATATGCCCCTCACAAAACTATTTGAAGTAGAAGGAGATTGTGTACTATGGTACTGGAGAAGGGGGATGAGAATTAGGACACTCCTGGTAAACTAATGGAAAAAAATATGTTAGGAGAAAAAAAAAAAAAAAGAAATGGGCTGGAAATATGGCTCAGCAGTTAAAGTGCTTACTTGCAAAACCTGACATCCCAGGTTTGATTCCCTAGTACCCACATAAAGCCAGATGCACAACGTGGCTCATGAATCTGGAATTTGTTTTCAGTGGCAAGAAGACCTGGTATACACATTCCCCACCACCCCATTCTCTTTTTTTCTTTTCATTTTTGTTTTTTTGAGGTAGGGTCTCACTCTAGTCCAGGCTGACCTGGAATTCATTATGTAGTCTCAGGCTGGCTTTCAACTCATGGTGATCCTCCTACCTCTGCCACTTGAGCTGTCTTTCTCTCTTGCAACTTGCAAATTACTAATAAATGAAATTTTGTAAAATGTTTTTATTGAAAGCTAGGTCTTTAATCCCAGTACTTGGGAGGCAAAGGTAGGAGAATCACCATGAGTTCAAGGCCAGCCTGAGACTATGCAGTGAATTCCAAGTCAGCCTGGGCTAGAGTGAGGCCTTACCTCGAAAAACCAATATGTATATATGTAAATTTACTTATTTGCAAGGAGAGAGAGAGAGAGAGAGAATGGGTGTATCAGGCCCTCCAGCCATTGCAAAGGAACTTTAGATGCGTGCGCCACTTTGTGCATCTGGCTTTACATGGATACTGGGGAATCAAACATGGGCAGTCAGGCTTTACAGGCAAGTCTCTTAACCACTGAGCCATCACCTCCAGCCCACATATACAATTTTTTTTTAAAAAATAAAACCATTTTGTATGTGGGAGTTTCCTGACACCCGCCCCAAATAGGTGGAAGAAAGGGAACAAAAGGTGGGTAACAAAACATTCATTGTGTTTTTGGAGGTAAGGTCTTACTCTATCCCTGTCAGACCTGGAACTCACTCTAGTCTAAGGCTGGCTTCAAACTCACAGTGATCCTACCTCTACTTCCATGTGCTGGGATTAAAGGCATGTGCCACCATGGCCTGGCTTTCAGAACAGTTTATTAGTAGTAGCAGTAGTAGTATTTATTTGAGAGAGAGAATGGGCACACCAGGGCCTTTAGCCACTGCAAACAAACTCCATATGCATGTGCCACCTGGTGTATCTGGCTTACATGCATCCTGGGGAATTGAACCTGGGTTCTTGGGCTTCAAAGGCAAGTGCCTTAACCACTAAGCTATCTCTCCAGTCCTCAGAACAGTTTTTTAAAAGGGGTTAAGGGCTGGGGGGAGAGGGGGCTCAGTGGTGGAGCACATACTTCTTAGGGTGCGTGAGGCTATGGGTTCAATGCTCCGACCAAAAACCCGGAGGGGCAAGATCACCACTATTTAGATAAAATTTTATCACATAACTAAATGATATTTCTGTGTTACTTATTGATATTTGTTTATTTTATTTTTTGTTTGTTTTGTCTTTTGAGATAAGGTCTCACTCTAGCCCAGGCTGACCTGAATTCACTATGTAGTCTCAGGTTGGCCTTGAACTCATGGTAATCCTTCTACCTCTGCCTCGTAGGTACTGGGGAATCAAGCCCAGATTCTTAGGCTTTTCAGGCAAGCACCTTAGACACTGAGCCATCTCTCCAACCCCACGACTGTCTTTTTTAATATTTTATTTATTTACTTATTTGAGAAGTGGGGGAGAGAAAGAGAGAGAGAATGGCTGCACCAGGGTCTCTAACCACAGCAAATGAATTCCAGATGCAGACTCATGCACCACTTTGTACATCTGGTTTACGTGGGGACTGGGGACTGAGGAGTTGAACTGGGGCTCTTAGGTTTCACAGGCAAAAGCCTTATTAAGCATAAGCCCTATTTCACTTTTTTTTTTTTTTTTTTTGAGGTAGTCTCATTCTAGCCCAGGCTGACCTGGAATTCACTATGTAGCCTCAAGGTGGCTTCAAACTCATGGAAATCCTCTTATGTCTGCCTTCCAAATGCTGGGATTAAAGGCATGTGCCACCATGCCCTGCTCTATTTCATTTTTATAACGAGCAATTGCTTTCACCTTGAATCATGGAAAGCAGTACAGCAGTACTCACTGGGTTTTTGCCTAATGCCTCATCCTTCATTGAGTGTACATTTTTCCAATGATGGGTCTTTCCACTGAAAGTAAATTTTGGGGTTGGGAAGGTGGTTTAGTGGGTAATGGGCTTGTTATATTTAGTTCAGATCCTTTGAACTCACATAAAAACTGGACACTTGCTGGGGTATGGTGGCACATGCCTTTAATCCCAGCAATCAGGAGGCAAAGGTAGGAAGACCACTGTGAGTTGAAGGCCACCCTGAGACTACATGACTACAGAGTGAATTCCAGGTCAGCCTTAGCTAGACTGAAACCCTACCTTGAAAAACCAAAAAGAAAACAAAAGACACTATAGGCACAAGACTTTAATCTTTAATCTCAGCACTTAGAGGACAAAATAGGAAGATCACTGGGTGTTTAAATTCCAGGTCAGCCTAGGCTAGAGCAAGACCCTAACTTGAAAAACCAAAACAAAGGAACAAACAAACCAAGAAACAAAAAAACTGGATACTTTGATTTGGCCTCTTATATTTACTTGGCTAGACATGGTGATTCACAACTGTAATCTTAACACTTTGGAAACTGAGGCAGGAGGATCAATTGGGTTACATGGCAAGTAGCAGGCCAGCCTGGGCTACACAGCTAGATCTCATTCAAAATTAAAAAAATCTTGGAGAGGTAGGAGGATGACTGGGAGTTTATAACTAGCCTGGGATTGACTAGCAAGTCTGTCTCAAAAAATAAAAATTGGAAAAAATGGAGCCTGGCGTGGTGGCACTTAGGAGGCAGAGTGAGTTCAAGGCCACCCTGGGCTAGTGCAAGTCCCTACTTCCACCCCCCCCCAAAAAATACAGGACTTCAGGGGTGCAACAGTGGCATTTCTGTTATGGGGGAAACCAACAGCTCTCTAATTGGACTGGAGGCCACTCCACAGGAGGGAACACATGCCTTGTACTAAAAACCTAGTCAAAAGCCTATGGCAGGAGAGATCATGAGCCCTAGGGGAGTAACCTGTGTTTTCTGGCTAAATGCATATATTATGTTCACAAAACTGTCCTGTAAGCACTTCTCTTAACATCTCTCTATATATACATATATACATACATACATATATATTTATATATATACATATATATATATGTATAAATATTTTACATTTATTTACTTATTTGACAGAGAAAGAGGGAGAGAGAGAATATGAGTGGGCGCACCAGGGCCTTCAGCCACTGCAAATGCACTCCAGACACATATGCTCCCAGTGCATCTGGCTAACGTGGGTCCTGGGGAATTGAACCTGGGTCCTTGGTTTTGCAGGCAAATGCCTTAACTGCTAAGCCATCCCTCCAGCCCCATACCAATATATTAATGCTATGCTTCTCTTACTTTTGGTTAGGGAAGCTTCCCTTTTCAGATGGTGGTGACCACTGGGATGACTAAAAGGCAGGGTGCTGAGAAGTGGCCTGCTCCATGGGAGGGAACACATCCCTGATACTGAAAACGTACAACAGGGGTAGTCATGAGTCCTAGGGGTGTAACGTCTGCTGCTGTCTGGCTATAAGTATATACTATACTCACCAAACTGCCCAGTAAGCACTTCTCTTAATGTTCATACCCATATATTAATGCTACTGTTACTTTTGGTAAGAAAACCTTCTCTTTTCAGATGACAGTGACCTTGGGATGATTCACAAGGCATCATGGTGCTGAGAAGAAGTGACAGAGGAGTGCTCAGCAGTGAAATATCTCTATCACATCTTCCAAGGCTCAGGGTCCATTGCGGAAGAAGTGGCAGAAAGAATGTAAGAGCCAAAGGAAGGGTAGGACTCCTTACAACATGCTCCTACAGACACAAATGGTCTGGATATCCATGACCTCACAGTGCCTGACACTACCTACACAAGACCATCATAATAGGAGGAAAAGATTATGACATCAAAATAAAAGAGACACTGATTGAGAGGGGGAGGGGATATGATGGAGAGTAGAGTTTCAAAGGGGAAAGTGGGGGGAGGGAGGGAATTACCATGGGATATGGTTTACAATTACGCAAGTTGTCCAAAAAAAAATATATATATATATATATTGGCTTTTCAAGGTAGGGTCTCACTGTATCCCTGGCTGACCTGGAATTCACTATGTAGTCTCAGGGTGGGCTCAAACTCACAGCGATCCTCCTAACTCTGCCTCCCAAGTGTTGGGATCAAAGGCGTGTGCCACCATGCCCAGCTAATAAAAAAAAATTGTATAAAAAATTAAAAAAAAAAGTAAATATGGCTCTTCCCTGACTTTTGTTTTGAAAAAGAATCTTGCTACGAAGCTGTGGCTAGCCTACTTGCTATGAAGCCTAGGTTGTCCAGCCTTGAACTTAAAAAAAAATTTAATAGGCAGTTTATTTTAAATTTATTTTATTATTTATGAGAGAGAGAGAGGGAATTGGTGTGCCAGGGCCTCTGGGTACTGCAATTGAACTCTAGATGTGTGTACCATCTAGTACATATGTGCGGCTTTGTGCATATGGATCACCTTGTACATTGGGCTTTAGGGGGTGCTGGGAGCCGAATCTGGGTCCTCAGGCTTGGCAAGGAAATGCCTTAACCATAAAGCCATCTCTCCAGGCCCTATTTTATTTTTATTTGAGGAGGAGGAAGAGAGTGAGGATAAATGAATACACCAGGGCCTGTAGCCACTGCAAAGGAACTCCAGAGGCTTGTGCCACCTCGTGCAGTTGGCTTTACCAGGGTACTGGGGAACTGAACGTAGGCCATCAGGCTTTACAAGAAAGGGCCTTTCACTCCTGAGTCATCTCTCCAGCCCAGCCTCGAACTTTTGATAATCCTCTTGTCTTGGCCTCCAACTTTTTTTTTTTTTTTTGGTTGGGGGGTTAGGTCTCACTGTAGCCCAGGCTGACCTGGAATTCACTATGTAGTCTCAGGGTGTCCTTGAACTCATGGTGATCTTCCTACCTCTGCTTCCCAAGTGCTGAGATTAAAGGCGTGAGGCACCACGTCCGGCTTTCCAACTTCTTCTCATAAAGATTACAAGGGGAAATTCTGCCTTTTGGGAGGCTGAGGCAGGAGAATCTATTTCAGACCAGTCTGCACTGAGGAGTGACATTCTGCACCAGAACAACGAACAGAGCTCCTCACCGCCGCCGCAGGCGTAGGTTCGGAGGAGCTGGGGACATCTGCTGTTGTCACGCTCGCGAGGTCGCTCCTGGGCCAACGCTTCGGGTCCTGTGACCGCAGGCTCGCCAAGTAGTTTCTGCCCGGCGACCTCGTTCCCCTGAGAGCCAGCTCCTCCGCACGCCCAACGCCCTCCTCCTCCGGAGACTACATCTCCCGGCAGGCAGCGTGGCCCCTTCCTGCCTCCCTCTCCCGCTCCCCGGCCCCGGCCGCGGCGTGACGTGAAGGTTCCGGGAGCCGCGGGCTTCAGTTCTAAGCCACCCGGCGGGCCGCGCAGGCGGGGTGCAAGGGCGAGAGGAGCCGCGGCCCCGCGCGCCGCCCCCGCGCTCCCGGGCGCCGCGCCCTCCCTCCGTCCGGGCCGCCGTCCTCGTCTCTTCTCCCTCGTGGGCCGCGCGGAGCCCGCAGCCGGCCGCACCAAGGCCCAGGGCGCCGGGGAGGGCCGCGCGCATGGCCTCCGCGGGCGCTCGGCGGCTCCCGGCCGCCCGGGGCTGCTGCAGCTTCTCGCTCCGCGCGAGCGCGCGCCGGGCCCCGCCTTCGAGCCCTCGGCTCCGGCCGCCGCGACCAATGAGGTGAGGAGGGAGGCGCGGGCGTCCGCGGCGCGGGGAACGGGGGGTCGCCGGGCTCCTAGGACGATCCGCGGGTCGCCCGACGGCCCCTGGGCTTGCAGGCGCTCTCGGAGCCGGTGGCCGTGGTGTCCCGGGAGCCCGAGTGCATCTTAGAAGGAGAATGCTTGTGCAAGCTGTACCCTCGGGGTGGGTGCCGCTTCTCTGCCCTCGAGGGCACCCCCGAACGTTCGCTGATCTGGAGGGCCCTCCTGGGGGAGGTGGGGACTGTGACACTTCCCGAGGTTTTGCTTGAGCCGAAGCCGCGGCCCCCGGCAAAACCGACGCATCGGACGGGCCCTTCTTTTTCCCCACCCTGGCTGGCCCTGTCCTCAATTGCCCTCGACCTTTCGCACTCGTGACTGCTTGGCCAGAGAGGCCGGCAAGCTGCAGCAGGTGCTGAAGGGGAAAAAGCATGTCTCAACGACCTTTCCTCCTGGATGCGCCCCTCTTCCCCTTCAAATGGCTGAATACAAAAAAAAAAAAAAAAAAAAAAAAAAAGCTTCGTGACGCTGTTGCTTCTTTTCTTCTGGCCTTAGGTTTCTGATTTCCTGCAATCTCCTCTTGCCACGGACTGCTCCAGTCTTGGCGGCGGAGGCTGGCCTACCTCCCAGTCGTTCTTTCATGGGCTTTGCCCCCTTCACTAACAAGCGAAAGGCTTACTCGGAACGTAGGATCATGGGGTGAGCAGTCTCCTCTTCCCATCCAAAGCAATGATCATATCCACTCTATAACGGTTCTGATAGTGGACAAGATTACAAGATTCATCCCTGGCCATCCACAAACAGGAATATTGCTGATCCGGTCTCTTAAGAATTTTTTTAAAAAAAAACAACTTTATTAGCATTTTCCATGATTATCAAAAAAAATCCCATGGTAATTCCCTCCCTCCCCCCCACACTTTCCCCTTTGAAATTCCATTCTCCATCATATTACCTCCCCATCTCAATCATTTCTTAAGACTTTTTTAAAAAATATTTTATTTATTTATTTGAGAGAGAGAGGAAGAGTCAGAGAGAATGGACGTGCCAGAACTTTCACCCACTGCAAACGAACTCCAGACGCATGCACCCCTTGTGCATCTGGTTTACGTGGGTCTTGGGGAATCGAACCTAGGTCCTTCGGCTTTGCAGGCAAACACCTTAACCACTAAGCCATTTCCCCAGCCCGACTTTTGTTTTTTAATTTTTGTTTATTTGAGTGAGAGCGTCAGAGAGAGAAAGAGGTAGAGAGAGAGAGAATGGGCACCAGGGCCTCCAACCACTGCAAATGAACTCCAGATGCATGCGCCACCTTGTAAGTCTGGCTTACATGAGTCCTAGGGAATTGAGTCTCGAACCTGGGCCCTTAGGCTTCATAGGCAAGCGCTTAACCACTAAGCTATCCCTCCAGCCCATGTAGCCCAGTCTGGCTTTAAACCTGCTATGTACTTGAGGATGACCTTGACCTTTTGATCCTTTTGTCCTGTATGGTGACTTTAGGTATGTTACTATGCTGGTTTTATGCAATACTGGGTAATGAACCCAGGATATTGGGCTATATTCCCAGCTCTGGTTTATGTTTTCTTTGAGGGTACCACTATGTACAGTCTTGACTGGCCTGAAATGCACTAGGTAGACCAGGCTAGCCCTTAACTTGCAGTGACTTCTGCTTCACTCTCTTGAGTGATAAAATTACAGGCAAGCACTGGCAAGATAGATACCATCTCAAAACAAAAGTTCAAAGTGGGGCCTGGTAGCATAAGCCTGTAATCCCAGCATCTTGGGAGGCTGAGGTTGAAGAACTGAAGTTCCAAGGCCTCCCTGGGCTACAAAGTGACTTTAAGGCCATCCTGGGTAACTGAGTGAGACCCTGACTCAAAATAAAAAGTAAGAAGAGTAGAGAATGCAGCTTAGTGGTAGGGCATGTGCCTTATTCTGTAGGTACCAATCCCTGTACTCCTAGCATTCCAGAGGCTGAGAGGGGAAGATCCTCATTCCAGCCAATTAGTCTGGGATACAGGGTGCATTTGGACCTTGTGTCAGAAAAAAAAAAAAAAAAAGAGAGAGAAAGAGAAAGAAAGGGAGAGACAGGGGGTGGGGGAGACACTGGGTGTGGTGGTGGAAGCCTTTAATCCTAGCGTGAAAGAAGCAAAGTAGGAGGATCCCTGGGAGTTCAAGGTAGTTTCAGATTTCAAAGGGTTTTCACTCTAGTGCAGGCTGACCAGGAATTCACTATGTAGTCTCAGGGTGGTCTGAAACTCATGGGGGATCCTCCTACCTCTGCTTCCCTGGGCTTGAAGGCATGAGCCACCACTCCTAGGGTCTCTAGCCCACTGGAAGTGAACTCTAGACACATGCAGTACCTTATGTATCTGGTTTATGTGGGCCCTGGAGCATTGAACCAAGGACTTTTGGCTTTCTTTGTAGGCAAGCTCCTTAACCACTAAGGGATCTCTCTGGCCTTAGTCATTTTTATTTTTTTTTGATGTAGGGCCTCACTCTAGCCCAGGCTGACCTGGAATTCACTATGTCGTTTCAGGGTGGCCTTGAACTCAAGGTGATCTTCCTACCTCTGCCTCCCAAGTGCTGGGATTAAAGTCATGTGCCACCATGCCCGTTGTAGTCTTTTTTATTTTTAATATTTTTGGTTCACTTTTATTTATTTATTTGAGAGTGACAGAGTGAGAGAGAGAGAGAGAGAGAGAGAGGGGCAGATAGATAGAGAATGGGTGCACCAGGGCTTCCAGCCACTACAATGAACTCCAGTTGCATGCACCCCCTTGCGTATCTGACTAATGTGGGTCTTGGGGAATCGAACCTTGAACCAGAGTCCTTAGGCTTCACAGGCAAGTGCTTAACCACTAAGCCATCTCTCCAGCCCAGTCTTGTTATTTTTGAGACAGGGTCTCATACATTCCAGAGTAGTCTCAAACTCACTATGTATCCAAGGATGACACTGACCTTTTTCTTTTTGATTTTTCGAGGTATGCCCTGGCCCTTTTTTTTTTTTTTTTCTAGGTAGGGTGTCACTCTAGCTCAGGCTGACCTGGAATTCACTGTGTAGACTCAGGGTGGCCTTGAACTTGTGGTGATCCTCCTATCTCTGCCTCCCGAGTCCTGAGATTAAAGGCATGTGGCACCATGCCACTGCAAATAAATTCCAGATGTATGTGCCACTATGAGCGTCTGGCTTATGTGGGACCTAGAGAGTAGAACCTGGGTCCTTAGGCTTCGCAGGCATGCACCTTAATGGCTAAGCCATCTCTCCAGCCACTCACCCTGTTCTTTTGAAAAAAAAAATGTTATCTTCTTATATGTTATTATATTCTGTCTTCCTGTTTCTCTCAAATATTAAATAAAAATATTAAGGGGCTAGAGAGATGGCTTAGCAGTTAAGGCACTTGCCAGTGAAGCCTAAGGATTCAGGTTTGATCCCCTAGTACCCACATAAGGCAGATGCACAACGTGGTACATGTGCTGGATTTTTGTTGTTTTGTTTGTTTTTGTTCAAGTAGGTGATAGGGTCTCACTCTAGCTCAGGCTCATCTGGAGTTTACTCTGTAGTCTCAGGGAGGCCTCAAACTCACTGCGATCCTCCTACCTCTGCCTCCCAAGTGTGCCACTACACCTGGCTTTATTATTATTTTTATTAGTTAGAAAAAAAGAGAAAGCTGGCATGGTGGTGCATGCTTTAATCCCAGCACTCAGGAGGCAGAGGTAGGATTGCTGTGACTTTGAGGCCACCCTGAGGTAGAGTGAGACCCTACCTTGAAAGAGAGAGAGAGAGAGAGAATGGGCACATCAGGGTCTCTAGCCACTGCAAATAAAACTCCAGATGCATGCGCCACCATGTGTATCTGGATTACATGAGTACTGGGGAATTGAACGTGGGTTCTTAGGCTTTGTAGGCAAGTGCCTTAACTGCTAAGCCATCTCTGCAGCCTGATAAAAGTATTGTTTTGTCCCCCCACCCCACCCCACGTTAGGTTTCATACTAGCCCAGGTTGACCTGGAATTTACTATGTAGTCTCAGGGTGGCCTCAAATTCACGGCAATCCTCCATCCTCTACCTCCCGAGTGCTGGGATTAAAAGCGTGCTTCACCATGCCTGGCTGATCACAGAGACATGAATGTTTGCTTTTGACAAATCATTCACCCAATCTTTAGGATGTCTAGTTTCCAAAGGTGTGTGGTTAGTGGGTGAAGGTATTAACTGAGGGCCAATGGCAGGGAGGAACCTGACCCAGATGGCAGTGCCTTGGCCTGATTCCTCTTCTCCTAGGTACTCAATGCAAGAGATGTTTGAGGTGGTGTCCAATGTCCAGGAGTATCGTGAGTTTGTGCCATGGTGTAAGAAGTCACTGGTGGTATCCAGCCGTAAGGGTCACCTCAAAGCTCAGTTGGAGGTTGGCTTTCCACCTGTCTTGGAACGTTATACCTCTGCAGTCTCCATGGTCAAACCTCACATGGTCAAGGTGAGGTCTGTCTGGAGGAATGCACCAGTAAGGTTTTTGTGTTCCTTAGCATCTTAACTTTTAAGGAGTATTTTGCCTTTTTTCTTTCTTGCATGTTGTGTATGCAGTGTGCTTGCATGCTCATATGGATGCATTTGTTCAAGTGCATGCTCACGTGTGCATGTATGTGTGTAGGCCAGAGGTCAATGTTATCTTCCTCTACTGTTCTACACTTTCCTCCCAACCTGCTTTTTTCAAGTCAGGGTCTCACTCTCGCCCAGGCTGACCTGGAACTGTAGTTCCAGACTGGCCTCAAACTCAGTGATCCTCCTTTCTCATCCTCCCAAGTGCTGGGCTTAAAGTCATGCCCCACCATGCCTGACTTCCACCCTTTTTTTTTGTGGGGGGGGAGAGGGTATATATATATATATAATGTGTCTACCTGATATCTTCTATGACTCTTCAGTGACCATGCCCTAGTTTTTAAAATTTTTATTATTTATTGAGTGTGAGGGGTCAAATAAGGTCTTCATGGTTGCATAGGAAGTGCTCTGTGATCACTAACCCATCTCCCTCATCTGTCCACCTTATTTTTTTGAGACGGGGTCTTTCACTGAGCCTGGAGCTAACCAATTTGGCTACTCATACTAACCAGCAAGCCTCAGGGATCCTCTTGTCTCTACCTTCACACAGGGATTACAAGTGTCTACTAACTACCACATCCAGTATGTAAGCACCATGTAAATAGGTGCTTGGATCTAAACTCATCAGCCTGGGCTAGAGTGAGGCCCTACCTCGAAAAACAACAACAAAAAATTATATATAATTTGAGAGGCAGGTAGAGGGAGAGAGAGAATGGGCACACTAGGGTCTCTGTAGCCACTGCAAATGAAGTTCAGATGCATGTGCCACTTTGTGCAACTGGTTTAAGTGGGTCCTGGGGAATCAAACTGGGGTTCTTTGCAAGCACACACCTTAACTGCTAAGCCACCTCTCCAGCCCACAGTAAGCATTTTTTTTTTTTAAATTTATTTATTTGAGAGCGACAGACACAGAGAGAAAGACAGATAGAGGGAGAGAGAGAGAATGGGCACGCCAGGGCTTCCAGCCTCTGCAAACGAACTCCAGACGCGTGCGACCCCTTGTGCATCTGGCTAACGTGGGACCTGGGGAACCGAGCCTCGAACCGGGGTCCTTAGGCTTCACAGGCAAGCGCTTAACCGCTACGCCATCTCTCCAGCCCCACTGTAAGCATTTTATCCAGTGATCCTTCTCCTTAACTTTGGTCCTTGTTTATGACTTTTTTTCTTTGTTGCAGTAGGGTCTTGCACTAGCCCAGGCTGACCTGGAATTCACTATGTTGTCTCAGGGTGGCCTTGAACTCATGGCGATCCTCCTACCTCTGCTTCCCGAGTGCTTGGATTAAAGACGTGCCCCACCACGCCCAGCTGTAATGACTTTTATTTCTACAAGTTATGTATTTCCCTAATATAAAAGGAAAGGAAAATAGCCTTTAAACCCTCTAAACCAGACACGGTATATGGGAGGAATGGCATATATTTCAGACTTACAGATCCAGGGGACGTTTCATAATGGCAGAAGAAACTGGGCCCTTTACCAAATCCATAGAGAAACCCACCAGCAGCAGCACAAGTATTTACAATGAACAGCCAGACAACAGGGACCCAGGCAGAACTCAAGTTCTTAGCCTACTGGAGGCTGGAGTTCAGACCCACCCCCAGTGACACCACTTCCAACCAGATAGCTGGAAATACAAGTTATAAGCTTTTACAGAACACGTGGTTCTGTTGGGGGACATTCATTCAAACTACCACACCCCCCAATACCCTTCCTTTTGCTTTGTGTGTACATGTGTAGGGGACCACTCCCCTCAATCCCTCCAATTTATTCTTTGAACCTAGCCCTGGGATCACAGGTGCATGCTACCATGCCAGCTTTTGGTGTGGGTACTGGGGATCCAAACTCAAGTCCTCATGCCTGTGCAGTAAGTCCTGTATGTACTGAGCCAAGTCCCTAGCTCTTCTCAGTTATGTGATTTAACTATCTAATTGTCCTATTCTAGGCTGTTTGCACCGATGCCAAGCTCTTCAACCACTTAGAAACTATTTGGCGATTCAGCCCTGGCATTCCTGCCTACCCTCGAACCTGCACTGTGGACTTTTCGGTGAGTCAGGTTCTGTGTCACAGGCCTAGGAGGAGTGGGTATGAGGGCACAGCTGAGCACTAAGCACTTCTCCAAACCACAGGCCTGAATTTTTATCAGACCAACACTCTGCTCAGGCCCAAATCAGGGTACTTGAGGGAAGGGAGGTGCAGAACAAGCACTGTGGACCTGTACTCTTGCATTTGTCCAGGGATTATTGAACATGGCATTGGTTCTGATGGTTTCTTATGCATTCCCAGATATCCTTTGAATTTCGTTCTCTGCTGCACTCCCAGCTGGCATCCATGTTTTTTGATGAGGTTGTCAAAAAGAATGTTGCTGCCTTCGAGCAACGGGCAGCCACCAAGTTTGGTCCAGAAACAGCCATCCCCCGTGAATTGATGTTCCATGAGGTGCATCAGACTTGAGGCAAAGGACTGCTCCCTGTCTCTGCTCTACTCTCCTTTCCCACCCAACACTCATTTGCTGGCTGGAAATGTCCTGGATGAAAGGCAGTAGATATGGACATGAGAAAGCCTCATATGCTCACAGCCTTTCCATACTGAATAAAGGACTGTGATTAGCTCTGGCCAGGTCAGATAACCTTCATACCTGACCAAGGGAATGTAGTAATGTCTTGAAGGCTTTAATAAAATTGAGCTTTTCCTTGCACAGAGGTACTGGGTGGCAAATAACTTGCCCTGCCTGAAACTCCTCAGGAAAAAGGCATCCATGCTGCCTGACAAGTAGAGTGAGGAGCTGCTTCACTGTCAGTGCCACAGAACAGGAGGAAAAAAGCACTGAACACAGTTGTCTGTATTCATGGGTGTACCTTATTTATTCTTCCATGTGGCCTGAGTTTTTATAAAACTTTAATAAATCGTGACAGTGTGAATTTGCCTTTTCTGTATTGTTTCTTATGGGGATAATGTATACGTAACAGAACAGAAGAAAGTCACAGCTTCTGGGGATGTACATGTGTAAGAAGGCAGCCTCTTGGACACAGTGTCCCTGCTAACTATAGTAGCACATTCTGTATGCCAGGATCCAGTGCCCACCCTCTTGCCTATTTATAGACTTTTTCAGAAGGTCAATTACAGTAGGAGTCTCAGAACAAAATCATAGGGTCTAAGCTCCCATATTTGATACTTTGAGGATCACCCTGTATTTTGGGGGCCTCCTTAAGGCCACAGAGTAGGTAGGATGCTCAGGATAACTTACAATGTACTTAGTTCAGCACTTTGCTAACCAGGTACTTTTTCTCATAATATTCTCTCAGGCCTTATGTAATAGCAGGCTCAAGCATTGTTAATAAAAACATTTATTTTTTATTTTATACAGAACAACCTGAAGTCTATATCATGACTTAACAATTACCCAGGGGTTTACAGTGTGTTCATCTTAACATCATGTTTTTGGGATTTGGGTTCCACACAAATACAGGCAAGACTTTTGGGAGGAGGGGCACAGCAGGAGTGTATTTCAACCCTTTTTCAAAGAAAAGGCAGTAGAGCATTCTGAGTCACTGAAAATCTGTGCAAATTGGGTTGCTAAAATAAGCACTGTACTGTGACCTCTTACAGAAGGGGCAAGAGAAAGACATTGATAAATAAGAACTTTTTTTCTGGTATGAGATGAGAATGGGAGGTTTACTATTTTGAATGTCCCCAGTTCTAGTACCATCCGACATTTAAAGGGGACCATAATGCAATTTTGAATCATTTCTTGTTCAAAAAGAAATGCTAGAACCCCTGGGACCAGAACATGAAGGGGCTGATCATTCCTGAGCCCCTGTCCTATGTGCCGTAGCACAGTAACAGGAGAAAACAAGGTCAGAGTAGTGGCTTATGTTCCATGGAAAGAAAAGGCCTAGTTCACATTAAGTACTGATAAAGCCAAATGACTGGGGAAACCACAAGTCACACAGACCTGCTGAAAGAGGACCCAATAGAGACCCACAGGGTGAGACACAGAGCATCCTCAGCTTGAGGCACAGCAGGTAGAAAGTCTGGAGGTTTTAATATAGTTGGAATCAGAACACTCCAAGACTTTAATTTGAATGGGAGAATAAAAAAAAAAGAAATAAAAATCAAATGCCAGTCATAATAAATGCCATGCCATTGTGGCAACCTGGTAGCATAAAAAAATTGCCAAAGCATGCCAGGCTAACCAACCTCTGTGCATGTTCAAGGGCTGTGGGGACTGACAGAACTGACAACTCAATACGACTCCTGTGGGAACGAGGCGCACAGGCCTGGTGTGTTGATCTGGCAGGACGCGCAGAGTGGAAGCAGAAGCTTCAGCGTGACTACAGTGTCTCGGAACCTGCTTGGACTTAAGGACAGAGGAGCCAGACTCTCTCTAGAGATGGGGTGGCCAAATCTAACCCATACCACATGCACTAGTCCTGGACATCCTACAGCTCATACCAGGCAGGGAAAGGGGCGCTGGATAGGGAAGAAGGGGGTCACTTCATCTTTGAGTCTTAATTTATATTTTAACTTCAAACATTTTCAGTGCCTCAGATACAATTTAATCTTAAGTCTTTAAAGGCCCCCTGAAACAAAAAAAAGTATATTTTTAAATTTCCTCCTTTTCTTGTAGTCGGTTTCCCCCCAAAATCCCATTCTACCCTGACTTAGAGTCCACAAACTTCATCAGACCATCTGTGCTCATGGACTTGGGCCTTTCTAGAGGGAAGCCCAGGGCTCGGCTCCAGATGAGTTGTGCCAGCACCCCCAGTGCCCGTGACACCCCAAACAAGACTGTGTAGTAATTCATCTCCGTCATGCCGTAGTACTGTAAGGTAGAAGAGAGAAAGGCTTTGTTAAAGGCCCATAGACAGCTTGGGAGTTGGTTCAGTGGATAAAGTGCTCATGTGCAAGCATGAAGAGCTGACTTCAAACAGTTAGGACCCATATAAAAGCTGGGCATGGTGGCACATGTCCGTTAATTCCAGCAGTGGGGAGGCAGAAACAGGAGAATTGCTAAGGCTTTCTGGCTAGCTAATGTAGTTCAATTGGTGAGCTCTAGGTTCAGGGTAAGAGCCTGTCTCAAAAAATTAAGGTGTAGCCGGGTGTGGTGGTGCACGCCTTTAATCCTAGCACTCAGGAGGCAGAGGTAGGAGGATCAGGTGCAAGGCCACCCTGAGACTACAGAGTTAATTCCAGGTCAGCCTGGACCAGAGTGAGCCCTACCTCGAAAAACCAAAAAAAAAAAAAAAAAAAAAAAAAAAAAATTAAGGTGTAGGGGCTGGAGAGATGGCTCAGCAGTTACAGGTTCTTGCTTGCAAAGCCTGACAGCTTGGTTTTGATTCTCCAATACACAAATAAAGCCAGATACACAAAGTGGCACATTTATCTTGAGTTCATTTTCAGCAGCAGGATGCCCTATTGCAACCATTCTGTCATTCTGCTCTTTTTTTTTTGTTTGTTTGTTTGGTTTTTCGAGGTAGGGTTTCACTCTAGCTCAGGCTGTCCTGGAATTCACTCTATATTCTCAGGGTGGCCTCGAACTCATGGCGATCCTCCTACCTCTGTCTCCCGAGCGCTGGGATTAAAGGTGTGTGCCACCATGCCCGGCTCTCTGCTCTCTCTTATATAAATAAGCAAGTCACGGTGGCACACGCCTTTAATCCCAGCGCTTGGGAGGCAGAGACAGGAGGACTGCCTTGAGTTGGAAGTCACCCTGAGACTACATAGTGAGACCCAGGTCAGCCTAGGCTAAAGTGAAACCTTACCTTGAAAAAACAAAAATAAATAAATAAATAATAAAGAAGCCAGGCGTGGTGGCACACACCTTTAATCCCAGTACTAGAAAGGCAAAGGTAGGTGACTCAACTGTGATTTGAGGCTAGCGTGGGACTACACAGTGAGTTCCAGATCAGCCTGGGCTAGAGTGATATACAGCCTCAAAAAAAAAAAAAAAAAAAGAGGTTAAGGCGTTATCTGCAAAGCCTAAGGACGCAGGTTTGATTCCCCAGTACCCATGTAAGCCAAATGCACAAATTAGGTTTGGAGTTCATTTGTACTGGCTGGAGGCCCTGGCATGCCCCTTCTCTCTCTCTCAAATAAGTGAATAAAATAAAGCTAAGAGTCCTTGCTCTGATGAGAGCATTACTTTGTGTACAACAGAGGTGGCAGTACAAAAGACAGGGAACACAGGGAAGGGAGGACTTACCTGGAGCAGTACTCCACTGTGAGCATCTACATTGGGCCAAGGATTCTTAGCCTTTCCTTGCTCTAATAGGATATTGGGCACAATCTTGTAAAGTTGAGCAACCAACTTAAACAGGGGGTCATTAGGCAGGTGTTTAAGAGCAAACTCTCGCTGACATGAATACCGTGGATCCGTCTTTCTTAGTACTGCATGGCCATAGCCTGGGACAACCTGTAAAGGGTGAGGAAAAAAGGCATTCTCAGGCAGATTTCCCCCATCCCTAAATTCTCATGGTAAACTGGACCTGGTGGTACAGGTCTACAGTCCTAGCTATGAGGAAGACTAAGGCTGGGGGAATGTCAAGATCAAGGCCCACTTAAATAACTTAGTGTGACCTTCAAAATAAAAATAAAAGGGGGCTGGAGAGATGGCTTAGTGATTAAGTTGCTTGCCCACAAAGCCAAAGGACCCAGGTTCACTTCTTCAGGACCCACGTAAGCCAGATGCACAAGGGGATGCACACATCTGGAGTTTGTTTGTAGTGGCTGAAGGCCCTGGCACATCCATTCTCTCTCTCTCTCTTCCCCTGTCTATTTCTGTATCTCTCTCTCAAATAAATAAATAAAAATAAAATATTTTAAAAAATGGTCCTGCTTTAAAAAATAAAAATAAAGGGCTGGGCATGGTAGGACACACCTTTAATCACAGCCCCCATGAGGCTAAAGTATGAGGACCTCTGTGAGTTCAAGACCAGCCTGGAGCTACAAATTTAGTTCTAGGGGCTGGAGAGATGGCTTAGTGGTTAAGATGCTTGCCTGCAAAGCCTAAGGACTCAGGTTCAACTCCCCAGTACCCACTTAAGCCAGATGCACAGGGTGGTACATGCTTCTGGAGTTCGTTTGTGGTGGCTTGAGGCCTTGACACACCCATTCTCTCTCTCTCTCAAATAAATGTGAATTCTTCTTTTTTGTTTTTTTTGAGAGCGACAGACACAGAGAGAAAGACAGATAGAGGAAGAGAGAGAGAATGGGCATGCCAGGGCTTCCAGCCTCTGCATATGAACTCCAGACGTGTGCGCCCCCTTGTGCATCTGGCTAACATGGGACCTGGGGAACCGAGCCTCGAACCAGGGTCCTTAGGCTTCACAGGCAAGCGCTTAACCGCTAAGCCATCTCTCCAGATCTAAATGTGAATTCTTAAAAAAAAAAAAAAACAACATTGCAGAAGAGGTGGTGGACGTAATGTAAGAGTCAAAGGAAGGGTTAGGACTCCTTACAACGTGCTCCTCCAGACAACAAATGGCCTGAATATCCATGACCTTGCAGTGCCTGACACTACCTACACAAGACCATCATAATAGGAAGAAAAGATCATGACATCAAAATAAAAGGCTGGAGAGATGGCTTACTGGCTAAGGGCTTGCATGTGAAACCTAAGGACCCCACTTCAAGGCTCAATTCCCCAGGACCCACATAAGCCATGTACAAGGTGGTGCATGCATCTGGAGTTCGTTTGCAGCGGGTAGAGGCCCTGGCACACCCACTGTCTCTCTGCCTCTTTCTCTCTCTGTCACTCTCAAATAAATTAAAATAAAATAAAATAAAGAGGGGCTGTAGAAATGGCTTAGCTGTTAAGCACTTGCCTGTGAAGCCTAAGGACCCCAGTTTAAGGCTCGATTCCTCAGGACCCAGGTTAGCCAGATACACAAGGGGGCGCATGCATCTGGAGTTCGTTTGCAGTGGCTGGAGGTCCTGACACACCCATTCTCTCTATCTGCCCCTTTGTCACTCTCAAATAAATAAAAAATAAAATAAAGAGACTGATTGGAAGGGGGGATATGATGGAGAGTAGAGTTTCAAAGGGGAAAGTGGGGGAAGGAGGGAATTACCATGGGATATTGATTATAATTATGGAAGTTATCAAAACAAAAAAACTCCCTCCAGGTGTGATGTGGGGTATGGTGAGAAAAAAATAAATAAAAGAAAAAAATTTACAAGGTAGACAGAAGGGAAAATAAAATGAAAAAGAAATCCTCTTTGATTTAGGGACTGTTCTTATTCAGTCCACCTCCCTCCAAGGTAGGGTCTCACTCTAGCTCAGACTGACCTGGAATTCACTGTCTTCTCAGAGTGGCCTTGAACTCATGGTGATCCTCCTACCTCTGCCTCCTGAGTGCTGGGATTAAAGGCATGGGCCATCACACCCGGCTAGTCTTGGTTTCTTTTCTAGTTGCTGAGTATCTCTACTTACCCGCCCTGAGTTAAGTGTATTCCAGATGTAGTCTCGTAACTTTTCATCTGACACATCTTTACCAACTTCCTTCTGTAGTTGTGTTAGCCAGACAAGTACTTCCTATGAGAGAGGGAAGAAATGTCAGTATGTATGCTGTGGTGGTTTGATTCAGGTGTTCTCCATAAATTTAGGTGTTCTGAATGGTAGGTCCCCCCACTGATGGAGGCAGTGTGTTGTTGGGGGCAGGCTTATGGGTGTTACAGCCAGCGTCCTCTTGTCAGTGTTTTGCACACTCTCCTTTTCTGTTGTCCAGGAGGTGATGTCCACCCTCTGCTGATGTCATCATTTTCCCTGCCATCATGGAGCTTCCCCTTGAGTCTGTAAGCCAAAATGAACCCTTTTTCCCCCCATAAACTGCTCTTGATTGGGTGTTTTCTGACAGCAATGCTAACCTGACTGTAACATATGCCAAGGAGGAAAGGCTAAGTAACAAAAAAATAGTAAGTGAGTAAAAAAAAAAACAAAAAAATCGTAGCAAAAAAAGACTAGTCCTACCTGATTTGCAAGTCCATGCAGAGGCCCTGCTAGCCCATTCATAGCTGCTGCAAAGGACAGGTAAGGGTCTGAAAGGGCACTGCCCACCAAGTGGCTGGTATGGGCACTTACATTGCCACCTTCATGGTCACTGTGGAGAAATGAGAGGGAGAACTTTGCTTTTATTTCATCACATCTCAGCCAATCAGCTGATACTCTGGCTCTTTTAAAAATGATGTCCTAATCTCATTACCGGCTTTTACACCACAGTACCACAGAGCTGAAGTTACTGAACGATAGTGATGCTGTGTGCCCAGCTTCCTAATTCCTGTAGTATGCCAGTATTTGTGTGTGTGTGTGTGTGTGTTAATACTAGCTAACAAGTCCCCCTCCCTACTTGCAGTGTTAGAGATCAAGTGCTAGACAAAAATATTTTACTACTGCCAGGCATGGTGGCACACACCTTTAATCCCAGCACTTGGAAGGAAGAGGTAGGAGGATTGCCAAGAGTTCAAAGCCACCCTGAGACAACATAGTGAATTCCAGGTCAGCCTGAGCTAGTGTGAAACTCTACCTTGAAAACAAAATAAATAAATAAAATAAAAATTCTACTAATGAGATACATTATCTCCAGCCCCTACCCACCAGTTTTAACCACAAAAGCCAGAAGAGGGAGCTCCTGGAAAGCTTACAGAGCATCTAATAAACAAGCACCTCCAGTTTTTAGCATCCTTACAGCAATTTCCCTAGACTCTGAACTTTCCTTTCTTCCCTTTCTTGCCTAGTATCAACCCTATCTCTCTGCTATGACATCATCTGTTCTCAGATGAGATCCTTAAGGAGACTTTTACTTTTTCTACCAATCTTGACATCCGCTGGCTATGGTTGATGAATCTAGCTCACCTGTGGATGGTGAGGTACAAACGCATGAGCTCAGTGAACTGGGCATCAGTATAGCCTAACATGTTGGTGAAATTGTGGGACCAGTCCAACTTTGAGTCAATGGCCCCAATACTGCTTCCTTCCCGGTAAAGATTCCGGTAGATCTTTGCTGCAACACATGGTAGCTTGGCAATCAGGTCCATACAGTCTTCATAAATCAACTGATGAGAGAAAAGGTAAGATGAAGGATAAAGAGATGTAGTTTCCTGCCCCCTACCATGGTAGAGTCTCATTCTAGTACACGCTGACCTGGAACTCACTTTGTAGGCTTTTCAGTGAGGTAGCTTGGCTGCCTTTGAGTCACCCATGCTCCTGTAAGCAATCCCTCCTTCTGCTCTGTAAGTAATCCCTGTAAACTCATAGGTTCATTAAAACTGGTTTTTGTGCAATTGTACTTGGCCAGTCCTGTGGATCCTCTCTGGAATGAACTGATGAGTATTTGAATCTCCTCTGGACAGAAGTTTCTGGTGACAAGGTCATAATTTATTTTCAGACAGTGGTTTGTTCTGGGATCCCACTCTCTGGAATGCTAACTACCTTTCCACTCCTCACACTGCTCAGGTAGCCCAGAACATAACTGATTGGCAATAATCTTCCTAGACTCTATAGTTGTCATTATTATATTATTATAGTTGTCATTCACTAAGGTTTCTCAAAGTTCTCCTTATTTGAAACAGTGGGGGTACTCTGGAGCTAGGGTGAGATTATTCTGAAATTTCTCAGGGACTCTTCATGGAATTGTAGCTTGTGCAACAATAACCAAACAAATTAATTAAAAAAACAAAATTAAGGGCTGGAGAGATGGCTTAACAGTTAAGGTGTTTGCCTGTGAAGCTTAAGGACCCAGGTTCAATTCCTCAGTACCCATGTAAGCCAGATGCACAAAGTGGCTCACGTGTTTGGAGTTCCTTTGCAGTGAGTGACTGGAGGCCCTGGAGTACTCATTCACTCTCCTTCTCTCTCTAAAAAAAAAAAAAAAAAAAAAAAGAAGCCAGGCAAGGTGGCACACACCTTTAATCCCAGCACTGAGTCTACATGGTGAATTCCAGGTCAGCTTGGGCTAGAGGAATAACCTACTTTGAAAAACCAAATAAATAAATAAAAACTTGAAGGCCGAGTAGATGGTTCACCAGTTAAAGACACTTGTTTGCAAAGTTGCAAAGCCCAGTACCCATGTAAATTCAGATGTACAAAGTGGCACATGCTTTTGGAGTGGCCAGTGGCCCTGGTGTACCCATATGTTCTCAAAGAAATAATCTAAAAAAGTAAGCTAGGGCCAGGCGTGCGGTTACAGTGCTTTCCTAAGAAGCCCAAGGACCCCTGTCCTCACATAAGCCAGATGCATGTGATTGGAGTTCATTTGCTCTCTCTGGCTCTTTCTCTTTATCCCTTTAAAATACATAAATGAAGGGCTAGAGAGATGGCTTAGTGGTTAAATGCTTTCTTGTGAAGTCCAAGGACCATAGTTCAAAACTTGATTCCCCAGTAAACCAGATGCACAAGGTGGCGCATGCTCTGTAGTTTATTTGCAGTGGCCGGAGGCCCTGGTGCGCCCATTCTCTCTCTCTCTCCTCTTTCTCTCTGTCTGCTGCTCTCAAATAAATAATAAATAAAATTAAAACAAACAATAAATAAACTTTTTTTTTTTTTTAAGCAAGCTAGTTTGGCCAGGCGTGGTGGCACATGCCTTTAATGGCAGCACTTGGGAGGCAGAGGTGGGAGGATCGCTGAGAGTTCAAGGCCACCCTGAGCTAGTGTGATTCTACCTCAGAAAACAAACAAACAAACAAACAAACAAACAAACAACAACAACAAAAAAAAGTAATCTAGGCATGGTTAGGCAAACTCCAAGTTCAAATTATGCAGAACCATGCCTCAAACTAAAATTTTAGGAGCAAAAAAATGTAACTTAATGGAAGAGCACTTGCCTAGCATGAACAGGCCTTGGGTTCAATCCCCAACACTGCAGTATATTAAAAAGGAAAAACAAAGGCTAACTATGTTCTAGTTTCTTTATAATTCCAGTAATGAGCAAATAGCAAACAACCCTACAATGAATTTTTTTGTTTGTTTTTTGAGGTAGGGGCTCACTCTGGCCCAGGATAACTTACAACTCACTATGACCTAGAATTCACCAAGGGTGGCCTCAAACTCACAGTGATTCTCCTCTTACCTGTGTCTCCCAGTGCTGGGATTAAAGGTGTGCCAGCATGCCCTGCTTTACAATATATACATATTTTTGTTCCCGAGGTAGGGTCTCAGTCTAGCCCAGGCTGACCTGGAATTCACTATGGAGTCTCAGGGTGGCTTTGAACTCACCGAGATCTCTGCCTCCCAAATGCTGGGATTACCACCACGACCAGCTTCTACAATGAATTTTATAAAATTATTTTTATTTATTTATTTATTTATTTGGGGGTGGTGGGAGAGAATGGGCATGCCAGGGTCTCCAGCCACTGCAAACTCCAGATGTACATACCACCCTGTGTATCTGGTTTATGTGGGTCCTGGGGAATCAAACCTGGGTTCTTTGGCTTTGCAGGTAAGCACCTTAACTGCTAAGCCATCTCTCCAGCCCTTATTCATGCTAAGCATATGTTCGATTACTGAGCTACAGTACTAGTTTCTAAAACTTTGTTGCTTTACTCAGAGAAGTATGTTCCTAAGAGTTTAGATTTCCTTTTCTTTCTTCACACTGAAGTCCTTTGAAGACCACCAATTGCCCAATCCAAATTTCCTACCTCCCAGTACTTGGTTCGGTGGACACCCTCAGAATATGCCCGGGCAAAGTTACTTTCACTGTTGAGGGCTGTAATGGCTGCACTGAGCTGAGACATTGGGTGTAGGTTGTTAGGAAAGTTGTCCAGCATGGTGACCACATGAGAAGGCAGAGCTGCTCTTTTTGCCCACTCCTGTGAGAGCCAAGATACCTGTCAAAAAGGAAACAGTGCTCAGGATACTAGCGAAAATAGGAAGGGTAAAATAAAAGAACATTGATACCTGAGTAAAGAAAACCCAAGAAGGCTGGAGAGATGGCTTAGCAGTTAAGGTGTTTGGCCTGCAAAGTCTAAGGATCCAGGTTCAATTCCCCAGTACCCACATAAGCCAGATGCACAAAGTTGTTCATGCATCTGGAGTTCATTTGCAGTGGCTGGAGGCCCTGGTGTGCCCAATCTCTCTCTCTCTCTACCTGCCTCTTCCTCTCTCCCTCCTGGTATATAAATAAATACATAAATAAGTAAGTTAAAAAAAACAAACTGAAAAGCATTCAACACAATCCACATATATTTCCCCTCACTGGAAATTCCATACATGATTCCTATAGGAAGGTCAGGATTGTCTAACAGGGAAAAGGAGGGGACACTGTCTTGTAGTACCTGTTCCTCTGTTGGTATCTGACCAGTTACCAGCAGCCAAAATAAACCTTCAGGCAGGGGTTCTTCTCCACCCTTAGCCTTGGGCAGCAGCTTCTGACATTCAGGTATACTGTGGCCACGGAAACGGATGCCCTTGATGGAGATAAATGAAAATTATAACTCAAGCTAATTAACTTATAAACCATATAGCTAACCGGTAGTACTCATACCAGACTTTTCTTTTTTTCTTTTCTTTTTGGTAGGGTTTCACTCTAGTCCAGGCTGACCTGGAATTCACTACATAGTCTCAGGGTAGACTTAAACTCATGGGGGATCCTTTTACCTCTGCCACCCAAGTGCTGGGATTAAAGGCATGCACCATCACGTGAGCAGCTATATCAGACATTTTAACAAGAACAGAACTTTCAAAGGTTCAATCTACACAATTTACTTTTGCTTTTGTACTCTGATATACTAAAAAGGGAATCTTGGCCTTCAGTTACTCAATACATATCCATTTTATATAGTGTGCTGTTTGGTTTTGGAACTGGTTTGCATGGTTAGATACTCACTGGCAATTAGTGATATACATACATAATTGCATCTTACCTCATCAGGATCAAGAACTGAAGTTTCATATACCAGTCCCTTCATGCCTCTCATGCCACCATACATCTAAAGGATAAAGGAACATGTTCAATAGTCAGAGTAATTCAGGTTACACCTTGTTAAAGCTTCATGGAACCCAGGAGAAGAAATTTATTCTCTGACCTGGACAATTTCTGAGGAGTTTAATTACTAGACTGAATTTAGCAAAGACTACTAATTCTAGAAATAAAAAATGTAAGAGGAGAAATCATTGTTTTTTAAAACATTTCTGCCCCTGTTTGTTTCCTTTTCTTTTTTTAGTTCTTAAGGTACAGTTTCACTCTAGCCCAGACTGACCTGGAATTCACTCTGTATTCTCAGGGTGGCCACGAAATCACGGTGATCCTCCTACCTCTGCCTCCAGAGTACAGGGATTAAAAGGAGTGTGCCACCATGCCCAGCATCCTCCTGTCCATTCTTAACTGCCTCCCCACTCCCAACTGAAGTAAACAGTTCTATCATGGTAAAGGAAAGAAGACAAATGGCTAAAAACTGTTAGCTGAGTGGCTCAACTTCTTAAGGCTAGTTGAAAAGACTTACTAGGGCTATAGTTTAACTAGATGGCTATTATAGCATCAACTCAAAAAACAGTCCTAGCCCCACAGGATGAGGAGTTAGACTCAACTATTACATGTATAGAAAACAACAACCTACTCCCTAATGAGCACTATAAAACCCAACATTTTGCTGCCTAAGGATAGAATGCTTTTGAACAGTCAAGAAAATACTACTTCTATTAGACCACTTCATATTCCCAGTTAAGACACCACAACCCTTACCATGTCCACAGTGATTTGGCCCACCACTGTCTTGCCATGTTGCTGCCTGAAGGTCTTAATTCTGGCCTGCTCTTTAGGTATCAGATTGGCCAGCACATCTTTCAAATTCTAGAAAGAAGCAGAAAGGCTAAGTGATGGTCAGAGAGTTTATGAGGCTTCTTCCTGAAAAGTATGTGAAGACTGCTTTTCAGCATTTAGCTTTCTCTGTCAAATGAAAGAAAAAAAAATTATACAGAGAGAGAAGAGGGAATAGGGAGTTATTATTCAATGAGTTTCATTTTAGGGAGATGAACATGCTCTAGATATGGGCTATGGTGATTACAGAGTAATGCAAACACACATACTACCACTGCACTATGCATTTAAAGCTCTCTGGAGGCTGAGGTAGGAGGATACCTGTGACTTCCAGGCCAGCCTGAGCTACAGTGAGATCCAACCTCAAAAACAAAACAGCAAAAAAATATTAAAATGATGGGCTGGAGATGGCTCTTGCTTATAAAGCCTAAAAGCCTAATAGCCTGGGGTCAATTCCCTAGATCTCATATAAATACAGATGCACAAAGTGGTGCATGTGTCTGGGGTACATTTGCAGTGGCTTCTGCCCTAGTGTGCCCATACTCACTCTGCTTGTCTGCCTCAAATAAATAATTTTTCCCCCTGAGATAGGGTTTTGCACTAGGTAAGGCTGATCTGAAATTCACTATGTACTCTCACAGTAGCCTTGAACTCACGGCGATCATCCTACCTCTGCCTCCTGAGTGATGGGATTAAAGGCGTGTGTCACCATACCTGGCCTAAATTAAAAATAATAATAATCATTAAATTGAGGGCCAAAGAGATGGTTTAGTAGTTAAGGCACTTGCTCCAAAGCCAAAGGATCCAGGTTCGATTCCCTAGGACCCATGTAAGCCAGATGTGCAAGATGATACAAGCATCTAGAGTTCGTTTGCAGCAGCTGGAGGCCCTGGTATGCCCATTCTTTCTCTTACTCTCTAATAAATAAATGAAAATTTAGAAAATTAAAGTGAGCTCAGAGTTCAAGGCCAGCCTGGGCTAGATCAAGACCCTACCTCAAAAATACCAAAAGCTCAAAGATACAGCAGGCTTCTGTAATGCCAGCACAACGACACTGCTCTAACATAGCAGGCTGAGACAGAATTTCATGTAAGCTCATGGTGATTAACAGCAGAGTGAGAATCTAGACCAAAAAACCTGTCTTGGAGTGCTCAGTACTGCAATATCTCTATCACACCTTCCAAGGCTCAGGGTCTACTGTGGAAGAGGTGGTGAAAAGAATGTAAGAGCCAAAGGAAGGGTAGGATTCCTAACAATGTGCTTCCTCACAGTGCCTGACACTACCTCACAAGACCATCATAAGAGGAGGAAAAGACCATGACATCAAAATAAAAGAGAGACTGACTGAGATGGGGAGGGGATATGATGGAGGATGGAGTTTCAAAGGGGAAAGTGGCGGGGGGGAGGGTATTACTATGGGATATCTTTTATAATCATGGAAGTTAATAAAAAAATTAAAAAGAAAAAAATAACAGTCTCAAAATGAGGTGGAGGGTTGAAGAGATGGCTAAGATCCAGGTTCGATTCCCTAGTACCCACACAAGACAGATGCACAAAGTAACACATGCATCTAAAGTTCATTTGTAGTTGGGCTGGAGAGATGATGTAGCAGTTAAGCGCTTGCCTGTGAAGCCTAAGGACCCCGGTTCGAGGCTCGGTTCCCCAGGTCCCACGTTAGCCAGATGCACAAGGGGGCGCATGCGTCTGAAGTTCGTTTGCAGAGGCTGGAAGCCCTGGCGCACCCATTCTCTCTCTCCCCCTCTACCTGTCTTTCTCTCTGTGTCTGTCGCTCTCAAATAAATAAATAAATTAATTAATTAATTAAAGGTAAAGTTCATTTGCAGTGGCTGGAGACCCTGGTAAGCCCACTCTCTCTCTTATCTGCTTCTTCCTCTTTCCCCCTGCCTCTTTCACAAATAAGTAAATAAATAAATAAGCTGGGCATGGTGGTGCACACCTTTAAATAAATAAATAAATAAATAAATAAGCATATATTTTTAATAAAATAGACAGGTGAGGACCAATCCAAATGTCCTCTGACCTCTACATATGCACCGTGACATGTATGTACACACATACAAACAAGTGCACAAATAAGGAATTACAAGTAAATAAGTAATAACAATTACAACAACAATAATAATGGCTATTCCTGGGAGATTTATAATAAATAGGCCAGGCAGTTGCTAAACCCTCTGTCCTAGGATCAGGCTGCCCCAGTGATTTGGGGCTTTTTCTAAACCTTACCGTGGAAGAAGCACTGGCATGGCGGGCAGCAAGGACAAGGCAGGATGCATTCTGCAAGAAAAAAAAAAAAATCCTTACCAAAAATAAAATAAAATCGCAAGCCCGGTGTGGTGGCGCTCGCCTTTAATCCCAACACTTGGGAGGCAGAAGTAGGAGATTGCCATGAGTTCAGCGTCACCCTGAGACTACATAGTGAATTCCAGGTCAGCCTGGACTACAGTGAGACCCTACCCCCGCCAAAAGAAATCCTTATGTAATAACCCTCCCAGTGACTCAACCTGTCTTTTCCTTTCAGCATCTTAGGACAATGTGACATAAAGTTATAACAGGGAGTAAATAGTGCGGAAGAATTCTAATCTGAAAATAGTAGCAGGTTTAACTCTATATAGCCATAGTCACTAGCATTCTGTGAATGTCCCAAAAGAAAACAACTGAGAAAAGTGACTGTTACTTAATTCTGCTGGTAAGATCTCAGCCACGCCTTGTCTTCTAGTAGCACTCAACCTCTCTAGTCTAGGAGCACCTACAGGCAGGAGGCAGCAGCCTTTCACAACAGCACTTCTAAGCCTCCTGTTTTTGTTTTGTTTCTGAGGTAGGGTCATTCTATAGCTCAGCCTGTCCTGGAACTCACAGTGATCTTCCTACCTCAGCCTAAGATTAAAGTCGTGTCACCAAGCCCTGGTCCGCCTACTGTTTTTCTTTTCTTTTTCCCTTGAAGGTAGCATCTCACTCTGGCCCAGGATGACCTAGAACTCACTCTAGTCCCAAGCTGGACTCGGACTCACACTCACAGCAATCCTCCTACCTCTCCATTTGCTGGGATTAAAGGCATGTGCCTGGCTAACTCTACTGGTTTTGAAAGCACAGAAAAGATAATATCTACAAAGAAGCAACTGGCAGAAAACTATTTAAGACAAACAGGGGAAACTAGGCCATACCCACTAAAGACAGATGCACAAACTAATTTGCAGTGGCAGGAAGTCCTGTTGCATCCATTCTTTCTCAAATAAAAAAAAATATTTTGGGCTGGAGAGATGGCTCAGCAGTTAAGGCAAAGCCAACCCAGGTTCTATTTCCCAGTACCCACGTAAAGCAGATGCACAAGGTGCCACATGCACGTTGGGGTTCCTTTGCAGTGGCTGGTGGCCCTGGTGCACCCATTCTCTTTCTCCTGGCCTGTTTCTCTCTTAAATAAAAAAAGAGTTTTTTGGGCTGGAGGGATAGCTTAGTGGTTGAGCGCTTGCCTACGAAGACTAAAGACCCCGGTTCAAGGCTCGATTCCCCAGGACCCCCATTAGCCAGATGCGCAAGGGGGCGCATGCGTCTGGAGTTCGTTTGCAGTGGCTGGAAGCCCTGGCGTGCCCATTCTCTCTCTATATCTGCCTTTCCTTCTCTGTCTGTTTCTCTCTGTCACTCTCAAATAAATAAATGAAAAATTTTAAAAATATATAATTTTTTTAAAAAAAAATAGTTTTTTTGAAGACAGGCATGGTGACAAAGCCTTTAATCCGAGCATTTAGGAGGATCAAGTAGGCGTATTGCTGTGAGTTCCTGGCCAGCCTTAGACTACGTAGTGAATTCCAGGTGTATCTGGGGTAGAGTGAAACTCTCCCTCAAAACAAAACAGAAATAGGTAATTTTTTCCCTTCAAAAAAGTATTAGAGTATCAGATCCAAGGAATAAGTTGCCCTTTCCTGATTGTTTCATTTAGAAAATGAGCCAGTCCAGAAAGTAGCATGGTAGCCCCCTTTAAGAACAAGGGGGTGGGGGCTGGAGAGTGGTTAAGGTGCTTGCCAGAAAAGCCAAGAGACCAAGGTTCAATTCACCAGGACTCATATATGCCTATAAGCCATATGCCCAAGGAGTCACATGCATATGGAGTTCATTTGGAGTGGCTGGCAGACCTGGCACACCCATTCTCTTTCTGCTTCTTTGTCGAATAAAAAGAAGCCAGGCATGGTGGCACACGCCTTTAATCCCAGTACTTGGGAAGCAGAGGTAGGAGGATCACCATGAATTAGAGGCTACCCTGAGACTACATACTGAATTCCAGGTCAGCATGGGCTAATGAGACCCTACCTTGAAAAACTAAACCAACAACCAACCAACAAACAAAAACAACGTGTGTGGTGGTGCACACCTTTAATCCCAACACTTGAGAAGCAGAGGTAGGAGGATCTCCATGAGTTCAAGGCCACCCTGATACTACATAGTAAATTCCAGGTCATCCTTAGCTCAAAAAACAAAAAGGGGACGGGAGAGATGGCTTAGCAGTTAAGTGCTTGCCTGTGAAGCCTAAGGACCCTGGTTCGAGGCTCCATTCCCCAGGACCCACGTAAGCCAGATGTACAAGGGGGCACATGCATCTGGAGTTCGTTTGCATTGGCTGGAGGCCCTGGCGCGCCCATTCTCTCTCTGCTCTTTCTCTTTATTTGAGGTGGTAAAGGTGCTTGAAAAGCCTGATGGCCTGAGACTGATTCCTCAATACTCACATGGCACAAACATCTGAAGTTCATTTGTAGTGAAGTGGCAAGAAGCCTTAGTGTGCCCATTCTCTTTCTGCTTGAAAATAAATAAAATAAAATGTTCAAGGAGCCTGTGCTTTCTGTCTGAGTATATTGGTGAGATGGGAAGAGACTTATCAATTGTGTTGTGCTGTACTACCATTGCTTGAAGATCCTTTAATGGATCAGGACCTCGGACACACAGACAGCTGGTGTGGAGGTACAGCACATGTCACTTGGGGATTATGGATCTGGTTGAGAAGAGTCTCTAAATCACACTGAACTATGTATAGACCAATGTGTTTGAGACATCTGCCCATGTAACCTAGCTCAGAAAGTGAGAGACGTGTACTGAAAATTTGTAACTCCAACTACATTGGTTCCCAGGATATATAGCACATTACCCAAGAATCTACAATGATGTTAAGAACACCTGCATTTGCTAAGTAACTATATCTGTAATCTTATTTTGTGTCTAATACACAGCTGTTTCACACCTAATGGATTTGGTGATACAATCTTTTGTTGTTGTTGTTGTTTCTGAGGTAGGGTCTCACTCTAGCCCAGACTAACCTGGAATTCACTATGCTGCCTCTTGAGTGCTGGGATTAAAGTCATGTGCCACCATGCCTGACTTTTTCTTTCTTTCTTTTTTTTTCTTGCGGTAGAGCCTCCCTTTCTAGCCTAGACTAACCTGGAATTCTCTATGTAGTCTCAGGGTGACCTCGAACTCACCGTGATCTCCTACCTCTGCCTCCCAAGTGTTGGGATTAAGCCACCATGCCTGGCTTGGAGATACAAACTTTCTTTCTTTCCTTCCTTCCTTTCTTTCTAGGCAAGCCCAACATACTGATCTTCTTTTTATGTGAGAAGGGGGGGGGAAGGGGAAAGAATTGGCACGCCAGGGCAATCGAACTCCAGATGCAAGTGCCACCTTTATGTGCGACCTTGCACTCTTGCTTCATTTTGTGTGCCTGGCTTACGTGGGACCTTAAGTCAAACATGGGTCCTTAAGCTTCACAGGCAAGTGTCTTAACTGCTAAGCCTCCTTTCCAGCCTAAAACAAACTTAAAATTACAGATCAAGCCAACCATGATGGTACACACCTTTAATTATAGCACTCAAGAGGCTGAGGTATGAAGAATGCTGTGAGTTTGAGGCCAGCCTGAGATAACATAGTGAATTCCAGGTCAGCCTGGGTTAGAGTAAGAACCTACCTTGAAGAATTTAAAAAAAAAAAAAAGAAGAGGAAAAGATGATGACATCAAAATAATAGACAATGGTTGATAGGGGGAGGGGATATGATGGAGAGTGGAGTTGCAAAGGCAAAGTGGGGGGAGGGAATTAATTGGTTTAAATGGTTTATTGTCTATAATTATGGAAACTGTCAATAAAAATATCAAAACCAAAAACTCAGAGCTGAGAAAAGTTGACTCTGGAGTGCTCAACACTAAATGAAGTATCTGTATTACCCCTCCAAGGTTCAGGGAATAATGTGGAAGAGGGAACAGAGAAAATATAAGAGGCAGAGGATGGGAAGAAGAGCTGGGATGGGAAGAAGGCATGACATGACTGTTGCTTTTATGACCTCATAGTGACTGTCAGAACTTGCACAGGGCCCACACAATACTGGGCCTATCAACATCCCATCACAGATGATGGAGTAGGGCACGAGGCTCCATCCTTCCCAGAGAGAGGAGTTGAGGCCATTAATGGAGTGGGAAACATTCTGTGCAGCAGCATAGCCACTGGAAGGACCTGTGCCCATGCAGGTAACCCTAGTTCAACTCACTTGAAGAGGGGCTTCTTTGAAAGAAGTTGTTCAGTAGAAGCGGAATGGGGAGGAAGGGCAAGAGAAAGTAATGAGAGCAACTGTAATCAAAATACATATATACATGTACAAAAATTGTCAGTAAAATTTTTAAAAAGAAAAAATTACAGATCAGTATAGAGCTGGTCAGAGGAAAAACTAGAAACCCAGTAGCATTTTTTTTTTAAATTAAAAAAAAAAATTAAACTGTCTTTGAGAGAGAGGGGCAGATAGAGAGAAAATAGGTGTGCTAGGACCTTCAGCTGCTGCAAACTGCATGTACCACCATGTGCATGAGGATTATGTAGGTCCTGGGGAATTGAAGCTGGATCCCTTGGCTTTGCAGGCAAGCACCTTAACCACTAAGCCATCTCTCTAGCCCTTATGTTTATTTTACTTGAGAAAGGGGGAGGGAGGAAGGGGGGAGAGAATGGGCAGATCAGGGCCTCCAGCCACTGCAAACTCCAGACATATGTGCTACCTTGTGCATCTGGCTTACATGGGTCCTGGGGAATTGAACCTGGGCCTGTAGGCTTTGCAGCCAAGCCATCCCTCCAGCCCCCTTATTTTAAAAAATATATATTTTATTTATTTATTTGAGAGAATGAAGCAGAGAGAGAGAGAATGGACACGCCAGGGACTCCAGCCATTGCAAACAAACTCCAGATGCATAAGCCCCCTGTGTATCTGGCTTACATGGGTCCTGGAAAATTGGACTGGGATCCTTTGGCTTTGCAGTCAAATGCCTTAACCACTAAGATTCCTCTTCGGCCCCCAGCCCCTTTTTTATTAAATTTTATTTTATTATTATTAGAGAGAGAGAGAAAAATGGGCATACCAGGGCCTCCAGCCACTGCAAATGAGCTCCAGATGCATGCGCCACCTTATACATCTGGTTTACGTGGGTATTGGGGAATCAAACTTGGGTCCTTAGGATTCACAGGTAAGTGCCTTAACCTCTAACCCATCTCTCCACAGTTGTTAACTCACTGGCTACAATCCCAGTCAAGTCATTAAACCTTTCATTGCCTTACTTTCCTTTTTTCCATTGAAACAGTGTCTCTCTAGACCAGGTTGTCCTTAACTTCTGTAGTTCAGGCTAGTCTCTAACTCATTAACAGCCTCCTAATTCACCCTCCCAGGTGTTAGGATTAAAAGCATGTACTGCCAGGCATAGTGAGTGGCACATGCCTTTAATCCCAGCACTTGGAGGCAAAGGTAGGAGGATTGCCCTAAGTTTGAGGCCCCTCTGAGATGACATAATTAATTCCAGGTCAGCCTAGGCTAGAATGAAACCCTACCTCAAAAAAAAAAGAAGAAAGGGCTGGGGAAACTGCTTAGTAGTTAAGGCCTACGAAGCCTAAGGACCCTGGTTCAATTCCCCAGGACCCATGTAAGTCAGATACACAAGGGGGCACATGCGTCTGGAGTTCATTTGCAGTGGCTGGAGGCCCTGGTGTGCCCATTCTCTCTCTCTCTCTGCCTCTTCCCCTCTCTCAAATAAATAAATTAAAATATTAAGAAAAACAAACCAACAACAGCATTGTGGTAGACAGCTTCAGGTCACTAAAATGAACTTCTAGACCAGGCACAGTTATGGAAGAAAGGATAGTAATTGAAGCTTACAGACCCAAGGGAAGTTCCCTAATAGCAGAAGAAGCTGGCCCTCTCATAGGACCAAGCAGAGAGAGAGAGAGAGATGCTCCAACACCAAAAAATAAATCAGGCCGGGCGTGGTGGCGCACGCCTTTAATCCTAGCACTCGGGAGGCCGAGGTAGGAGGATCGCTGTGAGTTCAAGACCACCCTGAGACTACAGAGTTAATTCCAGATCAGCCTGGACCAGAGTGAGACCCTACCTCGGAAAAAAAAAAAAAAATCAGTACAAAACAAAACCAAAAGCCATACCACACAGCACACTTCAGGAACTCCCAGTGGAACTCAGACACTTTGCAAATCTTTAATTTGGCATTTCAAATTCACCACACCTTAGGGCTAGACCCTAAAACCTGCCAGGTAACGCCTCTTCCACCCAGGTGGCTGAAGATCTAAATTACAAACTGAAAGAAAATCCTGAATGCACATTTCTGGTGTCAGAGGACAGCGCTTGACCAGTTCTCCTGGCAATGGGTGCTGCTCTCATGAACAGTAAAAGAAAAAAAACCATGCTCCTACAGAAATCTAATGAACAGAAGTGGCCAAGGGGCTTGGCACCCTCACTGAGTTTCAGTTCTAGATGTGCACTCCACCCCAGCTGGCGATAATCACCAATTACTATTCTTGGCCCTCTCTCTAGTGCCCATTTTCTTCCCTCCTTGACAAGCTTGCTGTCTTTTAATTAAATGAGGGCATTTGTGAATTTTTTTTAAAAAATTAAATTAAAAAAGAAAACAACTTCCTTCGGCATTTATTCACAAGGAGAACTCACCTGTGCTCATTGGTTGGGGGAATAAGGACGTGGAGCCAATATACTTCCCTCACCAGCTCCAGATATACTTAAACATGCAAGCAAACAAATGTCCTAGGATCCACAAAACAATTCTAGAAATGCGTCATCAGTGACAACAATTACTTATCCCGCCTAATATCCTCATTATCACTAAGGCAGGTATGTGTGTATGTGTGTGTGTGTGTGTGTGTGTGTGTTATAATGCCTAAGTCACTCTATTAAGTGTTTACATCATAAAGCACTGTATTTTGAGGAGTGAAGAGCTCTAACTATGGCAAGTTAGCAGAGGTGGCTGGACCACTATCCAGGCAGTCCATCTTTCAGATTGGACTCATTTTCCACAGCGAAGCAGGGGGCACATACACAGTGCAATTATGGGACCCTAAGTAACAAACCACATGGGAAACATCCCAACATGCAAGTATGTAAGCACCACGTTGGTTGGTGATGGGCCTGGTCCTCGAAGATGGCACATAGTTTGGAGGGAAAACGATGACAAGACAGAACTACACCAGCACAGGCAAATTATAGTGCAAGCAAGGACAGAAAAGGCAAAGCCAACCTAAGAAAACTGAACTGTCCCGAGAAAACCCAAATGAACTGGAACTCTGCAGGCAGAAGGGAGATCACTGAGGCTGAGGAAAAGCAGTGCAACAAACATGAAGGTAGACAGAGAAAGGCAAGTTCAAGGAACTACATGTAGTTTTGTATGGCAGGACCAAGATGTTCTTGTGGGGATAATGTAGATGCAAGGGGACACAAGATCCATGAAGTTCAGGGTGCTATTGTAGGAGCTTCCAGCAAGATGGAATACACATTGCCCTTGATTCTTCTTCCTGAATACAAGTAAAAACTCTGAAAGGTGGAGAGAAGCAGCACCCTGGCTAGGACTTCGGGATCCAAAGAAGCACATGGCAGAGAGTTAATTCCTGGGTTTTCTTTCTTTCTTTCTTTTTAAAAATATTTTATTTTTGGTGACTGGAGAGATGGCTTAGCGGTTAAGGCGCTTGCCTGCAAAGCCCAAGGACCCAGGTTCATTTCCCCAGGACCTATGCAAGCCAGATGCACAAAGGGGCATATGCATCTGGAGTTTGTTTACAGTGGCTGGAGGCCCTGGTGTACCCATTCTCTCTCTCTTTCTCTGTCAAATAAATCAATAATAAATATTTTCAAAAAATATTTTTTTGTGTGTGGGTTTTGGATGCAACGTCTGTGGCAGCCGACGGCATGAACTAAAGTTCTCACCTAATGGTATCATCATCACGCAGTGCACAATCATTTATTGATGTTATTCAGGGACCAGGGCTTGAGCAGGGGAGGGCTTGTTTTATTGACATAACCACAGCATGCTAATGGGGCACACCATTGACTTCATTTGTACTTAGTTATGTTGGTCAGTATAAGAGGATACATTTTGGGGTTTGTCATTCTTGAGTGGAATGCTGGTTTTAAGTAAAGAAAGTCAAATGATTCATTAATCTGCTCATGGGTTGCCTAAGCTTTTTAACATAAAAAAATGAATATATATATTTTGTTTTTTATTTATTTGAGAGAGAGAATGAGCACACCAGGGCCTCTAGCCACTACAAACAAACTCTAGACACATGCGTTACCTTGTGCATTTGGCTTTATGTGGGTACTGGGGAATCGGACCGGGTCCTTTGGCTTTGCAGGCAAGCACCTTAACTGCTGAGCCATCTCTCAAGCCCCAAGTCAGAAAAATTTTAAAGGTAGCAATTTATCTTGAAAACCACTACTCCACAGTTAGGGTGCTTGCCTGAAAAGCCTAATAACCGGGGTGCAATTCGCCAGTACCAACAGAAAGCTAGATACATAAAGTGGCACACACATCTGGAGTTTGGCTGCAGTGCTTAGAGACCCTGCCATGGCCATTTCCACTCTCTCTTCCACTCTCTCTCTGCTTGCAAATAAATATATATATATTTTTAAAGTGGGTGCTGGAGAGATCGTTTAGCAGTTAAGGCACTTGCTGTGAAGCCTAAGGACTTTGGTTCACAACCCCCCCCCCCTCAACCCATGTAAGTCAGGTACACAAGGTGATGCCTAAGCCCAAGGTGGTGCACACATCTGACGTGGAATTTGAATGCACTGGCTAGAGACCCTGGCGTGCCAATTTTCTCTCTCACATGAAAAAATAAAAAAGTAAACATTTAAAACTGTTGTTAATTTAAAATATTTTTGGCGGGGGGGAGGGGTTGGAGTTAGCAGTTAAGGCACCTGCCTGTGAAGCCAGGTTCAATTTCCCAGGTCCCATGTAAACCAGATGTACATCGTGGCACATGCATCTGGAGTTCGTCTGCAGTGGCTAGAGGCCCTGGTGTGCCCATTCTCTCTGTCTCTGTCCCTCTGTCTCAAGTAAATAAATGAGGATTAAAAATTTTTCTTTTTAATATGGAACACTTCACAAATTTGTGTAATCCTTGAGCAGGGGTCATGCTAATCTCTGTATCCTTCCAATTTTAGTATGTGTGATGCCAAAGCAAACACATTTTTTAAAATTTTTGTTAATTTATTTGAAAGATAAAGAGGCAGAGAAAGAGACAGAGCGGGCACACCAGGGCCTCTAGCCACTGCAAACGCGATGCATGTGCCACTTTGTGAAGGTTGTTCTTTTTTTTTGGTTTTCAAGGTAGGGTCTCATTCTAGCCCAGGCTGACCTGGAATTCACTGGGTAGTTTCAGGCTGCCTCAAACTCACGGCAATCCTACCTCTGCCTCCCGAGTGCTGGGATTAAAGGTGTACCCCACCACGCTGGGCCCTGTTGTTAATTCTAAGGGTCAATTTGAGAGTATGGATAAAAATGCCTAAGGTATGGCAGTGCACATCTTTAATCCCAGCATTCAGGAGGCAGAGATAGAAGGATCGCTGTGAGTTTCAGGGTCAGCCTGGGCTAAAGTGAGACCCTACCTCATACCCTCCCTTACCTCACACCTCAAAAAGTCCTAAACTGGCTTTGGTGGTTCATGCCTTTAATCCCAGCACTTAAGAGGATCATTATGAGTCAGAGGCCAGCCTAGCCTACACAAGTGATTTCCAGGTTATTCTAGGCTAGTGAGTGTGTTTTCAGAAGGTTAAATAGCATTGGGGTCCAAGTGGACTAAGTGTAAGGGTCCACCTATCATGTAGACATGAACTACATCTGGCCATCAACTGGGGAGGGCACCCAGACAAAGCCAGAGTAGGTAAGTCAATGCCACCCAACTCCTGCTAGCTTAGACACACAAGCTCTAGGTTCTGTGACCATTGAACATTAGGACCAACACCCTAAGCTTCTCAGGTTCTCTGACTTGGTCTGAGAGGTATATACCACTAGCTTTGCTGGTCTTAAAGCCTCTAGACTTAGACTGAGACACATTACTAAGATTTCAAGGTCTCTAGTTTGCAAACAGCTTGTGGTAGGAATTCTCAGCCTCCATAATTATTTGAGCCAATTTTCCTAATAGCTACTCTTTCATATCTCTCTCTCTCTGGTTTTTTTGTTGGTTTTTTTTTTAATTTTTATTTATTTATTTTATTTGACAGCGACAGACACAGAGAGAAAGACAGATAGAGGGAGAGAGAGAATGGGCGTGCCAGGGCTTCCAGCCTCTGCAAACGAACTCCAGATGCGTGCGCCCCCTTGTGCATCTGGCTAACGTGGGACCTGGGGAACCGAGCCTCGAACCGGGGTCCTTAGGCTTCACAGGCAAGCGCTTAACCGCTAAGCCATCTCTCCAGCCCTCTCTCTGGTTTTTCTTTTCTTTCTTTTTCCTTTTTTTCTTTGAGAGAAAGAGGCAGAAAGAGGGAGAGAGAGAATGGGCATGACAGGGCCTCCAGCCACTGGAAACAAACTCTGGACGCACGCACCCTTTTGTGCATATGGAATATGTGGGTCCTGGGGAATCGAACCTAGTCCTTTGGTTTTGCAGGCAAATGACCTAACCTCTAAGCCATCTCTCCAGCTCTTTTTTCAGGTTCAAGGTAGGGTCTTACTCAAGGCCAGGCTGACCTGGAATTCACTATGCAGTTTCAGGGTGGCCTTGAACTCATGGCAATCCTTCTACCTCTGCCTTCTGAGTGCTGAAATTAAAGGCATGAGCCACTACACCTGGCTCGTATATATACACATTTTTGTTTTTCAAGATAAGGTCTCACTCTAGCTCAGGCTGACCTGGAATTCACTATGTAGTCTCAGGATCACCATGAATTCAAGGCAACCCTTGAGATTACATAGAGAGTTCCAGGTCTGCCTATTTAAAAAAAAAAAAAATTAGAAGCTGGACGTGGTGGTGCATACCGTTAGTCCCACCATTCAGGAGGCAGAGGTAGAAGAATAACTGAGTTTTAGGACAACCTAGGACTACAGAGTGAGATTCTAACTCAGGGGAGAAAGAGGCTCTTGCCATTCAGTCAGTCAAGCCAGGTGTGGTGCTACAAGAAACAGAGGTAGGAGGATTGCCATGAGTTCAAGGCCACCCTGAGACCACAAAGTGAATTCCAGGTCAGGCTGGCCTAGAATGAGACCTTACCTCAAAAAAAAAAAAAAAAAAAAGAAAAGCCAGGGCTGGAGACATGGCTTAAACAGTTAAGGGGCTTGCATGCAAAGTCTAAGGACCCAGGTTTAATTCCCCAGTTCCTATGTAAGCTAGATGCACAAGGTGGTCCATATATCTGGAGTTCATTTGCAGTGGCCATTCCCTTTATCTGCTTCTCACTAATAAATAAAATTAAAAAAAAAAAAAGCCAGGCATGGTGACACACAACTTTAATCCCAGCTAATTGGGAGGCAGAAGTAGGAGGATCACTGAGTTCAAGGCCAGCCTGAGACTACATAGTGAATTCCAGGTCAGCCCGGGCTAGAATGAAACCCTACCTTGAAAATCTAAAATGTCAAGCCAGAAGAAAGGGGAAATGGGCTCTTGTAGACCAGACAGACTGTCCTTGAACTTGATATTCAGCCAAGGATCTCATTCAACTCCTGACTGGACCCAATTTCCTTTTTAAGGATTTCTTGGCCAAGAAGGGAGGAGTCTCAGGGAGAGAAAACAAATTTAACTTTAAGATATCTGTCAGTAGAGCAGACAAAGGACACTTTAGGACTCCTCACCTAAGACCACACACCTCCATTCAGATATCCACTGGCTGCAACATTAAGTTGTGGAATGGTTGTGTACCATATGAACAGGTTATACTGATTGGACAGATTAAAAACTTCTGAGTCATCCTTGAACCTCCACCTCCCAGCTCCTCCAATGCTGGAGGTGTGTCAGCAGGGATTTTGGCTTCTGGTTCCAAGTTATAAGTCAAGTCACCTTCCTGGAACAGCAGCTGTCAGGTAACCTCACTCAATAGGTCAGTTCCTTCATAGGGAAAGCTGGTGAGCTGGTTCCAAAGACAAAAGCCTGGGTCACATGGCTTTTGACAGCCAAGATTCTCTATAGGGTGTAAATGGGAGCACCAGGATGTTGCAATAAGGTTCGCATTGCTGGCAGAAGTCACCCAACCAAGAGCAGCTTTTGGGGAAAAAAAAATAAAGTGTTTATTTTGGCTTACAGACTCGAGGGGAAGCTCCACGATGGCAGGGGAAAATGACAGCATGAGCACAGGGTGGACCATAGATAGCAACAGGAGAGTGTGCCAAACATGCCAAGGGGACACTGGTTATAACACCCATAAGCCCACCCCCTACGAGACACTGCCTTCAGGAGGCACCAATTCCCAAATCTCCATCAGCTGGGAACCTAGCATTCAGAACACCTAAATTTATGGAGCACACCTGAATCTAACCACCATACAGGACCTTTCAAACATCACTTGCTACTGCTCCTTGCCATACCTCCAGTGAGTCTGTCACTTAGTAATGTCTTCCTTTTTATTTCCTGTGCATCTGCAAAGTGGTGTATGTGAGATATTTCCACATGTGTATGCCCTTGCAATGCAGCAGGGAGTGCTCTCTTCTGCAGGCTCTTATTTGAGCTGAAGTCTTTCTTCACTGAAACTGGAGTTTGCTGTTTTTCTGGAGCTAGGGTGATTCCCTGGTGTGTGCACACTACTGTGGGACAGAGGTCATAGGTGTACATGTCCATGCCAAGCTGTTTACATGGGATCTAGACATTCAAACTCTGGCCCTCATGCTTGCACAGAAAGCACAAAACCACTGAGCCAACTCTTCAGTCTCCCTCCAGTTGCTTTTTAAGACAGGGTCTCACGTAGCCCAGGCTGGTCTTGAACTCTCCATGTACCTGAGGATGACCTTAAACTCATGATCATCCTGTCTCCCCATGTCCCTCTTAAGTCCTGGGATTAGGTTTATAGCACACCTGTCTGTTTTGAGACAAGGTCTATGTTGCTCAGGCTGATGTGAAACTCATTAGAGCGCAAGCTAGCCTTTAACCTGTGATCCTTGGACTCCTGAATGCTGAGATTAAAGACATGCACCACACCTGACAAGACAAGTTTCTCGAGTCTCCATTCTGAGGGCTTCATCCTACATATCCGGAGCTCCAACATTAAAAACTTGAGAGGGCTAAAGAGATGGCTTAGCAGTTAAGGTGTTTGCCTGTGAAACCTAAGGACCCAGATTCAATTCCCCAGTACCACATGCTCAATGTGATGCATGCATCTGGAATTCCTATGCAGTGGCTAGAGGCCCTGGTGTGCTCAATCTCTATCTGCCTTTCCTTTTTCAAATAAATAATAAGAAAGACAAACAGACAGACAGACTTGAGCCGGGTGTGATGGCACATGCCTTTAATCGCAGCACTAGGAAGGCAGAGGTAGGAGGATCACCCATGAGGTGCAGGCCACCCTGAGACTACATAGCAAATTCTAGGTCAGCCTGAGCTGCAGTGAAACCCTGTCTTGAATAGGAGCACATCCCACTAGTCACCAGTTGAAAACACCTTGAGCTAGAACTGCCCCCCAATGCAGAAGGAACAATTTGCACTAAGAGAAAAATGAGCTGCTCTCAACCTTGACCAGTTTCTTTTTGAAGTGGGCAGTAGTTAATGCAGGCAGGCACAGCTGGCATGATCAGATTAAGTAACTACTTTGTGCTCAGCTCAACCCTAGAGGGAATATCACCTCCTCCAAAGCTCAGCCCAAGAACTTTGCAGAAATGGGTATTGACAGAATGTAAGGGCTGGAGGATGGAGAACAGTGCTGTGGAGCGCCATTCTGGAGATGACATGGCCCTTAACATTCATGAACTCACGGCAGCTATGACTTTGCACAAAATTGAGCCATCATTTCCGTCATGGATGGAGGAGGAGCTCATGAGATCCCATTCCCTCCTAGCTACAGGCAATTAAAGATATCTGGGGGCGGGGGGAACTGGAGGGATGGCTTAGCGGCTAAGGCATTTGCCTGCAAAGCCAAAGGACCCAGGTTCGATTCCCCAGGGCCCACATTAGCCAAATGCACAAGGGGGAGCACGCGTCTGGAGTTTGTTTGCAGTGGCTGGAGGACCTGGCATGCTCATTCTCTCTCTCTCCCTCTTTCTCTGGCAAAAAATTGCTGGGGAAGTTCAGGTTAGCCTGAGCTAGAGTGAGACTCTTATCACAGTGCCTGACACTACCTACACATGACCATCATAACAGGAGGAAAAGATGACATCAAAATAAAAGAGACTGATAGAGAGTGAGACTCTACCTTGAAACCTCCCCCACCAAAACAATGAAAGGCTGGTGTACTTATGATGCATACCTATAATCCTACAACTTAGGAGGTAGAGCAGGAGATCCAGTAGTAGTTCAAGGCCAGTTTCAGCCACATGAGACCGTCTTAAAAAAAGAAAAAGGAAAAAAGAACTCCCTCAGGACAAAGGCTCCTCTCTCTCCAGAACCAGGTCAGAGAACTAAAGTCACTTAATGTCAGTATTTCACAATGGCCATGCTGGAAGCTGGCCTGCAACGTTTGGTAAGGCCACTTAGTAGCCTAGCAAGAAAGTCTTCAGAGTTCACTCTTGACCTCCTCCTCAGAGCTCCCTCAATAATTCTACCTACCATTTTCTAACAGCCTAAAAGTTCAGATTACTCAGAAAAAAAAAAAGATAAAAAAAAAGATAAACCTCACACCTCAGAAAAGTCCCCAAAATAAAACTAGAGCCCTAAATATTTTGTTTCAGTATAAAATATAACTGTTCTTTTTTACATTTATTTATTATTAATAATACCTTGACTTTTTTTTCTGAGGTAGGGTTTCACTCTAGCTCAGGCTGACCTGGAATTCACTGTGTAGTCTCAGGGTGGCCTTGAACTCATGGCAATCCTGCTATCTATGCCTCCTGAGTGCTGGGAGTAAAGGCATGTGCCACCACACCCAGCTACATTGACATTTCTTTAAAAGATTTTTTATTTATTTGAGAGACAGAATGGGTATAGCAGGGCCTCCTGACACTGCAAAGATCTTCAGATGCATGTGCTTTTGTGCATCTGGCTTTGCAAGGGTTCTGGGGAACAGAACCTGGGTCATTAGGGCTTGCAGGCAGGTGCCTTAACCACTGAAACATATCTCCAGGCGTTACACTGATTTATTTAAATTTTTTGGTTTTTTGAGGTAGAGTCTCTTTCTAGCTCAGGCTGACCTTTGGAATTCACTATGTAGTCTCAGGGTGGCCTCAAACTCATGGTGATCCTCCTGCCACTGCCTCCCGAGTGCTGAGATTAAAGGCGTGCACCACCACGCCTGGCACATTTGATATTTATTATTTTTTATCCCTTACTATCCTGTCAAATATTTAGCACCATATTGTATAAGATGACCTGTCATCTTTCTTTTTCTTTTCTTTTTGTTTTTCCAAGGTAAGGTCTTGCTCTAGCCCAAGCTGACCTGGAATTTACTATGTAGTCTCAAAGTGGCTTCTAACTTTGTTCCATAATTTAAAAAGTTTTTCTTGGGCTAGAGATGGCTTAGTGGTTAAGCGCTTGCCTATTAAGCTAAGGACCTCAGTTGGATGCTCAATTCTCCAGGACCCACATTAGCCAGATGCACAAGGGGGCGCACGTGTTTGGAGTTCATTTGTAGTGGCTGGAGGCCCTGGCGTACCCATTCTCTCTATCTGCCTCTTTCTGTCTGTTGCTCTCAAATAAAAAAAAAAAAGTTTTTCTTAGCCAGGCACGGCAGCGCATGCCTTTAATGCCATCACTCTGGGGCAGAGGTAGGTGGGACACTTGAGTTCCAGGCTGCCATGAGACTACATAGTGAATTCCAGGTCAGCCTAGGCTACAGAGAGACCCTACCATGGAAACAAAGATGTTATGAATAAGCCATATGGAAAGCTAATTCTTTGTGGACAATGGCACACCCAGAAGCCACAGATTGTTACTAGAAAAAGTTCAGTGCCAGGGATGGGATACCTTCCAGGGAAGCTGTGGCCAGAGAGGTCCCTGATGCCCCCAAAACATTACAGGCCATTGCCAAGGCTCTTGGTTTCTCAACAGGAATACGTGGTAAGACCCTATTGCTGAAGACTCCACATACTTGGGCTTCAAGGTCACTGAGAAACCCTGCTGGAGCTGAGCTGATAACCTCTTCCATGTAGACCAGCAGACAGAAAGCTGGAAAAAACCACGCTGCATGCAGTTCAATGGGAGAGAGAGAAATCACCAGTGAAGATACTCAATAGTGGACACTGCAAGCCCTATATTTGGCCAGCCAGGCCAAATGAGTCAATGGGTGCAATAGTGGTACATCTGTTATGTAGGAAAACAATGGTCCTCTAATTTGACTGGAGGCTCGCTCCATAGGAGGGAACACATCCCTGATAATGAAAACCTACAACAGGGGTAGTCATGAGCCCTAGAGGTGTAACGTCTGCTTCTATCTGGCTAAATGTATATACTATGCTCACCAAACTGCCCAGCAAGCACTTCTCTTAATACTCATACCCATATATTAATGCTACTCTCACTTTTGGTAAGAAAACCTTCTCTTTTCAGATGGCAGTGACCTTGGAATGACTCACAAGGCATCACAGTGCTGAGAAGAAGTGACAGAGGAGTGCTCAGCACTGAAATATCTCTATCACACCTTCCAATGTGCTCCTTCAGACACAAAATGGCCTGGATATCCATGTCCTCACAGTGCCCGACACTACCTACACAAGACCATCATAATTGGAGGAAAAGATGATCACACACACACACACACACACACACACACACACACACACAAAGAGAATGATTGAGAGGGAGAGGGTATATGATGGAGAGTGGAGTTTCAAAGGGGAAAGTGGAGGGAGGGAGGAAGGGAATTACCATGAGATACTGTTTACAATCATGGAAGTTGTCAATAAAAAGAAAATTTTAGTTATTTGAGAAAGAATGGGCACACCAGGGCCTCCAGCCATTGCAAATAAACTCTAGCTGCATGTGCCACCTTGTGCAGCTGGCTTATGTGGGTACTGGGGAACTGAACCTGTGTCCTTAGGCTTCGTAGGAAAGAACCTTAACCCACTAGGCCATCTCTCCAGCCTCCTACATACATACATACAAACACACGCACATTTTTTTTTTTGAGAAAGAGAGGCGGGGTTCAGGGAAGGAAAGAGAGAATGGGCACACCACTGCAAACAAACTACAGATGCATGCACCCCTATGTGCATCTAGCTTACATGGGTTTTGGAGAGTCGAAGTTAGGTCCTTAGGCTTCGCAGGCAAGCCCTTAAGCCATCTCTCCAGCCCTAAGACAACTTTTTTTTTTTTTTAAATGGGCACATCAGGGCCTCTAGTCACTACAAATAACTTCAGACACATGTGCCACCCTGTGCATCTGGTTTATGTGGGTATTGGGAAATCGAACCTGGGTCCTTTGGCTTCACAGGCAAATGCCTTAACAGCTAAGCCCCTCTAAGTCGACTTTTTCCCCCCCCAAACATTTTTTTTTTTAATTTGACAGAGAAAGAATGGGCACACCAGGACCTCCAGTCACTGCAAATGAACTCCAGACACATGCACCACCTTGGGCATCTATCTAATGTGGGTCCTGGAAAATTGAACCTGGGTCCTTTGACTCTGTAGGCAAACGCCTTAGCCGCTAAGCAATCCCTCCAGCCCTAACTCAACTTTAAATTGTGTTTACTTGTGTACAAGGCATGCCAGGCTCTCTTACCACTGCAAGTGAATGCCCGTCAAGCTTTTTTTCTTTAAAGTTAGAGAGGAAAAAGGCAGGTAAGACAGAATGGGTGGCCAGGGCCTCTAGCCACCACAAATGAACTCCAGACATTTGTACCACTTTGTGCATCTGGCTTTATGTTAAGTACAGTGGAATGAAAACCGGGTCATTAGCTTTGCAGAAAAGTGCCTTAACTGCTAAGCCATCTCTCTAGCCCCAGTATATCTTCTTGCTTTGTTTTGTTTTCTTTGAGGTAGGGTCTCACTCTAGTTCAGGCTGACCTGGAATTGACTATATAGTCTCAGGGTGGCCTCGAACTCACTGCGATCCTCCTACCTCTGCCTCCTGAGTGCTGGGATTAAAGGTGTGCGCTACCACACCCAGCTCAGCCCCAATATTTTTTAATACAAATTTCCAGGTAGCATCCTGCCTCTGCTGAATCATAATCTGAAGGCAGGATTAAAGTGAACAAGGTGAAAAATCCTATTTTGAATTCAGACTCTTTAGACAGCATGTTAAAAGAATGTAACATTGTGAGAAGTTTGAGACCAGTTTGGCCTATAGAGTCAGTTCCAGGTCAGCCTGGGCTATAGAGTCCCTGCTCAAAATAACTCCTCCCCCCTCCACCATAAAACAAACAAACAAAAAAAACCCGTTTGTAAATTTCATGTCCTATACATAAAACCCTGCCACCAGGCACCAAGAATTACTGAGATCTACCAAGGCTGTTTGCTCTGGGCTGCATGCTTGGATTCTAAAAACAGGAAAGCCAGTACTCCCTTTTCTCAGAATGTACTTCACTGCCCACCCTTCTGTCCTCACAATTTCCCTATGCCCATGTGTTCATTCACTTGGGAACAATCTAAAGGTTGTGACTGGGAAGTCTATTACAAACATGACAAAACTAACTTGGTTTCAGTTGAAATTTTCAGACTAGAATTTTGTAGGAGATATGCGGTGTTTTAAAGCACATGCCTCAAGGTAGGATTGCTGTGAGTTCTCACCAGCTTGGGGCTACATAGTGAATTCCAGATCAGCACCAATTTGAGTGAAACCATTCCTCCAACTAAGAGTGATTGCAATGTGGTGGTAAAAGACATTCAGGAGGCAGAGATAGGATTGGGGTTGATCTGAGACCAGCCTGGAGCTACAAAGTAAATTCCAGGTGGAAGAGTGAAAACCTACCTCAAGAGATAATGAAGGTGGTTGGTCATGGTATCCCACGCCTTTAATCCCAGCATTTGGGAGGAAGATCACTATTGAATTCAAGGCCACTCAGCGACTACATAGTGAATTCCAGGTCAGCCTGAGCTACAGGGAGACCCTACCTCGGGGGAAAAAAAAAAAAAAGGCTAGAGAGATGGTTTAATGGCTAAGGAGCTTGCATGGAAAGCCTAAGGACCAAGGTTCTATTCCCCAGTACCCAGATAAGCCAGATGCACACCCATTCTTTCAAATAATTTTTTTAAGATAATAAAAGTTAAAAAGGGAGAGAAGCTGGGCATGCGGCATGCACCTTTAATCCCACCATTTGGGAGGCTGAGGTAGGGGGATTGTTGTGAGTTTAAGGCCAGCCTATGGCTTCAGAGTGAATCCCAGGTCAGCCTGGGTTAGAGTGAGACCCTACCTCTAAAACCTAAACAAAACAAAATCTACTACCAATGACAACTACCAATTAAGCTACATGTTATAAACAGAAACTCTGGTAGGTAAGAACGCTGACATGCTGAGAGGCACCTCAGTACCTTCGACACGTTGCTTGGTTCTCTTGAGAACTCAGCCCATTTTGTTGGACTGTGCTAGCTTTGGGTTTTTTGTTGTTGTTGTTTGTTTTTGTTTTTTTGAGACAGGGTCTTATAATGGAAGTTTGGCTAGCCCCAAACTTCCCAGTGCTAGATTACAAGTGTGAGCCACCACTCCCAGTTTCAGGGCTTTCCTAGTTTTGTTTTCCCAGGGGCTCACTTTAGCCCAAAGTGACCTTGAACTCTATAGGCCCAGGCTGGCCTGGAGTTCTTGGCAATTGTCCTACCTCAGCCACCCAAGTGCTAGAATCAAAGACACTTGCTACCCTACCACACCAGGTTTTTCTTTCCTTTTTGGAGATAAGGTTTCTCATGTATCCTAGGCTGGCCTTAAACTGGCTATATGACCAAGGAAGTCGAAGAACTTCTGATTCTCCTGCCAACTCCCAAGTGATGAGATTACAAGCATGCACAACCACACTCAGTTTATAGGGCGCTGGGGATCAAATCTAGGGCTTCATGAGTGCCAGGCAAGCACTCTACTCACGGAGTTACAGCCTAACCTAAAAGACTTTTAATTTATCAGTTTCTAAGATTCTCAGAGTCCACTTCTAACAGGCAAATAAAGGAATATCACCACAGATGTCAAATGTAGCTCAGTCATCCCAAAAGCATTCTGAGATTTCCTATGGGCTTATGAAATCAGTTAAAAAAGTTAATTCATAGGGTTTTCCAAGTTCACTGTAGGGTTAGACTAGGTGCTCTGGAATGAGCTAATTATAGTGCACCCTATTCTGCCAGAACTCTAGACCTTGCTTCATTTCCCAAGGTTTCCGTACCCTGCTCCCCTGGCAGCAAGGATAGCAACACCACGAAAGACATTTATCTTTCAAATGATCAATCTCTACTTTTATGTCTGGGTAGTCAGCAGAACCCCGAGATAAATCCTACAGGTTTCACTTCTGATTTGTCAAGCATACATGATAGTACAACACAAAACCTGACCCATTCTAAGCCTTTCCCCCTCTTTAGGTTCTCTCAGTCTAAAGCTGTCTAAAGAAAAATATAGGTTCTTTGCAGAAGCCAAGGTCGCTCGAGGGACTTTCCCTACTTGGGTTGGAGAACTGGAACTCCCTCACAACAGCAGTATTTCTGTTTAAAGGGCCATGTTATGCACAGCCAAAAGTAGTGACAACTTGAAAAACAGAGGCATCATGACTTGGAACAGTATTTCCTTCTTCCAAAAGGTAACAAATGTCAAATAAAGGAAATCCTCCTGTGTAGACTTAAGACCAACAGCAACACTTCGGCAAGCAAGTAGTAGTAGGACTGGTCATGTGACCTTGCCATTACTATCTCTTTCCTGTCTTCATGTATTGGCCTGCAGTTTGGTGGAACAACCTTTCTGGTTCTTGCTCCGGTCCTATGTGATAATCAAGCAGGAGGTTTTACAGAAATGCCCCACCCCATCCAAGCTCCTCCTATAAAGGGAGTTAAGTGCGAGTCCCAAGGACAAAGAGGAGCTGAAGGGAGGGGGGGGGGTCCTAATTTTCTAACAGAAACTGCAACGGTGTGGTCCCGAAAGGCTCCGATTGCACAGGAGAGATGGAAGCAGGCAGTTCAGGAACGGACAGGGCTCTCCCTACAAAGCAGAGCCACAATTAGCGACTGCTCCAGCTCAGGCACCAACGACAAGAGTGCACATCATGTACTCATCCCCACTCCTTTCTTCGAACAATTCTGAGCACTCCGATGGACCGCCTGCCACCCTCTCTGTTCCCTCCTGGTGGCTCCTTCTTGCGGAGCCACGCATCCCTCACTTCCACCTCACACAGAAGAGGTGACAGTAGGGTCGGGCCTCCCCACCCGCCGGGACTGCACAAGCCCGCGCCAGCCAGCGCTCACCCATTCGCCCGCAGGAGCCCACAAGGGCAGCGCGGCACATGGCCCCCGGGAGCTGCGGCCAGGGCTGGCGGCTCTCCAAACGCGGGGCCCCTTTAAGGCGCGCAGGGGTGCGCACGGGGGCGGGAGGGAGAAGCCGGCGCTCGAGGGCCTGCGGCGGCCTCGGCCCCACCCCGGCACGGCGCGCTCCCTCCCGGGCTCACCTTGGCTCCCCAGAGGCGGGCTGCCGCAGTGAGTAAAGCCATAGCAGGTGAATTCCGGGATCCGGCGGGGAGGGAAGGAAGGGAGAGAGCTGCGGCAAGGACAGGAGCGGCGGCCGCTGCAACCCGAGACCGCGCCAAGCCGTGGACAAGGTTGAAAGGAGGTGGCTGAGGGGAAGGGTAGACGAACCGGCGGCGGCGCCCAGCCCAGGGTCCTCAGCGAGGCCCCGCCCACTGCCCGCAAGCCGCTGCCGCCCCCCCCGCACGGTGTCACCCCGGGATCGGCCATTGGTCCGGCGTGGAGGAGGGGCGGGACTTGAGCCCGTGACGGCTCTTGTGGCGGGGAGGATTGGACCGTGCGGATTAGGCTAATGAGAGTGGGTGGGAAGGGGACTGTAGGTGGCCAGGGATGTGCCTGAGAACTCAGTTAACTTCCTTCTTTGGTTTTTCCCTTTGCCCTTAACACATTGAGGGCTAGTGCTGCAGGGTATGCAGACACGAAGCTCCAGAGCCTTGGAAGGTCAACTGCTTAATAAACTATCATGGCAAATGATCTTTGCCCACTCTCTTCCTCTCTTGACATGCTTTCTTGAAGGAGGTCTAGTTAATACTTCATTGGCCATCGTATGGAAAAACAGGCCATGATACCCAAGTTAGCTTGCTTGGTAGCTGTCATGTGAGGCTAGCAGAAATCTTGGTATTGTAGATACTAACGTACCTCGCTAGGTGGAGAAGAGCAAAAATGGGAGCCTGAATATCTAGTTCTGTTTGCGAGCTTTAGGTTCTTTAATGCCAGGAAATCTTATTTTAAAAATATATTAAAATTATATGCAAGTAAGCCGGGCGTGATGGCGCACGCCTTTAATCCCAGCACCCGGGAGGCAGAGGTAGGAGGATTGTAAATTCCAGGTCAGCCAGGGCTAGAGTGAGACCCTACCTTGAAAAAACAAACAAACAAAATAAAAAATAACAACAAAAATTATATGCAAGCAGAGAGGGAAGAGAATGGGTCCACTGTGAATGAACTCCAGACGCATGTGCCACTTTGTATTTATGGTATCACATGGGTACTGGGGAATTCAATTCCCAGCCGACAGGCTTTGTAAGTAAGTACCTTTAACTGCTGAGCCATCTTCCCAACCCAAATGCCAGGAAGTCTTAATTTACGAAGGCCTCCTTAGTATGGAGATTTCAAGCACCTGTCAGGCTCTGGGTCCTGGACTTTATTCCTATCATTCCAGTCATAATCCCAAACAGGCAGCCTGTCTCACATTGAACTAGAGAACCAGGAGCTGGAGACTTCCCTTCCACCCAAGATTAGACTCTTCCTCCCACTCCTCAACCCAGGTAGGATCTTCCTCTACCCCAGGCTGACCTGGAATTCACTGTGTAGTCTCAGGCTGCCCGCAAATTCACGAAGATCTTCTTACCTCTGCCTGGGAGTGCTGGGATTAAAGGCGTGCACCAGCAAAAATGTTATTAAAAAATATAATGGAGCTGGGCTGAAGAGATGCCTTAGTGGTTAAGGTGCTTGCCTGCAAAGCCAAAGGACCTTGATTTGATTCCTCAGGACCCAAATAAGCCAGATGCACAAGGTGGTGCACGCGGCTAGAGTTCATTTGCAGTAGTGGCTGCTGGCGCACTGATATTCTCACTCTCATCCACTCTCATCCTCTCTTCCTCTCTCTCTCTATCTCGTCTGCGTCTATCTCTCTCTCAAATAAAAAAAAAATTACTGGAGCTAACTAAGGGCTGGAGAGATAGCTCAGAGGTTAAAAGCACTTGTTGGCAAAGCCTGAAGGTGTGTGCCACCACACCTAGCTTTAGACTCTTCCTTTTTGTCAAATCATTAACATTCTTTCTAGAAAGCTCTGGGTCACTTCTACTTGGTTATCTTCTATACCTCATTATCCTCTGCTTCTTGAGAGACCCATAGCACTAAAGACCCATGACTTTAAAGTGATTTTTCACACCATTCTAACTCCCCTGGGTAGAACACAACTTAGAACTTTTTGTACTTCCTTAATGAAATCAGTCTTTTTAATTGTCCTAAGGACAGAGGGGAGCTGGCCCAAGGATCAGGGCACCTTATCTACAAACTCCAAGCCTCAAGTGAACACTCTTTATCTTCCCACATATCAGTAACACGGTTCAGAGGTCTCAGTATCCATGTAAGCCAAGTTTAGATAGCCCTTGTTTAAAGAACTTACCTTGGAGCTTACACTTGTAAAAAAAAAAAAACAAAAACACAGAAAACCCCTATTTTTTCTTCAAAATTTTATTATAGCCAGACTCGTAGCTGGCAAGCAGTGTTCTGGCTTGGGGATCAGATGGGTAGTTTTTTTTTTTTTTTTTTTTTTTTTTTGGCTTTTTGAGGTAGGGTCTCACTCTGGTCCAGGCTGACCTAGAACTCACTATGTAGTCTCAGGGTGGCCTTGAACTCACAGCGATCCACCTACCCTGCCTCCAAGTGCTGGGATTAAAGGCATGTGCCACTATGCCCGGCTTCGATGGGCAGTTTTTAAGACAGAACTTTATAAAGATAAATGCTCAGAGAAGCAGTGACCTCAGCTACCTCCCTGGGAACTTCAAAGCTTCAGTGATCAATATTTGCTCCCAATTTAGCATCTCACAGAAGATTTCCTCATAACCCTGGAAGAGTCTGAGCTGGTTCTTTCCCCTTGGTTAATCATCCACAGAGACTAGTTAGCAGATCAAAGGAATGAACTCCAGTGTCCCAAGAGACAGGAGGCACCAGGTATGGTGGCACACGCCTTTAATCCCAGCATTTGGGAGACAGAGATAGGAGGATCACCATGACTTCGAGACCACTCTGAGACTACATAGTGAATTCCAGGTCAGCCTGAGCTAGAATGAGACCCTACTTTGAAAAATCAAAAACAAAAGTAGCTGGAGAAATGGCTTAGTGGTTAAGGTACATGCCTGTGAAGCCTAAGGACCCAGGTTTGATTCTCCAGGTCCCATGTAAGCCAGAAGGTGGCACATGTGTCTGTAGTTCATTTGCAGTGGCTAGAGGCCCTGGTGAGCCCATTCTCTCTCATCTATTTCTCTCTTCCTCTTTCTTTGTCTCAATAAATAAAAAATAAAAATAGTTAAAGAAGCCTTTAATCTCAGCACTCAGGAGGCATGTTCATCTGGCTTATGTGGGTCCTGGGGGAACCAAACCTGGGTCCTTTGATTTTGCAGGCAAATGCCTTAACCACTAAGCCATCCATCCAGCCCCCCACCTTTTTTTTTTGTTGTTGTTGTTTCGAGGTAGGGTTTCATTCTAGCCCAGGCTGACTTGGAATTCACCTATGTAGTCTCAAGGTGGCCTCAAACTCACGGCAATCCTCCTACCTCTGCCTCCCAAGTGCAGAGTAGGATTGCTGTGAGTTTGAGGCTACCCTGAGGTCAGCCTGGGCCAGAGTAAGACCCTAATTTGAAAAACAAGAAAACCTATGGCCTATCACATGCTATATTAGTACTCTCCACCACTGAGAAATAGAGAATGGGTGTGCCAGGGACTCCAGCCATTGCAAATGAACTCCAGACACATGTGACACCATGTGCATCTGGCTTAAGTGGGACCTGGAGAACTGAATCTGGGTCCTTGGGCTTCACAGGCAAGTGCCTTAACTGCTAAGCCATCTTTCCAGCCTTAGAGTGTTCTTTATTAATATGAATGAGAATATTAAGATTGCCATGAATACAGCAGTAAAGTGAACTCTAGGTTCAAATATAATTAAGTGCCTGGGAACTTGAAAGTAACTAGAGGTCAAGCATTGAGATTATGACCTTGGGAAGACTTCTTTAAAATGCATAGGGACAAAGCTGCCCCCTGGTGGCCACAACCTAGTAGGTGAATGCAGCCTAACTACATACACCATGGGTAAGCCAAACTTCCTTAACAAATAGCTACTAAATTGGTGATGGGGGGCGGGGGAGTAGGCTCTTGGGATTGAATGCCTGAACCCTACACATGCTAGACAAGGGCATTACCTACCCTACCCCTGAGCTACATTCCAACACTTTTTTTTTTTTCTGAGGTAGGAACTCACTCTAACTCAGGCTGACCTGGAATTCACTATGCAGTCTCGGGCCTTGAACTCATGGCGATCCTCCTACCTCTGCCTCCTGAGTGCTAGGTGCCACCACACCCCTCAACATTCCAACTCTTTGAAAATTTTATTTTGAGAAAGTGGGTGTGGAGTGACACATACTGCAGTCTCAATACTTGGGAAGGTGCAGGCAAGAAGAAGCCAAAATACATTGAGTGCTTACTACTGCAAGTTAGTATCTAAATATGGTGCATGAGTCATCTTAATCCTCAGAAGCTCAAAGATACAGAGGTAATAGTATCTCTAAAGAGGAGAAACTCAAAACAAAAATTAGTAGTCCTAGGTACACATATTAGTAGTCCCTAGGACTACAGAGTAAATTCCAGGTCAACCTGCTCTAGAGGGAGACCCCACCTTGAAAAACCAAAACAAAAGAGGGTAACTCAGACTTTAACAGACTTAAAAGTATCTTGTCAAGGGTCGTAACTTATAATTGTCCTTACTGAAACTAATATCAAAATTAGCTCCAGGGCTGGAGAGATGGCTTAGGGGTTAAAGCGCTTGCCTGTGAGGCCTAAGGACCCAGTTCAATTCCCAGGTACCCATGTGGAGCATGGGTCTGCATTTTGTTTGCAGTGCCTTGAGCCCCTGGCACTCCTATTCTGTGTGTGTGTGTGTCTCTGTCTCTCTCTCTCTTGCTCTCTCTATCTCCCTCAAATAAATAAGTAAATATTTTTTTAAAAATTGGCTTTGCCAGGCATGGTGGTGAACATCCTTAATCCAAGCACCCAGGAGGCAGAGGTAGGAGGATTTTGGTGAGTTCAAGGACCCCCTAAGACTACATAGTAAATTCCAGGTTATCTTGGGCTAGAGTGAGACCCTACTTCAAAAAACAAAACAAAACAAAAAAGTTGACTTTGAGCCGGGCATGGTGGTGCACATCTTTAATCCCAGCACTCAGGAGGAAGAAGTAGGAGGACTGTCATCGCTGTGAGTTCAAGGCCACCCTGAGACTACATAGTGAAGTCCATGTCAGCCTGAGCTAGAATAACACCCTACCTCAAAAAATAAATAAATAAATAAAACAAAAGGGGGGAGGGCTGGAGCAATGAGTTAGCGGTTAAGGCATCTGCCTGCAAAGCCAAAGGACCCAAGTTCAATTTCCTAGGACCCATGTAAGCCAGATGCAGAAGGTGGCGCATGCACCTGGTTTGTTTCCAGTGGCTGGAGGCTTTGACGTGCCCATTTTTAATCTCTTTCTCTCTCTGTCTCTGCCTCTTTCAAGTAAATAAATAATTTTTTTTTTTTTTTTTTTTTTTTTTGGTTTTTCAAGGTAGGGTCTCACTCTAGCCCAGGCTGACCTGGGGTTCACTATGGAGTCTCAGGGTGTCCTCAAACTCACAGTGATCCTCCTACCTCTGCCTCCTGAGTGCTGGGATTAAAGATGTGCGCCACCACGCCCAGCTAACAAATAAATTTTTAAAAAATCAAGGGGAGTGAGAATCAGCAGTTAAAGGAACTTGTTTGCCAAGTCTTGTGGCCCAGGTTTAATTCCCCAACCACCCACATAAAACCTGATGAGCACTCATTAATTTGCAGCAATAAGACTTTGATGTGCCCATGCACACACACACATGTTGTTGCAGTCCGGTTCGCATTGCTGGTAGAAATCACCCAGCCAAGAGCAGTTTCTGGGAAAAAGATGTATTTTGGCTTACAGGCTCGAGGGGAAGCTTCACAATGGCAGGGGAAAGCGATGGCATGAGCAGAGGGTGGACATCACCCCCTGGCCAACATAAGGTGGACCACAACAACAGGATGGTGTGCCAAATACTAGCAAGGGGAAAGTGGCTTTAATACCCATAAGCCCGCCCCCAATAATACACTCCCTCCAGGAGGCATTAATTCCGAAATCTCCATCAGCTGGGAACCTAGCATTCAGAACACCTAAGTTTATGGGGGACACGTGAATCAAACCACCACACATGCACACACACATGCTGGCACATAAATAATAAATCTGAAACCTGCAAAATCAAAAAACAAATAGCATCTGGGCATGGTGGTACATATATCTGGAATTTATTTGCAGTGGCGGAGGCCATGGTGTGCCCAATACTAGCAAGGGGAAAGTGGCTTTAATACCCATTAGCCCGCCCCCAATAATACACTCCCTCCAGGAGGCATTAATTCCGAAATCTCCATCAGCTGGGAACCTAGCATTCAGAACACCTAAGTTTATGGGGGACACGTGAATCAAACCACCACACATGCACACACACATGCTGGCACATAAATAATAAATCTGAAACCTGCAAAATCAAAAAACAAATAGCATCTGGGCATGGTGGTACATATATCTGGAATTTATTTGCAGTGGCGGAGGCCATGGTGTGCCCATACTCTCTAGCTCTCTCAATAAATAAATAAAAATATTTTAAAAAGAGTTGTAGCCAGGCCGGCATGGTGGCACACGTCTTTAATCCCAGCACTTGGGAGGCAGAGGTAGGAGGATCGCTGTGAGTTTGAGGCCACCCTAAGACTACATAGTGAATTCCAGGTCAGCCTGGGCTAGAGTGATACCCTACCTCAAAAAACAAAACAAAACAAAACAAAAAATTAGTTAAATAAAAAGAGTTGTAAAGATTAAATGAAAGCGTATGGGATTATACCTGTAATCTCAATATTTAGAAAGCTGAGGCAGAAGGATTTTTTAAAATTTTTATTAACAACTTCCATGATTATAAAAAATATCCCATGGTAATACCCTCCCCCCACACTTTCCCCTTTGAAACTCCATTCTCCATCATATCCCCTTCCCCTTCTTAATCAGTCTCTCTTTTATTTTGATGTTATGATCTTTTCCTCCTCTTATGATGGTCTTGTGTAGGTAGTATCAGGCACTGTGAGGTCATGGATATCCAGGCCATTTTCTGTCTGGGGAGAGCTAAAGTTGTTTTTTTTTTAAGTTTTTTGTCTTATTATTCTTACATACACAGATGTTTATTTTATTTTATTTTATTTTATTTTATTTTATTTTATTTTATTTTATTTTATTTTATTTTATTTATTTGAGCTAGTGAGAGAGAAAGAAGCAGATAGAATGATTGCACCAGGGCCTTCAGCCACTGCAAATGAACTCCAGGCACATGTGACACCATGTTCATCTGGCTTATGTGGGTCCTGGGGGAACCAAACCTGGGTCCTTTGATTTTGCAGGCAAATGCCTTAACCACTAAGCCATCCATCCAGCCCCCCACCTTTTTTTGTTGTTGTTGTTGTTTCGAGGTAGGGTTTCATTCTAGCCCAGGCTGACTTGGAATTCACCTATGTAGTCTCAAGGTGGCCTCAAACTCACGGCAATCCTCCTACCTCTGCCTCCCAAGTGCTGGGATTAAAAGTGTGTACCACCACACATAGCTGAGGCAGGAGGATTCAGAGTTAAAGGCCAACTTGAGCTACACAGTGAGTTCTAATCCAGCTTGGGCTACCTCGATTCTGTCATCGAAACAAAAAAAGATTAAAGCAAATGTATGTGCTATTTATTTTATGAGAATTCAATATAAATTCATTTCTTATACCATTCATCTTTATTATTTTTTAAATTTTTTAACATTTTATTTATTTATTTGAGAAAGAGTAAAAAGGGCAGATAGATAGGGAGAGAAAGAGAGACTGGAAAGATGGTTTAGCGGTTAAGGTGTTTGCCTGCAAAGCCAAAGGACCTTGGTTCGATTGCCCAGGATGCACGTAAGCCAGATGCACAAGGCGGAACATGCATCTGGAGTTTGTTTGCAGTGGCTGGAGGTCCTGGCATGCCCATTTTCTCTTTCTCCCTCTCTCTTCCTCTTTCTTTCTCTCAAATAAATAAACATAAAGTAAAAAAAAGGTAGAGAGAGAGAGAGAATGGACATGCCAGGGCCTCCTGCTATAGTAGATAAACTCTAGACACATGGGCTGTTTTATACATCTGGATTACATGGGTACTGAGGAAACAAACCTAGGTCCTGAAGCTTCACAGGCAAGCACCTTAACTACTAAGCCATCTAACCAGCCCATATTTTAAATTTTTATTTATTTATTTGCACATTTATTTGACCCAGATATCCCCCATAGACTCATATGTTTTTCCCATATATATATATATATATATATATACACATATACATATATATATGTATGTATGTATGTATATATATGGTAGTAAAGCAAGACATTAAATTACATAGTACGTGAGAAGTCATAACTGCATGCAATGGAATGAAAGAAAGCAGAGCACGGAGTCATTGATAGCTACATTGGAATAGGACTAACACGTGAGCCCACACTCAGACGTCTGGAGAAAACTTCTAAGCCCCTGACAGAAGAGCATCAGGAGCCTACCAGGCAAGTCTAAGGTGGTTGGGATGAAGCAGAAAAAAGAAAGTTGAGAGTCCAGAAAGGGGCAAGCCGACCTGAAACCATATACACTACCATGGGCTTTGGCTTTGACCTCCAAGGATGCAGAAAGCAGCTGCAGGTTTATGAAGGACAGGATCCAAGGTACCCCACACCCCAAGCTCACGTTTCATGATCCAAGGTTCCCTGCACACCAAGCTCACGTTCCATGATCCAAGGTACCCTGCACCCCAAGCTCATGTTCTATGAACCAAGGTACCCTGCACCCGAGCTGACATTCCATGATCCAAGGTACCCCGCACCCCAAGCTCACGTTCCATGATCCAAGGTTCCCCGCACCCAAGCTCATGTTCCAGGATCCAAGGCACCCCGCACCCCAAGCTCACATTCCATGATCCAAGGTACCCCGCACCCCAAGCTCAAGTTCCATGATCCAAGGTACCCTGCACCCCAAGCTCACTTTCCATGATCCAAGGTACCCCGCACACCACGCTCAAGTTCCAGGATCCAAGGTTTCCTGCCCACCAAGCTCATGTTCCACATCCAAGGCACCCCACACAACCAAGTCCCATGGTCGAGGTGGCGGCAGCTCTCTCCATCCTCAGTGCTGAAGTTGGCACCACCGGGCTACAACTTCTGGTGGACTCATGTTTTGAATGCATAGTCTCGGGCAGGATCCAAGGTACCCAGCACCCCAAGCTCAAGTTCCAGGATCCAAGGTACCCCGCACACCACACTCACGTTCCAGGATCCAAGGTATCCTGCACACCAAGCTCATGTTCCACATCCAAGGCACCCCACACAACCAAGTTCATGTTCACTTTCGGGGGCCCCAGCCCCAAGGTCCCAACCGCCTCCTACCTTGGCCAGGTGGATGTGAACACCTACCCACTTGTGCCTGGATGGACACGGCTCTGTCATCACAATTCTTTTCTCCCTACTGCACGGTCTGTCCAAAGATGCCTCATCCCACCCTCAGGGACGCGCACACACAGCAGAAGTCACACACGCCTCCCACAGCTGCTCTCAGACACGCTCAGGCCGAGCTCCGCAGGGGTGCGGCCATCCCGAGTCTGCCAGGCACCCCTGTCCTCACCTTCAGGTTCCCCTTGGTCCTCATCTTGTTCTTCCCGCCCTTGGTTGAGGCGGCGGCAGCCCTCTCCGTCCTCAGTGCTGAAGTTGGCACCACCGGGCTACAACTTCTGGTGGACTCATGTTTTGAATGCATAGTCTCAGGCAGGTAATTTGGTAGGTGACGTCATGCTGGAGGTGTGTTGGGGAGGGGAAGGGGGATATTATAGCCAAGCCCAGCTTTCCCTTTGCTACAGCTCACTCTTGCTGCTTTCTGCCAGCTGCTGTGGCAAGAAACGATGTCCAGCCCATGCTTTTCCCTGCCATTATGAAGCTTCCCTCCGCATTGTAAACTGAAATAAACCCTTTCCTCCCATCAGCTGTTTTTGGTCAGGTGTTCTGTCCTAGCAATGAGATGGTAACTATAATGCGTGTGTGGTTGTTTATATGGGCAGGCCAGGTTCTCTTGTCTCTGCAGATGAAAGCCAGATTCTTGTACCACTTTTTGGGTATGGCTGATGTGGGTAGGTTAGGAATTGAATCCAGGCCAGCAGGCTTGACAAGCAAGTACCTTTAATTGCTGAACCATCTTTCCAGGCTCTGGCTATTTTTTTTTTTTCTCCTTTCTTTCTTTTTGTATAGAACACATTAGCCTGGAACTCACTTTGTAGCCAAGATTCATCTTGAACTTGTGGTGTGAATACTGAAATTACAGATGTGTACAACACCTGGCAAGTTTTTTGTTGTTTTTTTTCAAGGTAGGGTCTCCCTCTAGCCCAGGCTAGTCTGGAATTCACTATATACTCTCAGGGTGGCCTCAAATTCTCAGCAATCCTCCTACCTCTGTCTCCGAGTGCTGGGATTAAAGGTGTGTGCCACCAGGCCCAGCTGCTATTTAAAAATTTTTTTTTCACAATTTTATTTATTTGCACTCAGGCACACAGAGAGAAGAGAGACACAAGAGAAAGAGACAAAGTGAGAGAGAAGATGGGCACACCAGGGTCTCCAAGTTTTGTCACTTTAAAAGTGGGGCTTCAGGCCTGGAGAGATGGCTTAGTGGTTAAGATACTTGCCTGCAAAGCCAAAGCACCCAGGTTCAATTCCCCAGGACCCACTTAAACCAGATGCACAAGAAGGTGCATACATCTATAGTTTGTTTGCAGCCTCTGGAAGCTCTGGTGCACCAACTCTACCCCCCTCTCTTTTTCTTTCTCTTAAAAAAAATAAATAAAAATAAAATATTAAAAAAAAAAAAGCAGAGCATGGTGGCACATGTCTTTAATCCCAGCACTTGGAAGACAGAGGTAAGCAGATCACCAGGAATTCAAGGCCACCCTGAGACTACATAGTGAGTTCCAGGTCTGCCTGGGCTAGAGTGAGACCTTACCTCAAAACAAGCAAAAAAGTAGGGCTGGAGAAATGGCTTAGCAGTTAAGGCACTTGCCTGCAAAGCCAAAGGACTCGGTTTTGATTCCCCAGCACCCACGTAAACCAGATGCACAAGGGGGCACATGTGTCTGGAGCTCGTTTGAGTAGCTAGAGGCCCTGGTGCGCCCATACTTTCTCTTTCTCCCTCTGCCTTTTTTTTCTATCTCAAATCGAATCATTTGCAGTGGTAAGATACCCTGGCCCATATGTGTGCACACACATGTAAATAAATAAGAATTAAAATTAAAAAAAGAAAAAGACAGGTGTGGTGTTACATGCCTTTAATCCCAGCACTCAGGAGGCAGAGGTAAGAGGACAGCTGTGACTTCTAGACCATCTGAGACTGGTGGTGTCTATTTATAGTTAGCACTCAGGAATTAGAGGCAGGAGGATCTCCACAAATTTGAAGCCAGGAGGAGCAACATAGTGAGTTCAAAGCCAGCTGGGGCTATTGCTATTGAGCTATGAAACCAAGACCCTATATTAAGGTGTTTTTTTTTTTTTTTCCTTTCCGTTTTCCCTTTATGTGAGACAGAGAGTGAATAAACTCTCCAGGGCCTCCAGCCACTGCAGTTGAAAGCCAGACACAAGTGCCCCCTTGTGCTCATGTGGGACAATGCATCCTTGTATAACTGAGTCTGGCTTACATGGGATGTGGAGAGTCAAACATGAGTCCTTAGGCTTTTTCTTTCTTTTTCTAGGTAGGGTCTCACTCTAGCCCAGGCTCACCTGGAATTCACTCTGTAGTCTCAGGATGGTCTCACAGTGATCCTCCTATCTTTGCCTCCCGAGTGCTGGGGTTAAAGACATGTGCCACCACGCCTGGCTTGCATTTCCTTTTGCATGTGGTGTTATTAGAAAAAAAGTTATGTAACCAGTGAGTTCAAGGCCACCCTGAGACTACAGAGTGAATTCCAGGTCAGCCTGGACTAGAGTGAAACTCTACCTTGAAAACAAAAACAAAACAAAGGGCTAGAGGGATGCCTTAGTTAAGGCGTTTACCTGCAAAGCCAAAGGATCCAGGTTCGACTTCCCAGGACCCACGTTAGCCAGATGCATGAGGGGGTGCATACATCTGGAGTTCGTTTGCAGTGGCTGGAGGCCCTGGTGTACCCATTCTCTCTCCCCCTTTCTCTGTCATATAAATAAATAAATAATCAAATATTAAAATTTTACTTAAAAAAAACAACAAAACAAGCCGGGCATGGTGGTGCATGCCTTTAATCCCAGCACTCAGGAGGCAGAGGTAGGAGGATTGCCATGAGTTTGAGGTCACCCTGAGACTCCATAGTGAATTCCAGTTCAGCCTGGCCTAGAGTGAGACCCTACCTCAAAAAAAAAAAACAAAATGAAAACAAACAAACAAACAAAAATTACTGCTAGAGGGTGAGGAGACAGCTCAATCATTAAAGTGCTTGCCTTGCAAACATGAGGACCTGGCACACCGAGATAAAAATTCCAGTTGTAATATTATGGGTGAAGCTCCCTGGCCAGCCAGGATACTTTAATTGGCTAGTCTAGCCTAACTGGTAAACTCAAGCCAATAACCCTGTCTCAAAAATGGATAAGGCATGCATGGTGGCACACTCCTTTAATCCCAGCATTTGGGAGGCAGAGGTAGGAGGATCACTGTGAGTTCGAGACCACCCTGAGACTACATAGGGAATCCCAGGTCAGCCTGGGCTAATAGAGCGAGGCAAGACCCTGCCTCAAAAAAAAAAAAAAAAAAAAAGAAGAAGAAGAAGAAGAAAAGAACAATGTATAAACGTTATTTCCTTCAAAACAATGCCCTCCCCAACTTTTTGTTTAGTTTTTCCAGGTAGGGTGTTGCCTCGCTCTCACCCAGGCTGACCTGGAATTCACTATGTAGTCTCAGATCCTCTTACCAAGTGCTGTGATTAAAGACATGTGCCAACATGCCAGGCCTTTTTGTGTGTGTGTGTGTGTGTATAAGAGATGTACATAAGCATGCACCTGTGTATGTATGCCTGTGGGCAGGGGCACAGGTAAACAACAGGTGTCTTTTTTTTTTTATTCAGCTTTATATGGGTGTTGGGAAATTGAACCTGGTTCAACAAACTTTTCAGGCAAGCAACTTTAACTGCTGAGCATCTCCACAGCACTCAGTTTCTTCAATTGCTCCCCACATTATTTTATTTATTTATTTATATATATATATATATATATATATATATAATTTTTGTTTTGTTTTGTTTTTCGAGGTAGGGTCTCACTCTGGCTCAGGCTGACCTGGAATTCACTATGTAGTCTCAGGGTGGCCTCGAACTCTCAGCGATCCTCCTACCTCTGCCTCCCGAGTGCTGGGATTAAAGGCGTGCGCCACCACGCCCGGCTTATTTTTTATATTTTTAATTATTTTCTTTTGTTTTACGAGGTAGGGTCTCACTCTAGCTCAGGCTGACCTGGAATTCACTATGTAGTCTCAGGGTGGCCTTGAACTCATGGCGATTCTCCTACCTCTGCCTCCTGAGTACTGGGATTAAAGGCATGCACCACCACTGGTTATACTTTCAATTATTATTATTATTATTATTATTATTTTCGATGTAGAGTCTCACTCTATCTAGCCCAGGCTGACCTGGAATTCAGGGTGGCTTCCAACTCATGGCAGTCCTACATTTGCCTCCCTAGTACTGGGGTTAAAGGCGTGCGCCATCACAACCTGCTCCCACCTTATTGTTTTTAGACAGTGTCTCTTACTGAGCCCAGAGCTCATCTACTTGGTTTAGCCAGATACTCTAGATAGCAAGCCCCAGAGACCCTACCTCTGCCTCCAGTGCTGGGGTTCCAAACTCAGGTTACCATGCCTGCTTAGCAAGTGCTGTTCCCACTGAGCCATCCTGTATTCCCCCCAGTCCGTTTTCTTTTCTAGTTGCAGTCCCCTAAGTTCAAGCCTAATATAAGGGCTGATAATGAGCATGAAAAGACAACACAATTTGTCCTTTTGGTTTCATTTTTTTCAGTTCATTTCCATAAAAACAATATAAAAGGCAATGCCATCATCTTCCCCTGGGGGAGGGGGCATAATCCATCAAGCTGGTCTATGCTGCTCCAGTGGTTCAAAGTTCATCATGAGATATGTGCAGGGCATGGTCACACAGATCTGAAATGAAATAGAATTTAACAATTTGAGAGAAATGGACACATTCCCGCCTGCCAAGAAGATATTCTAAGCTACACTGACACATACATCAGCCACCATTCTCCAGAGCATATGCTTGCGAACGACAAAATACCCCAGTGTCCTCTCATCTCAATGCTGACAAGTAGAGAATGGAGAGGAATAACCCAAATCCCTGCACCCTCTACACCACGGGAATCGGAAGTTACTGGAGCTAGCTTCTACCAGAGGGCTGGGTGTGCACAGGTTACACAGGACTGTGAGAGCAGGCGATGAAGTGGGTACAGCTTACCTGTTCGCTTACTGCAAAGTTTGTCTTTGACGTTTTCAGCCTCTCGGGAAAAGAATTCAATAAGTTCGTCCTCGTATTCCTCCACAATGCTCTCACACTGTAAACCCAAGGGGGAAAAATAACACATGGCAATAAGAAGAGGCCTCTTGCCCTCGCCTTCAGAGACAATGACCCAATGCTCCACTTGTTTAGTTTTTCTCTGAGACAGGGTAGCCCAGGCTAGCCTTAAATGCATTATGTAGCTGAGGATGACCTAGACCTTCTGATCTCCTAACTCTACTTCCTGAGTGCTAGGATCGTGGGTGTGTACCACCATGCCCAGTTTGTGTGGTACAATGATCAAACCCAGGGCTTTGTGGCAAGAGCACTCTACCAACTGACCTATATACTTAGACCTCCTCTCTCTCTCTTTTTTTTTTTTTTTGGTTTTTCTGAGGCAGGGTCTCACTCTAGCTCAGGCTGACCTGGAATTCACTATGTATTCTCAATTCTCAGGGTGGCCTCCAATAATAATAATAATAATAATTATTATTATTATTATTTTGTTATTTGAGGTAGAGTCTAGCTCTATCCCAGGCTGACCTGGAATTCACCATGTAGTCTCAGGCTGGCTTCAAATTCACAGAGATCCTCCTACTTTAGCCTCCCTAGTGCTGGGATGAAAGGCGAGATTTTTTTTTTTTTTTGAGGGAGTGTCTCATTATGTAGCCCTGGATGAGCTAGAATTATGTAGACTAGGCTGACCTCAAACTTGTAGAGCTGCTCCTGCCTCTGCCTCCAGAGTGTTGGGATAAAGAGTGTGTGCCATCAGCCCGGCTTCTTTTTTTTTTCCTTGAGGAAAGGTCTTGCTCTTACCCAGGCTAGCCTGAAACTCACTTTGTAGACCCAGGCTAGCTTTAAACTCATAGAGATCCTCCTACCTCCTCTGCCTCCTGAGTGCTAGGATTAAAGGTGTAAGCCAGCATGCCAGGCTCCCCATTTTTTTTTTAATATGTTAACTTTTTATTTATTTACTTGAGACACAGAGAGATAGAGAGAATGGGCACGCTAGGGCCTTCAGCCACTGCAGACAAGCTCCAGATTCATTTGCCACCTGTGAATCTGGCTTACATAGGTCCTGAGGGAATCAAACCTGGGTCCTTTGGCTTTATAGGCAAGCACCTTAACTGCTAAGCCATCCCTCCAGCCCTCCCTATTCACTTTTAAGAGCCAGCTACCCAACGCCATCACTTACCACAAACTTGAGGGTGCCACTAATATCTGAATCAATCCGAATGCCTTGTAGATCAAGTTCGCTAGATTCTCCGTTCCGGCTCACAACACGAACATAGTTCTTGCGGTGGGTAGAAGGGTCAATCTGTTCCCCATACTCTTTCATACGGTCACATACCTCCTCAAGCAGTTCTGTGAGGTGGGCTTCTGAGCGGGCATAAGGTACCTAGAAATGTATTCAGCCTTGGGTCACTGTTTTCTATCTCATAAATCAGTAATATACATCCTTACTTTTCCTTCCACATCTACTAACCCATTCTTAAAAAAATAAAAATAAAAAATTGAGCTGGGCATGGTGTTGCAGGCCTTTAATCCTAGCACTTGGGAGGCAGAGTTTGGAGGATCTCCGTGAGTTCGAGGCCACCCTGAGACTATATAGTGAATTCCAGGTCAGCTTGGGCTAGAACAAGACCCTACCTTAAAAAAACAAAATAAAGGGACTGGAGAGATGGCTCAATGGTTAAAGTGTTTGCCTGCAAAGCCAAAGGATCCCGGTTGGATTCTCCAGGACCTATGTAATATGCACAAGGGGGCACATGTATCTGGGGTTCGTTTGCAGTGGCTGGAGGCCCTGAAGCACCCATTCTCTCTCTCAAGTAATAAAATACATTAAGAAAATAAATAAATAAATTTGTTGCAGTTTTAAAGTACTAGTTTTGTTTTGTTTTTGTTTTTCAAGGTAGGGTCTTGCTCTGGCCTAGGCTGACCTGGAATTCACTATGCAGTTACAAGCTGGTCTCGAACTCATGGCAACACACTCCTACCTCTGTCTCCCAAGTGCTGGGATTAAACTCATGCGCCACCACACCTGGATTCTTTTTTTTTTTTTTCAAGGTATGGTCTCATTCTAGCTCAGGCTGACCTGGAATTCACTATGGAGTCTCAGGGTGGCCTCGAACTCATGGCGATCCTCCTACCTCTGCTTCCTGAGTGCTGGGATTAAAGGCGTGCGCCACCATGACTGGCTGGATTTTTTTTTTTTAAAGGTCTCATGTAGCTCAGGGTGGTCTCAAACTCACTATGTAGAAAAAGATGGCTTTTATTTATTTATTTGAGTGGGGAGAGAACGAATGTGCATGCCAGGGCCTCCAGCCACTGCAAGCGAACTCCAGATGCATGTACCACCTGTGCATCTGGCTTACATGGGTCCTGGAGTTGAACCCAGGTCCTTTGGCTTTGCAGGCAAACGTCTTAACCACTAAGCCATTTCTCCAGCCCCAAAGATGGCTTTTGAACCCTGATCTAACTTCTTCTACCTTCTAAGTGTTGGGATTGCAGGCATGTGTCATCATAACCTGGCTCTTTATTTGTTTTAATTAATTGATTTATTTTATTATTAGTTTTGGTTTTTCGAGGTAGGGTCTCGCTCTAGCCCAGGCTGACCTGTAATTCACTATGTAGTCTCAGGGTGGCCTTGAACTCACGTGATCCTCCTTCCTCTGCCTCCTGAGTGCTGGGATTAAAGGCATGTGCCACCACACCCAGATAATTTATTTATTTTATTTTTATTTTTTGGTTTTTCAAGGTAAGAGTCTCACTCTAGCCCAGGCTGACCTGGAATTCACTATGGAGTCTCAAGGTGGCCTCGAACTCACGACAATCCTTCTACCTCTGCCTTCTGAGTACTAGGATTAAAGGTGTGCACCACCATGCCCAGTGTATTTATTTATTTTTATTGACAACTTACATAATTGTAGACAATAACCCATGGTAATTCCCTCCCTTCCCCCACTTTCCCCTTTGAAACTCCTCTCTCCATCATACTCCTTCCCCCTGTCAGTCTCTCTTTTATTTTGATGTCATCTTTTCCCCCTATTATGATGGTCTTATGTAGGTAGTGACAGGCACTACAAGGTCATGGATATCCAGGCCATTTTATGTCTAGAGGAGGATGTTATTTTATTTTCCCCCTTAATTTCTTTTCTTTTTTTTTGGTCATTTTTATTTATTTATTTTTATTTTCACAATTTTTATTAACATTTCCATAATTATAAAAAATATCCCATGGTAATACCTCCTCCTGCACTTTTCCCTTTGAAATTCCATTCTTCATCATATTACCTCCTCAACCCTCAATTTATTTTCAAATGCTAATCTTATTTTGCCTGATAATATAAACCTAAGATAAATCAGGTATAGTTGGGCTGGATAAGATCGCTTAGTGGCTAAGGCATTTGTCTGCAAAGCCAAAGGATCCCAGTTCGATTCCCTAGGCTCCATGTAAGCCAGATGCACAAAGTAGCACATGCATCTGGAGTTTGTTTGCAGCAGCCAGATGCCCTAGGGCACCCATTCTCTCTTACTCAACCTCTTTCTCTCTCAAATAAATAAAATATATTAAAAAAAAAAAAAGATTTTGCCAGGCATGGTGGTGCATGCCTTTAATCTCAGCACTTGGGAGGCAGAGGTAGGAGGATCACTATGAGTTTGAGGCCACTCTGAGACTACATAGTGAAATCCAGGTCAGCCTGGGCTAAAGTGAAACCCTAACTTGAAAAAACAAAAGACAAAACAACAACAACAACAAAAGGACAGGCATAGTTAACTACAAATTGTAGGCAGAGACAGAACTCTTTGATTAACTGTAATCAACTCTATCCCTTCCTTTTGAACTACCTTAGTAGTAGTTCTTATGGAATAGGTATTCATTTTGGTCTTAAAATGAGATTGTGCCCTGCCTTCCGCATAGGTTCTGAGAATAGCAACTATTAAAGCACTTCACAAGGCTCATAACCTTAGTGTTTCTAGAAATATTGTTCACTAGGTATAACTCTGTATATATGTTATCTTGTTTTTCTTTTGTTTATGGTTTTTCGAGGTAGGGTCTTGCTCTCTAGCCTAGGCTGACCTGAAATTCACTGTGTTAGTCTCAGGGTGACCTCAAACTCAGTGATCCATCTACATTTTCTAGGATTAAAGTGCTAGGATTAAAGACGTATGTCCCCATACCCAGCTGTATGATCTTCTTTTTATTTTATTTTATTTTTTAAAATTTTTTCTGTTTTATTTATTTATTTATTTGAGAGGGACAGACAGAGAAAGAAAAAGGCTGAGAGAGAGAGACAGAGAGAGGGTAGGGGGGTTGAATGGGCGCGCCAGGGCCTCCAGCCACTGCAAATTAACTCCAGACGCGTGCGCCCCCTTGTGCATCTGGCTAACGTGGGTCCTGGGGAATCGAGCCTCAAACTGGGGTCCTTAGGCTTCACAGGCAAGCGTTTAACCGCTAAGCCCTCTCTCCAGCCCCCTGATCTTCTTTTTATTGATTTTTAAAAGGTAGATAAAGGGCTGGAGAGAGGGCTTAGCGATTAAATGCTTGCCTGAGAAGCCTAAGGACCCCGGTTCGAGGCTCGATTCCCCAGGACCCACGTTACCCAGATGACAAGGGGGCGCACACATCTGAAGTTCGTTTGCAGTGGCTGGAGGCCCTCGCGCGCCCATTCTCTGTCTCTCTCTGCCTCTTTCTCTCTCTGTCTGTCACTCTCAAATAAATAAATAAAAATATTTAAAAGGTAGATAAAGAGAAAGAATGGGCACGCCAGGGCCTTGAGCTACTGCAAATGAACTCTAGATGCATGAGCCACCTTGTGCATTTGGCTTATGTGGGTCCTGGGGAATTGAGCCTGGGTCCTTTGGCTTTGCAGGCAAACACCTTAACCACTAAAGCAGCTCTCCAGCCCTGTATGATCTCCTTAACTAAAACACACTTCCTCTTTTTTTGTTTTCTTTTGATGTTTTAAAGTAAATTTTTGGTTTATTTTTATTTATTTGAGAGAGAAAGAGGCAGAGAGGTGAAAGAGCAGAATGGGTGCACCAGGGCCTCCAGCCACTGCAACCAAACATCAGATGCATGTGCCACCTTGTGCATCTGGCTTATGTACTGGGGAATCAAGCCTCCTTAGGGTTCACAAGCAAGTGCTTAACCACTAAGCCATCTCCCCAGCCCTGGTTTTTCAACTTTTCGAGGTAGAGTCTCACTCTAGCCCAGGCTAACCTGGAATTCACTATGTAGTCTCAGGATAGTTTCAAACTCACAGTGATCCTCCTACCTCTGCCTCCCCAGTGCTGGAATTAAAGGCGTGGGCCACCACACTCGGTTTCTTTTGTTGTGTCTATGCTATACTGAAATGAGTCCTATGTACTAGTGATGTAGAAAAAGGGACTAATAAAGGTATCCTGTCTGCTAATTCCTATTGCAACAACAAAGATTTAGAGCCAACTCGGGCATGATGGGACATACCTTTCATCCTAGCACTTGGGAGACAGTGGCAGGAGGATCCCTGTGAGTTTGAGGCCATAGTGAACTACATAGTGAATTCCAGGTCAATCTGGGCTAGAGTGAAATCCTACCTTAAACAAAACAAAACAAAATGAAAGACTCCGAGCCAAGTACAAGGGTATAAGCGTCCAGTCTTTTCCAAATGAAAAAGATCCCAAATTTTTTGTTTGCTTGGTTTTGATTTAATTTTTTTAAATTTTTTTTTTTTTAAATTTATTAGAGAAAGAGGCAGGGAGAGGGAGAATATGAATGGATGCACTAGGGCCTCCAGCCACTGCAAACAAATTCCAGGTGCATGTGCCACCTTGTGCATCTGGCTTATGTGGATACTGGGTAATCAAACTTAGGTCCATAGGCTTTGCAAGCAAGTGCTTTACCCATTAAACCATCTCTCTAGTCGTATTGTAAAAAAATTATTATTTTTAAAAATTTAATTTATATTCAAGGATGAGGCAGAAACGGAGTGAAAGAGGCAAACAGAGAGAGATAGAATGAGCTGGGCATGGTGACACATGCCTTTAATCCCAATACTCCGGAGACAGAGGTAGGAGGATGGCCGTGAGTTCAAGGCCACCCTGAGACTACATAGTGACTTCCAGGTCAGCCTGAGCAAGAGTGAGACCCTACCTTGAAGAGAAAAGAGAGACAGAGAGAAAGAGAGAGACAGAGACAGAATGCACATGCCAGGGCCTTCAGCCACTGCAAATGAACTCCAGAAGCATGTGCCACCTTGTGCATCTGGTTTACATGGGTCCCGGGGAATAAAACCTGGGTCCTTTAGGTTTGCAGGCTAGCGCCTCAACCACTAAGCAATCCCTCCAGTCTTTATTTTATTATTAACAAAAAAATTTAGCTGGGCATGATGGTGCACGCCTTTAATCCCAGCACTTGGGAGGCAGAGATAGGAGGATAGCTGTGAGTTTGAGGGTACCCTGAGACTACATAGTGAATTCCAGGTCAGCCTGGACTAGAGTGAGATCCCACCTCGAAAAACAAAAAAACAAAACAAAACAAAACAAACTTTTTTTTTTGTTGTTTTACAGAGCCAGGCATGGTGGCACACACTTTAATCCCAGCACTCAGGAGGCAGAGGTAGGAGGATCGCTGTGAGTTCGAGGCCACTCTGAGACTATAAGTGAATTCCAGGTCAACCTGGACTAGAGTGAAACACTACCTCCAAAAACAAACAAACAAAAACAGCAAAAAAAAAAAAAAAAAAAAAAAATTGAGAGAGCAAGTGAGAGACAGAATTGGCACACCAGGGCTTCAGGCACTGTAATCAAACTCTAGAAATTTGCACCATCTAGTGGGACCTTGCACTTGCCTCACCTCTGTGCATCTGGCTAACATGGGATCTGGAGAGTAGAACATGGATCCTTAGGCTTTGCAGTCAAGAGCCTTAACCACTAAGGCATCTCTCTAGCCCTTTTTAATTTTTTTTTTTCCTTTCTGAGGTAGTCTCACTCTAGCTCAGGCTGACCTGGAATTCACCATGTAGTCTCAGGGTGGCCTTGAACTCACGGCAACCCTCCTACCTCTGCCTCCCAAGTGTTGAGATTAAAGGCGTACATCACCATGCCTGGTAAAATCTTTTTTAAAAAATACTTTATTTATTTAATTGAGAGACAGAGAGAGAGAGAGAGAGAGAGAGAGAGGAGGAAGCAGAGAAAGACAGAATGGGCACGCCAGGGGCCCCAGCCACTGCAAATGAACGCCCCCTTGTGCATCTGGCTTACATGGGTCCTGGGGAATTGAACCAGGGTCCTTAGGCTCCACAGGCAAACACCTTAACCACTAAGCCATTTCCTCAGCCCAAAATCTTTTTATTATTTACTTATTTGAGAGGGAGAGAGAGAGATACAAAAATAGGCAGGTAGAGAGAATGAAAATGGGCACATCAGGGCCTCCAGCCCTGTAAATGAACTCCCAGATGCATGTGCCCCTTGTGCATCTGGCTTATGTGGGTTCTAGGGAATCGAACTGAGGTCCTTTGGCTTTGCAGGCAAACACCTTAACCACTAAGCCATCTCTTCAGCCCCTGATTTATTTTCTTTTCCGAAGATATGGTCTCATTCTAGCCCAGGCTGATCCTGAACTCACTCTGTAGTCCCAGGCTGGCTTCAAACTCAGTGATCCTCCTACCTCTGCCTCCTGTCCAGTTTGTTTTTCACTTTTATTTTTTTAAGAAATATTTTTTAATATGTATTTATTTGAGACAGAGGCAGAGAGAGAAAGTGGGAAAGAATGGGCTCACCAGGGCTTCCAGCCACTGCAAACAAACTCCAGATGCATGCACCCCCTTGTGAAGCTGGTTTATGTGGGTACTGAGGAATAGAACCTGGGTCCTTAGGCTTTGAAGGCAAACGCCTTAACCACTAAGCCATCTCTCCAGTCCTTGTTTTTTTCATTTTTTTTTTTTTTTTTGGTTCTTCCAGGTAGGGTCTCATTCTGGTACAGGCTAACCTGAAATTAACTATGTAGCCTCAGGGCGGCCTCAAACTCATGGTGATCCTCCTACCTCTGCCTCCTGAGTGCTGGGATTAAAGGCGTGGGCCACCATGCCCGGCTGTTTTTTTCATTTTTGAGACAAGGTCTCATGTAGCCCAGTCTGGCCTTGAACACCTGATTTTCCTACCTCCATCTCCCAAGTACTGAGATTATAGGTGTACCACCACATCCATCTCCCAGGTCACCTTTTTTTGTTTGTTTGTTTTTCGAGGTAGGGTCTCGCTCTAGCCCAGGCTGACCTGGAGTATCAGGGCGGCCTTGAACTCACAACAAATCTACATCTGCCTCTGAGGGCTGGGATTAAAGGCGTGTGCCATGGGGCGGGGTCATTTTGAAGACAGGATCTCACTCTATAGTTTTATTGGCCTGGAGCCCACAGAGATCCTCCTATTTCGGGCTTCCAGAGTGCTGGGGTTACAGGCGTGAGACACCATGCCCAGCTGTTTTCATTTCTGAATTCAGAGCTAAATTCTTAAAGCTTGGGTAAACTACTTTATTTAGGAGAATAGTAAATTACCTCCACAACTGACTGGCTGCCATCTGGATTGATCCGGAAAGAGCCCATCTGAATGGTCTTCTTGGGGTCCACCTGAGCAATTTCCCACTCTAATTCATCCACCAGAGCCCTGCAAGCTTATGCATGGGAAGAGGGTGAGGGAGGGGTGGGAAAGGGGAGGAGAAAGGAATCAACCCAGGCGGTTCAATTCATTCATGTCCCATGCCCTAGGTCCCAAGGATCAGCTTCCTCCCACTTCTCTTTGTGCCTTTACCTCCACAGTGCAGATCCTGGCTCCTTCGAGCCCAGGCAGTTCCCAGCAGAGCCCCAAGAAGCAGGGCCAGCCAACCCCAACCTCTCATCCTTAGCGTAATGGGGTCGTACTACCTAAGTTCATGTGAAAGATAAAACGTTAAGTGTGAGACTAACATTCCACTTTCCCCCTGCCCTGTCCCCGCTCCATCTCAAGGCCTTCAAAAGTCTCAGTGTGACTATTTTCCAGGAAAAGTCGGGGACACAGAGCGCCATCTCGGTGCCAGCGCACCTAAGGGCCCAGGTTCCCCCGGGCACTGTGTGTGTGTGTGTGTCGGGGAGCGGGGCAGGGGAGGTGCAAGCTCAGAACTTAGAACTCAGTTCCAGAAACTACGTCGACAGGTGAGGCCCTGGACATTGATACTTTAGCACTGGACGCGGAGGGCTTACAGAGCTAGGTGGCAGCTACAGGGCAGAGTGGCGATTGCGCGATGGTGACAGGCATAAAGGGCTGCCACCAGGAAACCTTCAATCGCCCAGGAGGCCGGCGAGATCAGAGCACAACTAGGGCCTGTCTGGACCCAGCACCGAGGGCTCCCGAATCCCCACCGCCGCCTGTACGTGGTGGCTCGTGCAGACCGGCCCCTCGCAAGGGCCCCGCCGGGGCTTCGGCTGGGGTCGGTCCGCAACCTCCGCGCGCCCACGGCCCCGGCCGCCCGCCCGCATCCTTCCCACCTCTGCTCCCGGGGCCGCCGCCGTGGCCCAGGCACCGGAACACCGCTGCACTCTCACTTTGTTTTCTGTGGCCTCCGGCCCTAGCCACTGAATGGGGGATCGGGGCTGCCCCGGCTTCTCCGGAGGGCTTCGGCGAGCCCCGGGCTCTGGGTGCCCCGCGGCCACCGGGCGCAGCTGTCCGCAGCTTACTGGGGACCTAATCGGGGCTGCGAGGCTGCGGGGCGAGCCCCCTCCAGAAAACCCTAGCCCGAGCCCGCCGGGCAAACTCTCGCGCGAGCAGGCAGCTCGGGAGCGCCTCGGCGGCGGCGAGGACCCCGTGCATCGCCGAAGGACCCAGAGTTGCGTGGCGACTGAGCTCCACGTGACCACCTCCGGCCAGCCGGAGACCGGCTGGGGCCCGAAGCGAGCCGAGCTCCAGTGGTGAACCGGGTAGTGCTTCTGTCCAGGTGGGCCAGGTCTTTCTAGGTAGCGTGGCCAGTGCCCAAGAAACTACTCTTCCCAGAAAGCGTTGCGACACCAATCTTCGACAGCAGCTACAGGTCTTTTTGTTTTCATTGTTTTGCTTTTGTTACTGTTAATATCCAAGTGTATGTTATTTATCATAGCTATGTATGTATGCGGGGGAAAAAAATCTGTAGGATTAGATAGGCTGAAAGCTGTCAACTAGGATTCTTAGAACTGGGGGCATTCTATTACTGTCTCTCAGGCTGTGAACTTTCCAGGGCAAGAGAACTGTCCATTCACCTCTGGATTCCTATCGCATCACTGGAAGTTATATTAAAAGTTATTTGCACATGTGTATGAGTGTGCCAGGATTTCTTGCCAGTGCAAATGAATACCCATCTGTTTTCTTACGTGGGAGGCTGGGGAACTGAACCCCAGCCAGCAGGCTTTGTAAACAAGTACCTTAAGTGCTGTCTCCCCAGTCCGTTTTTTTTTTTTTTTTCTGGTTTTTCGAGTTAGGGTCTCACTGTAGCTCAGGGTGACCTATAATTCATTGTGTAGTCTCAGTGTGGCCTTGAACTAAGGGTGATCCTCCCACCTCTGCCTCCTCAGTGCTGGGATTAAAGGCATGCACCACCACAAACTGCAAAATATTTTATTAGAGAGAAATAGGCAGATAGAGAATGGGCACACCAGAGCCTCTAGCCACTGCAAATGAACTCTAGACACATGTGCCACCTTGTTTATCTGGTTTATGTGGCTCTTGAGGAATTGAACCTGAATTGTTAGGCTTCACAAGCAAGTGCCTTAACCATTTAGGCAACTCTCCAGCCCCTTTCCCCCCCCCCACCACTTTTTTTTTTTTGAAACTGGTACTTGTTATGTAGCCCTGGCTAGCCTTTAATTTATTGGGATTTTTCTGCTTCAGCCTCCAGAGTGCTGAGATTATAGGTGTGGGAACCCATACCCAAGTTTTACAGGTCTTAAGATAAATTGGAGCTGGAGAGATGGCTTAGTGGTTAAAGTGCTTGCCTGCAAAGCCAAAGGACCGAGGCTTGATTCCCTAGGACCCACGTAAGCCAGAAGCACAAGGTGGTGCATGCGTCTGGAGTTTGTTTCCAGTGGCTAGAGGCCCTGGAGTACCTATTCTCTCTCTCTCTGTCTCCCAAATAAATAAAAAAATATTTTAAAAAAGATAAATTCAGGGGCTGGAGAGATGGCGTAGCGGTTAAGCGCTTGCCTGTGAAGCCTAAGGACCCCGGTTCGAGGCTCGGTTCCCCAGGTCCCACGTTAGCCAGATGCACAAGGGGGCGCATGCGTCTGGAGTTCGTTTGCAGAGGCTGGAAGCCCTGGCACGCCCATTCTCTCTCTCTCCCTCTATCTGTCTCTCTGTGCCTGTCACTCTCAAATAAATAAATAAATAAATAATGAACAAAAGATAAATTCGGACTTAGGAGTCAGTTTCCACACTTAAGGTACTAGATAACTATAGCAAAAACCTTGACCAGGCATGGTGGTGCACACCTTTAATTCCAGCACTTGGGAAGCTGAAGTAGATGCAATCGCCATGAGTTCAAGGCCAGCCTGAAACCACATAGTGAATTCCGATCAACCTGGGCTAGAATTAGACCCTACCTCAAAAAAAGCCTTAACATTCTCCACGAAAAACACAATTATGGGCTGGAGAGATGGCTTAGTTAAGTGCTTGCCTGAGCAGCCTAAGGACCCCGGGTTGAGGCTCGATTCCCAGGACCCACGTTATCCAGATGCACAAGGGGGTGCACGTGTCTGGAGTTCGTTTGCAGTGGCTAGAGGACCTGGAGCACCCATTCTTTCTCTATCTTCCTCTCTCTCTCTCTCTCTCTGTCACTCTCAAATAAATGAATAAAAATTAACAAAAAAAATTAAAAATAAAAACACAACTATATTCCCCGTTTCCATTAATTTTGGACACCAGAAACTTACCTTCATTAATTGGTGTGGATCAGAACACAATTTTAATTTCTCAAGCATTGGAAGAAGCCAAAACAAAAGACTGAGGTCAAAGGACCAGACACTAGCAGCTTTCTAATGAGATGCACAGACAAAGATGTTTTCATTTTTATTTTATAAAACATGCTTTTTTAAGCAAAATTTAAAAAAATCGAGACAATGTATGGAAGACAATTTCTTCTCAGCTTTCAGGAGGAATGGAGCCAGTAGCCAAGCTTCTTCCAGGACCCCAAGCCCCCTTTGGCAATGGTGTTGGCAGCACTGGTTTGCATGACCCATTAAGATTCTACATAATGGTCACTCCAAGCATTATCCCTTGAGCAGCTGGAGACAGCTGTCTGGAGCTCCTCCTGCATCTTGTCACTGTTAGGACTTCTGCACTAGCCAGCCATGCACTGAGAGTTTGGGTTCCAGGAGCTTACTTGCTTAGATATTAATTACCCAGAATATTTGTTAAAAATACAAATTTCTTTCCATCTGGATCAATGTAGATTATTTTTGGTCCACTATCTTACAGAGGATAAAGAAGGAATCTGGCTCTCAGAACATTTGCAAAAATTTTGCAGCATTCCAGTTCTATTAATAGCACCATCTCCAGACCCTGAGTAGGTCCAATGCTGGAAGTGGACAGGGGAAAGCCAACTTGGGAAGCTATCCCCCAGACCTGGGGCTGCAGAACACTGAAAAGAAAGGGCTGGTCAGAGTGCCAACACTGAAGAGAAGACAGCTGCATCTGTCAGAGAAAGAGAAATCAGTGAGACAGAAGGTGAATGGAGAAAAAAACACCTGGGATACTTTTTCTTTCCTTCTGTATCTGTGGTGTGGTTTGTGTGTGTGTGTGTGCGTGTGCGTGTGCGTGTGCAGTTGCACACATGCACATAAAATATAAGAGACCAAGGAGAACATCAAGTGTCCTTTTCTATCAATTGTCTTGTTTCTTTGGGACTAGTCTCACTAAGTCTCACTCAGACTTAAAAACGAACCCAAAGCCTGGTGTGGAGGTACACACCTTTAATCTCAGCACTTAAGAGGCAGAGGTAGGAGGATTTCAGTGAGTTCAAGGCCACCCTGAGGCTACATAGTGAATTCCATGAACCCAAGGGGGCTGAAGAGATGGTTCAGTGGTTAAAGCACTTGCCTGCAAAGCCTAGTGACCTGTGTTCGATTCCCCAGTACCCATATAAAGCCAGATGTACAAAGTGGTGCATGCATCTATTGTTTGTCTGCAGTGGCCAGAGGCCCTGCTGCACCGAGTCCATGTTTCCTCTCCCTGCTTGCAAATAATTAATTAAAAGAAGTTTCTGCTAGGTGTGGTGGTGCACACCTTTAATCCCAGCCCTTGGAGGCAAAGGTAGAAGGATTGGTGTGAGTTTGAGGCTACCTTAAGACTACATAGTGAATTCCAAATCAGTCTGGACTAGAGTGAGACCCTTCCTCAATTAACCAAAACAAACAAAAATTAAAAATAAAAGAGAAGCTGGGTGTAGTGGTGCATGGATTTAATCCCAGTACTTGGGAGGCAGAGGTAGGATTGCCATGAATTTAAGGCCACCCTGAGACCACACAGTGAATTCCAAGTCAGCCTGGGCTAGCATGAAACCTATCTCAAAAAAAAAAACAAACCAAAAACCAGGCTGGAGAGATGGCTTAGTGGTTAAGGCGTTTTGTCTGCAAAGCCAAAGGATCCTGGTTTGATTCTCCAGGACCCACGTAAGCCAGATGCACAAGGAGGCGCATGAATCTGGAGTTCTTTGCAATAGCTGGAGGCCCTGGTGTGCCCATTTTTTTCTCTCTCTCTCTGCCTCTTTCTCTCTCAAATAAATAAATAAAATATATATTAAAAAAAAAAAAAAAGAGCCCAAGCAATCCACTCCCCACAGGACTTGGGCTACAGTCATGAACAGCCATGCCAAGCTTTTTACATGGTACTGTGGACTGAGCTCAGGCTGAAGCCCTCTCAGGCCTTCATGCTTATGTAGGGAGCACTTGAACCCACTGAGCCATTTCCCCAGCCCCCTGGGATACCACTTATGAAGGAAAAAAGGGAAAGAGAAGAGGGCATGGCATGAATCTTCCTCAAACATTCTAGAATTCAGTAAGACCAGTGAATAATTTCAGTAATAAAGTATTTCATCACTGGTTGTTAGGAAGATTAAACATTTTGTAAAGTACTAAATAGTTCACAGTATAAGGTAGGGGTACTATTGTTATCATTACTACGGTGTATATAACATTTAGGTATGCAGTCAAAACCTACCCAGCCCAGTTTCCCTGTCCCATCCCATGTCTTACTCTTGGGACTTGTCTGGCTCTCAGGCTCAGGCACCTTCCAGTCCATCTTTCGGCCCTTCTCATAAAGACCCTTGAGCACCTTGTGGAAGGATTCAGGCTCAGTACCATTCTTGCTTAGCTCCAGATACTTTCGGTAGAGCTGAAGGGCTGTACGGGCATCCTCAATACTGTCGTGGGTCTCCCCTTGAATCTTCAGGTCTAAGGGGAGTAAAAATGAAATTTTTCCAGGCCGGGTGTGATGGCACATGCCTTTAATCCCAACACTTGGGAAGCAGAGAGAGGAGGATCTCCAAGAGTTTGAGGCCACACTGAGACTACATAGTGAATTGCAGGACAGCCTGAGCTAGAGTGAGACCCTACCTTGAAAAAAAAAAAACAAAACAGAAAGAAAGAAAAAGAAATTGTTTTGGACCTAGCAAAAGGAGGCAGGCCATCCTGACTCCCAGAAAAATATCTTTTTTTTTTTTTTTTTAAGAAAAATATCTTTTCTAGTGCACAGTAGCTCATTAAAACTACTAGCAGGAAAAAAAAAAATCAGTTAACTCAGGTTCCTCCCTACTCCCACTTTATACTCCAAAATACATTACTTATTTACTTATGTATTTACTTAGGCGATTTGCTCAGGCCAATTTCAAACTGTAACCTGATGCTACCAGTCCTGTCTTAGCCTCTTGATGTTCTAATGTTTTCTTTTCTTGCTTTCTTTCTTTTTTTTTTTTTTTTTTTGATTTGTTTTTTGAGGTAGGGTTTCACTCTGGTCTAGGCTAACCTGGAATTTACTATGTAGTCTCAGAGTGGCCTCAAACTCACAGCGATCCTTCTACCTCTGCCTTCCAAGTGCTGGGATTAAAGGCATGCAGCACCACGCCCAGCTTTTTTTTTTTTTTTTTTTGGTTTCCTGAGGTAGGGTCTCACTCTAGCCCAGGCTGTCCTGGAACACTCTCTGTAGTCTCAGGCTGGCCTTGAACTCACAGTGATCCTCCTACCTTTGCTTCTTTGCTTCCTGAGTGCTGAGACTAAAGGTGTGTGGCACCACACCTGGCTCCTCTTAACGTTTTCTACTCTCAATTAGCACCACAGGAGTCTACAAGGTGGAACAGCTCACCCAGAAAGTACCAGGCAAGAAATCGTAGAGAAATCATTCGTTTTCGGGGCATGTGGAACAGGTAGACAGTATCAAGAACTTGGTCCTTGGGTACCTGGCAGGAATTAAAAGAGTAGGAGAGGTGAGGTAGGGGATTCATAATTTCCCATTCTCTAAAAATACAATAGATACCTCGAAAAGCCCACCCTCAAAAAGTAACTCATAAATGAGCCCCATCCGAACCATAAGGTTGATGACCCGGAAGTCCTTTTGTAGACCATGACCCACAAACTTGACTCCGATATCAATGAGAAATCGAAGCTTTAAGTAGGTAGACTTGAGAGTTGTGAGGTGCTTGGAGGAAATTTTGGCATCAAGGTCTCCTGGCTTTATTCCCGAGTACTGAGTCAGGTAATCCACGACCTAGGAACAGAGAAGTCATGTCATTCAGGCTGGTAGGTCACTCAACTATTCCCTAGGTTCTCAAGCACAGGGTCCACCCCAATGGCACATACCTGCTCCTGGGTAGAGATGTAGTCATCAATGAAGGGGATGCCTTCATTGGGCCCCTGGCCCCGAACACAAGTGATCCTTGCTACTGACATCTGGCTTGGTTTAATGGTAGACTTGGTACCATCACTGCGTAACTCTGCTTCTTCCTATGCCAAAAGTTAGTAAAAGCATCAGAGAAACACAACTCCTAGAGTTCCATGCCCATGTCCCATCCTTCTGGTCTTATTTATTACCTCATTAAGGGTGACAAACTCAGCATCAAGGCCCACCAGGTCCCCAACCTGTGGCATTTCATTCAGCATGAGTGGAATGAAGGTAGTATGTGCTTTCCGCTGCTTCCGTGCCAGTGAGGCTTCAGCCATCAGCACACTAGCCTCAATGGGGTTCTTGACTGGAAGAGCAAATGCAAGGAACAGGGTTGGGATAGACAAGTGACTGGGGGAGATGAGCCCCAGGATGGCTGTTCAGAAACTTTGGATCTTACACTGTCACTACCAAATAGCCAAAGTATGTGGAACAAGTACAGAATGCCAAGGGCTTCATTCTTGGGCATTTTGCAGGTATCAAAAAATATATATACTGGGCTAGAGAGATGGCTTAGCAGTTAAGGCACTTGCCTGCAAAGCCTAAGGACTCAAGTTCCACTCTACAGATACCACACAAGGTTGTACACATGTACAGGAGGCCCATGCATCTGGAGTTCAACTGCAGTGGCTGGAGGCCCTGGCATGCCCGTTCTCCTTTTCTCTCTTGCTCACACACATACACACTCACATTTTTTAAAAAAAAGAAGAAAAGCCACCCCCATACACACACACACATAAAATGCCAGGTGTGGTGGCACATGCCTTAAATCCCAGCATTCAGGAGGCAGTGATAGGAGGACTGCTGTGAGTTCAAGGCCACCTTGAGACTACATCATGAATTCTATCATCCTGGAGTAGAATGAGACTGTATATATATATATATATATATATATATATATATATATATATGTGTGTGTGTGTGTGTGTGTGTGTGTGTAAATATAATTAAAGGTAGGGGATCCATAATTTCCCATTCTCTAATATGTATGTATATAAGTGTGTGTATGTATATATACATATCCATACACATATCCATATACATACACACACATACATATGTGTATATATTTATGTATGTTTATATTCTGAGAAGCCCACCCTCAGAAATAATTCCTAAATGAGTCAGGCAAGCACAGTGACTAATATTATAATCTCAGCATTAGGGTGACTGAGGTAGAGTATTTCCATGAGTCGGAGGCCAGCCTGGGCTACACAGTGAGTTGCAGGGCAGCTTGGGCTAAAGTGACACCCTGCCTCAAAACCCAAAACACCTTAACCACTAAGCCATCTCTCCAGCCCCAAACAAGTCATTTCTAAGTGAGCCTTGTCTATTCTGATGAACAGTGCAGGGAGAGCAAATCAAATCAGAAAATCATTAAGAAAATCTTGGAGATGAAGAATATCTTCAAATTGGATCTTAGCTTAGAAAATTAAAAAAAAAAAAAAAGGAAGAGAGAAAAAAAAAAAGAAAAACCGTAGCTACAGTTTAAAAGTACTGTGGAGGGCTGGAAGGATGGCTTAGCAGTTAAGGCATTTGCCCAAAAAGCCAAAGGACTCAAGTTTGATTCCCCAGGACATTAACCAGATAGACAAGGGGCACATGCATCTGGAGTTCGTTTACAGTGGCTGAGGCCCTGGCACGCCCATTCTCTCATTCTCTCCCTGTCAAATGAATAAATAAGTATAAATAAAATATTTAAAAATAAAATAAAAGTACTATGGAGCCAGGCATGGTGGAGACTACATCGTGAATTCCAGGTCAGTCTGAGCTAAGTGAGACCCTATCCCAAACAACAACAACAAATAATAATAATAATAACAACAAAATAAAAATAACAGTACTGGGCTGGAGAGATGGCTTAGCGGTTAAGCGCTTGCCTGTGAAGCCTAAGGACCCCGGTTCGAGGCTTAGTTCCCCAGGTCCCACGTTAGCCAGATGCACAAGGGGGCACACGCATCTGGAGTTCGTTTGCAGAGGCTGGAAGCCCTGGCGCGCCCATTCTCTCCCTCTATCTATCTATCTGTCTTTCTCTCTGTCTCTGTTGCTCTCAAATAAAATAAAAAAAAAAAAATAACAGTACTTTCTAGGGACTTAATAAGTAATTTATCTTCATAAGAAAAGATCTTCACTTAGGGATAAGAATGGTCAGAATCAAAATCAAAGCCTAAACCATTTTCATTAAACTTCCCCCTTTACTCCTCCTTTACTCCACCCTCAGAATTTCCAGCTTCTAAATTAATTAATTATTTTTGGTTTTCTGAGACAAGGCCTCACTCTGTAGCTCATGCTACCATAGACCTATGTAGTTCAGGCTGCCCTTAAAATCAAAGTGATCCTCCTGCCTTGGTCTCCTGAATGCTGGGTCCAAGTATGACCCACTATATCCAACAGCTTTTTATTTTTATTTTATGTATTTATTTTTATGTTTTAATTTTTGGTATTCCGAGGTAGGGTTTCACTCTCGCTCAAGCTGACCTGGGATTCACTATGTAGTCTCAGGGTAGTTCCAAACTCATGGTGATCCACCTACCCCTGCCTTCCAAGTACTGGAATTAAAGATGTGTGCCACCACATTGTTGTTTGTTTTTTGAGGTAGGGTCTCACTGTAGCTCAGGCAGACCTGGAATTCATTATGTATTCTTGGGGTGGCCTCAAACTCATGGTGATCCTCCTATCTCTGCCTCCCAACTTCTGGGATTAAAGGCATGTATCACCATACCCAGGTCCAGCAGCTTTTTAATTTAGGATCATCAGAATCCCTAGTTAATATCCTCAGAAGTTGTAGCACTGGTTATAAATCCTGAATGCTACCAAGGTATTTCCCAGATTTCTTTCTGAAGCCCAATTTAAACTGCCTACATGTTTGGGTCTACATGGCACCACTTACTATTCAGGTTGTATCTGGAATTGAGATTCCTCTTGACATAATAAAGGATAGCAGGTACTTTCCAGTTCATGTCAAACTGCACAGCTTCATGCTACAGAAAAGACAAGGAGTGGGAGTGAAGCTCAATGGTAGAATAGAATGGTCACCCATCATGGGTAAGGCCCTGGGTTCAATCCCCAACACTGCCTCCTCTAAAAAAAAATATAGTTGGTCATGGTGGCACATGCCTTTGATCCCAGCACCAGGAGGCTGAGGATCACATTGAGTTTGGGGCCAGCCTGAGATTACATAGTGATTTCCAGGTCAACTTGGGCTAGAGCAAAACCCTACCTCGAAAAACAAAACAAATCAAAACAAAACAAAAAAGTTATTTTGACCTATGTATTTATATTACTTTTTTCCTTTACCCAAGTTAGACAGAGGCCTGGACTCAGTATCTATTTTTAGCTCTGCTAATGCCACTTATTCCAGTGGAGCCTTCCCACGTCTCTCCCTTTCTGAGTATGCCTGGCATTTTATAGGCCAGAGTGAAGACATTGACAAAGGAGGAATGAAGCTGGCTGTGGTGGTACACACTATAATCCCTTCACTCCAGAGGGTCACACAAGTTCAAGGCCAACCTGGGCTAAACAGGAAGCCTGTGTCACCCCATACCCTGCCCTCCCCCCCCAAAGAAAGGGAGAATGGAACATGCTGGGACTTACCTTATCAATAGGTTCAATAAGGAAGTCATTGAAGAGATACCACTGCTGGTGAGTAACGCCCTGTGTGGGTATAGAGACAAGGTGACGCTGAAGTACTAGCTAGTACTAGTCAAGGGACACCGGGACAGACCTGGGACTGCACTGCGCTGTATCCACCCCCAGGAGTGTCCTTGCTCTGTGGTGCCTCACTCACCTCCTTGCGCTGGTGGTAGGTCTCTCCAACCTTGATGTGAGCCACCAGGCTGCCCCCTGTTCGTGAGTCCAGGATGTGTACCACGGAAGCCATCAGGTCATACACAAAGACACCATGTTCCTCCTCTGCCCTGGCTGGGCCCCACTGTGAGGGGGGTACCCAGGCTGCTAAGCTAAGTTTAAGGATGGAGGAGGAAGGGGAGCGGGGATAGAGGACAGGGAGTAGGGGGTGTAGGGGATGGGGAACCAGGGTGGGTTATCTCCATCCTAGTCCATCTATGAGTCCCAATGCTAAATTGAGTTATTCTGGAAAATCCCATCACTGATAAAAATTAGATTTTATTCCCTTCCTGCCTTTCTCCTCTAACTTCCACCATCCCCCTGCCCTGCCCTCACTATTATTCCCTCTCTTCTTCCCAGTTTTTCAACAACCTGCACCTCATCCCCATCAGTCCAATTGCAAACATCCAGCCCTTTGTTCTTGGTCATCTTCATGCGAATGGAAAAAGGAAGCCAGACGTTCTTCAACTCCTCAATGGAGGGACACAACAGCAAACCTTCTGGACTCCCCAGGTCTTTCCTACTGGACAGGAAATTGGAAATGTGTCCTGAAGAAATCTAACCAATGAACAGAGGAGCCATTAAGTAGTTCAATTCTTTGACAAATCTCAAGCTGGTACCTACCGATCAGTCAAAGCAAACTCTTTGTTCTTCATTTCCCCACCATGTTTCTTTACTGCCATCTTAAAAGCTACCTGAACACAAGGGGGAAAAAATCAGATTTCTCAAGAACACAATCAACTATGGAAGCAAAAATGAGATGTTGGGCATGGTGACACATGCTTTTAATCCCAGCACTTGGGAGGTAGAGTAGCAGGATCACATTGAATTCAAGACTGGGACTACAGCCTGGTGTGGTGGCACACACCTTTAATCCTAGCACTCAGGTGGCAGAGGTAGAAGGATTGCTGTGAGTTCAAGGCCACCCTGAGACTACATAGTTGATTCCAGGTCAGCCTGGGCTAGAGTGAGACCCTACTTTGAGAAAAAAAACAACATAAACAAAGACTGGGACTACAGCATGAATTTCAGGTCAGCCTGGGTTAGTGTGAGACCCTACCTTCAGAAAAAAAAAAAAAAAAAGAAAAAAAGAAAGAAGAGAAAAGCAAAAAGACTCCTTACCTCAGCCTGCATTCTCCAGAAATCAGCCTCTTTTGAGCTATTCACCTCACAATTAATGACAAGAATGTCTGGTAGATGGCGGATGTTGCGGGTCTGAATCTGAGAGGATGAAACACAAGAAATGGCAGTCTTCAGGAAAAGAAACCTAGTTTGGATCAGTAGACCTGGGTTGACAGCCTCAATCTGGGGTTCCTCCCACTCCCTGGAGATCCCTGGACGGCAGTGCAGACACAGTCAGCCCTGGGTGAGATCATGGCTGAGCTCTCAATGAAGCAGGACTCCATTCACTCACTGTGGGCTGGTATTTCTCACAGTTGTCACACCAGGCCTGAGTATTCTGCTCCAGGCAGATGCTTCGCTTCAGCACCTGAGCAAAGTCATAGTTCTTTCCGGTTTTATCTGAGGAGAAACTAGATGCTTCACTCCAGGATCCCCCTCCCACAGTTAGCCTCCCAACATCCCTCTGCCAGGTTACAAGGCATCTGAGGGAGCCTTCCCAGCCCAGGTGCAGGGAATACCACAGCTGCTACCCTCGGGGTAGGAGAGTGTGAAGAGCAGGGTGGATGAGGCTCGCACAGTCTCACTGCCACAACGGCAGAGGCTGCAGTTCTCCATCTCACAGCTGAACAGCTGCCCAATGACAGAGTCCCCGGATGAACAGAAACTGCTGAGAATGGGGAAAGCAACACACACACACACACACACTGAGAGAGTTAAGGGAGACTCTTTAAGTCCCCTAGGGACCTGTTACAGTGGCTTTAACTATTCCAGCCCAATTCTGTACCTGTTGCCAGCACCTCGGTAAGCCTGGGGTACTTCCAGCTCCTGCATGTCCTGATGCAGCTGAGTGAGAATGAAGCGATTCCATCTCTGAATGAGTCTGGCCAGATTGCCCTTGCCTGAAGCCTCGTCTGAATCAGCCAGAATCAGACCCAGGGCAGAGGCCTCAGGGATAGTACGGAATGCTCGGAGAAAATTACTTCCCTGGAAAAGGGTATGTTGGTAAAGAAGAAAGGGTTATTTTCCCTTTTGTGGCCATTTGTACAGCAGTGTCCTTTCCTGATACCCACCTCCTTCTCCTTCCATTTAAGTGCCCTAGGTACCCAAGGACTGACCTGACAAGGATCACCACGAGAGAGGTCCAGCATGTGGAAGAGGAAGCCCAGCTCACATGCCAGGCAGAACTCCTTCTGGCAAAGATGGTTCTGGATCAGACAGCGAACAGGCTCCAGGAAGTACAGCACCTGGAAGGAAGAACAGAACTGGTGCAGAAAACCGGGAGGAAAGATGGGGAGGTTCAGTAAGTCACTGGAAAATACCAAGGAGGGGTTGGAAAGATAGCTTTGTGGCTAAGCGCTTCCTGTGAAGCCTAAGGACCCTGTTTAGAGGCTCAATTCCCCAAGACCCACGTTAGCAAGATACACTAGAGGGCGCACGTGTCTGGAGGTTGTTTGCAGTGGCTGGAGGCCCTGGCACGCCCATTCTCTCTCTGTCTCTTTCTCTCTGTCACTCTCAAATAAATAAAAAAAAATGAACAAAAATTAAAAAAAAAAAATACCAAGGAGGACTTGACTCTACTGAGCTCACAGAGACTTGAAGGTATGGGGAAAAGAATGGTAGATAAGGCCAAGGGACTGTGGGTTTGGTTGAGGAGACCTAGAAAGAGTAGAGGACAGGTTGAGGGGCAAAGAGGAAGAAAAGCAGTAGGTATGCTCAAGCCTTAGGAAGACCCTATCCTTACCTGGACCATGCAGTTACAGTAGGCATTGGGGATGTGGGGTTCTAATCCAGCAAACAGGGTCTTATTGTAGTGTTTGAAATCAAAGTCCTCCAGCCCTAGCTTGGAATATTTGATGGTTACCTAAGGTAGAAACAGTCTGAGCAGGACAAGGAAAACAGAGTCCCCCAAATCTTCCCAGTTGCCATAGTCTTTCCCACAAGCTCCCTCCTAGGTAGAAAGTGGTAGGGAAGCCTTTTTGACTGAATCCTTCAATTGTTTTTCATATGATATCCAACCCCACATCCCAGAGGATCCCTGCCTCAGTGTCCCCCAGCACCTTGCGGTATTTCTTAGAAACCATGTGGAGATGTGGCTCCTCTTCTCGCCCTATTGGTGACTCAGTGACCTGGCTGAAGTTGTCAAATTCATTGTCTGACTCTTTCAGTCGATAAGGAATCTAGGGTTTATAAGAAGAGAAAACTCTGTTGAACACCTTGTTTTTGGCTTCCCCTTAACTTTTTTCTCTTTTCTTTTCTTTGAGGCAAGTCTCATGTTATAGCCAAGACTGGCCTCGAACTCAATGTGTACCTGAGGATGACTTTGAAATCCTGATTCTCTTGCTTCAGACCCCCAAGTGCTGTGATTACAGATGTGTGTCACCACACAAGTACCCATTTATTCTTTTTTTTCTTTTTGGTTTTTCGGGGTCTCACACTAGCCAAGGCTGACATGGAATTCACTATGTAGTCTCAGGGTGGCCTTGAACCCCCAGTGATCCTCCTACCTCTGCCTCCTGAGTGCTGGGATACCACATCCAGTAGCATTTATTCCTTTTTGTTTTATTTATTAATTTATATTTGTTTTACCAGGTAGGGTCTCACTTTAACCCAAGCTGACCTGTAATTCACTATGTAGTCTCAAGGTGGCCTCCATGCCCAACTTATTTTAGACAGTCCAGCCACTGGAAACGAACTCTAGACACATGCGCCACTTTGTGCATCTGGCTTAAGTGGGTCCTGGGGAATTGAACCAAGGTCCTTTTAGCTTTGCAGGCAAGTGCCTTAACCTCTAAGCCATCTCTCCAGCCTCTTATTTTAGACAATCTTGACCAGAAACTTAATACATGATTTATGATAATAAAACCCTACAATCTCATTTATTTTTATGTATTACAAATGTATAAAAGACCTTCAATCAAATTCTGCTAAAGAGCCGAGCATAGTGGCACATGTCACATTTAATCCCAGCACTAGGGCTCTGGAGGCAGAGGTAGGAGGCTCGTGATGAGTTTGAATCCATCCTGAGACTACATAGTGAATTCCAGGTAAGCCTGAGCTAGAGCAAAATTTTTTACCTAAAAAAAAAAAAAAAAAAAAAAGGAGCCAGGAGCCAGGTGTGGTGGTGCATGCTTTTAATCCCAGCACTTGGAAGGCAGAGGTAGGGGATCACCATGAGTTCGAGGCTACTCTGAGAATACACAGTGAACTCCAGGTCAGCCTGAGCTAGAGTGAGACCCTTGAGAAACAAAACAAACAAACATAAAAGGCAGGAGAGATGGTTTAGCAGTTAAGGTGCTTGCCAGCAAAGCCAAATGACCCAGGTTCGATTACCCAGTACCCCATATGCCAGGTGCACAAGGTGGTACATACATCTGGAGTTCATTGGCAGTGGCTGGAGGCCCTGATGTGCCCATTCTGTCTCTCTCTAACAAATAAATAAATAAAATATTTTGAAAATTTCTGACAAACAGCCAGGCGTGGTGGTGTGTGCCTTTAATTCTAAACATGGGAGGCAGAGGTAGGATGATCACCACGAGACTAAAGCCACCCTGAGACTAAATTCCAGATCAGCCTGTGTTAGAGCAAGACCCTACCTCAAAAAAAAAAAAAAAAAAAAATCACATTTATATGTGTGTGTGTTTTGTTTATTGATTTATTTGCAAGTAGAGAAAGAGAGAAAAGGGAAAGAATGGGCATGCCAGGGCCTTTAGCCACTGTAAACAAACTCCAGATGCATGTGCCACTCTGTGCATCTAGCTTTACATGGATAATGGGGAACTGAACCTGGGTCATTATGCTTCGCAGGCAAATGCCTTAACAGCTGAGCCACCTCTCCAGCCCACATTTATTCTTCTTGATACCTTCAGTAACAATTCCCCACCCCACCCCACCCCAAGTTTTGTTTGCAAGGTAGGGTCTCACTCTAGCCAAGGCTGACCTGTAACTCATGGTGATCCCTGTACTTCTGCCTCCCAAATGCTGGGATTAAAGGCATGCACCACCATACCTGACTGTAACAGCTCCCTTATCTTGAACAGTCTCTCCTTCCCATTTTCCAGCTAAACATCCACTTATCTCTCTCTTTCTTTAAATATTTATTTATTTGAGAGAGAGAGAGAGAGAGGATGGGCATACCAGGGCCTCTAGCCACTGCAAACGAACTCCAGACATATGTGCCACCTTGTGCATCTGGCTTACATGGGTACTGGAGAATTGAACCTTGGTTCTTAGGCTTCACAGGCAAGTGCCTTAACCTCTAAGCCATCTCTCCACCCCTCCACTTATTTCTTTATGCTGCCCATAACCACTCCAGCCTAGAATAACATTTTCCCTTTGAAAACCTTTAGCACTGAATGCTTATAACATTCTTTTGGCATTTAACATTAGAATGTAAATAATTTCTGGGGGCTGGAAAGATGGCTCGTAGTTAAAAGCACTTGTTTGCAAACCCTGAAGGCTGGGTTCAATTCCCAAACCACTCACATAAATTAGAGACAAAAACTGGTGTATGCTGAGCATGATGGTGCGTGCCTTTAATGCCAGCCTGGGCTAGAGTGAAGACCTACCTTGCAAAACCAAAATGTGGTGCAAGTGTCTGGTGATTGCAGCAAGTGGCACACATACACATGTAAATAAAGTAAAATTAAAAGAACACCATTCTCTCTCTTTTTCTGCCTCTCTCTCTCTAAAACAATAAAAAACTTTTTTTTTAAGGTAGGGCATTACTCTAGTCTAGGCTGACCTGAATTCACTGTCACACATGGCTAACAAAAATATTTTTTCAAAAGGACTAGAGAGGGCTGGAGAGATGGCTTAGCGGTTAAGCGCTTGCCTGTGAAGCCTAAGGACCCCGGTTCGAGGCTCGGTTCCCCAGGTCCCACGTTAGCCAGATGCACAAGGGGGCACACGCATCTGGAGTTCGTTTGCAGAGGCTGGAAGCCCTGGCGCGCCCATTCCCTCTCTCTCCCTCTATCTGTCTTTCTCTCTGTGTCTGTCGCTCTCAGATAAATGAATAAATAAATAAATTAAAAAAAAAAAAAAAAAGGACTAGAGAAACCATGCATGGTGGCTCATGCCTTTAATCCCGGCACTTGGGAAGCAGAGATAGGAGGATCACTATGAGTTCAAGGCCACCCTGAGACTACACAGTGAATTTCAGGTCAGCCTGGACCAGAGTGAGACCCTACCTTGAAAAACAAACAAACAAACAAATGGACTAAAGAGATGGCTCAGCACTTAAGGTACTTGCCTGCAAAGCCTAAGGACCCAAGTTTGATTCCCCAATACCCAGGTAAAGCCAGATGCACAAGGTGGCACATGCATCTGGAGTTTGTTTACAGCGACTGGAGGCCCTGGTGTACTCATTCTCTCTACCTCTTTCTTTCCCTCAAAGAAATAAACACAAATATTAAAAAAAAATTCCAGCCAGGCATGGTGGTGCACGCCTTAAATCCTAGCACTTGAGGGGCAGAGGTAGGAGGATCACCATGAGTTTGGGGCCACCCTGAGACTACATAGTGAATTCCAGGTCAGCCTGGGCCAGAGGGAGACCCTACCTTGAGAAAAATAAATAAGTAAAAAAAATTCTGATGTCTCTCATGTCTCACTTTCAACTAAGTAGTAACCTTCCTACAAGATAAAGACCCTCTTATATGTGTCTTGGAATCCTCTAACCACAGGCACACTTCTTTCAACTCTGCAGTCCTCAAACCCTTACTGTCTAAAAGCAAAACTGAGACTAGTAAAAGAAAAAGAAACACCCGCACGCTCCACTCTGAACACACCTGATTGCGCAGCCTTGTGCGGGGGTTGGGTGCGTAGCCAATGAAGCCCACTTTCTTCATAGTGCGCAGAATCTCTGCATCTACAGGTGGTGCTCGCCTATGATGTGGTACAGTTCTAGGGTCATGATCTCCTTCCATGCATTTACCAACCCTCCCCCTCAAAAGAAGAATCACCAGAGTGGTGGATTCAGTGTTAGCTGAAGACTGTTATCTTGGCTCTTTCCCCTCCCCTCCATTTAGCCCAGCAGTGAGGTACAACCTGGGAGCAGGAGCCGAGTTGGCAGCTGGCCAGTCAGAGAGGAGTGTGTCAGTGGTGAGTGGAACAGGAATAAGGGAGAGAGGCAGCAGGTCCTGGCTCCAGTCCAGAGGAGGCAGTGAATCCACAAGGCAGGGCAAAGCAAATTCAGTCTCACGGGAGTAGGGGTTGAAGGTAGGCTCAGGGGAATCAGTCCAGAGGTGCACACAGCCCTCGGAATCCCCAAAGGCCAGAGCCTGCTTGCTGGCTGACACATCAAATGTCATTAGCAAAGGTCCTACAGGATTCACATGGAAGATATCTGCTGGGTTGGCCAGGCCTGTGGGTTCACAAAACTGGCACTGCCCTAGAAGGAGGAAAGAAGTCTACTGAGCCCTGGAAAGTGAACAGGAGACATTCTTTTATGTCTTCTCTATCCTCTTCTCACAAAGCAAGATGGGCCCCATCAAATCCATGCCTAGAGCTAGAGAGACTGCCATTAAAGGCCTTCCTATAAACCACAAGATGGCTTGCAATTCAGCAAAGGACAATTCTTAACATTATTTTACCTATTCAAACTTTTTCTGCGGTACTGGAGACCAAACACACCAGATCTTGCACATGCCAGGCAAAGCACCATAGCAAGCTTCCATGTGTTTTTTGTTGTTGATGTTGTTTTGGTTTTTTGAGGTAGGTCTCACTGTAGTCCAGGCTAACCTGGAATTCACTATGTATTCTCAGGGTGGCGGTGAACTCACAGAAATCCTCCAACCTACATCTCCTGAGTGTTTGGATTAGAGGTGTGCACTACCATGCCCAGCAGCAGCTGTATTTTTAATTTTTTTTTAAGGGCTGGGCAGTGCTGGGAGATGGCTTAGCAGTTAAGACACTTGTCAGCAAAGTCAAGGACCTAGGTTCAATTCCCCAGGACCCATGTAAGCCAGCTGCACAAGGTGACACATGCATCTAGAATTTGTTTGCTGTGGCTGATGGCCCTGGAGTGCCCATTCTCTCCCTCTCTCTCTCTCTCTCTTTCTCTCTAATTATTAATTAAAAAGGGCTGGGAAATGGCCAAGCATGGTGGCACATGCCTTTAATCCCAGCACTTGGGAGGCACAGGTAGAAGGAGAACCATGCGTTCGAGGCCTCCCTGAGACAACATAATGAATTCCAGGTCAGCCTGAGCTACAGTGAGACCCTACCTCAAAAAACAAACAAACAAATAAAAAACCAACAACAAAAAAAGGGCTGGACAAATAACCCAGGATCGATTCCCCAGGATTCACGTAAGCTAGATACATAAGGGGACACACACATCTGGAGTTCATTTGTAGCAACAGGGGACCTGGCACACCCATTCTCTCTCTCCCTGCCTATCCCTCTCTCAAATAAATAAAGAAAAATAAAATACTTTTTAAAAATAAGATCTATGGGTTGGAGAGATGGCTTAGCAGTTAAGTGCTTGCCTGTGAAGCCTAAGGACCTCGGTTCAAGGCTCGATTCCCCAGGACACAGGTAAGCCAGACGCACAAGGTAGCGCATGCATGTGGAGTTCATTTACAGTGGCTGGAGACCCTGGCACGCCCATTCTCTATCTATCTGGCTCTTTCTTTGTCTGTTGCTCTCAAATAAATAAATAAAAATGAACAAAAAAATTTGAAATATTACATATGCTTTAAAAGCAAACAAATAAAAGAAAAGGTCTAGCCAGGTATGGTGGTGCATGCCTTTACTCCCAGTGCTCAAGAGGCAGAGGTAGGAGGATCACTGTGAGTTTCAGGCCACCCTGAGACTACATAGTGAATTCCAGGTCAGCCTGGGCTAGAGTGAAACCTACCTCAGAAAACCAATAAATAAATAAGAAGCAGATAGAACAGGCACACCAGGACCTCTAGGCATTGTAAATGAACTCCAGATGTATGTGCCATCACTTGCATTACCTTGTGTGTCTGGCTTTTGTGGGATATGAATAGTCAAACATGGGTCCTCGGGCTTTATAAGCAAGTGCCTTAACCACTAAGTCATCTCTCCAGCCCTGTTTTGTTTTGTTTTAAATTTTATTTATTTATTTGAAAGAGAGAGAGAGAGAGGAGAGAAAGAGGCAGATAGAAAATGGGCATGCCAGGGCCTCCGGCCTCTGCAAATGAACTCCAGATACATGTGCCCCCTTGTGCATCTGGCTTATGTGGGTCCTGGGGAATGGAACCGAGGTCCTTTGGCTTTGCAGGCAAGCACCTTAACCACTAAGCCATTTCTCCAGCCCCTGCCTCTGCTTAAGTAGCTGGGATTACAGGTTCAGTCCTTCATATCTTTTTCTCTGTTCCTCACATCTAAGGAGAAAATAAAAGCTTGCATGGCTAATTAACACTAAGTGAAACACTGGGACCTTGGTGAAATGTGTTAATTGTTTCCCCAACACAGAAGTATAGAGTATTCCTGCTGGTTCATCTCCTTTGCTCACTCATGTCTCCCCAATCTTACATCCCCTTCATACCTGACTGGGAGATGATAGCAAGACGAGAAGTGTATGTAGGGATGAAGCGCAAAAAGGCAGGATCCACATGTACTTGCAGTGGTGTGATGGCACGCATCATGCGCAAATCATACACCTTGAGGAAACGGTCACAGGCCAGGCCGGTGAGACGGCTAGAGAAGCCACAGGCAGCCAGCAGGTTGCCATGAACATCAAAATCTGATAGACTCCCTGTGAAGGCGTCAAATTCATTCTCCACCTTAAAAGTGCGGAGGTCTCTCAGGGAAATCTAAAGAAAAGATAATTCTGTTATCTGCCACTCTGGGTATCTGGAAGAGCCCTAGCCACCTACCCAACTCTTTGAGGTCTCTACCAAAGCAAACAAGATTCTAAGATATTGACAGAGCAAAGAAAAGGCAGAAAGAAGCCCAGTTTATACCTAACTGTAGAAAACACCAGGATGAGAGATCATCTCCTAGTAACCTAAATGAACGGGCTTTCACTCATCTCCTCCCTCATCTCTAATTCAACTAGGGAAAGTGAACCCCCAACTACATATTTAATGAAACAGGGCCTATAGTGGGAGGAGAATGATCTTGACCACCTTGCCAGATGTGTGACCACAGAAGAAGAAACGATTTGTCTGTCTCATGATGGTGACTCCAGGTGTCTCGACTGCATACTGAAGAGGGAAGCAGGAGAGACTGTGAGGTTACTTTTGCCATAGATCAAAAGAACCTACCTCAAGCACATTTCCAGCCCAAGCATAGCCCACCCCCATGACCTTTCCTGGGTCCTACCCAAGCTCATACCTTTTGAGTTTCCTGGACAGTATTCAGATCAATCTCCAATATGTGGTTCTGCAGCCCACCAACAAGCAGAGTGCTGCTATCGGTCAGCAGGAGACTGTGCATGTCCTCACTCTCCTCCAGCCTGTGTGAGAGAGGAGAGGCCCATAGGCCAGGGCCTCACCAGCTGCCTAGCCCATAGCCTTTCTACGGCTCCAGGGCAGAGCTGAAAAGCCACTTACAAGTAATCAAAGATGATGAGACCCCCACGGGCCATATACTTGAGGTTGTTCTTGGTGAGAAAAAGGACACCATTCTCCAGGCTTTGGATCTGTCTGATGTCATCACTGCCATTGACCTGAAAGGAGGAGTAGCGCTCCAAGGCTGGACCAAAAAATGAAGTGGCATGGCCCTGGAGGTAACAACGAGAGACATCCTGAGTAGAGAAGCAGGGTCACCCCAGACACAGGTCAGGGACCAAGCTCTACTCAGCTTTCCTCATCCCTTGCTTGTCCTTCCCAACTAGGAGCAACTGAGGCATAAAGCTAAGAACCAATCTTATTGAAAAGGACAGGTTAAACTACATGATATCAGTGAGCTACAAAGTACTTTTTTTATTTTTAGTTTAAAATTTATTAAAGACAGAGAGAAAGGGGGAGAGAGAGTGAATGAGAATGGATGAGCCAGGTCCTCTAACCACTGCAAACTCCAGATGCATGCGCCACCTTGTGCATCTGGCTTATGTGGGACATGGAGAATCAAACCTAGATCCTTAGGCTTCACAGGCATGTGCCTTACCTGCTAAACCATCCTTCCAGCCCCAAAGTACTTCTAGTATTTGTTTTGTTTTCCTTTTTGTATGTGTGTGTGGTTTTTCGAGGTAGGGTCTCACTCTAACCCAGGCTGACCTGGAATTCACTGTGTAGTCTCATGGTGGCCTCGAACTCACAGGTGATCCTCCTACCTCTGCATCCCAAGTGCTGGGATTAAAGGCATGTGCCACCACACCTGGCTACTTTTTGTTTTTCAAGGCTGGGTTTCCCTCTAGCCCAAATTGACTTGGAATTCACTCTGTAGGGTGGCCTTGAACTCACAACTATCTTTCTACCTCTGGGATTAATAAAGCATGTGCCACCACACCTGGCACTGAAATAATCTAACACTCCCATGCTGTAGGCATAAAATTTGTGTGTTTGGTGCTGGGGTGCAAATCCAAAGCCTCATGTATTCTAGGCAAGTGCTCTACCACAGAGCTATAGTCCCAGGTCCTAAGTATATAATAAACTATATATATTTGGTGGTGCTATAGATTGAACCCTGGGTCTTTTTAGGCAAGTGTTCTATCACTGAACTATATCCCAAACCTATCTGTGTTTTTCATCCTGCTAAAAAACAAAACAAACAAAAATCTCTACTGGTTGAATGAATGTTTACTTCTTCAGCTTCCAGTAACATTTTTAAAGCTTATTTAGTATACTGCAAAGAGCTCAACAGATACAGCACTCAGAGAACCATCTAGCCAGTCCAAAGAATTCTAATTACTTCTAGTTCCTGAACTGTCCACCGTTCTGTATAATATCTTCAGAATCTCTCTTTTTAAAATTTTTATTTATTTATTTGGGAGAGCAAGAGAGGGAAAGAGGTAGACAGAGAGAGAATGGCGTGTCAGGGCCTTCTGCCACTGCAAATAACTCGAGGCATGTGCCACCTTGTGCATTTGGCTTCGTGGGTTCTGGAGAATCAAACTGAGGTCCTTTGGATTTGCAGGCACACAACTTAACTGCTAAGTCATCTCTCTAGCCCTCTTCAGAATTTCTTAATCCTATACTAATACAACCTCTCCACCACCCCACTTACCAATTCCTTTATTTTTTATTTTATTTGTTTTATGTGGGAGAGTGAGAAATAGGGAAAATTGGCACACCAGGGCCTCCAGCCACTGTAGTGGAACTCCAAATGTGTGCACCACCTTGTGGGAATGTGCGACCTTGTGTGCTTGCGTCACATGCATTTGGCCAATGTGGGATCTGGAGAGTGGAACATGAGGTTCTTAGGCTTTGCTGGCAAGTGCCTTAACGACTAAGCATTTTCTTCAACCCTCCTTTATTTTTTAAATTTTAATTATTTGGAGGAAAGAGAGAGAAAGAGAAATGAGTGTGCCAGGGCTAATTGCCTCTTCAAATGAACTCCAGAATATGTGCCACTTAAGCTTCTGGCTTTACGTGGGTACTGGAGAATCAAACGTAAGGCAGCAGGCTTGGCAAGCAAGATGAGAAAGAATGTAAAATCAAGCCAGGCATGGTAGCACATGCCTTTAATCCCAGCACTCAGGAGGCAGAGTTAGGAGGATCACTAGGGAGTCCAAGGCCACCCTGAGACGACATAGTGAATTGAAGGTCAACCTGAGCTAGAGTGAGATCCTACCACGAAAAAAATGAAAAAAAAAAAAGTCTAAAATCAGCTAGAGAAGACAAAATGATGGCATGTACAATATGCAAAGTCACTACACATTCTACAAGCCAGGTGTTACAGTGCATGTCTGTAATACCAGCACTTCGGAGGCTAAGAGAACTGCTACTAGCTCAAGGCCACGCTGGCCTACATAGTAAGACCCTGTCCAAATTCTATATCCTCTAAAATCCTGTAATTATAAAAATGGGAGCCTGCTGGGCGTGGTGGCGCATACCTTTAATCCCAGCATCTGGGAGGCAGAGGTACAAAGATCACCATGAATTCAAGGCTACCCTGAGACTACATAGTGAATTCCAGGTCAGCCTGAGCTAGAGTGAAGGAAGCCCTATCTCAAAAAAATAAAAACAGGGCTAGAGAGATGGCTTAGTGGTTAAACGCTTGCCTATGAAGACTAAAGACCCCAGTTCGAGGCTTGATTCCCCAGGACCCATGTTAGCCACATGCACAAGGGGGGTGCACACGTCTGGAGTTCATTTGCAGTGGCTGGAGGCCCTGGCGCACCCATTCTCTCTCTCTATCTGCCTCTTTCCCTCTCTGTCTGCCCCTCTAAATAAACAATTTTTAAAAAATAAATAAATAAAGGGCTGGAGAGATGGCTTAGCGGTTAAGCGCTTGCCTGTGAAGCCTAAGGACCCTGGTTCAAGGCTCTACTCCCCAGGACCCACGTTAAGCCAGATGTACAAGGGGGCGCATGCGTCTGGAGTTTGTTTGCAGTGGCTGAAGGCCCTGGCGTGCCCATTCTCTCTCTCTGTCACTCTCAAATAAATAAGTAAAAATGAACAAAAAAAAGATTGTTATTTAAAAAATAAATAAATAAAAACAAAGAAAAATGGGGGCTGGAGAGATGGCTTAGCAGTTAAGCGCTTGCCTGTGAAGCCTAAGGACCCCGGTTCGAGGCTCGGTTCCCCAGGTCCCACGTTAGCCAGATGCACAAGGGGGCGCACGCGTCTGGAGTTCGTTTGCAGAGGCTGGAAGCCCTGGCGCGCCCATTCTCTCTCTCTGCCTCTATCTGTCTTTCTCCCTGTGTCTGTCGCTCTCAAATAAATAAATAAAAAATTTAAAAAAAAAACAAAGAAAAATGGGAGCTGGGCATGGTGGCACACACCTTTAATCCTAGCACTCAGGAGGTAGAGGTAGGATTGCAATGAGTTCAAAGCCAGCCTGGGACTACAGAGTTCCAGGTCAACCTGGGCTAGATTGACACTCTACCTCAAAAAAAAAAGGGCCCGGAGAGATGGCTTAGCGTTTAAGGCCCTTGCCTATGAAGCATAAGTACTCATTTTTGACTCTCCACATCCAATGTAAGCCACACACAAAGGTGAGGCAAGTGCAAGGTAGCACATGCTCACTAGGTGGCATAAGCATCTGGAGTTCGATTACAGTGGCTGAGGCCCTGGTGTGCCATTTCTCTGTCTCTCAAAATAAATAAATAAAAATAAAAAAATCAAACAAACAGTAACAACAACAATAACAAAAAAACTCCAGCTCTCCTGATGTCTAAACCCCCAGAACTCTGCTGTGGTTAAGTCTCCCTCATCCTAGCTGGGCTTGGTTGGGGGAGGGGACCCCTGCTCCCACATGGGCTCTCTGTTCCCTCCTCCCTTCCACATGGCAGGAACTCTCTGCACTTCCTTCTCTTAATCTAACAGTCTCCCTAAACCTTTAAAAGAAAACAGCTGAGCCAGACATGGTGGCACACGCCTTTATCCTAGCACTTGGGAGGTAGAAGTAGGAGGATTGCCGTGAGTTCCAGGCCACCCTGAGATTACAGAGTGAATTCCAGGTCAGTCAGGGCTACAGTGAGACTCTACCTCAAAAAAAAAAAAATAAAATAAAATAAAATAAATAAATAAATAAATAAAAAGGGGGGGAGGTGGGTAAACTGGCAAAAAATGAGAACAAATACTTATGTAACTCCTCGCTGAATCCTAGTTCTTTCTCCATCCCCTTCCTCTTGGTTTGACTGGAGACCCAGCTAACTCTCATTACTTCAACTCAGTTCTGACTCCTTGCTAAGCAGCTGACCTTTGGCAAAGACTAGATAAAGACCTTTAATATGTATCCTTTCAGCCCTCATAAAGGGGCATAGTTCTTACCCCATGGCTCCCCACCCACAGCATCTCCTCATGTAAGTCAAAGTGGGAGACGGATACAGGTACACCCACTTCAGCCACCACGCTGTGCAATTCAGAGTAGACACCTTCCATTATGTGCACTGATTCCTGGACAGGAAGAGCCTCCAAGGCCACTCCCTCTGGGTCCAGCTCCACATTCTGTAGCAGGCTTGGGTTCAGGTGAGCATCCAGGACAGGATCCAGAGCAGAGTGCATAGCTGGGGAAAATTCTGCCAATCCAGGATCCAGACCCTCAAAGTTCATGATGATGACGGCAGCTGAACAGCCCTGAGTCACACCCTCCCTCGCCACGCTTTCTGCAGATACCTGACCTTCAGCAGGGTAACACCAGTGGGCCTAGAATGGACATCCTGGCCTGCAAGGGGAAAGAGGTTTGAGTCAGGGGTAGGCCCGGGTACTGCTCTTTAATGTCTTCTAGGTTATATGTAGAGTGAAGCATGCAGGAAGGGGGCGGGCGGGAGATAGGCACCAGCGCGGAACGGGAGAACTTTGGCCTCCTACTCTGTACTCCCTGTCACCCTTAACTTCCTACCAACTGACCTCTACCAAGTAGCTAATCCTTGACTTCCCTTTCTCCTCCTGTCAGACCTGCTTACTGGCCTAGTTCCACCTTGAGCCACCAGGGCGGCGCAGGTGCTACGGGAGGTTGAAGTTCGGTAGCCAGGTCTGCGATGCTTGTTTCCTAGAATTTGGGGATGGGGCAAAGAGGGTTGAGAGTACGTGGAACCCGAGAAGTCAGAGTACCAGAATCCTCTACGGTGGCTACCCAGCATTCTCCTGGGGGCTGGGTACCACAAATGGCCAGTTACCCACAGCTGAGGCGGGGGTAAAGGGAAAGCGAGGGAAACGTTACCCAGAATTCTCTGAGGAGGAGACCAGGGAACCGGTTACCCAGAATCCTCCCGTGGCAGAGAGGACGGGAGGGAAGGGTCGGGCAGGGGGCAGGTGTGTTCCCGGGATGCTTGCGGGGAGTGGGTCATTACCAAGATTTCTCCATGGCGGATATTTTGGAGCGCGTGGAATTCAAACGAGCGGCGCCGTCAGCTCCGCGGGAAATTCCAGTTTCCCCGCCGCGGCCCCGTGCTCCTGGCTCGGCCTAACCCGCGCGAGACGGCCGGCCGATTGGCGGTCGTCGTTTCCAATTAGCAAGGGCTTGGGTGCTTCTGAGCCAATCAAAAGAGCCAGACGCGGAAGTCTCCCGGAGCCGGCGTGTGACCCAAGAGCGCCGCCAAAACACGAGTACGGGGTGCTGGTGGGGACAAACTGAGTCGGGGCGGACTTCCCTTCGGTGTCACAAAAAGTAACCCCACTTTTTTGCTTCTTGAATAAAACTAGCCCTAGACTTGGAGGCCTAATTTTAGGGTTGTCTGTATAGAAGGTGGACAAAGCGCTGGGAATGGCCTGTTGGGTAGTCCCAGCATGACTTAGCCCACCCCCTCGCGATGCTGTGCTCCCGGGAGCCATCCGCCGCCTCTGACCCTGTGTCCCTGAAACTCACTGGCATTTCCTATGACTTCTAGATATGAGACCAAAAAAGGAAGCGAGAGCCTGACTTCTGACTCGTCCCAAGTGGCCGCATTTTCCACAGTTCTAAAGGCATCCATCTGAAAATCCCATCCGTGGTGGTACCCTTCCCGCGGGCCCCTATGACATTCCCTGGGAGCCAGACCCTCAGACTAAAATTCCCCTAGCTCGCACGATTACACGTTATCCCTCAGAGGAAGGTAAACGCAGCACACTGAGACGTTTGCTAGCAAGAGTCATTTTCAGGGTTTCTTATTTTCAGCTGCGAGCTTGAACTGCTTTGGAATGGGTTCTGGTTGTGAGATGTCTCAGGGTGCTTAAGCTCAGCCGTCATCTCTTACTTTTGCTTCCAAGTAGGGTCTTACTTTAACCCAGGAAGACCTGGAACTCAGTAACTCCAGGTTGGCCTTGAATTTACAAGCAATCCTTCTTTCTCTACCTCTAGAGTGCTGGGATTAAAGGCATGTGCCATCATGACCTGCTTATTATTTCTGACTCCCCCCACCCTACCCCACCCCCCGCCACCCCCAGATAGGGTCTCATTCTAGCTCAGGATGACCTGGCACTCACTCTATAGTCCCACAGTGGCCTTGAGCTCACAATGATCTTCCTACCTCTGCCTCCCCAGAGCTGGTATTAAAGGTGTGGGCCAACATGCATGGCTTCTTTCTTTTCAAAACAGTATTGCCTCTAAACTTTTTAGTAAGTTTCAAAACAAGATACTGGGCTGGAGAGATGGTTTAGCAGTTGAGGTGCTTACCTGCAAAGCCAAAGAAAACAGGTTCAATTCCCCAGGGCGCAGGTAAGCCAGATGCAAAAGGGGGTGCATGCATCTGGAGTTCATTCCCTGGTGCAACCATTCTCTCTATCTGCTTCTTTCTCTCTCTCTCTTTAAACAAATATTTAAAAACAACAACATACTTTCTAAATTACCTTGCTCATAAACTTTTTTTTTCTTTTTTCTTTTTTCTTTTTTTGTAATTCAAGGTAGGGGTCTCGCTCTACCCCAAGCTGACCTTGAACTCACAGTGCTCCTCCTATCTCTTCCTGAGTGTTGGGATTTAAGGTGTGTACCATCATGCCCCGCTAAAATTTCCTAAGTATAAGATTCAATGCAGAACTAGGGAGATGGCCAGTGGATAAAGGTGTGTGCTTTCAAAGCCTGCCAGCTCAGGTTCAATCCCCCAGTGCCAACATAAAGCCAGATGCACAACAAGAAGACCTGCCATGCTCATTCTCTCTCCCTCTCCCTCTCTCCCTCTCCCCTCTCTCTCTTTCTCTGTCGGCAAAAGTAAATAAATACCCCAAACAGGATGCCTTCAAAGCAGCCTTTTCCATAAATTTTCTGGGTTTTTTAAATGGTTTTTTGAAGTAGGGACTCACTCTGGCCCAGGCTGACCTGGAATTCACTATATTGTCTCAGGCTGGTCTTAAACTCACAGTGATCTTCCTTACTCTGCCTCCCGAGTGCTGGGATTAAAGGCATGTGCCACCATGCTGGGCTCCATAAATTTTCTGTAAGGTTCAAAATAGAATTGCCTGAGCCAGGCATGGTGACACACACTTTTGTTTGTTTGTTTGTTTGTTTGTTTGAGGTAGGGTCTCACTCTGGCCCAGGCTGACCTGGAATTAACTATGTAGTCTCAGGGTGGCCTTGAACTCATGGCGATCCTCCTACCTCTGCCTCCTGAGTGCTGGGATTAAAGGCGTGCACCACCAAGCCCGGCCCCAGACACATGCTTTTAATCCCAGCACTCGGGAGGCAGAGGTAGGAAGATCATTCAGTTTAAGGCCACCCTGACACTACATGGTGAATTCCAGGTCAGCCTAAGCTAAGAGTGAGACCCTACCTTGAAAAATCATATATATATTTGCCCATAAGTTTCAAAGCAGGATAAGTCCCAGAATAGTCTTGTTCAGAAGTTATCTTTGCTTTCTTTCCTACAGTGATAGAAGAGACTCCAATTGTAGATAGTGCTTTCCTATAACCAGGAGACAAAGGTCTGTATGTGGGGGTAACAGTCCCTTGGGCATGAGAGGTACAACCAGCCACTGAATTCCAGAATGTGCAGATCCAATTGAGAGCCAAAATTGGCCAAATGGGCATCAGATGACCAATCCCAGAAGGACAAGAGCGAGAAGACAGCAGCCCAAAGAAAGTAAATACCCTGTAAGTCTGGCTCTTACAAGGGTATGGATGGGCCCCCAGCTCTGGGGCCCTTCTCTCATGGGGGGAGGTGTCATTTCACTCCATCACTACTAAAGCTTCAGTCTGTCCCTATGTATTAATTCTTTTTGTTTGTTTGTTTTTGAGGTAGGATCTCACTCTAGCCCAGGCTGACCTGAAATTCACTCATGGCAATTCCTCTACCTTTGCCTCCCAAGTGTTGGGATTAAAGGCGTGTCCCACCACATCCAGCTGTTATAATTCTTTAATCAGTGAAAGAGAAGAACCAAAGTCCAGACCATCATCTGACTCCAGTAGGTCCTGGAAGGTGGTCTGATAGTTTACACTGGTAAACTTTTGCCCGGAGAAAAGATTCCCTCTGGCTGGCACCAGTCTACAGCCTTTCCCCTTGCGGAGCATATGATTCCTAGGGAAATTCTCACTCTAGCCCAGGCTGACCTGGAATTCACTACGTAGTCTCAGCGTGGCCTCCAACACAAGGCAATCTCCTACCTCTGCCTGCCAAGTACTGAGATTAAAGACATGCATCACCACATTTTTTGCATCTGACTTAGGTGGGTGGCTTAGGAATTGAACCCTGGGATAGGCAGGCACGCTTTGCAAGCAAATCATCTTTAACCATTGAGCAATCTTCCTAGCCTCCATTTTGTTTTGCTAGATCCTCTCTATCTAGCCCAACCTAGTTTTGAATTTCGCATTTGCAGTGCTGGGAATACAGGTGTGTGGCACCACAAACTGGTGTGGTGGCGCAGACCTTTAATCCCAGCACTCGGGAGGCTCCCTCTTTCTCTGTCAAATAAATAAATAAAAATAAAACATTAAAATAAATAATTAAATATAATAAATAAAATAAATAATTAAATATATATGTGTGAGAGAGAGAGACAGAATGGGCGTGCCAGGGCCTCCAGCCACTGCAAATGAACTCCAGTCGTGTGCGCCCCCTTGTGCATCTGGCTAATGTGGGTACTGGGGAGCCAAGCCTCGAACCAGGGTCCTTAGGCTTTACAGGCAAGTGCTTAACTGCTAAGCCATCTCTCCAGCCCTTGTTTATTTATTTTCAAGGAGATAGAAAGACAATGGGTGTGCCAGGCCCTCTAGCCACTGTAAACTAACTCCAGATGCATGCACCATCCTGTGCATATGGTTTACATGGGTACTGGGAAATCAAACCTGGGTCCTTAGGCTTCCCAGGCAAGTGCCTGAACCACTAGACCATCACTCCAGTCCTAAAAAAATATATTTAAAAATATATATTATTTATTTATTTATTTATTTGAAAGAGAGAAAGAAGAAGAGAGAATGGGTGAGCCAGAGCCTTCAGCCATTGCAGCAAACTCCAGATGCGTATGCTCCCTTGTGCATCTGCCTTACATGGGTCCTGGAGAACTGAACCCGGATCTTTTGGCTTTGCAGGCAAACACCTTAACTGCTAAGCCATCTCTCCAGCCCACTAATTTTTTTTTTTTTTAAGCCAGGCATGGTGGTGTACGCCTTTAATTCCAGCATTGAGAGGCAGAGGAAGGAGGATAACTGAAAGTTTGAGGCCAACCTGAGACTCCATAGTGAATTCCAGGTCAGCCTGAGCTAGAGTGAGACCAAACAAACACACAAATATATATATATATATATATATATATATATATATATATATATATATATATATATATATATATATATATTCCCTCTGGCTGGCACCAGTCTACAGCCTTTCCCCTTGCCCAGCATATGATTCCTGGGGAAATTCTCACTCTAGCCCAGGCTGACTTGGAATTCACTACGTAGTCTCAGGGTGGCCTCCAACTCAAGGCAATCTTCTACCTCTGGAGTTTGTTTGCAGTGGCTGGAGGCTGGTGTGTCCCTTCTCCCTCTTCCTGTCCCTCTCCAATAAATAAAATAATAATAATAATTAATATTTAAAAAGCCAGGGTAGTGGCACATGCCTTTAATTCCAGCACTTGGGGACTGGAGAGATGGCTTAGCGGTTAAGATGCTTGCCTGTGAAGCCTAAGGATCCATGTTCGAGTCTTCAGATCCCACATAGGCCAGACACACAAAGGTGAGGCAAGCTCAAGGTTGCACATACTCACTAGGTGGCACAAGTATCTGGAGTCTGAGTTCAGTGGCTGAGGCCCTGGCATGCCAGTTCTCTCTCTCTTCCTCTCTATCTGTCTGGCTGTCTCTAAAAAAATAAAAAATATGCCAAGGCCCTTGGTTTCCCACCAGGAATACATGGTAAGACCCTATTGCTGAAGACTCTACATACATGAGCTGCAAGGTCATTGAGAAATCCTGCTGGAGCTGAGCTGAAAACCTCTTCCATGTAGACTGACCAGCTGACAGAAAGCTAGAAAAAGCCACACTGCATGCAGTTCAATGGGAGAGAGAGAGATCACCAGTGAAGATACTCAACAGTGGACACTGCAAGCCTTATATTTGGCCAGCCAGGCCAAATGAGCCAATGGGTGCAATAGTGGCATGTCTGTATGGTTAAAGTTCATACCCATACATTAATGTTACTCTCACTTTTGGTTAGAGAAGCTTCTCTTTTCAGATGTCAGTGACCTTGGGATGACTCAGAAGCAACCATGGTGCTGAGAAGTGACAGAGGAGTGCTCAGCACTTAAACATCTCTATCACACCTTCCAAGGCTCAGGGTCCATTGTGGAAGAGGTGGTGAAAGAATGTAAGAGCCAAAGGAAGGGTAGGACTCCTTACAACGTGCTCCTTCAAACAAAATAGCCTGCATATCCATGACCTCACAGTGCCTGACACTGCCTACACAAGACCATCATAATAGGAGAAAAAGGTCATGACATAAAAATAAAAGACATAGGGCTGGAGAGATGGCTTAGTGGTTAAGCGCTTGCCTGTGAAGCCTAAGGACCCCGGTTCAAGGCTCGGTTCCCCAGATCCCGCGTTAGCCAGATGCACAAGGGGGCGCACGCGTCTGGAGTTTGTTAGCAGAGGCTGGAAGCCCCGGCGCGCCCATTCTGTCTCTCTCTCCCTCTATCTGTCTTTCTGTGTCTGTCGCTCACAAATAAATAAATAAATAAATAATTTAAAATAAAATAAAATAAAATAAAAGACATAGCTGGGCGTGGTGGCTCACGCCTTTAATCCCAGCACTCGGGGAGGCAGAAGTAGGAGGATTGCCGTGAGTTTGAGGCCACCCTGAGACTCCATAGTGAATTCCAGGTCAGCCTGGACTAGAGTGAGACCCTACCTCAAAAAAACAAAAATAAATAAATAAATAAATATATAAAAGACTGATTGAGAGGGGGAGGGCATATGATGGAGAGTGGAGTTTCAAAGGGGATAATGGGGGGAGGGAGGGAATTACCATGGGATATTGTTTATAATCATGGAGCTTGTCAATAAAAAAAAGGAACAGCAACAAAAATAAATAAATAAAAATAAACAATTCCAGCACTTTGGGGGCAGAGGTAGAAGGATTGCCATGAGTTTAAGGCCACCCTGAGACTACATAGTGAATTCCAGGTCAACCTGGGCTACAGTGAGACCCTATCTCAAAAAATCAATCAATAAATAAATATAAAAAACAAAGCTAATCAGGGCATGGTGGCACACACCTTTAATCCCAGCACTAAAAATGCTGTGAGTTTGAATCTAGCCTAGGATTACAGAGTGGCTTCAGGTCAGGCTGGGCTACAGTGAGACCCTACCTCAAAACAAACAAACAAAATACAAGGGTTGGTATTATATAGCTCAATGGTAATACACATGACGGTCTAGGTTCAAGTCCTTGTTCTAAAAAAAAGCCAAATTGCCAGCCAGGTCGCTACAATTCTAGCCACTTTGTAGTTAGTTCTGTGGTCTCTGTCAAATTACGTATCTCTGCATTTCAGTCTCCCCCTCTATAATATGGGGCTCATAATAGTACCTGCCACAGGGTTATTGTGAGAATTAAATAGGCTAATACCCATAAAGTGCTTAGCCCAAGTACATACCATGAAGTGACAGTTGGATGTACATTAGCCATTATTAGCAGTCATTATTAACCACCTGGGGGAACTTTGACTGGATTTGGAGTCTGAGCATCCAGCTGGAAAGGCCTGTCTAGGAGTGTCCTGTGAAGGTGATTTGCATAACGGTTGAGGCCCAGCTGAAGTCAAAGGGCTTCTGGAAGCTTCAGGTCAGATAGCTCCTTGGAAGTGGTTCCAGCTACACAACAGTCCCAAGCTGGCCCCACCAGCCCTGCTTCCTACTCAGTTACTATAGCACCAGGAAGTGAAACAGAGAGGCCGAGCTCTGTGCCTCCAATTCAGCTCATCCCATCCCCCAGGGTGTGACTTCTCTTCCTTTTCAGCTTTCATCTCTTTTAGGGCTCTCAGAATGAGGACCAGGGGTAGGGAAAGAATAGGAGACATGATACAAAGTAAGATGGACTAATCTAAAAATCCTCCTTCCAATTTCTTTATTCCATGTATGTCCATCCTATGTAGGGAAAAATAAACCGTTTTTCCCCCAGCCTGAGCTGGAAATGTTTCATTCAAAGGATGGACTTGTCATAGAAGCATGATATTTAAACCAAAAATTTTTGAGTTGGGCGTGGTGGCGTACGCCTTTAATCTTGGCACTTGGGAGGCAGAGGTAGGAGGATCACTGTGAGCTTGAGGCCACCCCGAGACTACAGAGTGAATTCCAGGTCAGCCTGGGCTAGAGTGAGACCCTATCTTGGAAAAAAAAAAAAAGAATAAAAATAAACCAGAGGTTTCTGTGGGCAGTTTTACGTCGTTCTAAGGGAAGGAGACTTCCATTAAGGACAAATTTCTCAGAGGAAAAGAGTGAACCTCTTGCGGAGGCTTTGAGAACTCATTATGTGGTCACCCATGGCCTCATTCTGACGTCCAAATGTCCTGGGACCCCCCACTGGGGCTGGGGCAGTCCCAGCTTCAGACCACCCTCCACTCCCACGCCCAGCTTCACACTCAGCTGGTTCCTGCATGTTGCATCAGGATGGTGATGAAATCATCCATCAGTGGATTTTACCAATCGATGCAATAGGCTGAAGGGCCACCCAGGGTCATTGTCATTGTGATCCTTCAACTACTCTAAACTCCTGAACTTTCTAACTATGGGGTAGGGCCTGGAAGCTGGAATGTCTACACTGAGCTGCCAGTTCTTGCGTATGTTTGTTTTTGTTTTTCAAGGTAGGTTCTTGCTATAGCCCACGCTGACTTGGAATTCACTATGTAGTCTCAGGATGACCTAGACCTCATGATCCTCCTACCTCTGCCTTCCAACTTCCAAGTATTGGGCTTAAAGGCGTGTGCCACCATGCCTGGTTCCAAGTTCTTACTAATTCTGTTATCCTGAAAGATTATTACCTGAGCAGGGCGTGGTGGCACATGCCTTTAATCCCAGCACTCAGGAGGCAGAGGTAGGAGGATCGCCATGAGTTTGAGGCCACCCTGAGACTACATAGTCAATTCCAGGTCAGCCTGGGCCAGAGACCCTACCTCGAAAAACAAACAAAAAAATTACCTGAACCCCACAAAGCCTATGAAAACTTGGGGCACTAAGTGAGTTAAAAAATCAAGTGGTTCAGTGATCCTCCTATCTCTGAACCACTTGATTTTTTACTCACTTAATCCCAGATTACAGAGAGTTCCTGGGCATGAATAAGACCCTACCTCTGAAAAAACAAAACAAGTGATTTTCTTTGCCAACAATCTGTCCCCAAGCGTTTGCTCCACAGAGAAGCCTGAGATGGAGCAGTAATTTCTTTTTTGTTGTTGTTTTTGTTTTGATTTTTCGAGGTAGGGTCTCACCGTAGCCCAAGCTGACCTGGAATTCACTATGGAGTCTCAGGGTGGCCTTGAACTCACAGCGATCCTCCTACCTCTGCCTCCCGAGTGCTGGGATTAAAGGCCGGTTTAGGAGCAGTAAGTTCTTACACTGATACTGTAATGGGTTTGGGGGGTTCAGGAAAGGTTTGTAAACTTCAAACTCTGAGCTTGTGCCTCTTTTGCCAAAAAAAAAAGGGGGGGGATAAAACAAGACAGAAGGATAATTATTAAATTATAACATTTATTCAGGGCAATATAAAACCAAGGGAAGAGAAATGGATACACTCGTGTGTTCTGAGAGCCCATGTGGAATTGAGTATAGGTATGGAAGAAACGTGAAAAGGGATTTAGAGAGGAAAGAGAAGAAAGTAGAGAGAGCTCCTGCCATGCAGAAGGCAGGACAGTAGAAAGCCCATGTGGAAGTAGGGGTCAGGGTCTCCCCTCACCTCAGTACAGCTGGAGAGGACAAGATCCTAGATCCAAGAGAGCTTGCCCATCTGGAAGGCATCTATTTGTAACCTTAATGTGGTGGGCGTCTATCTTCAGGCTCAGGTGAGCCTCAGAGAGGGCTGACTGGTCTGGGTTAGGGGCTGACTCAAGAATTGGCCAGCCATCATGCCATGTTTAAGGTTGAGTTTTACCATTAGAATTGCAGGATCCGATTTAAACCTTAATTTTAGGAAAGGGGAACTCCTTCCCAGAGAGGGACTCTGTTGTTTATGGAAGAAAAGATTAGGCAAGAGATAAGGAGAAGCCAGATTCTTCCCTGATCTCCAGCAGAGTGGAGACTGTAAGGGCAGGCCCAGCCATTCCTGCTCTTTACTTCCAGGGCCCAGTCACCCTAACTGCCTTAATATGAGTTCCCAGATTACAAAATACATTCCTGCCGACAAAACCACAACCAACCATTAAAAATAAATCGAGAGCCAGGCGTGGTGGTGCACGCCTTTAATCCCAGCCCTTGGGAGGCAGAGGTAGGAGGAGCGCCGTGAGTTTGAGGCCACCCTGAGACTCCATAGTGAATTCCAGGTCAGCCTGGGCTACAGTGAGACCCTATTTCAAAAAACTAAAAAAAAAAAAAAAAAAAAAAGTTGGGCTGGAGATATGGCTTAGTGGTTAAGGCGCTTGCCTGCAAAGCCAAAGGACCCAGGCTCGATTCTCCAGGACCCACATAAACCAGATGCACATGGTGGTGCATGCATTTGGAGTTCCTTTGCAGCGGCTGGAGGCCCTGGCATGCCCATTCATTCTCTTGCTCAAAGAAATAAATAAATAAAAATAAAATTAACAAAATCCAGGCATGGTGGCACATACCTCTTATCCCAGCACTCAGGAGGCAGAGGTAGAAGGATTGCCATGAGTTTGAGGTCACCCTGAGACTACATAGTAAATTCCAAGTCAGCCTGAGCTAGAGTGACATCCTACCTCGAAAAACCAAAAACCAAACCAAAACCAAAACAAAAACAAAAAATGGGCTGTTAGAGATCTGGCTCAGCTGTTAAGGCTTCACTTGTAAGGCCTAATGTCCCGGGTTCAATTCTCCAGTTCCCATATTAAGCCAGATGCACAAAGCGGCACATGCATCTGGAGTTCATTTGCAGTGTGCCCATCCTCTTTCTCTTTGCTTGAAATACGTTGACTTTTTTTTTCAGGGTAGGGTCTTGGTCTAGCCCAGGCTGACCTGGAATTCACTATGTAGTCTCAAGGTGGCATTGAACTCACAGCTATCCTCCTGCCTCAGCCTCCCAAGTGCTGGGATTAAAGGCATGTGCCACCACGCCTGGCCTAATATTTTATTTATTTTCAAGCAGAAGGCGGACATGGTGGCACACGCCTTTTATCTCAGCACTCTGGAGATAGAGGTAGGATGATCGTTGTGAGTCTAAGGCCACCCTGAGACTACATAGTGAATTCCAGGTCAGCCTGAGCTGAAAAACCAAAAAAAAAAAACAAACCAAAAGATGAAATAAAATATTAAAATAAACAAACCAACTTAAGGGGACAGTGTTGTATATATGGAAGTAGATGAACAGATTACCTTGGGTGGAATGGCCTAAATGAGGTTGGGGGAAGAGATTGAGTAAAAGAAATGTGGGGAGAGGGTTAATCAAAATTCAGGATATTAGCCGGGCATGGTGGCACATGCCTTTAATCCAATCCCAGCACTCGGGGGACAGAAGTAGGAGGGTCACCAAGAGTTTGAGGACACCCTGAGACTATGTAGTGAATTCCAGGTCAGCGCTACAGTAAGATTCTACCCCACCCCCCAAAAAATTCAGGATATTGTGAATAAGCCATATGATAACCTACCTTTTTGGATAATGGCACACCCAGAAGCCATAGACTGTTACTAGAAAAATTTCAGTGCCAGGGATAGGATACCTTTCACTGAGTTGTTAGCCAGGAAGGTCCCTGATGCTCCCCCTAACATTACAGGCTATTGCCAAGACTATTGGTTTCCCACCAGGAATAGATGATAAGGCCCTATTGCCTGGGCTGCAAGGTCACTGAGAAATCAAACTGGGGCTGAGCTGAAAACCTCCTCCCTATAGACCAGGTGACAGAAAGCTAGAAAAAGCTGTACTGCATGCAGCCCTATGGGAAACAGAAGCCATCAGTGCTGAAAACAGTGGGTGCTTCAAGTAGGGCCAGTCAGGCCAAATGGTGCAATAGCGGCATGTCTGTTATGGGGGAAACCAACTGCTCTCTAATTGGACTGGAGACCCGCTCTATGGGAGGGAATACATGCCTGGTACTGAAAACCTAATCAAAAGCCTATGGTGGGAGAGGTCATGAGCCTTAGAGGTATAAAGCCCATTCTTTTTTTTTTTTTTTTAATTTATTTGAGAGCGACAGACACACAAAGACAGATAGAGGGAGAGAGAGAGAGAATGGGCGTGCCAGGGCTTCCAGCCTCTGCAAACGAACTCCAGACATGTGCGCCCCCTTGCGCATCTGGCTAACGTGGGACCTGGGGAACCGAGCCTCAAACTGGGGTCCTTAGGCTTCACAGGCAAGCACTTAAACGCTAAGCCATCTCTCTAGCCCTAAAGCCCATTCTTGTGTGACTAAATGCATATATTATGCCCATCGAACTGCCCTGTAAGCACTTTACTTAATGTTCATACATATGTACATTTATATATATATATAAATTTTATTTTAATTTTAGTTTTTTAATTTTTTTGTTTTAGTTTTTGGAGGTAGGGTCTCACTCTGGCTCAGGCTGACTTGGAATTCACTATGTAGTCTCAGGGTGGCCTCGTACTCTTAGCGATCCTCCTACGTCTGCCTCCTGGGTGCTGGGATTAAAGGCATGCACCACTATGCCTGTCTATTTTTATTTTTTAATTTTTTTGGTTTTTCGAGGTAGGGTCTCATTCTAGTCCAGGCTAACCTGGAATTCACTATGTAGTCTCAGGGTGACTTTGAACTCTTGGCAATCCTCCTACCTTGGCCTCCCTTGTGCTGGGATTAAAGGTGTGCGCCACCATGCCCAGCTCTTTTTATTATTCTTCCTCTTCTTTCCTTCCTTCCTTCCTTCCTTCCTTTTTTGAGATAGGGTTTTACTTTAGTCCATGCTGATCTGGAATTCACTATGTAATCTCAGGTTAGCATTGAACACACGGTGATCCTCCTACCTCTGCCTCCCAAGTACTGGCATTAAAGGTGTGCACCACCACACCTGGCTCATACCCATATATTAATGGTACTGTCACTTTTGGTTAGAGAAGCTTTTCTTTTCAGATGGCAGTGGCCACTGGGATGACCCAAAAGGCCCCATAGTGCTGAGAGGATGTGATGGAGGAGTCTTCAGCACTGAAACATCTCTATCACACCTTCCAAAGCTTAGGGTCTACTGTGGAAGAGATGGCAAAAAGACTGTAACAGCCGAAGGAAGGGTAGGACTGCTTACAATGCAATCCTCAGGACAGAAATTGACCTCGATATCCATGACCTCACAGTGCCTAGCACTACCTTCACAAGACAAGAAAAGACGATGACATGAAAATAAAAGGGAGACTAATGGAGAGAGAGAGGGGATATGATGGAGTGTGGATTTGTGAAGGGGAAAGTGAGGGAGGGGAGGGAATTGTTGTTTATTTTCTGTAACTACGGAAGCTGTCAATAAAAATAAATGTACATAAAAAAGCAAAATTAAAACTTAAAAAATGAAAATAAATAAATAAAATATTAAAATAAACAAACCAAGATAAAAATAACTGGGCATAGTGGCACATGCCTTCAATCCCAGCACTTGGAGGCAGAGGTAGGAGGATCATTGTGAGTTTTAGGCCAGCCTGGAAATACAGAGTGAGTTCCTGGTCAGCCTGAGCTACAGCAAGACCCTGCCTTGAAAAAAAAAACAAAACAAAAATAATAAAACTAAGTAAAGAAAGCAAAACCCCCAACAACAACAAAATTGGCAAGTATACCTTTCTGTTGTTGCTGGGCACGTAGGTGAATGCCTTTTGTCCCCGGAGAGAGGAAGGCTGAAGTTGGAGGATCACTGAGTTCAAGGTCAGCCTGGGGCTAGAGTGAGTCCAGATCAGTCTGGGCTACCTTGAGACCTCTTTTGGAAAGTGTAACTTGTTTTTTGTTTTTTTTTTTTTCCTTCCCGAGTATTGGGTTTTGAACCCAGGGTTTTGTACATGCTAGGCTTTGCACGGTACCTATAAACTAGATCCACAGTCCAACAGTAACAACACAGCAATCTCTTCTAATAGGGTGCATGTCAGAGGGGAACCAAACTTTATTCCACACTGAGATCACCATGGGGAGATGAGGGAACACTGCTTTGGTTTTTCCTCAGCCAAGAGGAAGTGAGGATATTAGGCTGGAGTGGGGTAAAAAGATCAGAGGAAGGAACTGCAGACCAGATTAATTTAAATGTTCGTTACTTCCCCGGCCCCTCCTACAGCCATCTGGATTCCTGGAGAGCATTACACATGTGTCCCATCCCAGGCCTCTAGCCACAGCAACCTCACTACTCATTTCCCTTGGAACCAAGGCTGCATACCTGGGCTCTCCACCGAGCGAGATGATGCAGGGTGGGGAATCCCACCTGCTGTGAGTCACCTGCTAGGGTAAAGGGCGGGTCTAACAATGCCGGGACCTTAAAAAGAGACTGGGAGTCAAAGGAAAACAACAGGAAGCAGCCCAGACCGAGAAAATCGGGCTCAGAGCAAGGGAACGTGGGCAGAGATTCCACAGACTGGTTGGTGCAGGTCACTGAGAAGCGGACAGCAGGATGCTGGGGAGCAGAGCTATAATCCTGCTATTGCTACTGCCCTGGGCTGTTCAGAGCCGGGCTCTGCCTGGGGGCAGCAGTCCTGACTGGGCTCGGTGCCAGCAGCTTTCACAGAAGCTCTGCACGCTGGCCTGGAGTGCACATCTGCGAGGAGGAAATACGGTGAGCGTCAGCACCTGACACCAGGCAGGGACCTGCTCCAAGCCCTCTAACTCTGCAGGTCTGATGGAAGCTGTGACTTCGGGTGGAACCTGGAGGGTTGAAGGCCATCAGGGAATGAGAGAGGGTGAAGACCTGGGTTCCTGGGAGAGTCATGGACCAAGGGTCCAGTGGAACTTAAAATTACTTCTCTTACCCCATTCTTCCCATCTCCTCCTTCAGGATCAACCAAGAGAAGAGGGAGATGAAGAGACTGCAAATGATGTCCCCCATATCCAGTGTGGGGATGGCTGTGATCCTCAAGGACTCAAGAACAACAGTCAGGTACAGTGACAGTGAGGCACAAGGGAGAGGGGTTGGGAATGTGGCCAGGCACTCCTATACACTTTTATTGTGCCTGGTAAGAGTGGTAAAGAACTTGGTGCACGCCTTTAATCCCAGCACTTGGGAGGCAGAGGTAGGAGGATCACTGTGAGTTCAAGGCCACCTTGAGAATACATAGTTAATTCCAGGTCAGCCTGGACCAGAATGAGACCCTACCTCGAAAAAACAAAAGCAAAAATGAAAAAGAAAAAAAAAAAAAAAAGAAAAGAAAAGAAAAAGAAAACAGAAAAAAAGAAAGAAAAAAAAAGAAACAGAATAATTGGAAGAGAATATCCATATTTTTTTCTGGCTTTCTTCTCTCCTTAGTTGTGCTTACAAAGAATCCACCAAGGTCTGAGTTTTTATAAGCAGCTGCTGGGCTCAGACATTTTCACAGGGGAGCCTGCTCTACTCCCTGATGGTCCAATAGGCCAGCTGCATGCCTCCTTAATGGGCTTCAGTCAACTCCTCCAGGTATGAACAGGGCTTGGAGGATGGGGTCTAGCTGGCATCAAAGACAGAGGGTGAGCTGGGCGTGGTGGTGCACACCTTTAATTCTAGCACTCAGGAGGCAGAGGTAGGAGGATTGTCAAGAGTTCGAGGTCAGCATGGGCTACAGCGAGACCCTACCTTGAACCCCCCCCCAAAAAAAAAGACAGGGTGGGAGCTCAGGATCCTTTCTGACCATGTCATGTGTTCTTCTAGCCTGAGGGTTATCATCACAAGCCTCAGCAGATGCCCAGCCTTAGTCCCAGCCAGCCATGGCAGCGCCCCCTTCTACGCGTCAAGATCCTTCGCAGCCTCCGGGCCTTCGTGGCTGTAGCTGCCCGGGTCTTTGCCCATGGAACAGCAACCCTGAGCCCCTAATGCTAACAGCTTAAGGGTGGCACCCAAGTTTCCATGGTTCAACAGTGAAAGGATGAGTCTATCAACCCAGACGCCTATGAGCTAACACATTAGTCCATTAGTTCTCATAAAACTTGTATGTTGAAAAATTACCGATACTGATTTGAGATGCTAACTTGTGACAAACTTATATATTTATTAGGTGGGAAGGGAAAATTTGATATTATTTATGCTCATGGAGTTTAGAGAGGATAATTATTTATTCTATTTATAAAAATTTTGTGTTTTAATATTTAAAAAAGTATGTTTTTTATTTAAATAAAAACTTATTTATGTGGCTTCCTGAGTCTAATTTCCAAGCTCAGTTGAAAAGAAAACAGATGGCAAATTAGGGCCAACGAATTGCAGCAGGTACGGCTTCCTTTGACTCTGAAGGACTCTGGGAGAAAGTGTATAGGCACTTCAAAACTGTGAGAATGGGGGCTGGAGAGATGGCTTAGCGGTTAAGCGCTTGCCTGTGAAGCCTAAGGACCCCGGTTCAAGGCTCGGTTCCCCAGGTCCCACGTTAGCCAGATGCACAAGGGGGCGCACGCGTCTGGAGTTCGTTTGCAGAGGCTGGAAGTCCTGGCGCGCCCATTCTCTCTCTCCCTCTATCTGTCTTTCTCTCTGTGTCTGTCGCTCTTAAATAAAAATTAAAAAAATTTAAAAAAAAAAACTGTGAGAATGGGGCTGGCTTGGTGGTTAACCACTTGCCTGTGAAGCCTAAGAACCCCGGTTCGAGGCTCGATTCCCTAGGACCCACGTTAGCCAGATGCACAAGGGTGCACGCACCTGCTGGAGGCCCTGGCACGCCATGCCTATTCTCTCGCTCTCTCTTTCTCTCCCTCTTTCTCTGTCTGTCACTCTCAAATTAATAAGAATTAACAAAAAAAAAAAAACAACAAAAAAAAAAAAACCTGTGAGAATGGCCTGAAACGTGTGTGTGTGTGTGCACAACTTGCTTGCCTTGAGTAAGGCTCTTGTTTCTTTGTCAGCCGCAGCACTCAACAGGCTAGCTGGCCCTCGAGCTTCCAGGCGTTCTGTTTCTGCTCCCTGCTTCCCAAAGACGCGCTGGGATTACAGATCCTGATGGCTACAGTATCCAGCTTTGCATGGGTTCTGGGGATCTGAACTCAAGCACTGAGCCAGCTCCCCAGCCCTGTTCTGAAATCTTATGGATATGTTTCTTTGTGTTGGGTTTATTGGGGGACTGTAGTAAAAAAATGCTGCCTTGCAAAGATTGTGTGGCCTAGGTTCAATTCCCAAGCCACCCACATAACACACACACACACACAAAGGGGGGGAGCAGGGCGTGGTGGTGCATGCCTTTAATCCCAGCACTCAGGAGGCAGAGTTATGAGGATCGCCGTGAGTTTGAGGCCACCCTGAGACTAAATAGTGAATTGGTTAGCCTGAAGTAGAGTGAGACCCTACCTTGAAATAAAAAAGAGGGGGGCATATTTCTTTGTGCTGTGTTTATTAGATGGCACCATAGTGGGCATCTTCACCTCCAGAATACGCTTGTTCTTGTCTGGGACAGGTCTCACACCAGCCTCGTCTTAAATTTGTGGCAATTTTCCTGCCTCAGTGTTGAGATTATAGGTATGAGCCACATCACATGGCTCCATTTCTTGGCTTTTGTTTGTTTTAGAGACAGGGTCTTGCTATGTAGCTTTGGTTAGCCTGGAACTTGCTATGTAGACCAGACTGACCTCCTCCCCCTGCCTCCCCCATGCTGAGATAAGAGGTGTGTGGTGGTTTGATTCAGGTGTCCCCCATAAATTTAGGAGTTCTGAGTGCTAGATCCAGACCCAGTAGATGGCAGTTTGGGAATTAAAGCTTCCTGGAAGCAGTGGATTGTTGGGTGTGGGTTTATGGGTGTTATAATTAGTCAGGGTTCTCTAGAGGAACACACCAATAGGATGAATTGTATTAAAAGGGAGTTTATTGGATTAGGTTACGGCAGTCCAATGATAGCAGCTTGCAGGCCTGAGAGTCCAGGAGCCCTGCGGCTGCTCAGTCCACAAGGCTGGATCCTCAGCAGTCCCGACCCGGCACTCGGCATTGGGGCGACAGGAAGAATGCGGACTCTTTGGAAGGGGCCTGAATGCTCAACGAGCATCCTGTTCTTCAAAGTCTGCTTTATTCCCCCCTGGATTAACAAATTGGCAGCCTACCTGGTATCATGGAGTATAAGAAATGCTGGAAAGAGAGGGTCATTGACTTTGCAACATGGTTTTGTATTTTTTAAATTTACTCTTATTTGAGACAGAGAAAGAGAGAGGGAGAGAACGGGCATGCCAGTGTTGCAGAACTTCTCTGCAAAGATCACTCCAATGCCAGCCTGAGTGAAAGTAAACGAGTTTATTTCTTGGGGATGGAAGTTGAGATCGCTCCCCAAAGTAACTTTGGTGTTAAACTGAGATTTTACTTTTTTTTTTTTCTTTTCTTTTTTTTTGAGGTAGGGTCTCACTCTAGCCCAGGCTGACCTGCAGTTCACTATGGAGTCTCAGGGTGGCCTCAAACTCACTGCGATCCTCCTACCTCTGCCTCCCAAGTGCTGGGATTAAAGGCGTGCGTCACCACACCTGGCCTCTTTACTTTCATTTTATACTGTTCATAACAGAGGGGAGGGGTGACCAAGCAAGCCAGCAGCTGCTTCACAGAAGCTCGATGTGACCGTTAGCTTGTGCAGTCGGTGTGATTCAAAACAAGTTTTCAGAACATACCTATGAATCGGCATGCATATGGATCATGTAGTCGGGTCACCCTAACCATGAGCTCTGTTTTAGTCTATTTTAGTGTAAACTGTCCTTCCCTCTTATCACCCCTCTGGGTTCCCCTAGACAGTTCTGTCTTTGGGATTCCTTCAGCTGCTGACAGAGGTAAGTTCAGCTCCTCCGCAGTTAACTGGTACAGTGACTTAGGGCATCAGTTTAGCTTTCAGCTCCTTTTCCACTACATTTCCCTCCTCTTCCCAGTCATAATCTCTTAAAATCTAACATGTGACTTTCCCAACCAGGCACAGCAAATACTGGTAGGACAGGTAGACATCATGTCCTTTTTTTTTTTAAATATTTTTTTGTTCATTTTTTATTTATTTATTTGAGAGCGACAGACACAGGGAGAAAGACAGATAGAGGGAGAGAGAGAGAATGGGCGTGCCAGGGCTTCCAGCCTCTGCAAACGAACTCCAGACGCGTGCGCCCCCTTGTGCATCTGGCTAACGTGGGACCTGGAGAACCGAGCCTCGAACCGGGGTCCTTAGGCTTCACAGGCAAGCGCTTAACCGCTAAGCCATCTCTCCAGCCCCGTGTCCTTTTTTTGATATTCCACATTGAATTCCTCAAGCTTCTGCCGTGCCTAGACTAGTCAGCTTCCGGGGTGACTAGAGCAGGGGCAGGTGTCCTCTGGAGCTGGGGCTGGACGGGACCCTCTGGGTTCCTGGTAATCTGTTAACTGCTGTAATCAGCTGAGGACACTGTCCTCTTGACTCTGGAGTGATGAATTTATACCCCTTGGTTGATGGGTATGGGCCTAATTCCCTAAGGATTTGTGGGTCCCTTTGTGTTACAAATGTTAAGGGAGCTCCATCAGTGGCAGGTGAATCTGGCTTACCTCTGTAAATATGAGCAGAGACACTTTCGAACAACCAGCACCACCCACATCAGCAAGTACAAATAGCTAGAATTTTAAATCATTTTTTTACATGTTAGGATGGGAGTCTGAGATCTGTTCTTAGTGACATATCAAGGAGAGATTGGACTAATACAAATCAACAACTATTGGGCAGTGCCTGACAACCAGTGAGGACAATTTTTGGAATTTTTATTTAAAGAAAAACAGTAGGGCGGGGGGGGAAGGCAAACAGTGGCTGACTAATCAGGGACAAGCAAAGGCAGAAGGCAGGAGTTAATGTTCGAGTTTAGTTTTGTAAGCCAGCATCAGACAGGGGAGTCTATTAGCCTGAATCTTTGGTTATACTGTATTCTTACTAGGTGATTAAGACCATGCAGGCTGCCAAAATAAACTATGTATTATAGTTTAGAGGTCGTTCATGGCTCTCTAGGAGAGCCTTTAGTGACCTGTGAGGAGTTCTATGACTCTCAGCATTGACATCTGCTGGGATAAGTCAAGGCCATGATGACCAAGTGGTCCTGCCTCTCTTGGGAGCCTAGAGGACCAATTTTCCTCTGTTGTGAATTTCCTGTTGTAGATACACTGAGTTGGAATCCATCTGTGGGTCTTCATCCTCTCTGCTCAAGAAGACAGGCAACTTATCAGAGGCTAGAAGTTGGCAAGTGTCCCATCATCTCCTGTGGCCTTCTGACTTGGGAGCAGGAACCAAAATACTGGTTATCATTTTAACTCCAATGTTTCCAATCAACTTCGGCTTCTACATATGGTTACTAATCACTGAAAGAGATTGTACACTTCTGATTATCAAGACAGATTTAGTTAAAGAAGTACTGAACATACCTGGTTAGCAAAGCAGACCTGGTCAGAGAATGACATGAAAGTTTAAAATCATTCTGATTAGCATTTAAGTTTAGTTGTCAGGTTACAGTGTAAGCTATATCTGGAACATAGGAAGCATATACACTTTATCTTTTAAGTATCTGTCCAGGCAGGCCTTTAATCCTAGCACTGGGGAGGCCAAGGTAACAGGAGTGCCATGAGTTCAAGGCTACCCTGAGAATACAGAGTGAATTCCAGGTCAGCCTGAGCTAGAGTGAGACCCTACTTAAAAAAAAAAAAAAAATACAGGCAGAACATTTGAGTAATCCTGAAAACAATATTAAAAAAAAATTAAATCTATTTTTATTTATTTATTAAAGACAGAGAGGGGGAGAGAGAGAGAGAAAATGGGCATACCAGGGCTTCTAGCCACTGTAAACGAATTCCAGACGCATGCACCACCATGTGCATCTGGCTTACGTAGGACCTGGAGAACTGAACCTGGGTCCTTAGGCTTTGCAGGCATGAGCCTTAACCACTAAGCAATCTTTCCAGCCAGTTGATTTAATCTAGAAATTGTATATCAGGAAAAGACAAAACAGCATAAAATCTTGGCATCTGTGTTTGAAAACAACTTTGGCTAGTCTGTATACCTATGCAGGTACCAATTAACTCCAAAACTGGAGGCAGAACATCAGAGTCTAAGATTATTATTTTTTGAATAGGGAATATGTTTTAAGTATCAATATATCTATAAGGCAAAGAATTTAAGATACCAGAAATGAGACAATTACTTTAGTAAAACTTTGAGACTGATTATACACAGCTTAAGAACAAAGCCATACCTGGTCATTGTTGAGCTGAACTAGCCTGATTTTAACATACATTAGAGACATTTTGACAGACACAAGGTGAGTTTTTTCTTTTTGTATAATGAAGAGGATTTATTTATTAGCATACAGGATACAAGGTGGGCAGCCCAACAACGGCTGTCTAAAGGCTTGAGTTTCAAAGAACCCAGTAGCTGCTCAGTCCACGAAGCTGAAGGCCTCAGTATGCCCAATCTGGCACTGAAGGCCTGAAGGGTTCTTGGGGAGCCATTTGTCTTCCGCCGATGCTGGAAGGCTGATGAAACTCAGTGCCAGTGCCCATTGGGGTTAGCTGAATTGGGGTAGGTGCGCTCAGGAGTGAGTGGTAAAGGCAGCCAGGCAAATGAGTTCCCTCAGAACTTTTTTCTTTTTAATTGCTTATTTTTATTTATTTGAGAGTGACAGAGAGAGAAAGAGGCAGATAGAGAGAATAGGCGCTTCAGGGCCTCCAGCCACTGCAAACAAACTCCAGACGCCTGCATCCCCTTGTGCATCTGGCTAATGTGTGTCCTGAGGAATCGAGCCTCGAACCTGGGTCCTCAGGCTTCACAGGCAAGCACTTAACTGCTAAGCCACCTCTCCAGCCCTCAGAACTTCTTTATACATGTAGTCCACCACTGGAAGAGCTGCCCACTCAGGGAGAAGGTCTTCCTCCGTAGTTAATCCTTCCTGGAAATAGCCTCACAGACCCACTCTTACTTGGTTCCAAATCGGATCAAGTTGACAACAAACTTCACCGTAACAGTCCTTCACCCTGGGCTCGCTCCTCAGCCTGCTCTCCCGTGCAGGTCCTCCCCTGCTCCCTGCTGCTGCGGCAGTATGCAGCTGTGCGGCCCTCAGCTCAGACCTGCTGTTCCTCAGTGAACTGGACAAGTCTGCCTGGTGCAGCTGTGCTTAAGATCGGGCAGAAGAGCTCGGACCCCCACATCTTCTGGGATGAGCTCAAGAAGTAAGTTGTCTTGTCTGCCTTTTTCTAAAATTTTTTTTTGTTTATTTTTATTTATTTGAGAGCGACAGAGAGAGAGAAAGAGGCAGAGAGAGAGAGAGAGAGAGAATGGGTGCGCCAGGGCCTCCAGCCACTGCAAATGAACTCCAGATGCATGTGCCCCCTTGTGCATCTGGCTAATGTGGGTCCTGGGGTATCGAGCCTCGAACCAGGGTCCTTAGGCTTCACAGGCAAGCGCTTAACCATTAAGCCATCTCTCCAGCCCCATTCCCATTGTCTGCCTTTTTCTAAAGTACTCTGTTGAGTGTTAAAATGGTATCTGTGATAAACATCTTGACTTTTTTTTTTTTTTTTCTGTCATCCTTCTCAAGACAGCAAAGTGCTCAATGCACTTTGCTTTTTGTTTTGCTTTTCTTGGTTTTCGAGGTAAGGTTTCACTCTATCTCAGGCTGACCTGGAATTCACTATGTACTCTCAGGGTGGCCTTGAATTTATGGCGATCCTCCTACCTCTGCCTCCCAAGTGCTGGGATTAAAGGCATGTGCTACCATGCCCGGCTGATCAATGCACTTTGTAAAGGGAGAGGAGAAAGAACCCTAACCTCTAGTTTACATACAGGTAAGTGCACTGAGCCACAGGGGATTGCGCTCTACAGAACACCGCTGCGAACAGGAGCTTCCATTGGCTCCTTTCATGCTTACCAAAAATGCTGACATTCTCACATAGTTATCCAAGATTTCAACACAGTGTTTCCAACTACTTTTGCAAACTTTTAGCTATAGGCTGAGTATCTGTAATCTGAATGTCCAAAATGAACAATGTGCCAAAAAAGTTCTCATTTATCTTCACATGCGCCAGGACCTGTGGCTCCTGCACACAAATGCCAGACACTTGAACCACTTTTTGCATCTGGCTTACATGAGTGGCTTGGGAATAGAACCCAGGGCAGTTGGTTTTGCAAGCAAACACCTTTAACTGCTAAGGTGTCTTCTCAACTCCCCAAATCCAATTTTTTTTAAAGGTATCTTTTAAAAAATTTTTTGTTCATTTATTTATTTGAGAGCGACAGAGAAAGAGGCAGAGAGAGAGAAAGAGAGAATGGGCACACCAGGGCCTCCAGCCACTGCAAACTCCAGATGTGTGCGCCCCCTTGTGCACCTGGCTAATGCGGGTCCTGGGGAAACAAGCCTGGCACTGGGGTCCTTAGACTTCACAGGCAAGCGCTTAACTGCTAAGCCATGTCTCCAGCTCCCAAATCCAAATTTTTAAAATGTATTTGGTAAGGTCTTTGCAAATATTTCACAATCAAAACAAAAACCTACAAAATGTGAACTTTCACATTTAAGTATTCAAGTATGAAATTTCAGGATTCAACTATTTCAGATGAGGGATGCTTACACATAACTGAACACTTCTGCTATATCTGAGCAGTCCTTTTCCCCTGAACAAATCAGTAATTTACTTAGTCATTTGTCCAGCTCAGTACTGGGCATTGCTGGGTGCTGGAGATGCATCATTGCTTGTGTGCCGGGGACAGAGAGCAACAAAGCTAGACCTTCCCAAGTATGGTTTCTCTTGAGGGAAAACAAGCAGAATACACAAGTAAAATATGTTACGTGATGAGCTGTGTGAAAAAGAGAAAGTAGCAGAAGAGAAGGTGTTCTTGAACACTAGCTGATACAGAGTTGTGCTGTTTTAAGTGGGGAGAGGGAACAAGGGACCCCTTCCCCACTACCCCCACAATGAGAGGATAATTGAGCGAAAATTTGAAATTGTACTCTGTCTCATGTTTATATACATACTATATCTTCTCAAAAAGTCCCTCTCTGCCTTTTTGAAACCCAAGTTTACGCCAATTTCCTAAAAAGGTTTTTGAACACTTCAGCCCACACTATTAACAAATTGAGTTTTTAAAGCAAGTATCTTTAACCATTGAACAATTTTATAGTTTAATATAAAGAAATATTTATGACTGTTAGAATATATAAAGCTTAGACAAACTATATTAACATTGTACACAGTGGATTTGATTTCCCTATGACATGGGGAGCTTCCTCAGTTTTCCCAAGAACAAAATCACAATGACTAAGTCACCTTTTTACTTTTTGTTTGTTTTTTTTGAGGTAGGGTTTCACTCGGGTCCAGGCTGAAACTATGTAGTCTTGGGGTGGCCTTGAACTCACAGTGATCCTCCTACCTCTGCCTCCCAAATGCTGGGATTAAAGGCATGCACCACCATGCCTGGATAAGTCATTTTTAAAAAATATTTTGTATTTATTTATTTGACAGAGATAAGGAGGGAGGGAGAGAGAGAGAGTGAAAATGGGTGTGCCAGGGTCTCCAGCCACTGCAAATGAACTCCAGACAGATGTGCCACCTTGTGCATATGGCTAACATGGGTTCTGGGGAATCGAACCTGGGTCCTTTGGCTTTGCAGACAAATGTCTCAACCACTAAGCCATCCCTCCAGCCCCTAAGTCACTTTTTTTTTTTTTTTTTTTTTTTTTTGCTTTTTCGAGGAAGGGTCTCACTCTAGCCCAGGCTGACCTGGAATTCACTATGGTGTCTCAGAGTGGTCTCGAACTCATGGAGATCCTCCTACCTCTGCCTCCCAAGTGCTGGGATTAAAGGTGTGCGCCACCACGCCCGGCCCTAAGTCACTTTTTATAAGACTTAGATTATAACATCAGTGATAACAACCCAGCAAAACCAGCATGAACAAGACAAGAACCACCTTAAATTTACAGGGATTTTAGCCAGGCAAATCCCAGCACTTGGGAGGCAGAGGTAGGATCACTTTGGGTTAGAGACCAGCCTAGGTCTACAGAGTGAGTTACAGGTCAGCCTGGGCTACAGTGAGACCTCCCTACTTTGAAAAAAAGTAAATAAATGTGAGATTTTTTAAAGCAGAATTTTAGATATAGTAACCTTATGAGAGGATGAAATACCTATGAGCCAATTTTAATCTTAAAATTTAGTTAAAAGGTTGACAAATAGAGGAACATAGCCAGTCTTTCACAACCATTATCATGACCAGACTAACATCAATGAGTTAAAGTTTTAAATTTACAACCTGAATACCATAGCAACCTGCTACCAGCCAGGGCCATTCTTTGTTAGTCTGATATAAATCCTAGGCTAACAGTCATCATATATCTTTTTTTTTTTTTTTTGAGTGCTAGGATTAAAGGCATGTGACACCATGCCTGGCTTTATTTTGGCATTTTTTTTTAATTGATAATTTCCATACTTACAGACAATAAAACATGATAATTCCTCCCTCTCCCATGTTTATATATTTTTTTAATTTTAATTTTAATTTATTTTTATATATTAAAGAGTCTAATCTGATCAAGTACTTTAAGACTTAATCAACTTTGTCTTTAACCTTCTGTTTAAGCTTACTCATACCTTCATCTATATACTTTACTCATACCTTCGTCCACATACCTTACAATCTATGTAACCACTCTGTAACAATCTTTTTCATTAAACATTTGCCAACATTTAAAGTTTCCTCTCCAGTTCATCTTCCTTAGTCCATTCATCTCATAACTGCCAAAAAAATAAATTTTAATTGTCCTTATCTTAATACTTTTTTTTTTTTTTTTTTGCTTCTGCATGAGTAGGAAGAAAACTTAGCAGCATAGGCCAGTCAGCTAGAAAGGAGATATAAAGGGAATAGAAAGGGAGGGAGGGGGACTTAATAGGATGGGATTGTAGATATATATGTAAGTAGAAGAACAGATTAATGGGGGTGAAAAGGCCTAAGTGAGGTCAGGGGAAGTGACTGAGTAAGGAAAGGTGGAGGGAGGGTTAATCAAAATCAAAGAGGAGGGCTGGAGAGATGGCTTAGCGGTTAAGCGCTTGCCTGTGAAACCTAAGACCCCAGTTCGAGGCTTAATTCCCCAGGACCCACGTTAGGCAGATGCACAAGGGGGCACATGTGTCTGGAGTTCATTTGCAGTGGCTGGAGGCCCTGGCACGCTCGTTCTCTCTCTCTCTTTCCCTGTCACTCTCAAATAAATAAATAAAAATAAACAAAAAAATTTAAAAAAAAAATCAAAGAGGATATAAATAAGTCATATGGAAACCTACTTTTTTGGACAATGGAATACACAGGAGCCATATATTGTTACTAGAAAATTTTCAGTGTCAGGGATGGGATAACTTCCAGTGAGTTTTTGGCCAGGGAGGTCCCTGATGCCTCTCAAAACATTACAGGCCATTGGCAAGGCCATTGGTTTCCCACCAGGAATAGATGGTAAGACCCTATTGCTGAAGACTCCACATAGTTGGGCTGCAAGGTCACTGAGAAATCCTGCTGGAGCTGAGCTGAAAACTTCCTCCATGTGAACCATCTGACAGAAAGCTGGAAAAAGCCACACTGCATGCAGTTCAATGGGAGAGAGAGAAATCACCAGTGAAGATACCCAACAGTGGACACCACAAGCCCGATATTTGGCCAGCCAGGCCAAATGAGCCAATGGGTGCAATAGTGGCATGTCTGTTATGGGGGAAACCAACCACCCTCTAATTTGACTGGAGGCTCGTTCCATGGGAGGGAATACATCCCTGATACTGAAAACCTACAACAGAGATAGCCATGAGCCCTAGGGGTGTAACATCTGCTGGTGTTTGGCTAAATGTATATACTATGCTCATCAAACTGCCCAGTAAGCACTTCTCTTAAAAGTTCATACCCATATAGTAATGTTACTCTCACTTTTGGTTAGAGAAGCTTCTCTTTTCAGATGGTGGTGACCTTGGGATGACTCAGAAGACACCATGGTGCTGAGAAGTGACAGAGGAGTTCTCAGCACTGAAATATCTCTATCACACCTTCCAAGTCTCAAGGTCCATTGGAGAAGAGGTGGAAGAAAGAATGTAAGAGCCAAAGGAAGGGTAGGACTCCTTACAACGTGCTCCTCCAGTCACAAAATGGCCTGGATATCCATGACCTCCCAGTGCCTGACACTACCTACACAAGACCATCACAATAGGAGGAAAAGATCATGACATCAAAATAAGGAGTCTGGGCTGGAGAGATGGCTTAGAGGTTAAGCGCTTGCCTGTGAAGCCTAAAGACCCAGTTCAAGGCTCAATTTCCCAGGACCCATGTTAGCCAGATGCACCAGGTGGTACATGCATCTGGAGTTCATTTGCAGTGGCTGGTGGCCCTAATGCACCAATTCTCTCTCTCTTTCTCTCTGTCACTCTCAAATAAATAAATAAAAATAAACAAAAAACTTAAAAAATATATAAGGAGACTGATTGAGAGGGGGAGGGGGTATGATGGAGAGTGGAGTTTCAAAGGGGAAAGTGGGGGGAGGAAGGGAATTACCATGGTATATTGTTTACAATTATGGAAGTTGTCAATAAGAAATAATAAAAATAAAGACTTTTTTGTTTTTTCAAGGTAGGGTCACACTCTAGCCCAGGCTGACCTGGAATTCAATATGTAGTCTCAGGGTGGCCTTGAACTCATGGCAATCCTCCTACCTCTGCCTCCCAAGTGCTGGGATTAAAGGCATGCACCACCATGCCTGACTCAAAAGGCTTTTTGAAATAACTTTTTTTTTTTTCGAGGTAGGGTGTCACTCTAGCTCTGACTGACCTGGAATTCACTATGTAGTCTCGGGTGGCCTTGAACTCATGTTGATTCTCCTACCTCTGCCTCTTGAGTTCTGGGATTAAAGGCATGTGCTACCACACCTGGGTGAAATAACATTTTTATAAAAGAGCATACTAGACTTGATTTATACTATTTACCCATAATATACATACAGATTTCATCATTTATTGATTTTGGAACTTCTTTTCATATAGCTTTCCTGAAACACTTTTTTTTTCAAAATATGAAAGCAGATTCAAACATTATTAGAAATTTTAGAAATTTTATAACAAACTCAGTATTGAGTACTTCTAAATTTAAACATGAATCTTTTTAAAATTTATTTATTTATTTGAGAAAGAGAGAAATAGAGAGGGAGAGGAAGAGAGAGAGAATGGGTGTGCCAGGGCTCCAGCCATTGCAAATAAACTCCAGATGTGTGCACCCCTGTGTGCATCTGGCTTACATGGGTCCTTTGGCTTTGCAGGCAAACATCTTAACTGCTAAGCCATCTCTCCAGCCCCATAAACATAAATCTTGAGGCTGTTTTCTGTCAGCAGTTCCATAGAAGCATAGAAAGAGAAAGCAAACTTAAAACAGTTACACTTTTTTTAAAAATTTTATTTATTTCAGTGAGAGAGAGAGAGAGAGAGAGAGAGAGAGAGACAGAATAGGCAAGTCGGGTCCTTCAGCCGCTGCAAACCAACTCCAGATGCATGTGCCGCCTTGTGCATCTGGGTTACATGGGTCCTGGGGAATTGAACCAGGGTCCTTTGGCTTTGTAGGAAAACACCTTAACCTCTAAGTCAACTCTTCAGCCCATTACACATTCATCATAAGAAGTTCTCATCTATTTGCAGCAACTTGGGACTCATCTATCATCATGCTAAGACCAGGATCCTGAGATTCCCTGCGCCTGCATCCCTGCCGGCTCTGCAAGGCAGGGAAGCTAAGACAGAAGAGCCATCAGGGATTCTCCCAGGGGCAGCACAAACCCAGACTGTCTTGTCTCCCTGTCCAGCAGTGAGACTTGTGTTAGGCTTCCCCTCTTATTCCTAAAACCTCCTGGCCATCTGCAGATCAAGCCCTTCAGGGGAAAGCATACTGCAGGTGTCTGTTCATGTCCTTGCTAAGGAGAGCTGCCTGGGCCATAGTATGTGAGAGCAAGACAGTTTCCCCTGGTTTCCAGCATCTGCCTGGGACTGGCCCAGAACTTAACTCTTCCCGATCTACTCCTTGCCCCAGGGAGCACAGCAGGACCGCGTAACCTTCTGTGCAAGTGTGGAGGGCTCGCCCTCTTCTTCTGGCAGGTAGGTGGTTGGGTTTAGGCCTGAGTGGCTTTCACTCACATTTGGGGAGTTTACAGCATTTCTTTCAGGCTGGAACACCTGGCATTAGCATAGAGTCAGAAGCAATTTTAGCATGGGAAGCCCCTTCAGATCTGGCCCAAGCATTTCATCAACCTTAAGCTTAGAGGCCTTTTCAAAACTTGCAAAGAGACTTCCATCCTTCATCCCCTTCCTTAGTTTCAGGCCCTGGAGTGGTGAAATTCCCCAGGAGCCCAGATGGCACTGTCTCCTCCACTCCCCTTTCTGAGGCCTTGGGTTTAGCCATCTTCAAGTCATGCCAGCCAGGACCTCGTTACTGGAGAGTGTGTTTGAAGGCAGATGTGTGTGGGTGGGCGTGTGCAATCTCTTGTCTTGAAGCTTCTGGTCTTCCCCCCAAACTCTAGGGAGAGTTTTGGACTTTTCTCAGGGCTACTGGGCAGCTCTCTGATCCTGCCACTTTAAACTTTTATTTGAGAGAGAGAGAGAGAGAGAGAGAGAGAGAGAGAGAGAGAGAAGGAGAAAATGGGTGCACCAGGGCCTCCAGCCACTGAAAACAAACTCCAGACACATGTGCCACCTTATGCATCTGGCTTATGTGGGTCCTAGGGAATTGAGCCTCGAACTGGGGTCCTTAGGCTTCACAGGCAAGTGCTTAACCGCTAAGCCATCTCTCCAGCCCACATTTTTTTTTTTTTTTTTTTTACTTATTTGAGAGCGACAGACATAGAGAGAAAGACAGATAGAGGGAGAGAGAGAGAATGGGCGCGCCAGGGCCTCCAGCCACTGCAAATGAACTCCAGACATGTGCGCCCCCTTGTGCATCTGGCTAACGTGGGACCTGGGGAACCAAGCCTCGAACCGGGGTCCTTAGGCTTCACAGGCAAGCGCTTAACCGCTAAGCCATCTCTCCAGCCCTCCAGCCCACATTTAAAACTTTTTAAGAACAGGAGAATCTTAAGCTGGGTATGGTGGTGCATGCCTTTAATCTTAGCAGTCGGGAGGCAGAGGTAGGAGGATCACTATGAGTTAAAGGCCACCTTGAAACTATATAGCGAATTCCAGGTCAGCCTGAGCTAGAGTGAGACCCTACCTCAAAAAAACAAACAAACAAACAAACAAACAAAAAAAGAGAATCTTGAATTTTTCTTTGTCTATGATCTTAATTACTTTCAATGTTCCCTTAAGGGGCCATTCAACATTAAAAGTTGGCCATGCAGTCTAGGACAGTGGGCTTGGTGGAGGACCTCCCCCACAATGAAATGGCACTGCTCAGAACAGAAATCACTCTGCAGCCTTAGGGCTGTGAGCCACCTACATACTCATACACACACATTCATTTCAAATGCGTTATTTATTTATTTTTTTGGTTTTTCAAGGTACGGTCTCACTCTAGCCCAGGCTGACCTGGATTCACTATGGAGTCTCAGCTCAGGGTGGCCTCAAATTCACAGTGATCCTCCTACCTCTGCCTCCCAAGTGCTGGGATTAAAGGCGTGCACTACCATGTCCGGCCAAGTGCACTTTTCATATAGACTCCAGACAGCCTTATTCAGAAGCTATGCATCCCCATTCTAAATTCCTATTCTATCTACAACTCCAGAGAACAAAACCAAACCTCAAAATCACATCGAGTATATTTCCAAACAAAGCTTTTTTTTTTTTTTTTTTTTTTTTTTTTTGTGGTAGGGTCTCACTCTAGCCCAGGCTGACCTGGAATTCACTATGGAGTCTCAGGGTAGCCTCGAACTCACGGCAATCCTCCTACCTCTGTCTCCTGAGTGTTGGGATTAAAGGCATGTGCCACCATGCCCGGCTCCAAGCTAAACTTTGAAATCACTTTGAGTATTGAAGGAGACCAGTGCAATTCCAGTATCAGGTAGGAGCTTCGGATGCAATCTTCTGTGGGGGATCAGTCCACACTGGCTCTTCTGAACCTCGATATTACATCGAGTATAATTTCAGACCTCACATTGAGGATTTTCCAAACCAAAACCTGACTAGTCTCATTTCCAATTTCCAATTTCCCTGGGGAGTTCTGAGTTCTTACCTGGTGTGGACATTTGGCTTGGTGTCTCATCTCCTTCCACTCAGGAACTCTGGTCCTGGGTATCAGTCTCCTTGGGCTACCTGGAAGTGGACCCCACAATCACGTTGGGGACATGCGCTTACCAGTTTCAGGGACCTTCAGCAGGCTGGGAAGCCCAGGAGCGGCAGCCCCTCCTGACCAATGGGGGTTGTTACAGTCCGATTCACATTGCTAGTAGAAATCACCCAACCAAGAGCAGCTTCTGGGAAAAAGATTTGTTTTGGCTCACAGGCTCGAGGGGAAGCTCCATGATGGCAGGGGAAAGCGATGGCATGAGCAGAGGGTGGACATCACCCCCTGGCCAACATAAGGTGGACAATGGCAACAGGAGAGTGTGCCAAACACTGGCATGGGGAAACTGACTATAAAGCCTGTAAGCCTGCCCCCAACAATACACTCCCTCCAGGAGGCATTAATTCCCAAATATCCATCAGCTGGGAACCTAGCATTCAGAACACCTAAGTTTATGGGGGCACCTTACTCAAACCACCACATTCCGCCCCTGGCCCCCATAAATTGATATCTGTACATGATGTAAGATACAATGCATTCAGTCTGACTTTAAAAGCCCCCATAGTTTTTATCAATCCCGATGATGTTCAAACATCCCCATAATTCAAGATCTTTTAACTGAGCCATAATACAAAAAAAAAAAAAAAACCAACTTAAAAAACCCAGAATGGCACAGAATAAATATTCACACTGCAAAAGATGGCACTGGGCATAGCAAAGAAACATTCAACCAATACAAGATTTAAAACAACCAGGGCAAACATCAAACTCTGTAGCTTCGAGTCTAGCAACTCTAGCCAGTGACAAATCTTCAAGTCCGATGATTCTAACCAGCAACAAGTCTCTGGCATTCCAATTCCGCCCCTCCAGCTAGGCTACTCACAGTCCTGGGAAACCATCGGGGCCGGCAGCTCCTCGGCAGCCATCTCATGGTCCTGGCATCTCCACTGGGTCTCCACTGCAAGCCACGGTTCATCCTCATGGCCCCATGGGATCTCTATGCAGGCAACCAGCAAACCTGCTTCATACTGCCCATGGCCGTTTCCAAAACACAAGACCGTGTTGCAAACTCAATGACCCTCTTTCCAGCATTTCTTATACCCCATGATACCAGATAGGGTGCCAATTTGTTAATCCAGGGGGGAATAAAGCAGACTTTGAAGAACAGGACACTCCTTGAGCACTCAGGCCCCTTCAAAAGAGTCTACATTCTTCTTGTTGCCCCAGTGCTGGTCAGCTAGCCCAGTCTCAAAGGTTGTAATCTCTCAGTTGCAGCTGAACAGGCAATAGTTCACCCAAAGATTTTTCTTTCTGTGCCATATCCCTCTGCTTACACCAGTTCATTTGTACGTGAAGCAACCCTGCACAACTTCTCAGGACATGGGCACAAGAGCAAGCTTCTCACACAAACTGCTAGCCCAGTCCAGGCAAAGCTCTTTCTCACCCTCATAAGCCAAACCTCACAGTCCATAGTTCTTACTGCATTCAGGTCTTTCAGCTTTGACCAGAATAGTCCATCAACCTGTACTTACAGCACTGCAAGGCATCTCTTAGGCCAAGGTTTCAACTCCTTCCACATTCCTCTTGAAAATCAGTTCCAAAAGGCTGAAGCCACATAGTCGGGTGTCTAGCAGCAATCCACTCCTCAGTACCACTTTACTGTTGCAGTCCGGTTCGCATTGCTGGTAGAAATCACCCAACTAAGAGCAGCTTCTGGGAAAAATAGGTTTATTTTGGCTTACACACTCGAGGGGAAGCTCCACGATGGCAGGGGAAAACAATGGCATGAGCAGAGGGTGGACATCACCCTCTGGCCAACATAAGGTGGACCACAGCAACAGGAGGGTGTGCCAAACACTGGTATGGGGAAACTGGCTATAACACCCATAAGCCCACCCCCAACAACACACTCCCTCCAGGAGGCGTTAATTCCCAAATCTCCATCAGCTGGGAACCTAGCTTCAGAACACCTAAGTTTATGGGGGGACACCTGAATCAAACCACCACAGGGGTCGTGGAGGAGGACCTTTCTGGGGCCTCCAAAAATGTTGCAGAACTTCTCTGAAAAGATCACTCCAATGCCAGCGTAAGTGAAAGTAAAGGAGTTCATTTCCCAGGGACTGAAGTTGGGATCGCTCCCCAGAGAAACGTTAAACTGAGATTTTACTTTAATTTTACAGTGTTCATAGCACAGGGAGGCGTGAGCAAGCAAGCCAGCAGCTGCTTTACAGAAGCTGGACGTGACAGTTAGCTTGTGCAGTCTGTATGATTCAAAACACATTTTCAAAACGTACCTATGGATCAAAATGCATGTGGATCATGTAGTCAGGTCACCCTAACCATGAGCTCTGTTTTACTCTATTTTATTGTAAACTGTCCTTCCCTCTTAACATCCCTCTGGGTTCCCCTAGACAGTTCTGTCTTCGGGATTCCTTCAGCTGCTGACAGAGATAGTTCGGCTCCTCAGCAGTTAACTCGTACAGTGACTTAGTTCATCAGTCCAAGTTTCAGCTTCTTTTCCACTACACCAGGACCTCTGGCCACTCCAAACAAGCTCCAGATGCATGAGCCACCTTGTGCATCTGGCTTAAATGGGACCTGGAGAATCAAACCTGGGTACTTAAGGCTTCATAGACAAGTACCTTAACTGCTAGGACATCTCTCTAGGAAATGGCCATGGGTAGTGTGAAGCAGACTTGTTGAATTACCTGTGTGTAGCCCAATGGAGCCATGAAGATGAACTGAGGGCTGCAGTGGAGACCTAATGGAGATGCCTGCCAAGGACAGCTGCCAGCACTGAGTAAACTTTTCCTGGACTGTGAGTAGCCTAGCTGGAGGGGTGGAATTGGAACTCCAGAGATTTGTCACTGACTAGTGTTGTTGGGCTTGGAGCTACAGAGTTTAATGTTTGTTCTATTTAAATCTTGTATTAGTTGAATATTTCTTTGCTATGCCCAATGCCATTTTTTTTTTTTTTCCAAGGTGGGGTCTCACTCTAGCTCAGGCTGACCTGGAATTCACTATGTAGTCTCAGGGTGTCCTTGAACTCATGGTGATCCTCCTATCTCTGCCTCCCAAACGCTGGGATTCAAGGTGTGTGCCACCACACCTGGCTCCAATGCCATCTTCTGAATATGAGTGTTTATTCTGCACCATTATGGGTTTTTGGTATTACAGCTAAGTTGAAAGACCTTGGACTATGGGGATATTTGAACATCACTGGGGTTGATAAAAACTATGGGGATTTTACTTTTTTATTTTTTGGTTTTCCAAGGTAGGGTCTCACTCTAGTTCAGAGCTGACCTGGAATTCACTATGTAGTCTCAGGCTGGCCTAGAACTCATGGCCATCCTCCTACCTCTGCCTCCTGAGTGCTGGGATGAAAAGCGTGCACCATGGGGATTTTTAAAGTTGGGCTGAATGCATTGTATTTTATATCATGGCTGGTTCAGTTTATGGGGGCCAGGGGCGGAATGTGTTAGATTCAGGTGTCCCACATAAACTTAGGTTTTCTGAATACTAGGTCCCCAGCTGATGGCAATTTGAAAATTAAAGCCTCCTGGAGAAAGTATGTTGTTGGGGTCAGGCTTATGGGTGTTATAGCCAGCTTCCTCTTTCTAGTGTTCTGTTGCTGTTGTCCAGGAGATGTCCACCCTCTGCTCATACCATCATTTTCCCTTGCCATCATGAAGCTTCCCCTGGAGTCTATAAGCCAAAATAAATCCTTTTTCCCCACAAGCTGCTCTTGGTTGGGTGTTTTCTGCCAGCAATGAGAAGCTGACTGCAACAAGGTGAATGACACCATGCCTGGTAGTTTTTCTCTCACGTTGTAGCCCAGTCTGGCCTTGAACTTGTGACATTCCTCCTTCCTCAGCTGCTCAAGTCCTGGATTGGTGGAGAGGATGGCTGAGCAAGACAAGATTACAAGGAGCTAAGATCAGGAGGAGGGAGGTGTACTTAGGGATCACTTGTTCACTGACCCATTGCTTCCTGCTCTGATTTATTTCCCAAGAGTATAGCTGGCTAAAAACAGGGGCACCAATCACTGCAGGATCAAAAATTAAGAGTTCAGGCCAGGTGTGGTGGTGCACACCTTCAATTCCGGCATTTGGGAGGCTAAGCCAGGATCACAACAAATTCTAGGCCAGCCAGGGATACGTGGGGAGATGCTGTTGCTAAAAGCAAACAACAAACGGAAGTGTGCATGGGCCTAGGGGCAGGATCCAGGATCACACGTGGCTCAGACTGGCCTCAGCCTTGCTCTGTAGCCAAGGATGATCCTGAACTCCTGATCCTCTTGCTTCTAATTCCCAAGTACTGGGATTATAGGCATGTGTCACCATGCCAGTTTTGTCTTGATTCTGCCACCAAACAGTTGAGTAACAATGGGATAGTTATAACTATTGTCACCAACTTCAACGGTTTGGCTGCTCCAAACAGGGAGAAAAAAAAGAAGAAAAGAAAAAAAAAATGACAAGTGGAGTGCTGGAGTGAACAGAAGCCACAGTTTTATAACTTAATTCTCATATGTGGACACTCCCCAGGTTGCAGATTCCCCTCAGGGATTAGCAGTAGCTGTGAGCAGAGAAGTAAAGTGAGTTTAGAAGGAGACACGGTTCTTACAAAAGTTTATTACAATGTGCAACAGACTCCGAGACAACACTGAATTCTAACTACAGGTAACAAAGGATGTTATGTTAGGGAGTCCAGATGTTTACATATGGATGGAATAAAGGGTCACCATCATCTCAGGCATAAGGAACAGCTTAATTTTTCACCAGATTTCTTCATTCTACCTGATGTCAGGGGTCTTTCTTCATGACCTTTTTTTTAGGTCCAAGTTTCTTCTGTTCCTCTTTGTGTTTCTATCAAAAGGCTTATCTTCCTCATCCATCTCCTTAGGCTGCTTCATGGCACCACACTGATGGCTGCCACCGCTTCCTCTGACTACCATTAAGTCCTCTCTGGACGGAACTGTTCTGGAAACAGCCCTAAGTGCAGTTCCTAACATTAGTTTGCAACTTAAGTTATACCAGAAGCACATTTAAGCGCCGTGGAGCTTCTCCTGGGGTTCCCTGGAAATGGCTGAGTTGTGAGGCCATCCAGAGGGCTATGATAAAACCTTCAAAGTTCTAAGTTTCAGGAACTTGGTGTTTGTCAGGTCACACCAAGAAATAGACTTTCCTTTCAGGTCAATATCTTGTACAAAAGAAGGAAAAGGTATCTTAATAGCAAAATAGTTAAGATGTTTCTCTTCTACAGAAATACTAAATTCTATTGAGTACTATAAAAAGCAATTCCAAAAGTCTCAGAAACCCTATCATCTGAAGCTCCAGGAATGATGTGACTCTAACACTGAGGCAACCGAAATGCAGCCTGCAAAGCTTCACAGTCACATTAGCTTTTATTTTTTTCCCTTTGGGTTTTTTGAAGTAGGGTCTCACTCAAGCTCAGGCTGACCTGGAATTCACTATGTAGTCTCAGGGTAGCCTTGGACTCATGTTGATCCTTCTACCTCTGCCTCCTGAGTGCTGGGATTAAAGGCGTGTGCCTGGCTTCACAGTCACATTAAGTATGGAAGGATTATTGTTTGACAGTGCAACGTATGTAAGCAGCCTATGGGGCAGAGCAGGACAGGAGACTGCTAAGCGTTCCACTCCTCATGTCCTTTCTCAGGGTAGAGTTTTACATGACGGGCTGAAGCAGAGCGCTCTCAGCCTCTTCAGGAAAGGAAGAAATTGAAAACCAGAGTAAAGTGAAGGGAAGAGGAAAGGAAAGGGTTCTCCTAGACATGAAGAAATCAGAAGACAGAGTTGAAGGGCCTGGACTGTGGCTCAGTGGTAGATTGCTTGCCTACCATGGTTGAGGCCCTGGGGTTGATCATAATTAGGACAACAAGAGCTGGGGGCAGAAGGGAGAAAGGTATCACTGTCTTTCTTGTATCTGTGCTCCCCAGTAAGGTTCAATGCTCCAGTGCTAGTTTGTACCAGTTTAACCTTAACAGCTACCCAAATGTTGAAATCCTTCCATAGTGGAAAGATGCCACTGCCTTGGACTCTTGAAATACCTGCCAACTGTCCTGACCTGTCCTCAGGACTCTGTCTTCTGGCACAGCAGGCAGCCTCTATAACCCTACTGAGATTATAACCAGCATCCATTCTGGTTCTCCGACGCCCCTCCAATACCATTTGGTGCTTTTACCTCTCACTCCAAACCTCATGATCAGTCCAGCTTAGAATGTAGGATTCCCCATCCCTGGAAAGGAATGTTATGATGTGGGAGGTGGAATGGCTAAAATATATGGAAACAATAGAGGAAATGTAGTTCTTAGTCATCAGAAGGAATCAAAGGTCCATCTGTGTCAAAATGGCTAGGGCAGGAGACGTACACCTCATCCATGACGCTCTGGCCAGCTAACAGCGGGTCACCGTGTGGCATGATGTCATCAATCTTTATGTTGTTTCTGAAGACTAGATAATGCACAGAGAGAAAAGTCAGGCCCTGATCCAACTTGGGAGTTCCCAACCCAGCAGAGAAAGTGAGGGAGCTTGGCAGGAAAGGTGCGGAGAAGGCCAGAAGGGATTCTAGGGAAATGGAGGAGTAGGGTGCCTAAGGGGATATTTGCATTTTCCATAAAATGAATCATCAGGACATGAGCCTCCAGTGAGCTTGGAGCTCAGACTTTCTGTTCTAAGACAGGAGAAGTATGAGAGGGACGTGTCCCCTAAGCCCCAGCCCAGGCTTCTTACTTACTTTCCATATCCTTAGTGTTCAACTGCTGCAGATCCTGGGGCAGATCTGGCTCTGACATCAGTGACCATACCGATTTCAGGTTTGGCTCCAGCATTTCTTGAGATCCCATGCATAATGGGCGATCTTGACTAGGCTCTAGCTTTAGGCTGTCTCCCAGATCCAGTAGCTCTAAATCCAGGCACGGTGCTAACTCTGCATCGGACACCAGCTGGGGCTCCAGATCTACCGACTCCAGTTCTGGCTCTAGTTTAAGCTCCGGGGGCTGGTGTAGCTCATCCACCTGTCTAGATACACCACGACAAAAGGGTGGCGATAGAGAGTGTGGGCTTTGGAATCAGATTTTTCCTTCTCTTTTCTTTTTTTTTTTTTTTGGAGGGGGGGATCTTTCGGGGTAGGGTCTTGCTCTAGCCCATGCTGAAATTTATGTGTAGTCTCAAGGTGGCCTTGTACTCACAGCAATCCTCCTACCTCTGCCTCCCAAGTGCTGGGACTAAAGGTGTACGCCACCATGCCTGGCTAAGATAAATATATTTTTAAATATATTTTTATTTTTTAAATTTTTTTGTTTATTTTTATTTATTTAGCTGAAAGTAATGGACAGAGAGAAAGAAAGAGGCAGAGAGAGAGAGACAGAGAGAGAGAAAATGGGTACTCCAGGGTCTCCAGCCACTGCAAACGAACTCCAGATGCATGTGCCCTCTTGTGCATCTGGCTAACGTGGGTCCTGGAGAATCAAGGTTTGAACTGGGGTCCTTAGGTTTCACAGGTAAGCACTTAACTGCTAAGCCATCTCTCCAGCTCCCCCCCCCCTTTTTTTTTAGGTAGGGTTTCACTCTAGCTCAGGCTGTCCTGGAATTAACTCTGTAGTATCCTTTTTTAAAAGAAGGGCTTTGGAACCAGGTATAGCAGCTCCCACCTGCAATCCCAGCATTTAGGGGGCTTAGGCACGTATATTGCCACAAGTTTCAGGTCAGCCTGGGCTACATAGTAAGGCAAAGGCCAGATACAGCTACATAGCCCCGTCTCAAAAGGTCCAGTAAGGGGGGGGGTGTTCAGAGATGGCTTAGTGGTGAAGGCATTTGCCAGCAAAGCTAAAGGATCCCAGTTCAATTCTCCAGGACCCACGTAAGCCAGATGCACAAGGGGGCACATGCATCTGGAGTTCCTTTGCAGTGGCTGGAGGCCCTGGTGTGCCCATTCTCTCTCTACCTCTTTCTCTCTCTTAAATAAATCAATTAATAAGTTATATACATACATATATATATACATATACACATACATATATATACATATATGTATGTATGTATGTGTGTGTGTGTATATATATATGTATATAAGTATATATGTATATATGTATATTATATATATTGGTTTTTCGAGGTAGGGTCTCACTTTAGCTCAGGCTGGCCTTGAATTCATGGTGATCCTCCTACCTCTGCCTGCCTCCCAAGTGCTGGGATTAAAGGCATGTGCCACCACGCCTGGCAATTTTTCAAAAAGAATCTGTTAAAAGAAAATCTAGTTCTATGCTTAGCATCAGACAGGACGCCATTAATACCAGTGATCGTGACCATTATTAACAGAACCAATGTGGAAAACTGGAGTTAGGCAAATTAGAGCCATTCTTCCAGCCCCTGAGGACAGGTAAAGGGTTCAGATCTCACCTGTTAGAGACCACAATGAGTTTATGTTTCAGATACTTTCTCTGTTCTGTGGGATTAACTGTGGGGACATAAAACAGGAATGGAGTAAATTGATAGGTCAGACACATACCTCAAACTTCCCCTAGCCAAAGGTCTTGACAAGCAATTTCCCTCCTAACTGGTGGGCACCGTGGATACGTCTCTTAGCTGCTCTGCTATTGGGGCTCACATGTGCAAGGGGGAAGCTGGACTTAGGGATGTCCAAGATTCTGTGCAATCTAGGAAGGAAGTGCCACACCTTTCCTTTTGTTTGTTTGTTTGTTTCTTTTTCTTTCAAGGCAGCATCTCACTCTAGTCTAGGCTGACCTGGTAGAACAAATGTAACAAAGAAACCAGGCCCACATGATGCTCTAAAGCACAGTTTCAATTGTACACACTTTACCAGGGAGACAGCATGGCCCTGAGTCTCTTCCATATCTATGCCATTGCAGCCTGCTTATAATATGGTATCTAGTTAGTCCAGCCACAGACACAAACACCTCTGAACAAACAGCTTTCTGTTCTAGATGTGTACTTTCTGGTGTTTTTTTTTTTTTTTTTTTTTTTGGTTTTTCAAGGTAGGGTCTTGCTGTAGCCCAGGCGGACCTGGAATTCACTATGTAGTCTCAGGGTGGCCACGAACTCACATCGATCCTCCTACCTCCACCTGCAGAGTGCTGGGATTAAAGGCGTGCGCCACCACGCTCAGCCTTTTTTGTTTTGTTTTGTTTTTGAGGTAGGATCTCACTTTAGCCCGGGCTGACCTGGAATTCATTTTGTATTATCAGGCTGGCCTTGAACTCACAGCAGTCTCCTGAGTTCTGGGATTAAAGGCGTGAGCCACCAGGGCGGGTGACCTTGAACTCTTGATCCACCTGCCGAGTGCTGGGCTTCCAGACATGCACCACCACACTCGGTTTGTTTCCCACCTTTTTCCTGGTAGTAGCGCCCAAAAGCCTCATCCCGAGGGATTCCGGGATACAGGAAGCGCAGCGGGTTCTCAGGGATGTTCTCCTCGGTGAGGAGCTGGTAGTGGTGGATGATTTCGGTCAGCGGGAGTGACTGCAGGACCTCCTTGGTGTAAGGCTGCACAGAGTAGATGAGCACCTTGTCTGTGGAATGAAAGCAGGACAAGTGAGCTGCAGAGATGGGGCTGGCCAAGCCCGGAGCTGTGGTGACATCCAGGAAAGGGCCTAGGAGGTCAAGGGAAGGCGGAGGGACTGAAGGTGGGCCTAGCAGAAAGCAAAGGCTGTGGCCATGACAGGGGGGCAGAGCAGCTGACCATCCTCCTGATGTTCCACCCAAGAGCAGGTAATGCCCCCTTCAGAAGATTCACTGAAGCGCAGCAGGAAGGTGCCAGAGATGGTCTTCTTCAGCAGCCGGCGCTCCTGGGTCCGGCTTACAAAGCCCATAATGCAACTGGAGCAAAGAAAGCTGCTGTGAGACCCCAAGGCCCCTGTTCCCATTGTATGAAAGACAGTACCAAGTTTTGGCAGTGACAATGACAATATACCCACCCCCTCAAGGTTAGAGGAGGTGCAAGGTTCAGTGACATCACACAGACCAAAAAAAAAAAAAAAAAGCACCTTACAAAGGCCGGGTGATCTGACTGGAGGTAGTGTGATGGACAGGGCCCAGCCCTGGCATCATGCAGGCCTGGGTCTGCATTCCAACTCTGTCCCTTGGGCAAATTCCTTCATTTCTCTAAGACTTGGCTGTCTCCCATGAAATGAAAGTGGCAACAGCCCACCACTTAGTGTGGTTACGAGGATTAAATGAGGGAAATCAAGAGAGCACCCTATAGGCTCTGTATCACAAGCAGGGCTTTGCATCAGTTTCGGTCTCTCAGTTGGCCACATGGGGGCGCACAAAGTCCACCCTGAGACCCGGGGTAGGGGGGAACTGGCTGGGAACGGGGACCAGGGCCTTACTTATCCTTCCAGAGGTCCTTCAAGTGGTCGTGTATCAACTCCAGAATTTTGTCCAGCCATGTCCAGAAGGGTATCTTTCCAGGGGGGCTCTCTCGCTGAAGGAGGAATGAAAAGGCAGGAAGGGATGTGATGGGGACAATATTTTGACTGGAGACCAGAGGCTTCAGAGAGTTGCTTACCTTACTAAAGTCTGCCCAGGACAATGAGGGATCCTCCAGCCTGGATTCCTTTCCTGTGGAACAGAGTCACATGGCTCCCTTGACTGAAGGAGGCAAAGCCAGGCAGGGGCCATGGCCCAGACCAAGGGGAGGGACAGGGTTAGGTCAAGGAAAGGCTGAGTGAAAAGATGGGACCTATACCGAACAGCTTGTTCTTCAGCATGGCCAGCTGCTCAGGACTGAGGCCTCGGTCAACATAGGAGGAGAACTGCCAGCTGAGAGCAGGCCCCAGCAAGCTCCAGGGGGCCTGAGGCGGCGCGCAGAAGAACCTCTGGTTCTGCAGGGAGAGGGGGACAGCTCAGAAGCAGCCTCTTGCACCAAGTCTCCCCACACCTTCCTCTCTTCTTACCTGCGGAGTTGAGCTGAGCATATTGAACCAGAGAATGGAGGCCCAGGCAACAGAGAGTTGGCTCATGTTAGAAATAATCACCACAGGGAGAGTGTCCGCCTGGGGAGCAGACAGGAGGCACGGAGCAAGGATGTGATGTTTCCAATGCAGACATTTGCTCAGGGACAGGGGAAGACAGCCCACCCCGAAAGGCTTCAGTTCACTCCCTCCTGTTGCCTTGTCCCAAATCTGCTTCGTCACTCACCTGGAGCTCCATCTTGAGACCCTGGTAGAAATACTCGACTGTGATGGTGAGGATGTGCAGCTCCTCGGTCACCGCCAGCGGCCCCTGTGACAACCAGAAACTCTGTAAGCACGGGGCCATTTGGCAAGTTGCTGGCTTTACCTTACTGCTCTGAAAAGTTCTCAGCCTTACCTTATTGTTGCCTTTTCCCAGACCATTTGAACGTTGCTCTGTCAATGTCTGTCAATGGAGAGGAAAGGGAATAATGTCAGAGTGGGCTCTCGAGGTCTTTGGAACCTGCTTTGCCTCAGGACCTGGAAACTTCCTCTGACCCCTCTTCCTGTAGAATAGAAGGGGCTGGAGAGATGGCTCGGTGGTTAAATGTGCTTGCTTGTAAAGCCTGATGATGCAGTACCCCCCACACAAATTGCAGCCTGTGTCTGGAGTTGGTTTGTGGTGGCAGGAACAGAAGTCAAAGCTACTGATCCTTCTTACCAAAAAGCCAAAGTCCCAAATCAAGCCATGTTTCTGGCCATTCTCAGGGGTCAAGGTTTTCTGGTTTGAGGTCAGAATGTTAAACTTCCGGAAGCAGCTATTCCTAAAGATAGCAAAAGATAAGAGCAGAGTTAGTTTATTTATTTTCTCTTATTTATGTTTATTTTTAAGGATATGCTCTCACTCTAGCCCAGACTGACCTGGAACTCACTTCATAGTCCCAGGTTGGCACTGTTGAACCCACAGCGATTCTCATACGTCTGATTCCTGAATGCTCTATTTTTTTTTTAATTATTTATTTATTTATTTGAGAGCAACAGACACAGAGAGAACGACAGATAGAGGAAGAGAGAGAATGGGCACGCCAGGGCTTCCAGCCTCTGCAAACGAACTCCAGACGCGTGCGCCCCCTTGTGCATCTGGCTAACGTGGGACCTGGGGAACCGAGCCTCGAACCAGGGTCCTTAGGCTTCACAGGCAAGCGCTTAACCGCTAAGCCATCTCTCCAGCCCTGAATGCTATTTTATTTTATTTTATTTTATTATTTTATTTTATTTTATTTTATTTTATTTTATTTTATTTTATTTTGGCAAGGTCTTACTTTACAGCTCAGGCTAGGCTCAACTTCGTAGGAATCCTCCTACCTTTTGTCCCAAAGGCTGGGATTACAGGCATTTGCCACCATCATATCTGGCCAGTTAATTTTAAAACTCAGAAGGAAAAAAAAAATCCACTTTATTCCAGACCTCTCCTTCCCCCTTTGTCCATGTCTCACCCAAGTCCCTCTCTTCCTTGTTTGGGTTCCCACAAGACTTGCCAAATGTGGTTGAGCAGGTCATGCATGCAATGCACAAATGTTTGCAAATGTCCTTAACCAGGCACCTACCCTGATAACTGAGGAGGATTCCTGAAAAGAAATGTAAGAACATGTTAGGAAGTAAATTAGGAATTTGGTTTGTTTTTTTTTTTAATTATTTATTTATTTATTTGAGAGCGACAGACACAGAGAGAAAGACAGATAGAGGGAGAGAGAGAGAATGGGCGCGCCAGGGCTTCCAGCCTCTGCAAACGAACTCCAGACGCGTGCGCCCCCTTGTGCATCTGGCTAACGTGGGACCTGGGGAACCGAGCCTCGAACCAGGGTCCTTAGGCTTCACAGGCAAGCGCTTAACCGCTAAGCCATCTCTCCAGCCCTGAATGCTCTATTTTTATTTTATTTTATTTTATTTATTTATTTTATTTTATTTTATTTTTATTTTATTTTATTTTATTTTGGCAAGGTCTTACTTTACAGCTCAGGCTAGGCTCAACTTCGTAGGAATCCTCCTACCTTTTGTCCCAAAGGCTGGGATTACAGGCATTTGCCACCATCATATCTGGCCAGTTAATTTTAAAACTCAGAAGGAAAAAAAAAATCCACTTTATTCCAGACCTCTCCTTCCCCCTTTGTCCATGTCTCACCCAAGTCCCTCTCTTCCTTGTTTGGGTTCCCACAAGACTTGCCAAATGTGGTTGAGCAGGTCATGCATGCAATGCACAAATGTTTGCAAATGTCCTTAACCAGGCACCTACCCTGATAACTGAGGAGGATTCCTGAAAAGAAATGTAAGAACATGTTAGGAAGTAAATTAGGAATTTTTTTTTTTTTAAATTATTTATTTATTTATTTGAGAGCGACAGACACAGAGAGAAAGACAGATAGAGGGAGAGAGAGAGAATGGGCGCGCCAGGGCTTCCAGCCTCTGCAAACGAACTCCAGACGCGTGTGCCCCCTTGTGCATCTGGCTAACGTGGGACCTGGAGAACCGAGCCTCGAACCGGGGGTCCTTAGGCTTCACAGGCAAGCGCTTAACCGCTAAGCCATCTCTCCAGCCCAGGAATTTGGTTTTTATAGTCAAACAAATCTAGGCTTAAGCCCACCTCTTATGGCCTGGCAGAAGAGACATGATAATTCTGAGCCTACAGCCCGTTGTCTTATTTGCATGGCACATGGGTAACTCATGGGGTTGTCAGTTCAATGAAATGAGTATGTGACGTGCTGCATGACGCACAGTAAGTGCTTAACAAGAGGCAGGCGCTATTTTTTTTTTTTAAGGCAGGGTTTCACTGTAGCCTGGGTCACCTAGAACTCACTCTGTACCCCAGGCTGGCCTATAACTCACGGCAATCCTCCTACCTCTGCCTCCCGAGTGCTGGAATTAAAGGTGGGTGCCACTATACTCAGCTAGGTGTTATTACTTGTATAAGGTAAGACTGGAAAGGGGAAACAGGAGTAAGCACTTCCACTACCCCATATCCTGGCACCCTTCATCTGCCCCAACTCACTTGTCAATAGAAACCTTTGCCATCAAGGACTTGGTGCCTTCCTGGAGTCTCACCAGCAGCCTGGAGAAGACATGGATAAATTGGTCAATCTCAACCACCTGATGGGTCAGATGTTTGAGGAAAAAGGGATGAGATTAGAAGAGGTAGGCGAACTGAAGAGAACAAGAAAAATCTCAGAAGCAGGAGGATGTACAAAGTAAAAAAAAAAAAAACAAACCCACACAATGGCAGGCTGGAAAAAGAAGACAGTAGTTCTGAGATGCCAACCTTGCTCGGATGGTGAACTTGTTCCCAGTCTTGAGGATGAGGGGCCGATGGGGAGTTTGAGGCATGCAGGGCTGGTTTTCCACCACAAAGGCTCTGGGGTGAGAAGTGGAGGAAGAATATATAGGTCAGTGTCTGTAGGAATGGTCCTGTGTTTTGTCTCTCTCTCTCTCTCCCCACAGACCGGCCCCTAGGCACCAGACCTTTGCAGCAGGCGTTGTAACAACTCTGTGACTTGGGCGTTCTGGAGATCCACACCTGTGGTTAAAGGATCGCCCTTATACCCAAGCATGTGTTTCAAATCCTCTAGTTGTTTTAGCAGCTGCCGCAGGTGAAACAAAAGTTTCGCTCCAGCCGTGAACCTGAATGACAGAATCCAGAAAGAGGGAATGCACAGGTTTCCTGAAGTTCCCACTGGGGCTCTGAGATCTTCTGTGACCACGCCGAGAGTCAGAAACCATCAGAATCCAAAGCCAAATGTGCCACCCCGCCCCCGGCAGCATGCCAGTCCCAGTATTCTCAAGGCAGAGGCAGGAAGATGGTAAGCTGGAGGGCAGCCTGGACTACACAATGAGACCCTGTGTCAAGAAAAAACAAAAACTAGGGGCTACAGAGATGGCCCAACAGTTAAAGGCACTTGCTTACAAAGCCTGATAGCCTGGGTTCAATTTCACATAAAGCTAGATGCACAAAGTAGTGCATGCTTCCAGAGCTCATTTGCACTGGCAGGAAGCCCTGACACATCCACACACTCTTCCCCTGTGCCTCTCTAAATAAATAAATAAAATATAACAACAAACAAACAAACAAAAAAACCAAGGGCTGGAGAGATGGTTTAGTGGTTAAGGTGTTAAGGTGTTTGCCTAAGGATCCAGGTTCGACTCTCTAGGTCCCATGTGATCCAGACGCACAAGGTGATGCCTGCGTCGGGAGTTTGTTTGCAGTGGCTAGAGGCCCTGGCATGCCTAAAGCCTGTTGTCTTATTCGCATGGTACATGGGTAATACCCAACTCATGGGGTTGTTGTCTAATAAATAAAAATAAAACAACAACAACAAACAACCTAGCTCAGTTGGTAGTGCTTCCCTAGCAGTCACAAAGCCATAGGTTCAATTTCTAGCGCCAGATAATATTGGGCATCAGGGTATATGCCTAAAATTCCAGCATTTGGGAGCAAGAGACAGGAAGATCAGAGGTTTGGTGCCACCCTGGGCTACATGAAATCCTATTTCAGGGAGAAAAAAAAAAAAAGCAAGCAAGCAAATATACAAAACAAAACCCAGGAAGGGCTGGAAAGATAGCTTAGTGGTTAAGGCACTTGCCTGCAAAGCCTAAGGACCTTGGTTTGATTCCCAGAAACCCACATAAGCCAGATGCACATGGTGGTGCATGCATCTGGAGTTTGTTTGCAGTGGCTAGAGGGCCCTGGTCCATCCATTCTATCTAGCTCTTTCTCTCTCAAGTAAAAAAAAAAAAAAGTCCAGGAAGCATTTGACAGATAATTCAATATGATTCATTAGCCAAGAAATAAAAGTCAAAGCCATTTTCACACAAAACTGATAAAACATTTATAAACATGCCAGGTTTTTTTTTTTTTCTTTTTGGGGGGAGGGTTCTTGAGGTAGGGTATCACTCTAGCCCAGGCTGACTTGGAATTCACTAACCACCTTGACCAGCTTTTAAAAATTTATTTTATTTTATTTATTTGAGAGAGAGAGGGAGAGAAGAGAATGGGCATGCCAGGGACTCTGGCTGCTGCAAATGAACAACAAACGCATGTGCCCTCTTGTGCATCTGGCTTACATGGGTCCTGGGGAATCGAACCTAGGTCCTTTGGTTTCAAAGGCAAGTGCCTTAACCACTAAGCCATCTCCCCAGCCCTTTTTTCCCCTTTAATTTTAGAGAGAGAGAAAGTATGAATGCACCAAGGCTTCTTGCTATTGCAAGATCTCCAGATGCATGCTTTATGCATATGGATTTATGTAGGTACTGGAGAATAGAACCCTGGGCCACCAGGCTTTACAAGCAAGTGCCATGAACCACTGAGTAATCTTTCCAGCCTGACAATTAACATTTTTTAAAATTTTGTTTATTTGCAGGCAGAGAGAGAGAGGAGAGGAGAGGAGAGGAGGGGAGGGGAGGGGAGGGGAGGGGAGGGGAAGAGAGGAGAGGAGACACAGAGAATGGGCATGCCAGGACCTCTAGCCACCACAAATAAAAATCCAGATGCATGAGCCACTAAGCTTTACATGGTTACTGGGGACTTGAACCTGGGTTGTTAGGTTTTGCAGGCAAGTACCTTAGCTGCTTAGCCATCTCTTCAGTCCAAATTTTAAAAATATTTTATTTGGCTGGGCATGATAACGCACATCTTTAATTCCAGCACTTGGAAGGCAGAAGTAGGTGGATCACCATAAGTTTGAGGCCACCCTGAGACTACATAATGAATTCTATGTCAGCCTGAGCTAGAGTAAAACCCTATATTAAAAAACAAAAACAAATTATTTGTATTTATTAGCACAAGACAGAATAGGCACACTAGTGCCTCCAGCCACTGCAAATGAACTCCAGATGCATGTGCCACCATGTATATCTAGCTTATGTGGGTTTAGGGAGTCAAACTTAGGTCCTTAGGCTTTGCAGGCAAGTGTTTTAACTGCTAAGTCATCTCTCTAGCCCCCTCCCCATTTTTTGATATAGTTTTAAACATTTTATTTTATTTACCTATTTTCTTTATTTATTTGAGACAGACAGAGGGCGAGAGAAAGAGATAGAGAGAGTGAGAATGGGTGCGCCAGGGCCTCCGGCCACTGCAAACGAACTCCAGACCCATGCACTACCATGTGAATCTGGCTTATGTGGGACTTAGAGAATCAAACCTGGGTCCTTAGGCTTCACAGGCATAAACCTTAACTGCTAAGCCATCTCTCCAGCCCTAGCCCCCAATTTTTAAAAAAATATTTTTATTTATTATTTGAGAGAGAAAAAAAATAGGAATCAGGTATGGAGAGAATGGGTGTGCCAGGGCCTCCAGACACTCCAAACGAACTCCAGAAACTTGCATTTCCTTGTGCATCTGGCTTTTGTGGGTCCTGGGTAATCAAACCTATGTCTTTTGGCTTTGCAGGCAAGTGTCTTAACCACTAAGCCATCTCTCCAGGCCTAATTTTTTTTTGGGGTGGGGGGTTCATGGCAGGGTCTCACTCTAGCTCAGGTTGACCTGGAATTCACTGTGTAGTCTCAGGCTGGTCTCAACTCAAGGTGATCCTCCTACCTCAGCCTCCCAAGTACAATATCCTTACTTCTTCCCTCTCTCCCTCCCTCCTTCCTTTCTTCCTTTGTGAGAGAGACAGTACACACTACAGCCTCTAGCTACTGCAAAGGAACTCCAGATGCATGTGCATCGGTTTTAGGTGGGTACTGGGGAATTGAACCCTGGTTGTCTTAGGTTTTGCAGGCAAGCAAGATCTTTAACTGTGGAGCCATTTTTCTAGCACTTAGCTTCCCCGCCCCCTGAGGTAAGAGGTTGCTCTCTCCCAGGCTGACCTGGAATTCACCATATAATCTCAGAATGGCCTGAAACACTGATCCTCCTACTTCTTCCTCCTAAATGCTTGGATTAAAGATGAATGCCACCATGCCTGGCTTTACAATGTGATTTTAAAAAATATTTTATTTATTTGAGAAAGAGTGAGGCAGATAGAGAAAGAATGGCATGTCAGGGCCTCTATCCACTGCAAAAGAACTCCAGACACATGTATCACCTTGTGCATCTGGTTTACATGAGTATTGGGGAATTGAACCTGGGTCCTTAGGCTTCACAGGCAAGCACCTCAACTGCTAAGCCATCTCTCTATCTCCTACAATATGATTTTTAAATTTTATTTTGAGGGCTGGAGGGTTTCCTTAGTGGTTAAGGCCTTTGCCTGCAAAGCCAAAGGACCCAGGTTCGAGTCTCCAGGACCCACGAGAGCCAGATGCACAAGGAAGTGCACATGTCTGGAGTTCATTTGCAGTGGCTGGAGGCCCTGGCATGCCCATTCTCTCTCTCTCCCTCTTTCTCTGACAAATAAATAAATAAATAAAAATATTTAAATTTTGTTTTGAGGGATGTTACAGTCAGCTTCAAGTTGTTGACCGAAAATATATGGCCAAGAGCAGCTTGTGGGAGGAAAGGGTTTATTTGGCTTACAGACATGAGGAGAAGCTCCATGATGGCATGAACAGAGTGTGGAAATCACCTCCTGGCCAACATCAAGTGAACAGCAGCAGCAGAAGAGTGTGCCAAACACTGGCAAGGGAAAGCTGCCTAAAATATCCATAAGCCCGCCCCCAACAATACACTACCTCCACGAAGCTCCAACTGCCAAATTACTACCACTTGGGAACTTAGCATTCAGAACGCATAAGTTTATGGGGGATACCTAGATCAAACCACAAGGGGTTTAAGGAGATGGCTTAGTGATTGCAAAGCCTGCCAGCCTGGGTTCAATTCCCCAGTGAAGCCAGATGCACAAAGTAGTACATGTATTTGGAGATGGTTTGCAGTAGCAAGAGGTCCCAGTGTACCCATATTCTCTGTCTCTCTTACAAATAAATAAACAAAATTAAATTTTTAGGGCTGGAGTTCGTTGGCAGTAGCTAGAGGCCCTGGTATTTGTTCTCTCCCTCTCTCTGTTTGTTTCTTTGAGGTAGGGTCTCACTCTAGCTCAGGCTGACCTGGAATTCACTATGTAGTCTCAGGCTGACCTCGAACTCATGGGGATCCTTCTACCTCTACCTCCCAGGTGCTGGGATTAAAGGTGTGCGACACTATGCCCAGCTTCTCTCTCTCTTTAATAAATAAATTTAATTTAAAAAATGGAGGGGCTGGAGTGATGGCTTAGCAGATAAGGTGCTCGCCTGTGAAGCCTAAGGACTCACGTTCGACTTTCCAGGTCTCATGTAAGCCAGATGCACAGTATCGCAAGCATGCAAGCTTGCACATACGCACAAAGGAGTTTGACTGTAGTGGCTGGAGGCCCTGGCACACCAATTCTCTCTCATAAAAAAAGAATAGGCCAGGGCTGGAGAGATGGCTTAGTGGTTAAGGTGTTTGCCTGCAAGCCAAAGGACCTCAGTTCGATTCCCCAGGACCCATGTAAGCCAGATGCACAGGGTGCACATGCATCTGGAATTCCTCTCTACTGGCTGGAGGCCCTGGCACAACCATTCTCTCTCCCTCAAATAAATAAATAAATAAATATAAAGTTAAAAAAAAAAGAGCCACCCAATTGCTCAGGCAATAAAACCACAGATTAATCACTGGGACCTCATGAAATTACAAAGATTTTGCTCTGCAAAGGACACAGTAAAAAAAGCAAAGAGGCAACCTACAGAATGGGAAAAAATCCTCGCCAGCTATATATCTGATAGAGGATTAATATCTAGGATATACAAAGAACTCAAAAAGTTAAATAATAAGGAATCAAATAAGCCAATCAAAAAATGGGCTATGGAGCTAAATAGAGCATTCTCAAAGGAAGAAATACGAATGGCATATAAGCATCTAAAACAATGTTCTACGTCACTAGCCATCAGGGAAATGCAGATTAAAACTACATTGAGATACCATCTCACTCCTGTCAGATCGGCCACCATCATGAAAACAAATGATCATAAATGTTGGCGGGGATGTGGAAAAAGAGGAACCCTTCTACACTGCTGGTGGGAATGCAATCTGGTCCAGCCATTGTCGAAATCAGTGTAGAGGTTCCTAAAACAGCTAAAGATTGATCTACCATATGACCCAGTTATAGCACTCCTAGGCATATATCCAAAGGACTCATCTCATTTCCTTAGAAGTACATGCTCAACCATGTTTATTGCTGCTCAATTTATAATAGCTGGGAAATGGAACCAGCCTAGATGTCCCTCAACTGATGAGTGGATAATGAAGATGTGGCACATCTATACAATGGAGTTCTACTCAGCAGTAAAGAAAAATGAAGTTATGAAATTTGCAGAAAAATGGATGGACCTGGAAAGGATTATACTAAGTGAGGTAACCCAGGCCCAGAAAGCCAAGCGCCACATGTTCTCTCTCATATGTAGCTATAGATGACTGGGCTTCTGCGTGAAAATGAAAATACTTAGTAGCAGAGGCCAATAAGTTAAAAAGGAGACATAAAGGGAAGAGAAAGGAAGGGAGGAGGGTACTTAATGGGTTGATATTGTATATATGTAAGTACAATGATTGTGATGGGGAGGTAATATGATGGAGAATGGAATTTCAAAGGGGAAAGTGTGGGGCGGGGAGGGAGGGAATTACCATGGGATTTTTTTTATAATCATGGAAAATGCTTATAAAAATTTAAAAAAAAAAAAAGAGCCAGGTGTGGTGGCACATGCCTTTAATCCCAGCACTCAGGAGGCAGTGGTAGGAGGATCTCTGTGAGTTTATTTATTTTTGAGACAGAGACAGAGATAATGGACATGTCAGGGACACTAGCCATTGTAAATGAACTCCAAACACGTGCCACCTTGTGCATTTGGCTTATGTGGGACCTGAGGAATTGAACCTAGGTTCTTAGGCTTTGCAGGCAAGCACCTTAACCACTAAGCGATCTCTCCAGCCCAATGCTTGAATTCTTTTCAACATTTATAATCAGAAAACATTCTCTTTGTTAAAACAATAAAACAGCCAGGTGTGGTTAGTGCATGCCTTTAATCCCAGCACTTGGGAGGATTACCAACATACTACGAAAAACCAACAAACAAAAAAAAGAACAATAAAGCAAAATTCCAACACAATGACAATGTCACCGCGAAGAAGCAAAGGTAGTATAAAGTATACACTTGAACCCAGCAATACCAGTCCTGGGAAGTTAAATTACATAAATGATTAGGGATCTAAACAAAAACGTAGCTACACAGATAGTTATTGCAGAACTGCTTAAGGTACCCAGAAATCAGAGTGCCCTCTTCTTGAGTTCATAGTGGCACCATAGCCCCCTTCTGGCCCACACCACACATGCTCAATTAGACCCTCTAAATATCTCAATCTGTAAAAAGAGGCCAGGATGGGGCTGGAGAGATGGCTTAGTGGTTAAGGCATTTGCCTGCAAAGCCAAAGGAGCCTGGTTCGACTCTCTAGGATCCACATAAGCCAGATGCAAAAGAGGGCATATGCATCTGGAGTTTGCAGTGGCTAAAGGCCCTGGCACGGCCATTCTCTCTCTCTTCTCTCTCTGCCTCTTTCTCTCTCTCAAATAAATAAATAAATTGTGTGTGTGTGTGTGTGTGTGTGTGTGTGTGTGTAAATAAAGAGGCCAGGCTTTCCAAAATGAGGTTTCCTTTTTTGGACTTGCCTTTCTGCAGTCTTAGACCTGCAGACTCTGAAGTGATAGTGTGTGATTGAGGTTAGCCTTGAACTTTCTATACAGCAGAGGATGGCCTTGAGCTCTTGCTTCTCCCATCTCCACCTCCTAAGTGCTAGGATTACAGCCACCATACCTGGCCTAGGACACCAGGTTTTCTTTTTCTGTTTTGGTTTTTCAAGGTAGGGTCTCACTCTAGCTCAGGCTGACATGGAATTCACTATGTACTCTCAGGGTGGCCTTGAACTCATGGTCATCCTCCTGCCTCTGCCTCCCAAATGCTGGAACTATTGGCGTGCGCCACCATGCCCAGCTGGAGTTCATTTATAGCAGGTGAAGGCCCTGGCATGCCTATTCTCTCCCTCTTTCTCTTTCTTTCCCTATATTTTTTCTTTCTCTCTCAAATAAAAATAAAATATTTTTTTAAAAAGGTATTTTCTCTCACCATTTTTCCAACTGTTGTAGACTGAGGTCCGTCGGGGCTCCAATACAGGCTTTCTGCTGCTTCACTTTCCACTCATCCAGCTTTGGCAGTAATAGGTCAATCAGGGTAGTTAATCGGCCTATCAGTGCTTGGGAGGTATTCAGCACCTCCTGGGAAGGGAAACATGAGGGTGTTAAGCACCTCCCGCCCGCCATCACCCATCATCATCCAGTTGATGATAAAGAGAAATGAAGCAAAGGGTAAGGTGCTAGACACCCCACACACCTCATCTCCCCAATTCCCAGCTGCCCTCTGCCCTCTCACTTTTCTCATTCTGTCCAGTTTGTTGGCAGTTTCCTGCACAAGCTGCTGCTGCTGCCTCAGATGGGTGTCGGAAAAGGGCATCTTCTCTGAAAGACAGAAGCAGGCGTCAGACCCGAGGATCCCTCCCATCTCCTCCTTGGCCAGGGTCTCAGAAGTGTTGGAGGAGGACTGGGGGAACCCAAGCACAGCCCAGGGACCTGGGGGCCCTCAGGCAAATTCTGAACCTGCTAAGGCAGTTTTCTGCACATTTCTTTCATTATTCACTAGCTATACCTTAGCTACATCTCCAGTCCAACTTCCATAACACACCCTGGCATTTGTGTTTTGCGTGGCCACAGGATTATGGTCACTGACACGTGTGGGCACAGGTGACTGCTCCTCACTGGAGCTATCTATCCCGTCTGCTGTCTCCCACTCTATACCAGCCAGCACACCCAGTGTCTTTCTCCCACCCTTCTGTGCGATCTTACTTTGATGCAGAATGGTGTATCTGAAGCTGAAGACATCCTCTAGGTCTTTCTGTTTTTCGATGAATTTCACCAGGTTCTGTAGAGGAGACAGGGCCCCAGGGAGGCTGACTCGGAGGGAGGAGGAAGGCTAAGCCGTGCTTGCCTGCCCCAACTCTTGCTGCATCCACCAACCTCCATCATGGTCTCTAAATCCAGGATCCGGGATTCAATCTCACTGTGATGACTCTCCCCCACAGGTGGCTCATGGGCTGGCATCTCTTGCTCCTGAAATAAGAGGCTCTGAGCACCTCTTTTTGTTCTGTTTTGGTTTTTCAAGGTAGGGTCTTGCTCTAGTCCAGGCTGACCTGGAATTCACTATGGAGTCTCAGGGTGGCGGTGAACTCACAGCATTTCTCCTACCTCTGCCTCTCCCAAGCGCTGCTGAGATTAAAGGCATGTGCGACCACGCCCAACCTCCTGCACTTCTTTTTGTTTGTTTTTTGAGGTAGGGTCTCACTCTAGCCCAGGCTGACCTGGAGTTCACGATGTAGTCTCAGGGTGGCCTCGAACTCATGGCAATCCTCCTACCTCTGCCTCCCAAGTGCTGGGATTAAAGGTGTGCCCCACCACACCCAAATTCTCTGAGTACTTTTGAACTCTTGAACTTTCATCCCTAAAATCTGGACCTGAAGTTTTATACCATAGGATGCAGGGAAATCCTGTTCAAAGAAACATTTCCTGAGTCTTTTTCCATGGTCTCATTCTATTGCAGGAGCTCCCAACATCACCATCCAATTGTTCTCATCACCTGAGCTCTCTGAGCCCGATTCAAAATTTTTTTTTCTTCCAGAAGAAGATTAAAGATCATCTCAGCCAGTTGGGTAGGACCCTTGGGAAAGGCCTAAATAGGAAAAGAAGGAGGGTCATTCAATTCAAGCACCTTCAGTGGGTTGCCACCCTCCAATGTACCCAGTAGTTCCCCTTCGTCATGGTCCCTAGCCCTCTGCCAACAGGGTTGTCTAGACTCAGTCCTTTTCTCTGCCAGTGATGCACTAAGTTCCAATCTCTGTCCCCTCTCTTTGAACCTCCAGGGACTGTTTCATACCTCAATCCTTGCTCTACATTCAGCTGTCAGTTCTACCCTATTATGCCCAACTCCTCTCCCAGTACCTGAATGTCCCGATAGAATTTCCGCAAGTTGTGCTGTAGCACAAAATAATGAGAGTCCTGGCCGTAGTGGTCACACTGGTTGAGCTGATGCAAGAAGTGATAGTACAGCATGTTGGCCTTGGAATTATCATTGTCCAAAACAGCTTCACTCCTGAGCACCAGGAAAGATAACGATTAGCGTCTCTCAAAGCAGCTGGCGTCCTAACATCTTCCATCCCTCCTAGGATATTTCTAGGGCCTGAGAGGTTTGCAAGAAAGCAACCAACTTCTTTATTACCCCAAGTCTTGAAGCCCTCACCAGTTCTGTTCTTCAATCCAGGCAGCCAAGTGCTGTCGAACATCCACTGGCAGGATGCTCTGCACATAGAGCTGATGCAGCTGGTCCTGAAATGGGTGGTCGAGATTCCGCAGCATTTCCCACTGTGCCATTTGGACTGTTAAAAGGATGTGGGTTCTCAATTGGTTATTTTGCTGGACCAAATCATCTAGTCTTGTGATTATTTTCTTTTTATCATTCCCTTCCTTTTTTTCTTTCTTTCCTTTTTCTTTTCTTTTTTTTTGTTTTTTTGTTTTTGTTTTCTGAGGTAGGGTCTCGCTGTAGCCCAGGCTGACCTGGAATTCACTATGCAGTCTCAGAGTGACCTCAAACTCATGGCGATCCTCCTACCTCTGCCTCCCAAGTGCTGGGATTAAAGGTGTGCGCCACCACATCCTGCTCTGTTGTTTCGTTTTTGTTTTTTGGAGGTAGGGTTTTGTTCCAGCTCAGGCTGACCTGGAATATACTATGTAGTCTCAGGGCCTTGAACTCATGGCGATCTACCTACCTTTGCCTCCTGAGCGTTGGAATTAAAGGCATGCACCAGCACATCTGGCAACTTATTCATTTTGAATGTTGGTCCCCAGCTGGTGACAATTGGGAGGTGGAGCCTTGCTGGAGGAGGTGTGTTGTTTGGGGTGGGCAAAGAAGTGTTAGAGCCAGCTCCCCCTTGACAGTTAGGCTCACTTTCTTGCTGCTATTTCTACCTGTTATAGGCAATGAGGTGATGTCCAGCCTCTGCTCATGCCATTCTGTCCCCTGCCATCATGAAGCTTCCTCTCAAGACTGTAAGCCAAAAATAAAATAAACCTTTCCCCCCCACCCTCTACCAGGATAGAGTCTCGCTCTAGCCCAGGCTGACCTGGAATTCACTATGTAGCCTCAGGGTGGCCCCAAACTCATGGCAATCCTCCTACCTCTGCCTCCCAAGTGCCTGGATAAAAGGCATGTGAGAGCATGCCCGGCTCAATACACTGCTTTTGGTTGGGTGTTTTATCTCAGCATCAAGAAGGTAACTGCAACAGTCACCAAGCCCAGCTATATGATTAACTTATAAAAATGTTTGCCAAGTGTGACCCTACCTTGAATAAAACAAAACAAATAAAGTTTAAAGACAATGTCTTGCTGGGCATGGTGGTGCGGGCCTTCAATCCCAGCACTTGGGAGGCAGAGGTAGGAGGATTACTGTGAGTTCGAGGCCACCCTGAAACTACATAGTGAGTTCCAGGTCAGCCTGGTCTAGAGTGATACCCTACCTCGAAAAACAAAACAAAACAAAACAAAACACAAAAGACAATATCTCAGTTCTTCAGGCAGTAAATGAGTGCTAATTAAAAAAACAAGGGACCAGTTCTAAGATTTAAATACTTAACAAAAAAGTAGTCCTTTCTCTGGGCTTGGTGGCGCATGCCTTTAATCCCGGCACTTGGAAGGCAGAGGCAGGAGGATCACTGTGAGTTTGAAGCCACCCTGAAACTATGTAATGAATCCCAGGTCAACCTGGGCTAGAGTGGCCCCCTACTTCGAAAAAATAACAACAAAAAAAGTAGTCCTTTCAAGTATACTGCACACTGAGGTTAGGGCTGCACCACCATGCTTTCTTCAGCTCTCTCTCACTTGGGCACGTATTTTGAACTCAGCAGGCTTTACTGAAACGAACTACTTTGTTTGTAACTACACAATAGTTTTGCCTTTCAGTACCTTATCCTTTTCTTTTAAAAAAATTTTTTTTGAGAGAGAGAATGAGTGTGCCAGGTCTCTTCCTACTACACCACTGCAAACGAATTCCAGACACATGCGCAATGTTGTGCATCTGGCTTTATGTGGGAGAATGGGGAATCGAACCCAGACCTTCACAGCTTTGCACCTTTAACCGCTGAGCCAGCTCCCCAGCTTACCTTTTACTATTTATTTATTTACTGACACAGACAGAGACAGAGACAGAGAGAGACAGAGAGAGAGAGACAGAGAGAGAGAGAGAGAGAGACAGAGAGAGAGAGAGAAAGAATGGGAGAATGAGGGCCTTCAGCCACTGCAAACAAACTCCAGATGCATCCGCCACCATGGTCCTTAGGTTTTGCAGGTAAATGCCTAAACTTCTAAGTCACCTCTCCAGCCCAGCCCACTTATTATTTATTTTTGTTGTTGTTATATAACAAACAAGGAAGTACATTGTGCCTATCTTTGGCGTGCCCCCAACCCGAGCGTCAAAAATAATGAACGGGGAGGGGGAGGGAAGCTGGAGAGACGGCTTAAGAGTTAAGCGCTTGCCTGTGAAGTCTAAGGACCCCGGTTCGAGGCTCGATTCCCCAGGACCGACGTTAGCCAGATGCACAAGGTGGCACACGCATCTGGAGTTCGTTTGCAGTGGCAGGAGACCCTGGTGCACCCATTCCCTATCTGCCTCTTTCCCTGTCTGTCGCTCTCAAATAAACAAAAATAAAAAGATAATAGAGCTGGTTTCTCATCACATAATAATGCAACCGGAAGCGGGGGCGTCAGGTTGAGGAGCTCTTGCCAGCTAAAGGGCAGAGGTGGTGTTGCAGGGGCGAAACCTTGGGGACCGTGGCCTTTCCCAGAGATCTGGCACATCCACCCTACCCGGCGCACCTTGTCGGGACCTACGTACCCTATTAGGGTGCAGCACCGCTCCCTCTCGAGGCTCCGGTGGTGACCGCCACTCCTCAAAGGAAGCTCAAGGACCAGGGTTCCCCCGACCTCGCCCAGTCCTTCTGCCGGCCCTGGGACAGAACCAGAACGCAGATGGTCCCAGTGAGCAGCTGAACCCTGGTTCCGGCTCGGGACGGACACCCGCAGCCAGCCAGCCACGCCCTCCCCCAGGTCCGGTGCCCATTGGCGACACCGCCCTCCGCCCCCCGCGCAGGGTGGGACCAGAGGCTCGCAAGCCACGCCTCCGACGCCAGTGATTGGCGGAGAATCCACGCTAGAGCCCGCCCATCGCAGGGGGCGGGGCCCAGCTAAAGACGCAAACCCGACGCGCCGGCGGCTGACTTTCGAGAACCGGTGCTCTGGCCAAGGAAACGAAAGTGTAGCCCGGCGGTAACGCACTAGGAGGGGTGGTGCCAGAACTTCTAATTTTTGGGATAAGGAAGGAGGCTCGATTTTGACTTTCTTCCCTCCCTCCCTCTTCCCTCTCCCCCTCCTCTCCCCTCTCCCTCTGACCCGGTGCCCTCCTGTAGCTCAGGCTGGGCTGGGATGCACGCTGTAACCCAGGACAGGCTTCTGGAGAGTGCTGGCATTACTGATGTGAGCCACCATGCCCTGGCTGAACCCTAACCACCCCCCCCCCCCATCCTACATTTGCTGGAACTGTCTTCCTCTTGAACAACCAATTAGAAGTTTGGATCCGCCACCCTCAGAGGTTTGGATTTTGAGCACACCAGATGATAGAACTTTGTCAGAACATCCAATTTATTTGTTCTGTGGTTATCACCCTTTATATTCCAAGACTACCAGCCCCAATATCTCAGCCATAGCTCCTTAATAAGATCCATCCCCAGTAGGAGGTTGAATTTGCGGCTTCTGGCACCATGGGGACCCGGGTAGTTTTTTCCTCCATGTCACTTACATCTGGGATGACCCACAAGCCATCCTTTCTGGTCTCGGGCTGAGAAGTGTTTGCCTCTTTCTCATCGTAATAATACCGGATCAGCTGCAGAACCCCAACTTTGAATGCTGGTTTAAGTGCAGCACTGATGGCTACACCGGTGGGCCCCCCTGACAGACCAGCCATGGTCATCAGGAGGTCATAACCCAGATCTATGGCCCCATCTTGGCCCCGTTGCTTGGCCTTGTCAGAACAATTCTGAATGGCATAGTACAAAGCTGTGCCCAGGTTATAGTAGGCTCCTACTGCTGGCAGCAGCTGGACGATGTTGTGCACGCCCTGTTCCCGCTCATTCTCACAGTGCACGCTGGAGAGGGAACGCTGGGCTCTCTTTGGACCTGGCTGTTCCCTGGCTAAGAACTGCAAAGCAGAGACCAGGGCCTCCTCTGACACTCTCAAGTGGGGGTTTCTGCCTTTCTGGAGTCTCTGAAGATAGTGGGTGAGGGCCTGTGTAGCCTTCACGCCCCCCAGGCGGTAGAGCTGAATCTGCAGGACCACCGCATCTGTCTGACAACCAGCTGCCTCCAGCGCACTCCTGAGAGCCAAACCTATAAGGAACTTGGAGAGCGGGAACAAGTGAGTAAAGCCAGGGAGGGACTTTGGGAGCAGGGCCCGGCAAGGCAAAGGATCGGAGGAGGGCAGCTGGGATTCCAGGACTGAGGGAAGGTGCATCTTGGAGACACTTGTCTGCTCAGGATATGGCATGGCATCCACAGGGCACAGCAGGGCGCAGCAAAGAAGTGTCATGAAGACTCGGAGGCTCTGCATGTCTGGAGAGAGAAGAGATTCAAGACGTGCAAATGAGGGCTATAGGCTGGAAAGGAGCCCGAGCCTCATGGGACGCTTCCTCCGCCAGCACCTACCTCCAAGCTGTTGTTACTTAAGGGCTGGGAAATGTAACCTAGTTGCTCCCACGTGGCCACAGGGACTTCCCTGTTTTGTGCCCACCCACTTTATAGGGTCCCCAGATTACCACACAGTCCAGTGGTTGAGAAGTGAGACTGCCGCTTCGGTAGGCTTGGTTGCCCTTCGCTCCCGTTGTGCCTGGTTCTCTATCCTCTGAGGAAAGGAGGTGTTTGCTTTTCCCTGTGATCAGTAAGGGATGTCGTTTCTACAAATATTTGTACTCACTGCTCAAACCTTGCCCCCTTGTTGCACAGTCAAGTTCAATACCTAATATTCTGCCCTTTGACAGAAGGTCCTTGCCACATTCCCATTCCAGGCTCATTACAGGATCCCAGAAAATTAAGAATTAAATGATGTTAGCGGGAAGAGGAGACACAGGAGAGGGCAGTGGGGAAGGGAGGTAGATTAGAACAAAGAATGATGGCATATATGAATAAAAATGCCATAATGACACCCGTTTAAAATTTTTTATTTTATTTTTTTTGTTCATTTTTTATTTATTTATTTGAGAGCGACAGACACAGAGAGAAAGACAGATAGAGGGAGAGAGAGAATGGGCACGCCAGGGCTTCCAGCCTCTGCAAACGAACTCCAGACGCATGCGCCCCCTTGTGCATCTGGCTAACGTGGGACCTGGGAAACCGAGCCTCAAACCGGGGTCCTTAGGCTTCACAGGCAAGCGCTTAACCGCTAAGCCATCTCTCCAGCCCTAAAAATTTTTATTAACAACTTCCATAATTATAGACAATAAACCACGATATTTCCCTCCCCCCTCACTTTCCCCTTTGCAACTCTACTCTGCATCATAGCCCCTCCCCCTCTCAATTAGCCTCACTTTTGTTCTAGTATCATTTTGTCCTCCTATTGTGATGGTCTTGTGGAGGTAGTGTCAGGCACTGTGAGGTCATGGATATCCAGGCCATTTTGTGTCTGGAAGATTGCATTGTAAGCAGTCCTACCCTTCCTTTGGCTCCTACATTCCTCCCATCACCCCTTCTACAATGGACCCTGAGCCTTGGAAGGCGTGATAGAGATGTTTCAGTGCTAAGCACTCCTCAACACCCATTTTTGTTAATTAAAGAGTTAGGGCTGGGGAGATGGCTCCGTGGCTAAGTGCTTGAAACATAAGCATGAGTGCCTGAGTGTGATCCCCAGAACCCACGTAAAATGCCAGGTGAGGTGTGGCGTGCTTCAGTAATCTCAGCTGTGCGAGAGGAGACAGGGAATCCTTGGCACTCACTGGCTAGCCAGTCTAGCTGAGACAATGCTCTAGGTTCCATGAGAGGCCCTGTCTCAAAGAAGAAAGGCGGAGAGCAATGGATGGAGGAAGACATCGACATCTACCTCTGGCCCCCACATGCACGTGCACACCCACACATTCCTGTAATCCCAGCAATCTAGAAGTGGTACCAGAGGATTGCTGGTTTGAGGCCAGACTGGGTAATGTTGAGAGCACAGGTCTGTATTGTGATACCAATCGCATGAGAGATGGCTTTCAGCAAACTCAAGCACAAGTAAGCTAATTGGTAGGCCAGCCACACAGAGAGCATATTTCCATTATCAAGGGGGTAGCTGCATGCTAGATTTATCCCAGATTCCCTAAAGAACCACCAGATTGGGGGCTAGAGGGATGGCTTAGCAGTTAAAGTGTTTGCCTGCAAAGCCAAAGGACCCAGGTTCCATTTCCCCAGGACCCATGTTAGCCAGTTGCACAAGGGGGCACATGTGTCTGGAGTTTGTCTGCAGTGGCTGGAGGCCCTGGCATGCCCATTGTCTCTCTCTCTCTCCCCCTTTCTCCCTCTTTCTCTGTCAAACAAATAAATAAATAAAAATAAAATATTTGGGCTGGAGAGATGGCTTAGCGGTTGAGCGCTTGCCTGTGAAGCCTAAGGACCCGGTTCAAGGCTTGGTTCCCCAGGACCCACGTTGGCCAGATGCACAAGGGGGCGCACGCGTCTGGAGTTCGTTTGCAGTGGCTGGAGGCCCTGGCGCGCCCATTCTCTCTCTCTCTGCCTCTTTCTCTCTCTGTCTTTCGCTCTCAAATAAATACATAAAAATGGACAAAAAAATAAAATAAAATAAAATAAAATATTAAAAAAAAAAAGAACCACCACATTGCCCCAGTGTCAGCTCTACTGCTGTTAGTACAATTGGTACTTAGTATTGTCAACCTCTTCCCTCTCATTGCACTTATTTTCTTTCTGGTTTTTCCAGATAGGATTTTGCTGTAGCCCAGGCTGACCAGGAATTCACTATGGAGTCTCAGGGTGGCCTCAAACTCATAGTGATCCTCCTACCTCTGCCTCCCGAATGCTGGGATTAGAGGTGGATGCCACGATACCCAGTTTATTCAACATTTAAAATTTTTATTATTTATTTGAGAGAGTCAGATAGAGAGAGAATGGCATGTCAGGGCCTCCAGCCACTGCAGACCCAATCCAGATGCATGTGTCACCTTGTGCATCTGACTTTATGCGGGAACTGCAGAATGGAACCTGGGTTCTTTTGGCCTTGCAGGCAAGTGTCTTAACTGCTGAGCCATCTTTCTTGTTCCCCCCTTTTTTTAATTTTAATTTTAATTTTTTGGTTTTTCAAGGTAGGGTCTTGCTCTAGCCCAGGCTGACCTGATTCACTATGTAGTCTCAGGGTGGCCTTGAACTCAAGGCAATCCTCCTACCTTTGCTTCCCAAATTCTGAGATTAAAGGCATGTGCCACCAGGCCCAGCTCCCTTTGTTTTGTTTTTGAGGAAAGTCTTACTCTAGCCCAGGTCTAACCTGGACTCACTATGTAGATCCAGGTTGACCTCAAACTCATAGAGACCCTCCTACCTAGACCTCTTTAAGTGCTGGGATTAATGGTGTGCACCACGACTTCCAGTTTATTGTGCTTTTTTTTTTTTTCTTTTTCGAGGTAGGGTCTCACTGTAGCCCAGGCTGACCTGGAATTTACTCAGTAGGCTCGGGGTGTCCTTGAACTCACAGCAGTCTTCCTACCTCTGCCTCCTGAGTGCTGGGATTAAAGGTGTGCACCACCACACCTGGCTACTTTTTTTTTTTTCAAGGTAGGGTCTCTCTCTCTCTAGTCTAGGCTGAGCTGGAATTCATTATGTAAGTCTCAGGGTTGCCTCAAATTCATGGTGATCTTCCTACCTCTGCCTCCGCCTCCCTAATCCTGGCATTAAAGGTGTGTGCCACCAGGGCTGGAGAGATGGCTTAGCGGTTAAGCGCTCGCCTGTGAAGCCTATGGACCCCGGTTCGAGGCTCGGTTCCCCAGGTCCCACATTAGCCAGATGCACAAGGGGGCGCACGCATCTGGAGTTCGTTTGCAGTGGCTGGAAGCCCTGGCGCGCCCATTCTCTCCCTCTCTCTCTCTCTCTCTCTCTCTCTCTCTCTCTCTCTCTGTCTTTCTCTCTGTGTCTGTCGCTCTCAAAAAAATTAAAAAAAAAATTTAAAAAAATGTAGTCCCATAAAAGGTGTGTGCCACCATGCCCAGATTATTGCACTTTAAAAAAAATTATTTGTTTGAGAGAAACAGAGGCAGAGAGAGAGAAAGAGAGAATAGGCATGCTAGGATCTTTAGCTCCTGCAGACGAACTCCAGACACATGTGCGACCTTGTGCATCTGGCTTACATGGGCCCTGGGGAATCAAACCTGGGTCCTTTGGCTTCACAGCCAAATGCATCAGCCACTAAGCTATCTCTCCAGCCCTATTGTAAATTTTTGAGGAGGCTGAGATAGGAGGATCACAAGTTCAAAGATTGCCTGTGCCGTAGAATGAGCTCAAGGCCAGTCTGAGTAATTCAGCAAGAAATTTTGTCTAAAAAACAAAAAAATGGACTGGACATATTATAGCTCAGGTAAGACTGCTTTCCTATAGGCCCTGGATTCAAGCCCCAATACCAGAAGCAAAAAAAAAAAAAAAAAAAAAAAAAGACAAAAAGGAAAGAAACCAGGTGTGGTGGCGCAGGTCCTTAATCCCAGTACTTGGGAGGCAGAGATGGGAGGATCACCATGACTTTCAGACCACCCTGAGAATACAGAGTGAATTTCAGGTCAGCCTGGGATAGAGTGAGACCCTACCAAAAAAAAAAAAAAGAAGGGCAGTCTAGGAACTGAGATGTAGCTCAGGAGTGTCACAGTGGGCACCAGAGCAGCCTTGTTAGGAGGGCCCAGAGCTCAGGTGGGGGCGTGGGAAAAGCTCAGGAGGACCAGACACAGACGTTGCCCTGGCCTTGGCTTCACCGCTTTCTGAAAATTTTTTTTTAAATTTTTATTTATTTATTTATTTGAGAGCGACAGACACAGAGAGAAAGACAGATAGAGGCAGAGAGAGAGAATGGGCGCGCCAGGGCTTCCAGCCTCTGCAAACGAACTCCAGACGCGTGCGCCCCCTTGTGCATCTGGCTAACGTGGGACCTGGGGAACCGAGCCTCGAACCGGGGTCCTTAGGCTTCACAGGCAAGCGCTTAACCGCTAAGCCACCTCTCCAGCCCTTCACCGCTTTCTTAACAAATGTGGGAGATTCTCACTTGCTTGGGGAGGAAAAGCCAGAGAAGAAGCCAGTCCAAACGTCTCATTTGGGATCTTCCTGATCTGAGCAACTGTTGTTCTTAACCCTATCCCCTCTTGTACCCTTCCCAGAATCATTAGGAAACAAGAAAGCTGATGACTTACAAAACAAGGGAAGAGCTGGGCATGGTGACGCACGCCTTTAATCCTAGCACTTGGGAGGCAGAGGTAGGAGGATCACTGTGAGTTTGAGGCTACCCTGAGATTACATAGTAAATTCCAGGTCAGCCTGAGCTAGAGTAAAACCCTACCTGGAAAATCCAATAAAAGCTGGGCATGGTGGCACACGTCTTTAATCCCAGCACTTGGGAGGCAGAAGTAGAAGAATCGCCGTGAGTTCGAGGCCACCCTGAGACTCCATAGTGAATTCCAGGTCAACCTGGACTAGAGTGAGACCCTACCTCATAAAACAAACAAACAAAAAAATCCAAAAAATAAATAAAAATAAAATAACAACGGAGGATCTAGCATTTGCAAATATTTACCAACTCTTCCTAAACCAGACTTTGTCCTGTTCACCTTTGCCCCTTTGGCGCCTTGTTCATCCTGCCCTGTATTCATGTCTTAATGTTGTTTTCTAGACCTATATGTGAGATAAGGAAAGATCCATTGTTGCTTCTGAAGGGGAGAAAGGACAAGGCAGAAGGCTGGTGGCTATTGTAGGGATTCCCCTTCCGGAATAGGTTCTACCTATTCAACTAATACACTGGGTGGTGGTTCAAGGAAACTCAATAGACTGACATGTCATGCCAAATCAGAGCAGCTTTTATTGTTTACTTTTATGATTCTATCCAACATGAGACAGTGTAATGGTTAATCTTGATCATCAATTTGACCAGATTCAGAGTCACCATGGGAATAAAATTGATGGGCATATTTGTAAGGGATTTTGTAGACTAGGTGAATTGAGATGGGAAAACCCACCTGAAATGTGGTCAGCGCAATTCCATGGTTTGGGGAATCCTAGACTTGGGAGGCTGAGGCATGAGAATCATGAGTTCCACATTAGCCTGTGCTACACAGGGAGGCTCTCTCAACGTAAACAAATGAATCGAACTGATGTGTTCACTTTGGCAGCACACACACTAAAATTGGATCTATACAGAGGAGAGTCTTGTGGTGCATGGCTCTAATCCCAGCACCCAAGAGGCTGAGGTAGGAGGATGTCTGTGAGTTTGAGGACAACCTGGAGCTACACTGTAAGTTCCAGGTCAGCCAGGGCTAGAGAGAGACCTTGCTTTAAAAACAAAAACAAGGGGTGTGGTGGCACAGGTCTTTAATCCCACCACTCGGGAGACTGAGGTAGAAGGATCATTGTGAGTTCAAGGCTACCCTGAGATTACATAGTGAATTCCAGGTTAGGTTGGGCTAGAGTGAGACCCTATCTTGAAAAACCAAAAACAAAAGGAAACAAAACAAGGGGGCCTGGCATGGTGGCACATGCCTTTAATCCCAGCACTCGGGAGGCAGGGGTAGAAGGATCACCATGAGTTTGAGACTACATAGTGAATTCCAGGTTACCCTACCTTGAAAACTAAACAAAACAAAAACAAAACAAAACAAGGGGTCTGGAGAGGTGGCACAGCCTAATGACCTGGGTTTGATTCCCCAGTACTCATGAAAAGATAGATATACTTATGGGCTGGGGAGATGGCTTAGCAGCTAAGCGCTTGCCTGTGAAGCCTGAGGACACCAATTCAAGGCTCAATTCCCCAGGACCCATGTAAGCCAGATGCACAAGGTGGTGCATGCATCTGGAGTTCGTTTGCAGTGGCTAGAGGCCCTGGTGTGCCCATTCTCTCTCTCTCTCACTCTCTCTCTGCCTCTTTCCCTCTCTGTCGCTTTAATATATATATATACACATATATACACATATATATACATACACACACACGCACACATAGGCACACATATTATGCTCACCAAATTGTCCTATAAGCACTATACTTAATGTCCATATTCATATAGTAAGGCTACTCTCACTTTTGGTTAGAGAAGCTTCTCTTTTCAGATGGCAGTGACTACTGGGATCACCCAAAGGCAACATAGTGCTGAGAAGAAGTGATGGAGGAGTGTCTAGCCCTGAAACATCTCTATCACACCCTCCAAGGCTCAGGGTCCATTGTGGAAGAGGTGACAAAAAGAATGTAAGAACCAAAGGAAGGGTACCACTCCTTACAATCGTCAAGACAGAAAGCTGGGCAAGGTGGCACACGCCTTTAATCCCAGCACTTGGGAGGCAGAGGTAGGAGGATTGCCGTGAGTTCAAGGCTACCCTGAGAATACATAGTGAGTTCCAGGTCAGCCTGGACTAGAATAAGACCCTACTTCAAAAAAACAAAAAAACAACAAAAAAAAAAAAAAAAGGAAGAAAGAAAGAAATTGGCCTCGATATCCACAACCTCGCAGTGCATAGCAATACTTCACAAGACCTTCATAACAGGAAGAAAAGACGATGACATCAAAATAAAAGAGAGACTAATGGAGAGAGGGAGGGGATATGATGGAGAGCGGAGTTGTGAAGGGGAAAGTGAGGGAGGGGAGGGAATTATCGTTGTTTATTGTCTGTAAGTATAGAAATTGTCAATAAAAAAAGATAGATGCACAAAGCGACACATGCACCTAGGTTCATATGCAGTGGCAAGAGGCCCCGGCATGCCCATTCCCTTTCTCTCCCCGACTTGCTAATAAGCAAGCTCTGTGTGAGAAAGGTGTCTAAATGTTAAAACCTGGCTTTTGTTTTAAAGCGGCAGACAAATGGGGGTTTATTTTGTACTCTAACCTTTGAACTCCATAGGTAGGAATGTGTGGAACTAGTATGGAATGAGCTTGTGTCCCTACATTATTTTGTAAAAATCATGGTTGCTGGAACTAAAGGCATGTGTGCGCCACCACAACTGGCCTGTATATGCACTTTATTAAAGGTTGTCTATAATAAAAAATAAAAATATTTGAAGGGATTATTATGGTTTGTTGTTTATAATTATGGAAGTTTTCAATAATAAAAAAAAAATTAAGGCTGGAGGGATGGCTTAGCGGTTAAGGCATTTGAATACAAAGTCAAAAGACCCAGATTCGATTCCCCAGTACCCAGGTAAGCCAGATGCACAAGGGGGCGCATGCATCTGGAGTTTGTTTGCAGTGGTTGGAAGCCCTGGTGTGTCCATTCTCTCTCTCCCTCTCTCTCTCTTAAACAAATAAAAAATTTTAAAAAAAAAGAAATCTGGGTTTTAATTTCAAAATTTTGTTTATTTTTATTTACTTATTTGAGAGTGACAGAGAGAGAAAGAGGCAGAGAGAGAGAATGGGCGCGCCAGGGCCTCCAGCCACTGCCAATGAACTCCAGACACGTGCGCCCCCTTGTGCATCTGGCTAACGTGGGTCCTGGGGAGTCGAGCCTCGAATCGGGGTCCTTAGGCTTCACAGGCAGGCGCTTAACCGCTAAGCCATCTCTCGAGCCTGTGTTTTAATTTTTAAAAAGTGCTGTAAAAGGAAAAATGGGAGACTTGGGCAAAAGTGATAGCTCAGTGGTTAAAGGCGCTTACTTGCAAAGCTTGATAGCCCAGGTTTAATATCCCAGTGCCAACATAATATCAAATGCATAAAGTGGCACATGTGTCTGGAGTTTGTTGGCAGTGGCAGGAGTCATACTTACTGTCTGTCAAATAAATTAAACTATTAAAAAAAACATATCTGGGGCTGAAAAGATGGCTTAGTGGTTAAGGTGCTTGCCTGCAAAGCCAAAGGACCCAGGCACTATTCCCCAGGATCCACGTAAGCCAGATGCACATGGTGGTACATGTTTCTGAAGTTCGTCTGCAGTGGCTGGCTGCTCTCTCTCTCCCTCTCTCTCTCTCTCTCTCTCTCTCTCTCTCTCTCTCTCTCTCTGCTTCTTTCTTTCTCTCTATCAAATAAATAAATAAATATAAAATATTTTTTAAAAAGAGCAATCCAGCTCTCTGTCTACCTTTTTGAAAAATATTTTCTAAGCCGGGCATGGTGGCACATGCCTTTAATCCCAGCACTCGGGAGACAGAGAGGTAGGAGTATTGCTGTGAGTTCAAGGCCACCCTGAGTCTACATAATGAATTCCAGGTGAGCCAGTGCTAGAATGAGACCCTACCTTGAAAAACAAAAACAAAACCAAACAAACAAATCCTTAGGTCAGGACAAAACAGTCACCGAGGACAGCAGAGACATAAGGAAGTGGGTCACCCACATTCCTCAAGAAACTGCCCAGCCATTATCCCTTCCTTGCCTAACAATGCCCCAGGTCTAGGTTTCCTGTCCCCTTATCTTCCACCTGGTCACTTTTGGTCTCACAGCCTTTGGCTAATATAAAGAACAAAGGAGTTCCTTCCCTTCTTCTCCTTCCCCCAACTGAAGAGCTCTATATAGCGCACGGTCTGTAATCCAAAACTGACTGCTCCGCTCTTGAGAGTCAGTCCTGGCGGCTGGTGTTTTTCCCGGAATAAAAGCTTCCATCTTTGCCTCAGAGTGCTCTGTGTGCTCTTGGTCACTCCCGAACCTTACAGTAAATAGACTAAAAACAAGTGTCACTTTCACTTTTATCTGCTTTGCCTCTGATGGCAGAAAGTTTTTAAACTTGGACAGTAAGCAGTTGTCTGGAAACTGGGACAAGATTTTTGTAGTAGATTTTTAAAACTATATATTTTATTTATTTAATTTGAAAGAGAGAGAGAGAGGAAAAATAGAGAGAGGCAGATAGAGAATAGGCATGCCAGGGCCTCCAGCCACTGCAAATGAACTCCACACGCATGCGTCACCATGTGCACCTGGCTTATGTGGGTCCTGGGGAATTGAACCTAGGTTCTTTGGCTTTATTCAGGCAAGCGCCTTAGCGCCTAAGCCATTTCTCCAGCCCTTGTAGAATTTTGCTGCCTAGTTGTTTGAGTCAGAAATAATCAGTTCTGGTTAAGATCAGCCATGTCTAGGTTCTTAGAACCTTGCTATACTATAAGGTTATCAAAGTTATTTAGCCCAGACAAGCTCTCTTCATTGGAGGTTCAAATACTATTTAAATTAGCAATTGATAAACAGGACTAGCGCTTTAATATTTAAAAATATATATTTGAAAACATTGGAGTTTATGTTTCTTTTACAAAGCAGTGGCATTTTATAACCTCATGTGAACTGGAGTTATCTTTGATGTCATTGTGCCACAAATTTCGATGAAGTAAAAAGCTAACATTAGTTTAAAATACTACAGTCCAAGCCAGGCATGGTGGCGCATGCCTTTAATCCCAGCACTTGGGAGGCAGAGGTAGGAGAATCACACCAGGAGTTCAAGGCCACCCTGAGACTACAGAGTAAATTCCAGGTCAGCCTGGGCCAGAGTAAGACCCTACCTCGAAAAACCAAAACCAAAACCAAACCAAAACAAAACAAAAAAAAAAACACCGAAAAAAAACCCCTACAGTTTGCATGTTTAAGAAACCATTTTCGGGCTGGAGAGATGGCTTAAGCGCTTGCCTAAGAAGCCTAAGGACCCAGGTTCGAGGCTCAATTCCCCAGGACCCACGTTAGCCAGATGCACAAGGGGGCGCACGCGTCTGGAGTTCGTTTGCATTGGCTGGAAGCCCTGGCACGGCCATTTGCTCTATCTCTCTCTTTTTCTCTCAGTCACTCTCAAATAAATAAATAAATAAAATTAAAAAAAAGAAACCATTTTTTATAGTGTCTTTTACAGCCTATGTAGACCATAAGCCAGGTTGTTAGAAAAATGACCATCTAGGCTTATATTTGTATTTGTTTTCTATTTCAAAAGCTTGATGCTACCAAAAAAAAAAAAAAAATCACTTGTCAAAATTTGAAGTTTATGCTTTTCTCCAGTTGGGCTGTGTTCAAGCAGCCCCCATGGCAGCCGACACAGGCTGCAGCTGGAAAAGCACACGAGGCCACAGCTCACTGGGTTTGATTTTCTCTTCTTCAGGAAAGAATCACAGGTGACCATGTTTAAATGAAGATGGTAGGACACTGAACAAACTAAGAAAATAATTGAGTACTATAGCACTATTTTCAGAGTGAAAAATGTAATCATTCTAGTTTTTCAGAATTCTATGTGATTTGAACTGTTCAGTATTGTCTGAATGTTAATAAGTATCACCAACAGACATGGCCAAACAGCTGTTAGTCTAGTAAGGAGACTGATGTTGCATTAGAAAGATAATTCACATTTGAGTTTATTACTGACTTCATAGTCTGTTCCTACAGATGTATTTTTCCAGGCTTGCAACTATTCCCACATATGAGTTTCCCCTTCTGTTAAGGGAAGCTAACGTTAATTTTACTTTGCTGAGTACAAAACTTGTTCCCTGAAACTGGTTAAATTTGTTTAATAGTTAAGTGATTATATTAGCCTGCTCAAACAAAAATTTGTGAGACCACAATGGGTATATGATAACAAGAGAATGTCTAAGAGGCACGTGCTGCTTTGGAGGCAGAGTGAACATGTGCACAGAAGCTTTCAGTCTTAATTATATAGTGTTTAGTGTGATGCTATTCTTGGAAAAAGAGCAGTCTTTTTGATAAGTTGTATGCATAATCATAAGATATGTAATGTTTCTTTATAAGCTCCCTTCAACACATGCTTACCGTTAGTGTTTTCTCAAAGTATAGTAAGTAGTATGCTTTCGAAAATTTCATTATATGCTTATGGTAAATAATTCTAGGTTGTTGAAATTTTGAATTTTTTGTTTGTTTCTTTTTAATTATATGGAGCAGGGTTGGAGAGATGGCTGAGTGGTTAAGCGCTTGCCCGTGAAGCATTAAGGATCCCGGTTCGATGCTCAATTCCCCAGAACCCACATAAGCCAGATACCCAGGGGGGCACACGTGTCTGGAGTTTGTTTGCAGAGGCTAGAAGCCCTGGCGTGCCCATTCTCTCTCTCCTTCCCTCTCTCTCTGCCTCTTGCTCTCAAATAAATAAAAATAAACAAAAGAAATTTTAACTATATGGAGCACATAGCAAGCCTGAAAGACATTGTAATCATTTTTTACAAGGTGAAAATTTAGGAAGATTGCATATGAGAGCCTATATATTTTATCATTATCATCATTTTTTTTAAAAAAATATTTATTTATTTATTTATTTGAAAGAGAGGGAAAGAGGAGAGTGAGTGAGAGAGAGAGAATGGGCACGCCAGGGACTCCAGCCACTGCAAATGAACTCCAGATGCATGTGTCACCTTGTGCATCTGGCTTACGTGGGTCCTGGAGAATTGAACCAGGATCCTTTGGCTTTGCAGACAAATGCCTTAACCGCTAAGCCATCTCTCCAGCCCTATCATTATCATCTTTGATTAAGGCTTTTTATTTTATTACTGTTTAACAAATGCTACTTCCAGTTAATACCTATGGCCCTACTGAATTTTAAGGGACCAGAAGAAATTTTTCAAGTTTTACATCTTACTGTTGTAACCAGTTAAGTATCATCTTTGGGTTGTCCTGAAGTATGAATTACATAGAAACTTTAATAAGCGTGCCGGGCTCCTCCCCGGTGGGTGGGTAGTGCTGAGGAGAGACCGGGCCGCTGGTTCCTCCCAAGGGGTTGAGGAGAAGGGTGGGCGTCGGATGACTCAGAGCCTCTCCTAGTCCCCGGGGAAAAAGCACACTGAGTCGGGAGTCTTGTCGAATCAGGAACTCACTTCATTGTTACAAGCAGTCACCTATATAATGTTGGGAACGGAGGCGGGGATTCTAGGATGGCGGAAGAGGTAAGGGCCAATAGTAAACTGTGACTATTGAAATGATAATTCCAGCTCCTGCGCGGAAGTTTCAGGCCAGAAGCCATTAGGCGGCTTGCTGAGTCCGAGGCAGATCACCGCCCTTTAGCGAGGCTCGGGAAGTTCCACTAGCTCTCCCGCCCGGCCTCTCAAGGCCCAACATAAGCACAGTTGGCAGGATTCCTAAGCTGAAACTTCCCTAAATATGTATTTGAGGGCTGGAGGGATGGCTTAGTGGTTAAGGCACTTGCCTGCAATGCCAAAGGACCCAGGTTCAATTCTCCAGGACCCACGTAAACCAGATACACAAGGTATATGCATCTGGGGTTCATTTACAGTGGCTGGAGGCCCTGGTATGCCCATTCTCTCTCTCTCTCTCTTTGCCTCTTTCTCTCTATCACTGAAATAAATAAAAATAAAATATAAAAGATTTTCTTATGGAAACACAAGCAAAATGATATTTAAGGTAGACTAAAAGAAAAGGATGTTTTGGGTTGGAGAGATGGCTTAGCAGTTAAGCGCTTGCCTGTGAAGCCTAAGGACTCCGGTTCAAGGCTCAATTCCCCTGGACCCACGTTAGCCAGATGCACAAGGGAACGCATGCATCTGGAGTTCATTTGCAGTGGCTAGAGGCCCTGGTGCGCCCATTCTCTCTCTTTCTCTGTCACTCTCAAATAAATAATTTTTTTAAAAAAAGGATGTTTAGCTTTTTAAGGACTCTATTTGCTTGACTGACTCTAATTTGCCATTAAATGAGGACAGATTACCTTAAAACATGTTAACTTGGGTCTATTTTACATGGAAGATTAGTTGTATAAGTTCACTGAAAATCTTAGCCTAAAAGAAATTGCATTCGCTTTGGTCAGCACTGATTAAAATGTGACTGGTAACAAGGCTATCCTAAAGCCTGATTGATCTCAACCCATGCCATCATAGGCTTCTGAGGTAAATGCAGTCCTCATCTAGTGGTACTATATCCAGAATACTGTGTTAATACCTGCTATGTTCATTTTTTGTTAAAAAAAAAAATTAGTCATTGCTCCTTCTGTACCCTAAATCCTTGGTTCTTTTGGGTTTGTTATTTTTAATCTTTTTCACATTTTTTTTTTCTAGGTAGGGTCTTGCACTAGCCCAAGCTAGCCTGGAATTTACTATGTAGTTTCAGGGTGGCCTTGAACTCACTGCAATCCTCCTACCTCTGCCTTCCAAGTGTTGGGATTAAAGGCATGTGCCGCCATGCCAGGCATATCACATTAAAGTTTTTTTTTTAAATATTTTATTCATTTATTTGAGAGAGAAAGAGACAGAGAGACAGAACAGGTGCACCAGGGCCTCTAGCTATTGCAAACGAACTCCAGATGCATGTGCCACTATGTGTATCTGGCTTCCATGAGTTCTGGGGAATCAAAAGCCTGAGGTCCTTAGCCTTAACCACTAAGTCATCTCTCCAGCCCGTGTTTGTTTTTCTGAAGCAAGGTCTCTTGTCTCACTCTAGGCCAGGCTGAAATGGAACTCATGTAGCCTCAGGCTGTTCTGGAACTCATGAAAATCCTTCTACCCTAGTGTCCCAAGTGTTGGGATTAAAGGCTCAAGCCACTATGCTTGCTGAATCCTTTATATAAAGCACAAGATTCTTAGGAACAATATCTAAGGAATGGCCCTTCTATAAGGTCCACAATGAGTGGGAACTGAGTTCAGTCCCTCTGAAGTCGACCTCACAGACCATGGTTGTTGCTTGTCACCTGTGATGACTCACATCTGTGGGGCCCCACAAGCCACCTTCCTTGATTTTTAGCACAGGGCTATTTGCCTCTTTCTCACTGCAATGCTGGATTAGCTGTGGAACCCGTGTTCATCATGTTTATACACAGAGATCACCAGTAGTCCATGGGTATGGTGGTTTAATCCAGGTGTCCCCCATAAACTTATGTGTGGTGAGAAGACATAACTGCTCATGTCCATGGTGTGTGGGGAGAAGACATAACTACTCCTCTTGGAGCAGACTGAGCCCTGCCTATCAGCTGCAGGGCAGAGACCTGCCAAGGAAATCCCTAGCTGTGTAGCTGTCCTTGTGGTACCTTCTGTCTGGTTGAAGGAAACGTGCATGCCTTTTACATCCCCAGTCTACAGATGAAGCTGTTGGGTGCAGCAGTTAGGACAGGGGTGTGCTTCTCCAGGGCAATCTTGCCAAGCTTATCAGAATGACCAAATAAGGGCTGGAGAGATGGCTTTGCAGTTCAAGCACTTGCTGGAAAAGCCAAAGGACCCATTTTCAATTACCCAGTACCCAGGTAAGCCAGATGCACTAGGTGGTGCAGGTGCCTGGAGTTCATGGCTAGAGGCCCTCTCTGGCCCTCCTATATTCTCTCTCTTTCCCCCTCTCTGTCAAATAAGTAAATAGAATATTTAAAAAAGAATGACCAAAATAAGTATAGCTAAGCAAGGGCATTGGGAGCAGGATCTGGCATAGCAAAGACCTACAGAGCTGAGGGCAAGGGCACCAGCTCTTAGGATGGTTCTTTATGAAGTGGCACTGAGTACAGCAGGAAGTGTCAAGGAACAGGTTGGATGGGTCTTAAGTGAAACCTCTCTGGACCAGACTTAACATGGAAGACCAGACAGAAGGTGGCACTCAAACGGCTTTCCTTGGTCTGTGGTCTGAAAAGAAACCAGTGCACAGTTAGAGGACATCTTACCCATCAACTTTCAACTTCTGTTCCAAGTTGGGCTCAAGAAATGAGGTGGGTGTGGTGGCACACACCTTTAATCCCAGCACTTGGGAGGCAGATGTAGAAGGTTCACTGTGAGTTTGAGGCTAGTCTGAGACTAACTACATAGTAAATTCCAGGTGAGCCTGGGCTAGAGTGAGACACTACCTTGTAAAACAAAGCAAAGCCAAGAAATGAGAAGGGGACTCAATTCTCAAATGTTCATCTGGATCATCCCAGATCACCAGACTTCAACCTCACTTCCATGTAATTCAGTCACTGAGAAGTGAGAACGCTCTGGGAGATGGAGACATTGATCATTCCCCAGACCCGTGAACTCTACATATATTTGTCCAGTTGTTCTGATTGCTCAAAACTTCAGTTCACCTGGGTCAGAGTGAGACTCTACCTTGGAAGAAAAAAACAAAAACAAAAAAATAACCAGGCATGGTGGCACACGCACATACCTTTAATCCCAGTACTTGCAGAGGTAGGAGGATTGTCATGAGTTCAAGGCTACTCTGAGACTACATAGTGAATTCCAGGTCAGCCTGGTCTAGAGCAAGACTCTACCTTGCAAAATAAATAAATAAATAAATAAATAAATAAATAAATAAAACAAACTTCAGCCTCAAGGGGCATTGGCATTTACTACATGTCCCTGCCACATTCCATCTCCAGATCACTGAAAGGGTCACAGAGATCCAGAGTCAAGAAAACCTCCAAGCTAGGTATGTTGGTTCATACCTGTAATCCTAGCATTTGGGAGGCTGAAGTGGGAAGATGACTGCCACAAGTTCAAGGGCAGCCTGGTCTGCAGAATGAGTTTGGGGCCAGCCCCAGCTCTAAACCTCTCTCTTAAACCTCTACCTCCAAAAGGAAAGAAGGTCTTCAAAATGATGCTTACAGCACAGAAGCAGGTAGCAGCTAGTTTCTCATTGCTGGGACAAAGCACCTGACCAGAAGCAGCTTATGAGAAGTAGGGCTTATTTTATTTATTTATTTATTTATTTATTTATTTATTTATTTATTTATTTATTTGAAAGAGAGAGAGAATGAGTGCACCAGTGCAAACAAACTCCAGACACGTGGGCCGCCTCGTGCGTCTGGCTTTACGTGAGTCCTGGGGAATCGGATCTGGGACCTTTGGCTTTGCTGGCAAGCGCCTTAGCTGCTAAGCCATCTCTCTGGCCTAGAGAAGTAGGGCTTATTTCAGGTTTATAGTTTTGGGGGAAACTTCATTGTGGCACAGAAAAGTACCCGCCTCACATCGTGACACACCCACAGAAGAAAGAACAGTGAGAGCAAGCTCTGAACCCTCCAAGCCCGCCTCTAGTGACCGCTCCTCCAGGAGGGCTCCACCAGCTGGGGACGAAGAAGAAAACTGAAACACAAACTCTTGAGGCTTATTCAAACCTCCACAAAGCAGATTTCCATTTTTATTTTCAGTTTAACATTTAACCTAAGCAGACTAGTGGGGTGGTGCTTAGTGGCAAAGCACTTGCTTAGCACTCCTGGGGCCCTGGATTCAATCTCCAGCACCACAAATTAAACATAGTGGTGCAGGCCTATAATCCTAGTACTTGGGAGGCCGAGGCAGAAGGAATGCCATGGTTTCGAGGCCAGTCTGGGGTACACAGTAAGTAACAGGGCCACGTAGGAAGACACATTTCAAAATATCAGAGCAAACAAAAATTAACATAAAGGCTGGGCTCAATGGTGCATGCCTTTAATCCCAGCACTCGGGGGCAGAGGTAGGATTGCCATGAGTTCGAGGCCAGTCTGAGACTTCATAGTGAATTCCAAGTCAGCCTGAGCTACAGCGAGACCCTACCTCAATACCCCCCCCCCAAAAAAAAACAGTGTAAATCAGATGAATGGGGGAAATTACAATACCCACAATATTTAAAAACTGAAAAAAAGAGCAGGGCATGGTGGCACACACCTTTAATCCCAGCACTTGGGAGGTAGAGGGAGGAGAATCGTGGTGAGTTTGAGGCCACTCTGAGACTTTACAGGTCAGCCTGAGCTAGAGTTGAGATCCTACCTCAAAAAAAAAAAAAAAAAAAAAAAAAAAGAAAGAAATTGGGAAAAGAAGTAGGAACTAAGACCTACTAAGAGAGCCAAGGCTGAATGCAGGCAGGTCTTTCAGCACTGGGATCAAAAGAAGAGCATGTGTCCATCCTAAGCTGTTCCCAATATTTCTCCTACCACTAGGCCCAGTCCACATATGCAGGCCTATCAAGAACATTTGAGAAAGTATATAATGTCTAGAAGGACTTCCCTATCCAAAATAAACTTGGAAAAATTTCTGCAGAAATTCTACTAAAATACGTTTCAGAATGGTTATGGTTTGAGTAACAAAATATATCTGATCCTCTGTAGACATTGTGGCATTCTCAAGTTCTGGACTTTCCAGCAGCCTCTTGCTAACTTCCTCCAAATGTTTCCAGGACTCATTTGTGCATTTCTGGGTGACACTGACCGCAGATGTCTTGAACTCCCTTACCAAATCAGTGGAAGGGAGCTTCTCGGCAAATTCAACCATCAGGGCTGCCAGCTCGTAGTAAAACCACCCGTGTTCATGGGTACAGGCCTCAGGCAAGGTAACTGAGCGCTGGACCCTCTTAGGCTCCCCAGTGACTCCTCCCTGATCCCCCACAATGACCTTAGTGTGGCCAGTCCCTTCCTCCTTATGGCGATTTTGACTCTTCTGGATGAGGGTTTCAGTGGTGGCTTTTCCTCCCATTGCAATGAGCTGAAGCTGCAGATTGTGGGCCACAGCTGAGCAGCCAACCTCCTCCAGGGCTATGCTCAGAGCTACGTTAGACAGGTATTCGGGCAGAGGGGCTAAGGAGGGCACTGTGTGCAAGAGATCCTGGCAGGTGCTGGGGCCTGGGCGAGGGATCTGGCTGGAGAGCAGGCCGGGTGGATATTCATTCTCTATGACAGCTGGCTCGAGGGTCAGGGCCCCGTTCGGAAAGGCAACCACCAGGGATGGGAAGACACAGCCAAGGAGCAGCACAGCCTGGATCATGGTGGGTCAGCAGACCAGCCCTGATGGAAGGAGCAAAGCGCAGGTGAGAAAGCCAGGAAAGTCTCAGGATGAACAGGACCGCGAATGGCCAGAGTTTGTTGTTAGGATCTCAGCCTTTCGTGACTCAATTACCTTGGAAAATGGCTTTTCCTCCATTCTCAGGGGTTGTTGGGGACCCTTACCTGTTCTGGAAAGAAGCAGCCAGGCAGACGAGTGAGATGGCGAAAGTGTGTCCTCTGTCCCAGGACTCACCTTCCAGTAGTTGATGATGAAACTGAGCAGTCATAAATATTTGTCACCTCTTCCCCGGCACTTTGTTCTGCCAGCCTTTGCCCCGTCCTATCAAACAGGACTTCTTCTGTGGCTCAGCTTTTCCTGGCTCATGTCCTTGTCACCCTGAGAACTTACCTAAATGTGGACCAGGTCAAATTCTTTTTTTTTTTTTTTTTAATTTTTAAAAAAATTTTTTTTGGTTCATTATTTATTTATTTATTTGAGAGCGACAGACATAGAGAGAAAGACAGATAGAGGGAGAGAGAGAGAATGGGCGCGCCAGGGCCTCCAGCCACTGCAAACGAACTCCAGACGCGTGCGCCCCCTTGTGCATCTGGCTAACGTGGGACCTGGGGAACCGAGCCTCAAACCGGGGCCCTTAGGCTTCACAGGCAAGCGCTTAACTGCTAAGCCATCTCTCCAGCCCAGGTCAAATTCTTGTAGGTACTGGTGGAAGGGAATAGCGGGGATTCCTTTCTATTCTTTCTTTCTTTATTTATTTATTTTTGGTGGGGGAGGGTTCAAGGTAGAGTCTCACTCTAGCTCAGGCTGACCTGGAATTCACTATGTAGTCTCAGGGTGGCCTCGAACTCATGGTGATGCCTCCTATGTCTGTCTCCCAAGAGCTTGGATTAAAGGCATGTGCTACCATGCCTTGATCTCTCTATTCTTTCTTTCCCTTCCTTTCTATTGTTTTAAATAATTCTATTGGGAACTTTAGTAAATGAGCATACTGCATATTGGTCATATTCCCTTCAGGTTATCATCTTCTATTTTTATTTTATTTATTTTAAAGAGAGGAAGTGCAGATAGAGAATGAGCATGCCAGGCCCTCCAGCTACTGCAAATGAACTCCATAGGTAGGGTCTCACTCTAGATCAGGATGACCTGGAATTCACTATGTCATTTCAGAGTGGCCTTGAACTCACAGTGATCCTCCTACCTCTGCCTCCCAAGTGTTAGGATTTAAGGCGTGCACCACTATGCCTGGCTCTCCATCTTTTATTTGAGGCAGGGTCCCATGTAACTCAGATTGGCTTTGAACTCCTGATGTAGCTGAGTCTGATCCTCCTGTCTTTACCTCCCAGGTGACCCATACTAGTACATTTAAATTGACATCTGGCTGGAGAGATGGCTTAGCGGTTAAGCACTTGCCTGTGAAGCCTAAGGACCCCGTTTTGAGGCTCAATTCCCCAGGACCCATGTTAGCCAGATGCACAAGGGGGCACAGGCATCTGGAGTTCGTCTGCAGTGGCTGGAGATTCTGGTGTGCCCATTCTCTTTCTATCTGCCTCTTTCTGTCTGTTGCTCTCAAATAAATAAATAAAAATAAACAAAAATAATTTTAAAAAATATTTTTAAAAAACTACAGGTATTGAGGGGCTGGAGAGATGGCTTAGCAGTTAAGCACTTACCTGTGGACCCCCGTTCAAGGCTTGGTTCCCTAGGACCCACGTAAGCCAGATGTACAAGGTGGCACATGCATCTGGAGTTTGTTTGCAGTGGCTGGAGGCCCTGGCACACCCATTCTCTCTCCAGCTATCTGCCTCTTTCTCTCTGTGTCTATTGCTCTCAAATAAATAAATAAATAAGAAACAAACAAAACCCTAAAGGTATTGAGCCGGGCATGGTGGCACATACCTTTAATCTCAGCATTAGGGAGGCAGAGATGGGTTGCTGAGAGTTTGAGGGCACCCTGAGACTACATAGTGAATTCCAGGTCAGCCTGAGCTAGAGCGAGACCCTGCCTCAAAATAAATAATAAATAAATAAATAAATAAATAGGTATTGAAGGCCAGTGGTGGTGGCACACGCCGTGAGTTTGAGGCCACCTTGAGACTACACAGTGGATTATTCCAGGTCAACCTGGACTACAGTGAAACTCTACCTTGAAAAAACAACAAAAAAATTATGAGGTTTGGGTTGGAGAGGTAGTTTAGCAGTTAAGGCACCTGCCAGCAAAGTCAAAGAACCCCGGTTTGATTCCCCAGTGCCCACGTAAAGCCATATGCACAAAAGAGCGCATTAATCTGGAGTTTGTTTCCAGTGGCTAGAAGCCCTGGTGTGCCCATTCTCTCTCCATCTGCCTCTTTCCCTCTCTTTCAAATGAATAAATAAGAAAGAAGTATTTGAGGTTTATTTTAGGGAGAGTTATCCAGAGAGAGGGCTAGTATGAAGCCCACGCCAAAAAGAGGTTCTCCCCCTTCCCAGTTTGACTGGGACCAGGGAGGGGAGATGGAGAAAGTGTCCCTCACACAGGGAAAAGTTTGGGCACACACACGTGGAAGGCGAAGCATGGGAGCCCATGTCAAAAGAGCCCCTCACACAGGTCAGAAAAGCCTGAGAGATAGAAAGGACTCAGAACTTAGAGACCATACATGTAACAACCAGGAAAGTATCTACAAACAAAGCGCACCTTTGTCTAGGGAAAATACCTATACCACCAGCAACCCCGACCCTACCAAAGCAAGGGCCAGGAGTCAGGGCCAGAAGTAGAGGGTCAGAAGAATGTCTGACACGCATGATTAGGCAAGAGAGCATCCACAACAAAGTACACCAGGAAAGCAAGCAGGAAAACGCCAAAGCAGGAAGAAATCCTCCCCTTTGGGAGAGCTTACCAGTGAGAGCCAGGAAGCAGAGCCCAGAACAGGGAAGAAAGAAAGAATAACTTTCAGAAGAAAAAAAAAAATAATAACTTTCAGGTGGCTAGGTTTCGGTCCTTGCCTTGCATTTGAGGCAGCATCCCTCTCTCCCCGCTCTCAGTTGCAAGCCAGGGTTGCTGGTCCTAGTTGGTTTGAGAGCTTCCAAGAACTTCTCCTGTTTTTGTCTTCATGCTAAGATTACAGCAGCTTACCACAGCTTCCACCTTTTACATGTACTAGAGAGACCTGAACTTGGGTACCCAAACTTGAGCCATCTCCCTAGTCCCTCTTTCTTCTTGGAGACAGGGTTTCATGAATCCTAGACTAGCCTCAAATTTACTATATAATCCAGGATAACCTTGAATGCTTGATCCATTGCTGAGATTACAGGGTGCACCACCATGCTTGGTTTATGTAGTGCTGGGGATCAAATGCCAGGACTTATGCACACAGCACAAGCACCGCAACGATGGAAACGAGCCCTCAACACCGAACCCAAGGGGCCATGGTAGCATTTACCTTTAATCTCTGCACTTGGAAGGCTGAGGAATCCTAAAGGAACTCCAGATGCTAATGCCACTTTGTGCATTTGGCTTTACTTGGGTACTGGGGAATTGAACCTGGGCAATTAGGCTTTGCAGGCAAGCACCTTAACTACTGAACCAACTCTGAACTTTACTTTTTTTTTTTTTTTTTCTTCTTCAAGGTAGGGTTTCGTTAGCCCCCAACTGTCCTGGAATTCACTATGTAGTTTTTGGGTGGCATCAAACTCACAGCTATCCTATTTTAGCATCCCAAATTCAGGGATTAAATGGTATGCCACCATGCCCAGAGTATTTTTGTTTTGCTTTTGAGACAAAACCCCTCCAATTTTTTTTTTTTTTTCGAGTAGGGTCTCACTCTTATCTCAGGGTGACCTGGAATTCACTGTCATCTCAGGGTGGCCTCAAACTCAAGTGATCCTACCTCTGCCTCCCAAATGCTGGGATTAAAGATGTGCACCACAATGCCTAATTAGAATCTCAATTTTTTTGGGAAAAAAATATATAGGTTTTTCAAGGTAGGGTCTCACTCTAGCTCAGGCTGACCTGGAATTCACTATGTTATCTCAGGGTGGCTTTCAACTCAGTGATCCTCCTACCTCCGCCTCCCGAGTTCTGAGATTTAAGGTGTGTGCTACCATACCCAGCTGAAAAATATTTAAGTATTTATATATTTATTTGAGAGTGATTAAGAGAGAGAATGAGCACGGTGGGGCCTTCAGCCACTGTAAATCAACTCCAGCTGCATGCGCCATCTTGTGCATCTGGCTCAAATGGGTCCTGGGGAATCAAACCTGGGTCCTTTGGCTTTGCAGGCAAACGCCTTAACCACTAAGCCATCTCTCCAGCCCCTGAATCTCAACTTTTTAAAAAATATTTCATTTATTTGCAAGCAAAGAGAGATAGAAAGAAGAGAGACACAGAGAAAGAATGAGTGTGCCAGGGCCTCCAGCCACTGCAAACAAACTCCAGATGAATGCTCCACTGTGCATCTGGCTTTACATAGGTACTGGAGAATCAAATCCAGGTTGTTAGGCTTCACAGGCAAATGTCTTAATCACTGAGCAATTTCTGCGGCCCTAGACTCTCAAATATATATATATATATTTTCGAGGCAGTGTCTTGCTTTAGCCCAGGCTAACCCAGATCTCACTGTAGTTTTAGGATGGCCTTGAACTCACAGTGATGTCCTTACCTCTGCCTCCCAAGTGCTGGGATTAAAGACATGAAGCACCATGCCAGGCTCAATTTATTTATTTATTTTGTTTTTGAGGTAGGGTCTCACTCTTAGCCCAGATTGACCTGGAATTCACTATGTAGTCTCAGGCTGGCCTTGAATTCATGGCAACCCTCCTACCTATCCCTTCAAATCAATTTTTAAAAAATATTTTTATTTATTTGAGACAGAGAGAGGGGCAGAGAGAGAGAACGGGCACACCAAAGCCTCCAGTCACTGCAAATGAACTTGACACATACATCCCCTTGTGCATCTGGTTTATGTGGGTCCTGGAGAGTCGAACCAGGATCCTTTGGCTTTGCAGGCAAACACCTTAACTGCTAAGCCATCTCTCCAGCCCCCAATTTAAAAAAATGATTTTTAAGATCCTCAGGAGACCTACTGATCATGTTTTGTTTTTTTTTTAAATATTTTATTTGAGAGAAAGAATGGGTATGCCAGGGCCTCTAGCTACTGCAAGCTCCAGATGCATGTACCACCTTGTACATCTGGCTTATGTGGGTATTAGGGAATCAAACCTGGGTCCTTCAGCTTCACAGGTAAGCGCCTTAACTGCTAAGCCACCTCTCTCCATTCTCTTGACCATTATCTTGTGAAACAGTAGCATATTATATCCATTATATCCCAGTAGCACGCGCTGTTCTCCTCCCCTCTGTTTTATTCTTTATTGCAATGAATGAGCCAGTCACCTGACTAGTTGTGGCCTTTCAGGATCCTTCCCTTTTTCTGCACCACTTCCGCAAATGTCTGGTACAAGTTATAAGCCAGAAATTGGGCGTTCAACAGGGGGCTATCTCAGCCTTGTGTGAAGGGCAGTGCTATTCAAATGATAACCCCCTGGAAACTGGCTCTGGACATTAGCCACTTTCAGACTGGACCAAAAAACAGAGGTGAGACTTCCATGGCTGTAGATGAGACGACTTTTTTTCCTCCCTAAAGTTGGGTCTTGCTCTAGCCCAGGCTGACCTGGAACTCAGGGTGGTCTCAAACTCAGTGATCCTCCAACTCAGCCTCCCGAGTGTGGGGATTAAAGGCAAGTGCCACCACACATGGCTTATTTATTTAGGGTTTATTTCCTTTGTTTTTGTTTTTTCAAGGTAGGATCTCACACTAGCCTAGGCTGACCTGGAATTTACCATGTAGTCTCAGAGTGTACTTGAACTCAGTGATACTCCTACCTCTGTCTCCCAGTGCTGGGATTAAAGGTATGTGCCACCATGTCCAGCTCTGCCTCATTTTTTAAAAATAAGTAAATGTGACTGAATCATGTACTATAAAGTAGTTGCAGTGGTGAATTTTGTTATGTGCACTTACCTTAAAAAAAAAAAAAAGGATATTTAGCCAGGCGTGGTGGTATATACCTTCACTCCCAGTACTCAGGAGGCAGAGGTAGAAGCTTTTGGGACTGGGAAGATGGCTCAGCTGCTAAAGGCGCTTGCTTGGAAAGCCTTTGTAAAGCGTTCAATTCCTCAGCACCCACATAAAGCTAGATGAAAAACGTGGTACAAGATTTCATTTGCTTCCAGGTGCAGTGGTGCATGCCTTTAATCCCAGCACTTGGGTGGGAGGAAGAGGAGGATTGTCATAAGTTCGAGGCTACCCTGAGACTACAGAGTGAATTCCAGGTCAGCCTGAGCTAGAGCAAGACCCTATTTCAAAAAAAAAAAAAAAAAAGAGTTCATTTGCAGTGGCAGGAGGCTCTGGTGTATGTGTGTGTGTACACGCATGCACACACACAAATCAAAGTATTTTATAAAAGAAATTAACTTATTTATTTGAGAGAGTGAGAGAGAAAAAGACCTAGAGAGAGAAAATGCACGCGTCAGGGCCTCCAGCCACTGCAAATGAACTCCAGACGCATGAGCCACCTTGTACATCTGGCTTACATGAGTCCTGGGGAATTGAGTCTGGGTCCTTTGGCTTTGCAGGCAAATTCCTTAACCATTAAGCCATCACTCAAGCCCCCAGAAATTAATAACTTTTAATTGTACATGTTTAGTTTCATAACAAACACAAATCAAGTATGTTCATCATTTTGAGAGTAGCCCACCCCAACTCCACCTCAACTGCAGGACATGATCTTCTGTCTGGGGATGATTACTGGAGAGAAAATGAAGGAATCCAATGTCTTCTGAAAATGGTGTGAACCTTTCATTCGTTATGTTGGTGTCTGGTGTTGTGGCCCACCTCCAGCAAAAAGCCAGAGGAATAGACCTATGAGAAGGGTCCAGTCTGTCTTCTACACTTCACTCACTCCTTTTGTTGGCTAAGCAGCCTAGTAACCAAAAGAAACTATTCCTGGAAGAAGCCTGCATCTCCGGAGCAGCGCCGGGGCGTGCTGGTGACCAGGACTGAGCATGTCGGAGTCCATCCAACTTTGCCTAAAAGTACAGTCTTCCATCTAGTAAGAGTACACTCTGTGCTCTCCCAATTCTGACTTAAATTGGTCATCTGAAAAGACATCTCTAAGAACGAAATTTCTAATCCCAGGCATCTGGTCTTTCAGTCATCTTCATCTTCATCCTCAATCTGAAGGCGCTTCTTCTTGTGTAATACGGGAGCTCCTGGCTCTGGTGCTATGGGAACGACAGGGGTGAGCGAGACACGAGGAGAAAACACCCACGCGCGCCAGAGGGTAAGGCAAGGGACCGAGGACGGGGGAGAGGAAGCGCACGTTCCCCACCTTTGCTCCCGGGCCCCTCGCCGTCCTCCTCGTCACTGTCCAGCACGTGCCGCTTCCTGGGCGCCGCCGTGCACTGCCCCTTCCCCTGGGCGGCGACTGCGGGAGGCACACAAGTAGGAGACAGGCTGGACAGCCTCGAGCGCTCCCGCCGGCCCTCTACGCTAACGCGCCCGGCCTCGTGCAGCCTGCGAGCGAAGCGGGGCCGGGGCGGGCTAGTACTTAGGAGGGAGGCGCGCAGCTGCTCTTCACCTTCCGGGGACAGCAGCCCCGCGTCCTTTTCGGGTGACCGAGGAGCTCCGGCGCCGTGCTCGGGCTCCTCGCCGGGACTCTGCGCTCCGGGGCCTCGCGGCTCGGGCTGCAGCTCCTCCTCTTCCTCCTCTTGCTGACTCAAAGCTGCTGCCACTCGGCGGAGCTGGGTGGAGCTTAGCTTGGCAGGGATTCGCCAGAAGGTTTCCTACAGGGGCACAGCAGTTGAAAATGACTGCCAGGGGAAGGATCAGCCTCTGTTCACCAGATTTTTATATGACTTATTGAATAAATGTGACCCTATATAGGTGAAGTTCCACAAGAGTTGTAAACTCAACTCTACTTACAACTTAGACCACTGCCACAACACTAGGTTCCCAGTCAACACAGTTAACTGAATAAATGCATAAATGGACCTTGATCATCTAAAAGTGAAACAGGGATGATCTGCACTCTTAAGAAACCCAGAATCAATGGTAGGGAAGAACGAGTGTGCTGGAGTACGTCACAGTGGGCTATGTCCCAGCCACCAAAATAATTACTCTGCCTAACTGGGAGAGTGACAGGACTGCTTTCCTGAAGAAGGACATTAAGGCCGGGCATGGTGGCACACACCTTTTTTTGGGGGGGGAGGGGCTGAGGTAGGGTCTTGCTCTAGTTCAGGCTGACCCAGAATTCACTCTGAGCCTCAGGGTGGCCTTGAACTCACGGCGATCCTCCTACCTCTGCCTACAGAGTTCTGGGATTAAAGGGGCACATGACACTGCCCAGCGGTAGCACATGCCTTTAATCCCAGCACTAGGGAAGCAGAGGTAGGAGGATCGCTGTGAGTTCGAGGCCACCCTGAGACTACAGAGTAAATTCCAGGTCAGCATGGGTTACAGCGAGACCCTACCTCAAAAAAGAAAAACAACAACAACAACAAAGAACATTAAGTTGACTCTTGCAGGCTGGGTTCAGATTCAACATGAAGATGGGTGGAGGAGTGTGTGTGTGCCTTTCTGTGTTTATACATACCACCTTGTATGTGTGGCTGGAGCCTTTTAATTGAAGGGTTGGCAAGAATGACTGGACAAGCATGGAAAAGCCTACCATCTGAAGGGTACAAAGTAGGGGGCATGGACGGAATAGTCAAGGGGCTGCCACTTGGCGGTTGTAGATTGTGTCCTGCAAGCAATGAGGAACCACCAAGTGGTTCAGACAGGGAAGTGTTATCATCACAACTATATTTTAGGGCTGCAGAGATGGCTTAGCTTAAGGTGCTTGCCAGCAGAGCCTAAGGACCCAGGTGTGATTCCCCAGTACCCAGATGCATCTGGAGTTCATCTGCAATGGTTGGAAACCCTGGCATACCATTCTCTTTCTCTCTGTCTCTTTTACTCTCTGCCTCTTTCTCTCTCTCTCTCTCAAGTAAATAAACAAACAAACAAATAAATAATATTTTAAAAAACTGTATTAGATGGAGAAACCTGGGGATAATGTGTAGCATGGATTTAGGAAGGGGAGAATGGAGAGGAAGGTTAGTGTGAAGGCTGTTGCAGGAATCTTGGGTCAGTGATGAAAGGCAGTGAGGGCAGAGGCAACGAGTGGGTTTTGAGCAGGACCCAGGCTCTAGCTGACACTGGCTGTTGGACTTGCCTGCCCTGAGTTGGGGGGCCGAATGCCTAGCTTGTGCAACAGCTTCTGGAACTGCTCATTTTCCATTGCTTCCTCATTTTCTTCTGTCAGTGGCACCAACGGGACTGCCTGGGAGCAGCCTAGAACACAGCCAGAAATTACAAGGTAAAGATGTGAAGAACAGGTCCTCCAGTCCACAACCAGGTCTAGCACCCCTGAAAACCCTTGTCTGTCTTTATACCATCTTCTTCCCGATCATCTGCTGCTCGAATCAGGCAATTCTGGAGCCAGAGGAGGGGAGCAGAAAAGCCTAAGGAAAACAGAGAAAGCTGCATTTGGTCCCTAAACTCTTCTCAACCCTCTATGTGAGGTACTGCTTCTGGTCAGAGCCCTCACCTTCCTGATGCAAGCTGTGGCCAAGGTTTGCAGCAGAGAGAAATGAGCTAGCCCGAGCTTGTTCTACTCCTAAGCCCTCCTTTTTCTCTGCTTCCTCTTCACTCTCTTCCTCTGACAAGTTTTCTTCTTCTTCTTCTAGATCTTCCTGCCAAAAATCCTTCAGGGATTCCTCTTCATTGGGCTAAAATTCATTGGGGACAAAGGGATGAAAAAAGGCCACAGGCTGGGTGTGGTGGCGCACACCTTTAATTCCAGCACTTAGGAGGCAAAGGTAGGAGGATCGCCATGAGTTCAAGGCCACCCTGAGACTACATAGTGAATCCCAGGTTAGGCTGGGCTAGAGTGAGACCCTACCTCAAACTGCACCCCCCAAAAGAAAAAGGCCACAGTTTTTGAGATTTTTTTTTGCTTTTGACCACCTGGTAGAGCTAGTCTGCAGAGAGGACTCTAGGTGGAGTAGACAAGGAAGCATTTAGAGGGAATGGCTTAGGGTAAGACGGCTACCATGCTGGAGGGTGGCGGTGCCGACCTCTTCCGTTTCTTGTACAGCTCCCGCCGCTCCGTCGCCAGCCCCAGGGCCAGCAGTTTATCCACGATCCGGGCCCGTGAGCGCTTGGCGGTGATATTCTTCATGATGTGACCGAGGACATCTGCAGAGAGTATGTGAACACTCAAAGAGAAACTGAGGAAGGGAAGCAGAAGCTGTTTGGTTTATCTCAAATGTGGCTAGAGGACAGGAGGGATGGGGCGAGCTCTTCTTACAGTGCGAGGAGGGGTAAAGAAGTGGACAGCCTGGCCCTCATCTCAGCAGTTCCCTGAGTGCCCACCTCACTCACCATCAGAGTCTTTAAACTCCTCAAAAAGCCTCTGCAGCTCCAACTCCTGATCCTCTGTCCACAACACAATCTGGGTTCCCTTCCTGTGTGGGAAGTGTCAGTGCCAGAGGCAGCCCAGAAGTAAACCGACAACTCCCCGCCCCCATTCCCTCCAGAGCTTGCGCCTCTACCTCTGGAAGTCCTTGATGCTGCCAGCCAGACCCAGCCGTACCAGATGGTGGATGACCTGCTTGCGTGTTCGAGGTGTTTTCAGGTGTGACAAGATGGTTTCTATCACATCCTGACCTGGGGGAAGGAGTGGATCAGTGAAGAGGGTGTCTGGAGCTCAGGCCCTCTACACAAACCCTTCAGATCTCAAAACCTCACACCTTCCACATCCTTGTGGGTGAGGTATAATTCGCGAAGCTGGGCCTCTTCATCTGAGCTCCACACAGGGGCTCTACGACCAGAAGACCTGTATGGTGAGAGGAAAACAGGTATATGGAGGTTGCTGTCCCAAAAAACACAGGACCAGGGCTAGAGAAAGCACTTGTTTGCAAAGCCTGATGGCCCAGGTTCAATTCCCCAGTGCCTATGTAAAGCCAGATGCACAAAGTGGAGCATGTGTCTGGAGTTTGCAGTGGCAAGAGGTTCCAGCATGTTCATTCTTACATTCTCTTACTCTGCTTGCAAATAAATAAATAAATTAAAAAAAATATTTTCATATTTATTTGAAAGAGAGAGAAAGAGGCAGAGAGAGAGAGAGAGAGAATTGGGTACACCAGGGCCTGTAGCCACTGCAAACAAACTCCAGTCGCATGTGCCATCTTGTGCATCTGGCTTTTGTGGGTACTGGGGAATCAAACCTGGATCCTTTGGCTTCACAGGCAAGTGCCTTATCCACTAAGTCATCTCTCCAGGCCAAATAAATAATTTTTTTATTAAAATATTTATTTGAGAGAGAGAGAGCCAGAGAAAAGGGGGGGAGGGAGACAGCAAGTGAGAGAGAGAAAGAATGGGCACATCAGGGCCTGTAGCCATTGCAAACAAATCCAGATGCATGTGCCACTTATACATCTGGCTTAAGTGGGTACTGGGAATCGAACCTGGGTTCTTAGGCTTCGCAGGCAAGTGCCTTAACCACTAAGTAATCTCTCCAATTCCAAATAAATTTTTAGTAAGTTTAAAAAATATTTTATTTATTTAAAGTGGGAGAGAAAGATACAGATAGAGACAGTAGGAGAAAGAGGGAGAGAATGGGCATGCCAGGGCCTCCAGCCACTGCTAATGACCTCCAGACTCATGTATCACCTTGTGTATCTGGCTTTATGTGGGTACTGGGGAATCAAACCTGGGTCTTTTGCCTTTGCCAGCAAGCACCTTAACCACTAAGCCATCTCTCCAGCATTAAAAAAATAATAAGGACAAGCTGGGCATGGTGGCGCATGCCTTTAATCCCAGCACTCAGGAGGCAGAGGTAGGAGGATTGCTGTGAGTTCGAGGCTACCCTGAGACCACAGAGTGAACTCCAGGTCAGTGAGACTCTACCTCAAAAACCAAAAATTAAAAAAAGTAATAATAAGGATGAAAGGTCCTCCCCTGTAAATTCTGAAAGGAACAAGAGGGTGACACTGGTGACTGAAAGCAGCCAAGAAGCAGAGGCCTGATAGGTTTCCTTCCTCTCACTCTTTCCACAGAAAATGGACTGATCTTGGGCCTATGGAACCTGCCACTCCAAGGCTCAGAGTATCATGGGGAAAAGACAACAGTGGCAAAGGAGAGGAAGCAACAAACAAGGGAAAACAAGCACTTCTGTGAATCTTTATGGTTTCCCTGAACACTTTTTTGTTTGTTCTTTTTCAAGACAGGGTCTCACTCTAGCCCAAGCTGACCTGGAACTCACTCTGTAGCCCCTTGCTGGCCTCAAACTCGCAGTGATCTTCCTGCCTGGGTCTCCTGTATGCTGGGATTAGAGGTGTGCACCATCATACCTGGCTCCCAGAACTTTTATTTTCTGGTTTTTTGAGGGAGGGTTTCACTCTGGCTTAGCCTGACCTGGAATTCACTATGTAGTCTCAGGGTGGCCTCAAACTCACAACAATCCTCCTGCCTCTGCCTCCCTAGTGCTGGGATTAAAGGCATGCACCCATGCCTGTTTTCCCAACTTTCATTTTGTTTTGTTTTTTCGAGGTAAGGTCTTGCTTTCCAGCCCAGACTGACCTAGAATTCATTATGTAGTCTCAGGATGGCCTTGACCTCAGAGCAATCCACCTACCTTTGCCTCCCAGAGGGCTGGGATTAAAGGCATGAGGCACCATACCTGTTTTCCTGGCACATTTTTAAGACAGGGTCTCATTCTATAGCCCAATAGCCCAGGCTGCCCTTGAATTTGTTATGCAGCCATGTTGGCCTTTAACTTTTGATTTTCCTGCCTTAGTCTCCTGAGTACTGGGATTATAGGCATGAAACACCATACCCAGCTTGGCTCCTAGCACATTTTTGAAGGCACGCAGGCTGGGGGACAACCTCACTCTCACCACAGTCCAACTCTGTGACCACTGGTGATAGAGAGTGAAACTAGACTAGACAGGATCCAGACCCTGTTCCACCTGGGAGATCTTAGCTCAAGCACTTCACCTTGTAGGCATACTTTCTTAGTTCTGAAAGGGAAAGAATCATTAGGCCAAATGATCTGCAAGCTCTTCCAACATGGGCCCTCTGCAGTCAAATGCTCTACCCCCGAGCTACACTCCCTCACTGGCTTTGACCCTCTGGGACTCTGCATCATCACCCCCAGCTGCTCATCTTTTCCCAGCCCCAAGCTTACCCACTGTCCAGGGAGCCATAGCCCTCGGTCATCTCTCGAACCACAGCTGTGTTCTTCCAGAATAGCAGCTCCACAAAAGCTTTTTGGTTGACTGTGGCCAATGCAAAGAATTTGCCAAGGATGTATTTGGCAAAAGTCACTAGCTCCTATTATAAGAGAGGAAAGTTACTAAGGTACCTTGGCCCAAATGGATGCACCTATTTTAATGTTTATTTGAGGGGGGTTACAGGTCTCTATCCGTTCCCAGCTTGTCCCCGCCTCACTCACTGCTTTCTCATCACTGGCCTTCTCTCCTCTAATCCCTCCTCACTCAGCTGCATGAACCTTCTTGCTCACTGCCTCACCGGGTTTTCATCTCTCAGCTCTTGACACCTTAGCCTCTTTTAGCCGCTGACAACCATCCACTCAGTTCCAGAGCCCACTCCTTGCTAGTCCCTCACTTTGTAAGCTCCAGCAGCAGGGTCAGAAAGCAGGCGATTGAACTGGCAGAAGAGTGAGAGCTGGAAAAGTAGGGCTTCCATTTTGAGGTCATGGGCCAGCCGGTGCAGCATCTTGACCACACAGTGGTTCGTGTGGGCACTGTTCTGCCGGTAGCTCCGCAGCAGAAGCACATAGGCTCGTACAACAGTTGAACACGCAAAGCTGCACCAAAACACGGGGGAGGCTGGTTAGCACCAGGTAGACACTGTTCGAACTCACAGCCGCACAGTCACCACCAGGGAACAACTCTGCCCTCTCATCCCGCACCGTTTCAGGTAGTCCAGAAAGTTAAACTCCTTCTCTGACACCTGGACCACCTGCAGCTCCTCTTCTTCCTCCTCTTCCTCCTCCTCTTCCTCTGCCTCTCCTTCTGCTGGTCCCTGCTGCCCTACACAAATAGAGAGGGCTACTGGGTCTCTGCCACGCTGGTGCTGGTGCTAATGCTGGAGCAGAGCTGGGAGGAGAGATGTGTGAAATGGAGACTCACGGGGAAGCTGAGCAGAGAAGATTTGGTTCAGTAACTGCACCTCTTCCTCTGGGGAAATGTCTGGAGAGCCAAACACATCTCCTTCAGGCCATACCTCCCTGGAACACAAACAAACAAAAAAAAGCTTTAACCAGAAATCTGAGCTGTAATTAGAAATGGGAATAGGATTTAGACTTATTTCCTGTTTTACCTTAGAGATGAAACAAGACTCAAGGTGGGGGGGATTTTTTTTTTGAGGCAGTGTCTCACTCTAGCTCAGGCTGACCTTGATCTTACTCTGTAGTTCCAGGCTGGCTTCAAACTCACAGCAATCCTCCTACTTCTGGGATTAAAGGTGTGTGCCACTACACCTGGCAAAAATTGTCTTTTTTGAAAAATATTTTGGGATGGAGAGAAGGCTCAGTGGTTAAGGTATGCTTGCCTGCCAAGCTTAACAACCTGAGTTCAATTCCCCATTACCAATGTAGGCCAGATGCACAGCGTGGTGCATGCGTCTGGAGTCTGTTTGCAGTGGCTGAAGGCCCTGATGTGCCCATTTTCTATCTGCCTCTCTCTCATAAATAAATAATAAAATAAAAAAAAATTATGTGGGGCTGGAGAGAAGACTTAAGAGGTTAAGGTGCTTGCCTACGAAGCCTAAGGACCCATATAAGCCAGATGCACATGGTGGCAGAAATGTCTGGAGTTCATTCGCAGTGGCTGAAGGACCTGGCACACCCATTATCTCTCTCTCTCTAGTACATAAATGAAAATAAAATATTAAAAAAAATATAAGCTGGGTGTGGTGGTACATGCCTTTAATCCCAGCACTCAGAAGGCAGAAGTAGGAGGATCACTGTGAGTTCAAGGCCACCCTGAGATAACATAGTAAATTCCATGTCAGCCTGGGCTAGTAGTGTGAGGCCCTACTTCAAAAAAATAATTATTTAAAAAATAGCTCATTTGGGCTAGAGAGGTGGCTCAACAGTTGAAGTGCTTGCCTGCAAAGCCTAACTACCTGGGTTTAATTCCCCAGTACCCATGTAAAGCCAGAGGTACAAAGTGGCACATGCATCTGCAGTTCATTTGCAGTGGCTATAGGTCCTAGTGTACTCATTCTCTCTGTCTCCCTTCTTTCTCTCTCCTTGCAAATAAATAAAATGTGTGTGTGTGTGTGTGTGTGTGTGTGTGTGTGTATTTTTCAGTTTTTCAAGGCAGGGTGTCACTCTAGCTCAGGCTGACCTGGAATTCACTACGTAGTCTAAGGGTGGCCTTGAACACACAGTGATCCTCTTACCATCACCATGCCCAACTAAAGATATATTTTATTTATTCATTTGCAAGCAGAGACAGTGAGAACAAGGGCGAAGGAGAGACAATGAATTGTGAATGAATGGATATGCCAGAGCCTCTTGCTGCTGCAAACTATAGATGTACATGCCACTTTGTGTAGCTAGCTTTATGAAGGTACTGGAGGATTGAACCTGGAGCCAACCTAGGTATGCAGGCTTTGTAAGCAAGGGTCTTTAACTGCTAAGCCATCTCTCCAACCCTAGAAAAAAATTTTCTCATAAGACACAACAAAATGAAAATCATGGAAGAAAAATGCAAATAATCTGTATGCTGATGTTTGGCTGAACAAATGTTCAGTTACATGATGGTATCTAAAGACCACCATGATTATAGAAATATATCTGATAAGAAATGATGTTCAAATACAATGAAAAGTAAAAACATACTATAAGTCAGTATGTATAATAAAAAGGAGATATAATATTTCCATACATAACAGAGAAACTAAAAAGTCAATCCCATCAATATATGAACCTTGGGAAGGAGATATATTGTAGTTCTTATTTATTTATTTTGTTTTTTGAGGTAGGGTCTCGTTCTAGCCCTGGCTGACCTGGAATTCACTATGTAGTCTCAGGCTGGCCTTGAACACAAAGTGATCCTCTTACCTCTGCCTCTCAAGTGCTGGGATTATAGGCATATACCACTATTCCTGGCTCATTTATTTATATATTTGTGTATTTATTTTTATTTGAGACAGAAAGAGGAAGAGAAAGAGAGAATGGGTGCACCAGGGCTTCTATATGCAGCAACCGAACTTCAGACATGTACATCACCTTGTGCATCTGGCTTATGTGGGACCTGAAAAATTGAACCTGGGTCCTTAGGATTTTCAGGCAAGTGCCTTAACTGCTAAGTCATCTCTCCAGCCACAAACACAAACACACACACACATGCACATATATTTTTAGTTTTTTGAGGTAGGGTCTCACTCTACCCCAGGCTGACCTGGAATTCACTATGTAATCTCAGGGTGGCCTCGAACTCATGATGATATCCTCCTAACTCTGCCTCCCAAGTGCTGGGACTAAAGGCATGCGCCACCATGCCTGGCAATTTTTTAAGTTATTCATTTATTGGTGGAAGAGACAGGTGAATATGGGACCACTAGGGTCTCTTGCCACTGTAAATGAGCTCTAGACACATTTGTCACTTTGTGCTTCAGGCTTTCTGTGGGTCCTGGGGAATCAAACTCAGACTGTCGGACTTTGCAAGCAAGTGCCTTTAACTGCTGAGCCATCTCTCCCCAATTAACTGTGCTTTCTGGGACTACAAGTGAGTTCTAAGTGAGCCTGGGCTACTGTGAGACCCTACCTCTGGGGGACAAAAAAGAAAAAAAAAAAGCCACCTCCAACTAGTCAAACAAAGCCAGGTGTAAGCATTCAGCACTGAGCTCAGAGCCTTTGTTGATACTAAAGAGAACTGCGTACCTCAGTGAAGGGCTCATCATATCCCTGAAGTCCAAGGATGAATGGGCAGGATTCTTACCGGGCAGACCTTAGGAGGGCCAGGCCTTGTAAGGCCTGGCCAGCCAAGAGACAGTCTTGGATTCGCACCATGGCTTCAGCCCGCTGTTCTTCTACTGGCACCTCTGAGGCTGCATCAAAGGGAACCACGGAGTCGACACTGAGCTTCGGATCCTAGAGGCAGACAAGGCTATGGGAACAGAGTTACAGAAAAAGCAGACTACCTACCCAGAGCACTTCCTTTAAAAAAAAAAAAAAAAAGGGGGGGAGTTTCTGCAACTACCTACCTGAGCATACTGCTGTAGCTGCTCTGCCAGGGCTGGCCACATAGCCTCCAACTCCTCTGGGCTACTTGGGAGATTACCAGAAGCAACAGCTTGGTCTAGAACCTTCTTCTTCTTTCTTTTCTTCTTTCGTTTGTTCTATGGAGAAAGAACTGTATGAAGATAGCAGAAAAGCTAAAGATGGGACTAGAGATGGCTCACAGGCTGGGTGCGGAGGCGCATGTCTTTCATCCAGCCCTTGGGAGGCAGAGGTAAGAGGATCGCTGAGTGTGAGGCCACCCTGAGACTACATAGTGAATTCCAGGTCAACCTGGGCTAGAGTGAGCCCCTGCCCACATAAGGTGGACAACAGGAACAAGAGAGTGTGCCAAACACTGGCATGGGAAGCGCTGTAACACCCAGAAGCCCACCCCCAACAATACACCGCCTCCAGGAGGCTTTAATTTCCAATTGCCATCAGCTGGGAACCTAATATCCAGAACACCTAAGTTTATGGGGTACACCTGAATCAAACCACCATACCATCTCTACAGACCTAAAAAAAAAGCATTTTTTACTTACTTATTTGCAACCAGAGAGAGAGAGAAAAGAGACAGAGAGAATGGACATGACAGGGCCTCTAATACAAACAAACTCCAGACACATGCATGCACTACCTTGTGCATCTGGCTTTACATAGGTACTAGGGATGCAAACCTGGGTTGCTACGCTTTGCAGGCAAGTGCCTTAACTGCTGAGCTATCTCCCCCACCCCACATTTTTTTTTTACAAGGTAAGGTTTCACTCTAGCCAAGGCTGACCTGGAATTCACTATGTAGTCTCAGGGTGGCCTCGAATTCACAGTGATCCTTCTGCCTACTGAGTGCTGGGATGAAAGGGGTGCACCACTATGCCCAGCTCTCTCCAGCCCTTTTTAAATATATTTACTTATTTATTTGAGAGACAGGGGTAAGGGGTGGAACTCAGAGAGAGACTGAGTATGGGCATGCCAGGGCCTCCTTCCAATGAAATCAAATTTCAGGGGTATGTGCCACTTTGTGTATCTGGCATTACATGGGTACTGGGGAACTGAACCCAGACTGTCAGGCTTTGCAAGCAAGCACCTTTGACCACTAAGCCATCTTTCCAGCCCTTAAAATTATGTCAGAAAGGGGCCAGAGAGATGGCTTAGTGGCTAAGGCATTGCCTTCAAAGCCAAAGGACCTCGGTTCAATTCCCCAGGACCCACATAAACCAGATGCACAAGGTGGTGCAAAAGTCTGAGTTTGTTTGCAGTGGCTAGAAGCCCTGGAACACTCATTCTCTCTCAGATAAATAAATAAAAATAAAACAGTTTTTAAAATTCTGTCAGAGGGCTGGAGAGATGGCTTAGCGGTTAAGCATTTGCCTATGAAGCCTAAGGACCCCAGTTCAAGGCTCGACTCCCCAGGAACCAGGTTAGCCAGATGCACAAAGGGGCACATGCGTCTGGAGTTTGTTTGCAGTGGCTGGAGGCCCTGGTGTGCCCATTCTCTATATATCTCTATCTGCCTCTTACTCTGTCACTCTCAAATAAATAAATAAATAATTAAAAATGTATTTAAAAAATTCCGTCAGAAAGAACAGTGCCAAGAATATTTCCAGAAGGAATTGGGCTCTATGGTTATTATCAGTAACAGTAGGCACTGTCATTGATCTAGAGCTTACTATGTGTCAGATACTGTGCCTAAGGTTTTTGGGTGTTTTTTTTTTTTTTTTCCTTCGAGGTAGGGTCTCACTTTAGCTCAGGCTGACCTGGAATTCTCTGTGTAGTTTCAGGGTGGCCTCGAGCTCATGGTGATCCTCCTACCTCTGCCTTTCAAGTGCTGAGATTAAAGGTATGCGGCACCATGCCCAGCAGGTTTTGCTTTTTGTTTATGTTTTTCATATAATCCCCACAAGAGCATTAGTACAGATGTGCAAAGCGGTTAAGCATCTTGTCCAGATCTTACTAGTGTCTGTATTCAAGTCCGTATCTCCTGGACTCCAAAGTTTATGCTACTATCTTTGGTGTATTTGATTATAAGGGCCTTAAATCATTTTCTATCCATACTATTTGACTGTTTTGTTTTTCAAGGTAGGGTCTCGCTCTAGCCCAGGTTGACCTGGAATTCACTATGTAGTCTCAGGGTACCCTCAAACTCACAACCATGCACCTACCTCTGCCTTCCAAATGCTGGGATGAAAGGTGTGTGTCACCACACTTGGCCTCTATTTGACTTTATTTATTTGAGAGCAAGAAAGAGGCAGAGAGGGCTGGAGAGATGGCTTAGTGGTTAAGGAGTTTGCCTATAAAGCCAAAGGATCTCAGTTCAATTCTCTAGGACCCATGTAAGCCAGATGCACAAGGGGGCACATGCATCTGGAATTCATTTGCAGTGGCTGGAGGCCCTGACACACCCTATTCTCTTTCTCTCTCTGCCTCTTTCTCTCTATCAATAAAATATATTTTAAAAAGAAAGAAAGAAAAGCCGGGCATGGTGGCACACGCCTTTCATCCCAGCACTTAGGAGGCAGAGGTAGGAGGATCGCTATGAGTTTGAGGCCAGCCTGAGGCTCATAGTGAATTCCAGGTCAGCCTGGGCTAGAGTGAGATCCTACCTCGGAAAAAAAAAAAAAAGAGGCAGAGAGAGAGAGAGAGAATGGGCACACCAAGGCCTCTAGCCACTGCAAACAAACTCCGAATGTATGCACCACCTTGTACATCTGGCTTACATGGGTCCTGGGGAATTGAACCTGGGTCTTTGAACTTGACAGGCAAGTGCCTTAACCACTAAGTCATCTCTCCAGCCCTAAAAAGACTTTTAAGCTGTAGCTATTAGAATTATAGGAAGGTTCTGGTACAAAATACAGTACAAATCTTTTATAATAGGGCTAGGGCCAGGTGTGGTGGCACATGCTTTTAATCCCAGCATTCAGGAAGCTGACTGCTGCCAGGCTAGAGTGAGACCCTTCTTTGAAAAACCAAAAACAAAGTAAAATAGGGCTAGGAAGATGGCTCAATGGATAAAATGCTTGATGTGTCTGTATCTGAACTTGGAATTCTAGCATTCATGTAAGAAACCAGACACCAACAAGAGTTTCTAATTCCAGCCACATCTATGGGCAAGAAAGGACATGGAGACAGAAGAATGCACCAGAAGCTGGGTGTCCAGCTTACCTGGCACAAAGGCAGAGGTAGGTAGGAGGACTCTAGAGGGAGAATGAAACTATGGGAGACTCACACTGGCAACACCACAGGCCTCTCTGGCCCAGAATTAAGAGTACTTTTTTTTTGTTTTGTTTTCTCAAGAAAGGGTTTTGCTCTAGTCCAGACTGACCTGGAATTCACTATGGACTCTCAGGGTGGCCTCGAACTCATGGTAATCCTCCTACTTTTGCTCCCAAGTGCTGGGATTAAAGGTGTGTGCCACCATGCCTGGCAAGAGTACTTCTAACAGACCAACTTAAGTTGTAGAAAATGCGAGAAGAGTCCTGACCTCTTCCCCAGCCTGGGACTGCCTAGTACCTGCACCACCAGACTCCCACGGCTCCGACAGAAACGCTCCAGCATCTTGAGGAAGAGGTGGGTGGTTTCCACCAGGTCTCGAAGAAAAGAACGGGGCTGGTACCTCTCGTCAAACTTTCGAAAGAGTGCCAGGAACAGTTCTCGGTACTCCATCACGTAGAAAATGTTATCTAGGAACAGAGGAGAGTAGGGAATGGACGGACTAGTCTGGGAAACCTGAAAAAGGAGAGATAAAGATGGGACTGGGAAGAATGAGATCCTAATGAAGAGAAGGGAAGGCTGGGATCAGGGCCCAGGCCAGGGCCTCACTTTTGATTATGCGACTACTGTCCCTCACGGCCTCATCGGGAGACACGTCCATCTCATTCACTGTGGCCAGCAGCTCCTGATAGGCCTTTAGAGCCAGGTGCATCCTGTCAGGTGAGGGCAAGAGGTGACGTGAAGGACAATTGGCAATTGCAAGTGTCATCTCTACAAGAGCACTTCCAAAACCAGACCCGCTATCCTTGCACCCTATCCTGACCACCTCAGCCTGAATCACCACCCAAAGTTCATGTGTTCAGACTCTTGGCTGGCCAGGTTGTCCACGGGGTCCCCGGTGGCCTGTCCACTCACCGGCGTGCCCAGGAGGCAGCTTCTTTGCGGTCGGTCAGCATCATCTCATAGTAGTTGGTGAGGTTCTGCTCAATGAAGTGAAAGGCACGGACGCTGAGGGTCTCCGAAACCAAGCCAGGTCGGAAAGAGGCAGCTCGGTTGAAGGCCATGAAAAAAGCCAAGGCCCACATGTAGTAGGTCTCATCATGCTGCTGAGCTCTCTCCCGAAGCAGGTGATCCTAACATCCAGAAAAAGAACGCCAGTGCCTCAGGCCTTCCAACGCCTTCTTCCCCTATGAAGATGGCGGACCTGTTTTCTAGGACCTACAATTTCCAGTTTCTGTAGTACGCTTTCCCCAGGTCTGGCCACATTCCCCTCCCCTTCCTCTGGGGCAATTTCTCCAGAGCCTTTTTAAAAACTTTACTTTATTTTTAGTTTGTGTGTGTGATTGTGAGTGTAGGTCATAGGATGACCTGGGTGTCAGTCCTTGTCTTCAACCTGTTTGAGGAAGAGTCTATGGGTCATCAATGTCTTCTACAGGCTAGTTTCCATCGCCAGCCCTCAGGGGATTTTCCTTTTTCCAGCACACCAGAGGCTCATGGGGATTTCCACACTAGGGCTACTGCATCTGGCTTTCTGTGGGCTCTGCGGATCAGAACTCAGGCGTTCATGCCTTATCCACTGAGCCACCTTCCCAGCCCTCCAGAACCAATTCCTTAAGAACCTTTGTGGTCTCCCAGGGGTCTCTCTTGGGTTCCCTGGCAGATGGTCCTTGTTAACCACTGCTAGCCATGGCACCTCTTTGCCTACCTCTCTATCCCATCCCGAATTGTCCCCTTGTCCCCTCAGGCTCTCACCTTGACAGCGCCCATGAGACGGTTGTAACAGTTCTCCAGGAACTCAGAGCAGAAGTCCCTGAGGAAGAGCCTCACGTTGCGGGCAGAGCGGCGCTGAACGGACAGCTCCCGGGCAGCCTGCCGACGTTTGGGCACCCTTCGGGGCTGCTTTCCCAGGTCTGAACTGTAGTTCTGGAGCTGGGGATGTGGGCTGGGGTTAGAGCTTGTCCTCACCACCTCCCTGCCCTTCCACTGTTCCACATCCTGGCTGCTACAATTTTCTCAGAAGAAGCGTTCAGAAGGGCCTCGCTGCGGGTACTAGTGAAGTCACCAGTGAAGACAGTGTGGCTAATGCCAAAGGCTCTGCTGTCACCTGTGTTCTAAGCCTGAGAACAGAGAGGCTGTAACTCCAGAGATAGTCACCTCTATAGTGTCCCCACCCCAGATGTACAAATACTCACATTGTGAAGGCCTTTGTGAAAGATGAGGTCCCTCTCCCCAATGGACTTCAGCCCTTGGACAATGTAGGAGCCCCCAAATCGAGAATGCCTGCAAGGAAAACAAAGTAAGAGTCCAAAGTTATTCCTTTGTTCTCTGGAAGCTTTGGTCAACTCTTTTCATTAGCAGCTCGAATGACTTAAGGCTTCAAAACGTTATCCAGCCTTGAAGTGGCCCGCGTGTGTTCAGCATCCCCTCGTAGGGCCGGGACAGCAGAGCATCCGTCACCCACCTGTTGCCCCGCTGAAGAGCCCGAGTCTTCCTCTCCGCTATCTCTCGCTGGCGCAGCTCCTCCAGTTCTGCCACATCTGCGCTTCGCTCCTGGGCTGGGCGTCCCTGCCCTGCACCTGCCAACTGCTCAGGGTTCTAGATTTGGAGCAAGGAGGGTAGAAGCGGAAGGGCAGTCATTTCTTACCCTGAGTCTGCTCCTACCAGGAATGCAAAGAGTGAAGGAAACAAAAAGATGAGGTTCTGTACTGAAGGCATGACTGCTCGGCTCAGCACCGGCCTTCTCCAGATTCACCATCATTACAACAGCAATTCTGTCCACGGAGAGGAGCAGCACACGGGTGGAGGGAAGTACACAGATGGAAGGAAAAGGGACAGTCGGCCAAGGTCTTACCTGGTCACGAAACATAAGAGAGACAATCTCCAGCACATGGAGACTCCACTGCTGCTCAGCAGATGAACTGGCCAGGAAAAGGAGCAGGTCATCCAGGCCACTGAGGTGAATAGCCCAGAGAAGCTGGTCATGGACACTGGCGTCATCATCGATCCTCTGGGTGACAACAGGAGGGGAGGAAGGGAACATATTCAGCTCCACAGCCTACCCTTGAAGGCCTCCAACTCCCCCTCTGGCCAAGGTTATTTCCCCAGGCTTGTGAAGACAAGCATCCCACAAACCCTCCTTACCTTCTCATGGTCAAGGTCAGCTGGCACATGGAGAATATTTCTGACCAACAGCAGGATCCTTTCAATCAACAAGTTGTGTTCTTCTTGACGTTCCTCCCAGCCCTAGACACAAGGAGAGAATTAAGACGGAGAGACTCTCTGTAGAAAGTCAGTGATATTTAACTGGCTATAGGACTGAAGTCTGAGAATCAGGATTAAAAAAAAAGCCAAGTCTCCTGGAGCAAACCTGTAATCCCAGCTACTCAGAAAGCAGAGGTAGAAGAGGTGCAGGTTATTTGAAAGCACAGAGATACACCTGTAATACTAGTATGTAGGAGATGGACACAGAAGGATCAGAAGTTCAAGATCACCCACACGAGCTGGGGAGATGGCTCAGTGGTTAAACGCACTTGCTTGCAAAGCCTGCCTGATCAAGTTCAATTCCCTAGTACCAATGTAAAACCAGATGCACAACATGGCACATGCATATGGAGTTTGTTTGTAGTGGCAAGAGGCCCTGACACACCCATTCTCTCTCTCTCTCAAATAAATATGTAAATATCTTAAGAAAGATCATCAAGCTGGGTGTGGTGGCACATGCCTTTAATCCCAGCATTCCGGAGGCAGAGGTAGGAGGATCACTGTGAGCTCGAGGCCACTCTGAGAAAACACAGTGAATTCCAGGTCAGTCTGGGCTAGAGTGGAACCCTACCTCGAAAACAACAACAACTACATACATGTATAAAAATGTCACAATGAAATCCATATATACTTAAGTTAATATATGTTAATGAAAATAACACAAACAAAAAAAAGCCAGGCATGGTGGCACACATCTTTAATCCCAGCGCTCAGGAGGCAGAGGTAGGAGGATTGCTGTGAGTTTGAGGACAGCCTGGGACTACAGAGTGAGTTCCAGGTCAGCCTAGGCTAGAGTGGGACCCTACCTTGAAAAAAAAAATGAAATAAATAAATAAATAAGTCAAAGTGTTCTAATCCAGCTAAAGACTATGGAGCAGCCTAAGGATCTTTCCAGACCCAACACTTCCCCCTCTGCCTAGGACGGAGATGTAAGGGGTTGACTGTCCATGGGATCAGTAGGGTGTGGACTCACTCACCAGCTGTAGCAGCTCATACAAGGTTTCACTGAGAACTCCAAAAACCTTCTCACTGGCAAAGGCCTGTGGAGCAGAGACTAGATCTTATGTAGTGCCCATCCCCAACTTCCTCCCTTCCCCAAACTCTGATCTGGGGCCTTTCTGAAGGAAGGCCTCACCTCTTTGTAGGCCTGAAGATAAGTTAGCACCTGCAGAAAGTGGTGATGCACACTGGGCTCCTTAGGCACAGTGCCAAAACAGAGCAAGGCCGGCTGTGTCAAATTCACCATCAGTCTAAGGAGACAAGGAAGTAAGACACAGTTAGGTTTCCTCGCCAAACACAAACACTAGAACCAATTAGCTCGAACACAAACGCTGTACGTGGTGAAACCTAAAAAGCTGAGGAATGAACCTGATGACAGCATCAAAGAGAGGCTTGTCCTGGCGGTGCTGGACGAGGATGGGCAGGAGGTCGCTCTGCAGGATCTGCGCTGCCCCCAGCTGCCGCCGCACGTCTCGCGTGTCATCCTCGTGCCGCAAGTAGCGGATCAGATCCTTCACACTCTCTTCAGAGGTAGAAGAAAACATGTACTGAAACCTTACAAGTGACTCCATCGAAGTTCATGGGCTTTCTATACCCACAGCTTGAGAAACACACAGATTTCTTAATTCAGATTCCTCAAAGAAGCACTCACCTAAACAATCTGGCTCCTTGTGGTAAGTGTCTCCCTCCAAGTACCCAAGGGCGCTGCAGGTGGCTAGAAGTTCACAGTTCATTGTGTGTAAGTTCACACATCAGCGGACCAGGCAACGGGGAGTACGGGAGATGGAGACAGAGCAGCTGAAAACAACACGGCCTGCAGGGTGAGGGAAAGAGGACTGTAGGGTCTTCCTGCAAAAAGGAGAGGACCAGGACAGGACCATGCTCAAAAGATCCTCCGAGGCTTCACTTTGTCACAACAAAATGTGCTGCTCCCAGGCCCATGACAAGCTTATTTTTTGTTGGGGGAGAGGAGGGCTCAAGGTAGGCCCTCGCTCTAGCCCAGCCTGACCTGGAATTCACTTCGTAGTCTCAGGATGGCCTTGAACTCCCAGTGATTCTCCTACCTCTGCCTCCTGACTGCTGGGATGAAAGGCATGCGCCACCATGACTAGCCGTAATTAATTTTTTTGTGGTGCAGAGGACCAAACCCAGTGAGTCTTGCACAAGCTAAGCAAAAGCTCTACCACAGACTTACAGTCAAGATGGCAGTGTAGGGACAATGCCAAAGCAGCCTAGGGGAGAAAAAGCCAAAAATAAACCCAGCAAAATACACTCTTCTACTAAAAAGTGAGGAGTGTAAGAAAATATGAACTGCAACAGAAAAGTAGGAGAGATCCAGAGCGCCTGGAGCCCACACCAGCAGGCAGAAGCGGCTCCAGCAGCGGTGGAACCAGGGCCGCGGGGCCACGGCCGCCAGGCTGAGCCTGAGCCACAGGAAAAGCCAAGTGAGGGGATTCTCCACTCACACCGGCCTGATCGCAAGGTCGGGAAACGTGAAGCAGGACGGCAGGGAAAGATGAAGGAGCAGCTGGTGAGGAAGAGGACCAGCAGGAGAACTTCAGCCACCATCGACAGCCTCCCTTTCCCCACTGCCAGCACAAGCACCAGCAAGCACCAGAGACTTGGGGAAGGGAGCTCACCTACACAGCACCCAGCACAGGTGATTTAGAGGAAATGCCTGAGAAAGATTTCAAAAGAATGATTATAAATATGTTCAAAGAAATCAAAGAGGAAATCAAAGAAATGAAAGAAGACACAGGAAACCAATTTAATGAAATAAGGAGTTCAATACAGGACATAAATAAGGAAATAGAGATAATAAAGAAACACCAGTCAATTACTAGCAATGAAGAACACAGTCAATGAAATAAAAAAACTCTGTAGAAAAATCTCACCAGTAGAACGAAGGAGAGGACAAAATATATAAACTAAAAGGTGGCAGATCTAATGCAGTCTAACAAAGAGAAAGACAAATTAATAGCAAAGTATGAATGGGAATTTCAAGATATTTGGGACACTATGAAAAGATCAAACATAAGAATTCAGGGTATAGTAAAAGGAAAAGAAATTCATTCCATAAAAGAGAGAATTATTGAGATAGGGAGGGGATATGATGGAGAATGGAATATCAAAGGGGAAAAGGGAGGAGGGAGGGTATTACCATGGGATATTTTTTATAATCATGGAAAATGTTTAAAAAATTTGAGAAGGGCTGGAGATATGGCTTAGCAGTTAAGCGCTTGCCTGTGAAGCCTAAGGACCCCGGTTCGAGGCTCAGTTCCCCAGATCCCACATTAGCCAGATGCACAAGGGGGCGCATGCGTCTGGAGTTCGTTTGCAGAGGCTGGAAGCCCTGGCACGCCCATTCTCTCTCTCTTCCTCTATCTGTCTTTCTCTCTTGTCTGTTGCTCTCAAATAAATAAATAAAAAATTTAGAAAAAATTTGAGAAAAAATTAAATAAAACAAAAACAAAAACAATTTCATTCCAAAAGCATAGTAGGTGTTTTCAACAAAATCATAGAAGAAAACTTCCCTCAAATTGGGAAGGAGATGCCAATGAAAATACAGGAAGCCTCTAGAACACCAAACAGCCGGGTGTGGTGGCACACACCTTTAATTCCAGCACTTGGGAGGCAGAGATAGGAGGATTGCCGTGAATTCAAGGCCACCCCGAGACTACATCGTGAATTCCAGGTCAGCCTGGGCTAGAGTGAGACGCTACCTCAAAAAATCAAAACAAAAACAAAAACAAAAACAAAACACCAAACACACAAAACCTGGAAAGAACCTCTCCTCGCCATATTATAATAAAACTACCAAACATACAAACCAAAGAAAATATATTGAAAGCAGTTAGACAGAAAACTCAAGTCACATACAAAGGCAAGCCCATCAGGATCACAGCAGATTACTCAACAAAAACTTTCAAAACCAGAAGGGCTTGGAATGATGTATTCCAAATTCTGAAAGATAACAACTGTCAACCAAGATTACTTTATCCTGCAAAGCTATCCATTCAAATAGACAGAGTTGCAGTGTCTATACCATGCTGAACATGCCAGATCTCAAATAGACACAGAAATAAGGACATTCCACAATAAAAGCAGTCTAAAGGAGTATTTGAAGATACAACCAGCTCTACAGAAAATACTTGAAAGAATCCTCCATGCTGAAGAGAAAGAAAAACACATATAAGGAACCTGGAAAAGGGCTGGAGATATGGCTTAGCGGTTAAGCGCTTGCCTGTGAAGCCTAAGGACCCCGGTTCGAGGCTCAATTCCCCAGGACCCATGTTAGCCAGATGCACAAGGGGGCGCACACGTCTGGAGTTCGTTTGCAGTGGCTGGAGGCCCTGGCATGCCCATTCTCTCTCTCTATCTGCCTCTTTCTCTGTCTGTTGCTCGCAAATAAATAAAAAAAAATAAAAACAAAAAAAATTTTTCAAAAAAGGAACTTGGAAAAAACAAACCATACTCAAATACTAGTTAACACAAGAAAACAAAGGTAAAACCAGAAGAACTACAAAACAATAAAAATGCAAAAATAAATACACACCTTTCAACAATAATTCTTAATATCAACAGCCTCAATGCCCCAACCAAAAGACATCAGTTTGCAGACTGGGTTAAAAAGCAGGATCCTTCAATTTGTTGTCTCCAAGAAACTCACCTTTCTACAAAGGATGGACACTATCTTAGGGTAAAAGGTTGGAAAATGGTGTTTCAAGAAAATGGGCCTAGACAAAAAGCTGGAAGAAGCCATTCTGCATGCAGTTCTATGGGAGAAAGAAAAACCACCAGTGAAGATACTCAACAGTGGACAATGCAAGACTTATATTTGGCCAGCCAGGCCAAATGAGCCAACCATTACAATAGTGGCACGCTTGTCATGGTAGAAACCAACTGCCCTGTAATTGGACTGGAGGCCATCTCCATGGGAGGAAATACATCCCTGATACTGAAAACGTTAAACAGCGGTAGTCATGAGCCCTAGGGGGGTAATGTCTGCTGCTGTCTGGCTACACGTATATAGTATGCTTGTCAAACTGCCCAGTAAGCACTTCTCTTAATGTTCATACCCTTATATTAATGCTACTCTCACTTTTTTTTTAAAATTTTTATTTATTATTTATTTATTTTTTTTTATTTGAGAGCGACAGACACAGAGAGAAAGACAGATAGAGGGAGAGAGAGAGAATGGGCGCGCCAGGGCTTCCAGCCTCTGCAAACGAACTCCAGACGCGTGCGCCCCCTTGTGCATCTGGCTAACGTGGGACCTGGGGAACCGAGCCTCGAACCGGGGTCCTTAGGCTTCACTGGCAAGTGCTTAACCGCTAAGCCATCTCTCCAGCCCGCTACTCTCACTTTTGGTAGAGAATCTTCTCTTTACAGATGGCAGTGACCTTGGGATGACTCAGAAGGCATCATAGTGCTGGAAAGAAGTGACAGGAGTGCTCAGCACTGCAATATCTCTATCACACCTTCCAAGGCTCAGGGTCTAATGCGGAAGAGGTGGCAGAAAGAATGTAAGAGCCAAAGGAAGGGTAGGACTCCTTACAACATGCTCCCCCCAGACACAAAATGGCCTGGATATCCATGACCTCACAGTGCCTAACACTACCTACATAGGACCATCATAATAAGAGGAGAAGATCATGATATCAAAATAAAAGAGAGACTGATTGTGAGGGGGAGGGCATATGATGGATAATTGAGTTTCTAAGGAGAAAGTGGGAGGGAGGGAGAGCCTTACTGTGGGACTTTTTTTTTTTTTTATTATCATGGAAGATGTTAATAAAAAAAAAAAAAAAGGGAAAAGAAAAGAAATAGGCCTAGAAAACAAGCAGGGGTTGCTATCCTAATATCTGACAGGGTAGACTTCAGTCCAACATTAGTTAGGAAAGATAAGGAAGGTCACTTTATATTGACTAAAGGCACACTCCAACAGGAGGACATTACAATCCTAAACATATATGCACCTAACATGGGGGCTCCTAACTTCATCAAACAAACACTATTAGAACTAAGGTCACAGATAACACCAAACACAGTGGTGGTGGGTGACTTTAACACCCCACTCTCATCAACTGACAGGTCATCCCAGCAAAAAGTAAACAGAAATGCATCTGGATTAAATGAGGTCATAGTACAAATGGACATAACAGATATCCACAGGACATTTCATCTAAATGCTGCAGAATACAAATTCTTTTCAGTAGTACATAGAACATTCTCTAAAACAGACCATATATTAGGACACAAAGCAAATCTTAACAAATACAGGAAAATTGAAATAATTCCTTGTATTCTATCTGACTACAATGGAATCAAACTACAAATCAATAGCAAGAAAAGCTATAGGGCATACACAAAATCATGAAAACTAAACAATGCACTACTAAATGATGAATGGGTCAATGAAGAAATCGAAAAAGAAATCAAAATATTCAGAGTCAAATGATAAATAGAACACAACATACCAAAACCTTTGGTAAACAATGAAAGCAGTCCTAAGAGGGAAATATATAGTTTTAAGTGCCTATATTAAGGAATTAGAAAGGTCACAAGAAAACAAGTTAATGCTTCACCTTAAAGCCTTGGAAAAACAAGAACAAGGCAAACCAAAAATCAGTACACAGGAAGAAATAATAAAGATTAGGGCAGAAATTAATAAAATAGAAACCAAAACAAACAAACAATCCAAAGAACCAATGAAACAAAGAGTTGGTTCTTTTAAAAGGATAAATAAGATTGATAAACCTTTAGCAAATCTGACCAAAAGAAAGAGAGAAGAGACACAAATTAATAAAATTAGAGATGAAAAAGGCAGCATCACAACAGATACCAGAGAAATTCAAAAAATAATAGGGACATACTATAAGAACATATACTCCACTAAGTTTGAAAATCTGAAAGAAATGGATGAGTACCTTGATTTATATGACCTAACTAAATTAAATCAAGATAAGATTAACCACTTAAATAGACCTATAACAAGTATGGAGATCCAAGCAGTTATCAAAAATCTCCCAACTAAAAAAAGCCCAGGCCCAGATGGATTCACTGGTGAATTTTACCAGACCTTCATGGAAGAATTAACACCAAGGCTTCTTAAACTTTTCCATAAAATATAAAAAGAAGGAATCCAACCAAACTTCTTCTACAAAGCCAGCATTCCCCTGATGCCAAAACCAGGCAAAGACAAAACAAAAAAAGGAAACTACAGACTGATCTCTCTCATGAATATGGATGCAAAGATACTCATCAAAATATTGGCTAAAAGAATATAAGAACATATCAGATGGAGAATGGAGTTTCAAAGGGGAAAGTGGGGGGAGGGAGTGTATTACCATGGGATATTTTTTATAATCATGGAAGTTGTTAATAAAAATTGGAAAAAAAGAGAATATATCAGAAAGATCATTCATCCCGACCAAGTAGGTTTTATCCCAGAGATGCAGGGATGGTTCAACATATGCAAATTGATAAATGTAATACATTATATAAATGGACTGAAGGACAAAAAAAAAAAAAATCACATGATCATCTCATTAGATGCAGAAAAGGCATTTGAAAAAATCCAACATCCCTTTATGATAAAAGTCCTACAGAGACTGGGAATAGAAAGAACATATCTCAACACAATAAAAGTGATTTATAGCTGGGCATGGTGGCACACGCCTTTAACCCCAGCACTCAGGAGGCAGAGGTAGGAGGATTGCCATGAGTTCAAGGCCACCGGAGATGACAGTTAATTCCAGGTCAGCCTGGACCACAGTGAGACCCTACCTCGAAAAACAAAAACAAAAACAAACAAAAAAAAAAAAGCAATTTATGACAAGCTTACAGCCAAAATAATTCTAAATGGAAAAAAACTTGAAGCTTTTACACTAACATCAGGAACAAGACAAGGGTGGCCACTGCCCCTGCTTTTATTTAATATAGTACTGGAAGTCTTAGCCATAGCAATAAGGCAAAGACACACATAAAAGGGATACAAATTGGAAAGGAAGAGATCAAGTTATCATTATTTGCAGATAACATGATTCTATACATAAAGGACCCTGAACACTCTGCCAGCAAACTGTTAGAGCTGATAAACATCTATATCCATGTAGCAGGATGCAAAATAAATACACAGAAATCAATAGCCTTCCTAAATGCTAACAACAAACACACAGAGAATGAAATCAGAGAATCACTCCCATTCATAATTGCATCAATAAATAAGTAAATAAATGGGCTGGAGAGATGGCTTAGTGGTTAAGCACTTGCCTATGAAGCCTAAGGACCCCGGTCCGAGGCTCGGTTCCCCAGGACCCATGTTAGCCAGATGCACAAGGGGCGCACGCATCTGGAGTTTGTTTGCAGTGGCTGGAAGCCCTGGCGCGCCTGTTCTCAATCTCTCTCTCTCAGTCTCTTTCTCTCTCTCTCTCTGTCACTCTCAAATAAATAAATAAAAAATGAACAAAAAAAAATTTGTAAATAAATAAATAAAGTACCTTGTAATAAATCTAACCAAGGAAGTGAAGGATTTCTACAATGAAAACTGTAAAACACTCAAGTGAGAAATTGCAGAAGACACTAGGAAATGGAAAGACATCCCTTGTTCTTGGATCGGAAGAATCAATATTGTGAAGATGGTAATCTTACCAAAAGCAATCTCCAAATCTAATGGAATCCCCATTAAAATTCCAATGGCATTTGTCATGGAAATAGGGAAAAAAATCCAAAAATTAATTTAGAAGCACAGAAAACCTTGTCTATCTAAAACAATTTCGAGCAACAAAAATAAGGCTGGTGGTATCACCATACTTGATTTTAACCTATACTACAGAGCCATAGTAACAAAAACAGCATGGCATTGGCACAAAAGCAGGTATGTAGATCAATGGAACAGAACAGAGGACCCAGATGTAAATCTGGGTAGGTATAGCCACCTGATCTTTGACAAAAATACTCATTGGAGAAAAGATAGCCTCTTCAGCAAAGGGTGTTGGGAAAACTAGATACGTATCTGTAGAAGGAAGAAAATAGATCCTTATCTCTCTCCATGCACAAGAATTAAGTCCTGAAACTCTGAAAGTGCTAGAGGAAAAAGTAGGGGAAACCTTTCAACATATTGCTCTTGGCAAGGATTTTCTGAAAACAACCCCAAATGCTCAGGTACTAAAACCACAGATTAACTGCTGGGATCTCATGAAATCACAAAACTTTTGTACGGCAAAGGACACTGTGAATAGAGCTAAGAGGCAACCTACAGAATGGGAGAAAATCTTTGCCAGCTATATATACATCTGATAGAGGATTTAATATATAGGATATAAAAAGAACCAAACATGGCTCAGGGAAATCTTGCGGAAGAGGGGGCGGAAAGAATGTCAGAGTTACATGTTGGGTCATGATTTTCAGAGACATTTATCATACTAATAACTGGGGGCTAACTCCACAATGCACGACCCATTTTCAATAATAAGGAGGGTCTAATGGGAGGGGGTAGATCACAGATGAGCCTAAATAATGGTACCAAACTGCCTGTATTTACTGAAAAGAAAACTAATAAATTAAATTAATAAAAAAAAATAAATAAATAAAAAGAACCAAAAAAAATTAAATAAGAATCAAACAACCCAATTAAAAAATGGGCTATGAGCTAGACGTCGTGGTCCACGCCTTTAATCCCATCACTTGGGAGGCAGAGGTAGGAGGATCGCTGTGAGTTCGAGGCCACCCTGAGACTACATAGTGAATTCCAGTTCAGCCTGGGCTAGAGTGAGACCCTACCTCAAAAAAAAAAAAAAATTAAAATAATAAAATAAAATAAAACCTGCCTCCAGGCGTGTTGGCAAAGACCTTTAATCTCAGCATTCAACACAGCTGAGTTAGAAGTTCAAGACCAGCCTGATATTACATAGTTATTTCCAGGTTGACCTGGAGTAGATAGAGCAAGACCCTCAAAAGCGGAGGTGGCTGCCATCTTCTGCTCGGCTTCACGGCTGCCCTGAGACCTCTGGTGAAGCCCAAAATTGTCAAAAAGAGGACCAAGAAGTTCATCTGGCACCAGTCAGACTGATATGTCAAAATTAAGCATAACTGGCGGAAACCCAGAGGTATCGACAACAGAGTGCGGAGAAGATTCAAAGGCCAAATTCTGATGCCCAACATTGGTTATGGGAGCAATAAGAAAACAAAGCACGCGCTGCCCAGTGGCTTCCGGAAGTTCCCGGTCCACAGTGTCAAGGAGCTGGAAGTGCTCCCAATGTGCAGCAGATCTCACTGTGCTAAGACTGCTCACAACGGTTCTGCGAAGGACCGCAAAGCCACTATGGAAAGAGCGGCCCAGCTGGCTATTAGAGTCACCAATCCCAACGCCAGGCTGCACAGTGAAGAAAATGAATAAACAGCTTATGTACATCTTATATTTGTACTTTAATAAAACCAGGAAACATGCTGTCTTTCCTAGTATACTCAAAAAAACAAAAAAAAGAAGTAGTTGATTTATGTAGTGGTTGTATAATTAAAAAACAATAGCCAACTCAACAAAAGGGAAGCTCCACATGGGCAGGCTCCATTGTGTTTATTCCCTGCTCCAGGCAGCAATGCACACCCACAGCAAAGTATGGTATATACTGAGCATGCAACAGATACTTGCTGAATCTGAATTATCCTGGGTCATACCCTTTAAACCAGTAAATTCATTTTGGGGAATATAAGTCAAGAAAATATCTCACAAAGTATGAAAGTCTGAAAGAAATGGATGAGTACCTTGATTTATATGACCTACCAAAATTAAATCAAAATGAGATTAATCACTTAAATAGACCTATAACAAATGTGGAGATCCAAACAGTTATCAATAATCTCCCAGCTAAAAAAAGCCCAGGCCCAGATGGATTCACTGCTGAATTTTACCAGACCTTTAAGGAAGAGCTAACACCATTGCTTCTTAAGCTTTTCCAGGAAATAGAAAAAGAAGGAATCCTACCAAACTCCTTCTATGAGGCCAGCATCACCCTGATACCAAAACCAGGCAAAGATAGAACAAAAAAAGAAAATTACAGACCAATCTCCCTCATGAACATAGATGCAAAAATTCTCAACAAAATATTGGCAAACAGAATACAAGAGTATATCAAAAAGATCATTCACCCTGACCAAGTAGGCTTTATCCCAGAGATGCAGGGATGGTTCAACATACGCAAATCTATAAATGTAATACATCACATAAATGGGTTGAAGGACAAAAACCACATGATCATCTCATTAGATGCAGAGAAAGCATTTGACAAAATCCAACATCCCTTCATGATAAAAGTCCTACAGAGACTGGGAATAGAAGGAACATATCTCAATATAATAAAGGCTATTTATGACAAGCCTACAGCCAACATATTACTAAATGGGGAAAAACTGGAAGCTTTTCCACTAAAATCAGGAACAAGACAAGGGTGTCCACTGTCTCCACTTCTATTTAATATAGTTTTGGAAGTCTTAGCCATAGCAATAAGGCAAGAGACACACATAAAAGGGATACAAATTGGAAAGGAAGAAATCAAGTTATCACTATTTGCAGATGACATGATTCTATACATAAAGGACCCTAAAGACTCTACTAGCAAGCTGTTAGAGCTAATCAAAACCTACAGCAATGTAGCAGGATACAAAATAAATACACAGAAATCAGTAGCCTTCATATATGCTAACAACAAACACACAGAGGATGAAATCAGAGAATCACTCCCATTCACAATTGCATCAAAAAAAAATAAAATACCTTGGAATAAACCTAACTAAGGAAGTAAAGAATCTATACAATGAGAACTTTAAGACACTCAAGCGAGAAATTGCAGAAGACACTAGAAAGTGGAGAAACATCCCTTGTTCCTGGCTTGGAAGAATCAATATCGTGAAAATGGCAATCTTACCTAAAGCAATCTACACATTTAATGCAATCCCTATCAAAATTCCAAAGGCTTTCTTCATGGAAATAGAAAAAACAATCCAAAAATTCATTTGGAATCATAAAAAACCTCGAATATCTAAAATACTACTGAGCAACAAAAAAGAGGCTGGTGGTATCACCATACCTGATTTTAACCTATACTACAGAGCCATAGTAACAAAAACAGCATGGTACTGGCACAAAAACAGACATGTAGATCAGTGGAACAGAATAGAGGACCCAGATGTAAGCCCAAGTAGCTATAGCCACCTGATATTCGATAAAAATGCCAAAAATACTCATTGGAGAAGAGACAGCCTCTTCAGCAAATGGTGTTTTGAAAACTGGATAAATATCTGCAGAAGGATGAAAATAGATTCTTCTATCTCGCCATGCACAAGAATTAAGTCCAAATGGATTAAAGACCTTAACATCAGACCGGAAACTTTGAAACTGCTAGAGGAAAAAGTAGGGGAAACCCTCCAACATATTGGTCTTGGCAAAGACTTTCTAAATACAACCCCAATTGCTCAGGCAATAAAACCACAGATTAACCACTGGGACCTAATGAGATTACAAAGATTTTGCACCGCAAAGGACACAGTGAAAAAAGCAAAGAGGCAACCTACAGAATGGGAAAAAATCTTCGCCAGCTATATATCTGATAAAGGATTAATATCTAGGATATACAAAGAACTCAAAAAGTTAACTAATAAGGAATCAAACAGGCCAATCAAAAAATGGGCTAAGGAGCTAAATAGAGAGTTCTCAAAGGAAGAAATACGAATGGCATATAAGCACCTAAAAAAATGTTCTACGTCACTAGTCATCAGGGAAATGCAGATTAAAACTACATTGAGATTCCATCTCACTCCTGTCAGATTGGCCACCATCATGAAAACAAATGATCATAAATGTTGGCGGGGATGTGGAAAAAAAGGAACCCTTCTGCACTGCTGGTGGGAATGCAATCTGGTCCAGCCATTGTGGAAAACAGTGTGGAGGTTCCTAAAGCAGCTAGAGATTGATCTACCATATGACCCAGCTATAGCACTCCTAGGCATATATCCAAAGGACTCATCTCATTTCCTTAGAAGTACATGCTCAACCATGTTTATTGCTGCTCAATTTATAATAGCTGGGAAATGGAACCAGCCTAGATGTCCCTCAACAGATGAGTGGATAATGAAGATGTGGTACATTTATACAATGGAGTTCTACTCAGCGGTAAAGAAAAATGAAGTTATGAAATTTGCAGAAAAATGGATGGACCTGGAAAGTATTATACTAAGTCAGGTAACCCAGGCCCAGAAAGCCAAGCGCCACATGTTCTCCCTCATATGGGGATCCTAGCTACAGATGACTGGGCTTCTGTGTGAGAATGAAAATACTTAGTAGCAGAGGCCAGTAAGTTGAAAAGGAGACATAAAGGGTGGAGAAAGGAAGGGAAGAGGATACTTAATAGGTTGATATTGTATATATGTAATTACAATGATTGTAATGGGGAGGTAATATGATTGAGAATGGAATTTCAAACGGGAAAGTGTGGGGGTGGGGAGGGAGGGAATTACCATGGGATATATTTTATAATCATGGAAAATGTTAATAAAAATTAAAAAAAAAAAAAAAAAAATCATTCACCCTGACCAAGTAGGCTTTATCCCAGAGATGCAGGGATGATCCAATATACGCAAATCTATAAATGTAATACAATATATAAACGGGTTGAAGGTCAAAAATCACATGATCATCTCATTGGACGCAGAGAAAGCATTTGAAAAAATCCAACATCCCTTCATGATAAAAGTCCTACAGAGACTGGGAATAGAAGGAACATATCTTAATATAATAAAAGCTATTTATGACAAGCTTACAGCCAACATATTACTAAATGGGGAAAAACTGGAAGCTTTTCCACTAAAATCAGGAACAAGACAAGGGTGTCCACTGTCCCCACTTTTATTCAATATAGTTCTGGAAGTCTTAGCCATAGCAATAAGGCAAGACACACATATAAAAGGGATACAAATTGGAAAGGAAGAGATCAAGTTATCATTATTTGCAGATGACATGATTCTATACATAAAGGACCCTAAAAACTCTACTAGCAAACTGTTAGAGCTGATCAAAACCTATAGCCATGTAGCAGGATATAAAATAAATACACAGAAATCAGTAGCCTTCATATATGCTAACAACAAACACACAGAGGATGAAATCAGAGAATCACTCCCATTCACAATTGCATCAAAAAAATAAATAAATAAATAAAGTACCTTGGAATAAACCTAACCAAGGAAGTAAAGAATCTCTGCAATGAGAACTTTAAAACACTCAAGCGAGAAATTGCAGAAGACACTAGAAAGTGGAGAAACATCCCCTGTTCCTGGATTGGAAGAATCAATATTGTGAAAATGGAAATCTTACCAAAAGCAATCTACACATTTAATGCAATCCCTATCAAAATTCCAAAGGCTTTCTTCATGGAAATAGAACAAAACAATCCAAAAATTCATTTGAAATCACAAAAAAACCTCGAATATATAAAATAATACTGAGCAACAAAAAATAAGGCTGGTGGTATCACCATACCTGATTTTAACCTATACTACAGAGCCATAGTAACAAAAACAGCGTGGTACTGGCACAAAAACAGACATGTAGATCAGTGGAACAGAATAGAGGACCCATATGTAAGCCCAAGTAGCTATAGCCACCTGATATTCGATAAAAATGCCCAAAATCCTCATTGGAGAAAAGACGGCCTCTTCAGCAAATGGTGTTGGGAAAACTGGATATATATCTGCAGAAGGATGAAAATAGATTCTTCTCTCTCTCCATGCACAAGAATTAAGTCCAAATGGATTAAAGACCTTAACATCAGACCTGAAACTCTGAAACTGCTAGAGGAAAAAGTAGGGGAAACCCTTCAACATATTGGTCTTGGCAAAGACTTTCTGGATACAACCCCAATTGCTCAGGCAATAACACCACAGATTAATCACTGGGACCTCATGAAATTACATAGATTTTGCTCTGCAAAGGACACAGTGAAAAAAGCAGAGAGGCAACCTACAGAATGGGAAAAAATCTTCGCCAGCTATATATCTGATAGAGGATTAATATCTAGGATATACAAAGAACTCAAAAAGTTAAATAATAAGGAATCAAACAAGCCAATCAAAAAATGGGCTATGGAGCTAAATAGAGCATTCTCAAAGGAAGAAATACGAATGGCATATAAGCATCTAAAAAAAATGTTCTACGTCACTAGCCATCAGGGAAATGCAGATTAAAACTACATTGAGATTCCATCTCACTCCTGTCAGATTGGCCACCATCATGAAAACAAATGATCATAAATCCTGGTGGGTATGTGGAAAAAGAGGAACCCTTCTACACCGCTGGTGGGAATGCAATCTGGTCCAGCCATTGTGGAAATCAGTGTGGAGGTTCCTAAAACAGCTAAAGATTGATCTACCATATGACCCAGCTATAGCACTCCTAGGCATATATCCAAAGGACTCATCTCATTTCCTTAGAAGTACGTGCTCAACCATGTTTATTGCTGCTCAATTTATAATAGCTGGGAAATGGAACCAGCCTAAATGTCCCTCAACTGATGAGTGGATAATGAAGATGTGGCACATTTATACAATGGAGTTCTACTCAGCGGTAAAGAAAAATGAAGTTATGAAATTTGCAGAAAAATGGATGGACCTGGAAAGGATTATACTAAGTGAGGTAACCCAGGCCCAGAAAGCCAAGCGCCACATGTTCTCTCTCATATGTGGATACTAGCTACAGATGATTGGGCTTCTGCGTGAGAATGAAAATACTTAGTAGCAGTGGCCAGTAAGTTATAAAGGAGACATAAAGGGAAGAGAAAGGAAGGGAGGAGGGTACTTAATAGGTTGATATTGTATATATGTAAGTACAATGATTGTGATGGGGAGGTAATATGATGGAGAATGAAATTTCAAAGGGGAAAGTGGGGGGGGGATTACCATGGGTTTTTTAATAATCATGGAAAATGCTAATAAAAATAAAAAATAATAAAAAAGAAAATATCTCAAAAAGAAGTTGCCACAAATGGTGGTACAAGCCTATAATCTTAGTATGTAAGAGGCATAAGCAAGTTCAAGGACAACTTGGGCTACAGAATGGTTCAAGGCCAGCCTAGGTAACTTGGTGAGTCCTTGTCTCAAAGAAAAAAGGCGGGGGGGGGGGGGTCAGGCTAGAGAAATGAATCAAACCCCAAAACAGGGCTGGAGAGACATATTAGTGGTTAAGATGACACTTGGCTGCAAAACCTAATGATCTGAGTTCTATTTTCATTACCCACATAGAGCAGATTTACAAAGTGGTTCATGCATTTGGAGTCCGTTTATAGCAGATGGAGGCTCTGGTGCTCCCACTCTCTCTCTGACTCTCTTCTATCTTGCTCTCTGCTTGCAAATATAAATAAATTAAAATATCTTTAGAAAATCAAAATTGAAAGTCTACAACAGGGGTAGTCATGAGCCCTAGGGATGTTACGTCTGCTGCTGTTTGGCTGAATGTATATACTATGCTCACCAAACTGCCCAGTAAGCACTTCTCTTAATGTTCATACCCATGTATTAATGCTACTGTCACTTTTGGTTAGAGAACCTTCTCTTTTCAGATGGCAGTGACTTTGGGATGACTCAGAAGGCACCATGGTGCTGAGAAGAAGTGACAGAGGAGTGTTCAGCACTGCAATATCTATATCACACCTTCCAAGGCTCAGGATCTACTGCAGAAAAGGTGGCAGAAAGAATGTAAGAACCAAAGGAAGGTAGGACTACTTACAATTCACTCTTCCAGACACAAAATGGCCTGGATACCCATGACCTCACAGTGCCTGACACTACCTACACAAGACCATCAAAATAGGAGGAAAAGATCATGACATCAAAATAAAAGAGGGACTGATTGACAGGGGGAAGGGATATAATGGAGAGTGAAGTTTCAAAGGGGAAAGTGGGGGGAGGGAGGGAGGGAGTTATCATGGGATATTGTTTATAATCATGGAAGTTGTTAATAAAAATAAATAATTTTTAAAAATACAGCCAAGCATGGTGGTGCATGCCTTTAATCCCAGCACTTGGGAGGCAGAGGTTGGAGGACTGCCGCCTGAAACTACATAATGAATTCCAGGTTAGACTGGGCTAGAGCAAGACTGTACCTTGAGAAACAAACAAAGCATTTTGGAACATAAACCAGGGAGCACTGAAGATCTCCAACCTGGAAAACAAACCGGGCAAACTGGAGGGGCATGTATCCTACGGTGCCATCACGGGAGGGGTACATATCCTACCATGCTGTCACTGGAAAGGCACATGTCGTACCTACTACGCCATCACTGAAGGGGCATGGGAGGGGCACATATCCTAATATGTTGTCACTGGAGGGGCAAGTATCTGTTGGGCACTGTTATAGGCCCCAGGCCACCGGAAGCTAAAGTAAGCCTGAGCTGTCAGGCATGACTAGAAGCTTCAGGCCTAGACCCTGATAATCTTGCTTTGAGACCAGTAACCTAACCTTGAAACTAGCAGAAGTAGGGCCTGCTCCCTCCTTCTGCCTGGAGCACCTGGACGTCCTGATAAGACTTAGGTTTCTGTTTCTACCTGGAAGGTCCCGATATGTTAATGAGGTATCGGCCAGTAGCCTTCACACAGCCAGTCCTCCTGTGACCAGTTGTACCTTTGCCTGCCACTACAAGAACGCTTATAAACCCATTCCCCCAACAAATAAACGAGCTGTCCTCTGACACAGTCTCCGGGGTGTTTCTTCCCGTCGCACTCACAGCCACTCAAGACCCTGCTCCGCAGTTGCCTGGGTGCCTCTGGGAAACTGATGCATCCCAGGGTGGCCAGGAACCACAGGTATCCTACTGTGCCATCACTGGAGGGGTACACGCATCCTACAGTGCCATCACTGCATTTAACCTCCCTCCAGTGCAGCCACCCCTTCTTTTCACTGTATCTACTTTGCAAAAAACCACAAGCTCAAAGCAATGCAACCACATCTCCAATCCACCCTGGTGATACAAATGCAAAGCTTCCAATCTAAGCAGGGTCTCTAAGGAGGGCCCTCGGCTTGGTCGGCTTCTTCTCCTTTCCAGGAAAGCTGATACTAATTTTCACCATTATCCTCCACCCCCTCTACCCCACTGCTTCTGATGCCTCTCAGCTGGAGTCTCTGTCCCATTCCGCTTGGGAACAATTGAGGCCATCATCAATGAGTAAGCACAACTCCCTCTATGCAAGCCTAAAATCATAAGTATTTCAAACACACACGCTTACCTCTGTTCATAATATAAGACTTCTATTTATTTTAAAAATATTTTTATTTATTTGCAAGCAGAGAGGAAATGAGAGAGAATGAGCATGACACAGCCTCCAGCCACTGTGAAAGAATTCCAGACGCATGGGCCACTGTGCATCTGGCCTTACATGGGTACTAGGGAATTAAACCTGGGTCATTAGGCTTTACAGGCAGGCCCCTTAAGTGATAAGCTATCTCTCCAGCCCCTCTGCACCTTTTTTTCATTTGTTTGCATGTGTGTGGTATTTTGTTTTTGTGGTTGTTTTGAGGTACGGTCTCATGTAGCCCAGACTGCTCTGAACTAACTCCTTATAGCTAAGGCGGACTTGAGTTTCCCCCCCACCCATGTAGGGTCTCACTTTTAGCCCAGGCTGGCCTCAAACTCACAGTGATCCTACCTCCCAAATCCAAGCTGAAGGAAGGAACATCCAGCTTGACTTTGTTTTCTGTTTTGTTTTGTTTTTTAAGATAGCGTCTCACCCTAGCACAGGATGACCTGGGATTCACTCTGTAGTCTCAGGGTGGCCTTGAACTCACAACAATCCTCCTGCCTCTGCCTCCCGAGTGCTGGGATTAAAGCTCAATTTTGTGTGCATGTGTGTGTTTTACCTTTTTTTTTTTCGAGGTAGGGTCTCACTGTAGCCCAGGTTGACCTGGAATTCACTCTGTATTCTCAGGGTGGCCTCAAACTCATGGCAATCCTCCTACCTCTGCCTCCCGAGTGCTGGGATTAAAGGCGTGTGCCACCACGTCTGGCTAACTTTTTTGTATTAATATATTTATAAGCAGAAAGGACATGGACATGCCCAGAGCTTCGTTTGTGTATCTGAGGGATCAAAACCAAGCCAGCAGACTTGCAAGTAAGCACTTTCAACTACTTAGCTATCTCTCAGTCCCTAAGACTGACTGAACTTCTAACTCATCACAAGTGTGTATCATCATGTCAGGCTTGATGGTTTTCTGTATGATACTGCTGTGGAGCTGGGGTTTGAACCCAGAGCCTTGCACATGATAGGCCAAGTGCTCTACCAATGAGCTAAGCCCCCAGTGCTGCCTTTGAGATCTTGATCAGTCACTTTCTCTCCTTCAGATGGTTGCTCTTTCTCATTTATCTAAAACCTACTGAAGGCATGATACTTCCCATCTGTAACTACAGCAGCCCTTAGCATCCCAGTACTTGGGGGGTGGAAGCAAGAGGATCAGGAGTTCAAGGTCAGCCAGGGCTACATGAGATTCTGTCTCAAAAACAAATAAACACAGGGAAGGTGGACAGAGGAGAGAAGAGGTAAGGCAATGGCTCAGCAATGAAAAGAGTTTGGAGCCAGCATGGTGGCACACACTTTTAATCCCAGCACTTGGGAGGCAGAGGTAGGAGGATCACCATGAGTTCAAGGCCACCCTGAGATTACATAGAGAATTCCAGGTCAGCCTGGGCTAAAGTGAGACCCTACCTCAACAAAACAAAACAAAACAAGCCAGGTGGCATACGCCTTTAATCCCAGCACTAGGGAGGCAGAGGTAGGAGGACTGCCATGAGTTTGAGGCCACCTTGAGACTACATGGTGAACCCCAGGTCAGCCTGGGCCAGAGTGAGACCCTGCCCCGAAAAAAAAAAAAAAAAAAAAAAAAATGAAAAAAAACAAATAAAGAGTTTGGGCAGAAGTGCAAATGCTGTGCCCAAAGATACCACATGCTTTAGCGGCAAGGTACCAAGAATTCAAGCTAGAACTGAGATGGACACCACCTCCCCCTCACACTCATGGTCATAATGCTGGGAAGTCCTATGCAGCCCATTAGGAGAGAAAAGTCTCTGGTGGGCCCAGCAAGCCACACAACCAGTCAGTCAGGCAAGATGTGCTCACTAGTGCAATAGTGACATATTTGTTACGGAGTTAATCAACTGTTCTCTGATTAGATTTGAGAAAATCCATGTCTGATACTGAAAACCTAGTCAAAAGCCTGTCATTCTAGTCACTTGGGAGGCTGAAGCAGGAGGCTCTCCAGTTAGAGGCAAGACTGAGCAATTTAGGTAGACTCTGTCACAGCAGAACAAGAAGGGCTGGAATACAGTTGTAGAGCACTTGCCTGTACACAGGCTGTGGGCTGAATTCTCAGCATGGGGAAAAAAGGAAGAAACGTGGCCTGGAGAGACAGCTTAGCGGTTAAGGCTCCTGGTTTGACCCTCCATGACCTACATAAGCCAGATGCACAAGGGGGCGCATGCATCTGGAGTTCGTTTGCAGTGGCTAGAGGCCCTGGCACGTCCATTCTCTCTCTCTCTCTCTCTCAAGTAAATAAATAAATAAATATCTTTTTAAAAAAGGAATAAATGTTCCTCAAAATATTCTAACTCAATTCCCTGTTAACAACTGCACTAAAATGTCAACTCTTTGATCCCAGGAATCATCAATACCCCACATAATGTAGGTGTGCTCAATAAATGCTTTCCTTGTCTGAAGTAGACAAGTCTCCACAGGCAGGAAGGGCTGGACTGGAAATCAGAGGCACCAGGACCTGTGGTGGTGAGTGCACAGTGAGGAGCCAGGGAGGACTGTCATGGTACCTGCAGAAGTTACATTTGTATGTTTTTCCTATCAGACCATGAGCTCCTCAATGGCAGAAATTCTTATCCTGCTCTTATCTGTACACTGAGCACCATGCGTACTACGTATCAGGAGCTCAATAACCTTTTATTCAAATTGTTGAATACCACTAGTTGTAATAAAGAAAGGTGCAATACTTTAGGCACACAAAGGAGGAAGTGACTGACTTGGCCCAGGAGGACTGCATAAATTGGATCTCAAGGCAACTGAGTTCAGTGCTCAAAGACAATTATCTGGCAGAAAAGCAACAAGAACTTCTAAGTAGAGAGAACAGCATGAGTACAAGCAGTAGCCAGGCATGGTGGCGCGCGCCTTTAATCCCAGCACTCGGGAGGCAGAGGTAGGAGGATCGCCGTGAGTTCAAGGCCACCCTGAGACTCCATAGTGAATTCCAGGTCAGCCTGGGCTAGAGTGAGACCCTACCTTGAAAAACCAAAAAAAAAGCACAAGTAGTGAGGTGGGATGAATGATGACAACACATCTTTTCCTTGCCACTCGGACTCAATCGAAAGGGATGAGAAAAACGTCAGGAATGTAAGAAAATGAGGCCAAGTGGTTGGGACCTGACTTGTGAAAGGCATAAGTCCACCTAAGTAAGCATGACTGAATGACCAAGATGGAGTTTAGTTTTAAAGTTAAAGTAAAAACAACTGGCTTACACACCTTTAATCCCTAACCCCACCACTCGGAGAGGCAGAGGTAGGAGAGGATTGCTGTGAGTTTGAGGCCAGCCTGGAACAAGAGTGAGGTCCAGGTCAGCCTGGGCTAGAGTGAGGTTCTGAGGAGGGGGGAAAAAAACTGACTTGACTTTTTAAAAGGCGCATAGTGGGACCAAGAACATGCCTTCAGTTCTAGCACTTGGGAAGCATAGATAGGAGGGTCGCCATGAGTTCAAGGCCACCCTGAAACTACACAGGGAATTCCAGGTCAGCTTGGGTTAGAGTAAGACCCTACTTTGAAAACCTACACCTCCCTCAAAGTAAGTAAATAAAATAAAATATTTTTTTTTAAAAAAGGAAATAGTGGTAGTCCCAAAGGCAAACACTTGGGACTCGGGCTGGAGAGATGGCTTAGCAGTTAAGGTACTTGCCTGCAAAGCCAAAGGAGCTCGATTCGATTCCCCAGGACCCACGTAAGCCAGATGCACAACGTAGCATATGCGTCTGGAGTTCGTTTGTAGCAGCTAGAGGCCCCAGCGTACCCTCTCTCAAATAAATACATAAATAAATAAAGAAAGAAAGAAAGAACAAAATTTGAGACTCAAGGGAAGGAGCTTAATTAATGGCTATTGGTCTAGCTACCATCCCAAACCCAGGACGTATCCTCCAGACCCCCAATTTTTACCCGGGGATTAGAAAAAGCAGCAGCTCATTCTACAGAATGCAATTTTTGGTATGGTGGCTCACGCCTATAACCTGGCGTTCCAGAGGCTGGGGTAGGAGGAGCATCACGTGTTCGAGGCCAGCCTGGACTAGATAGTGTTAAATCAAGCGGACAGTGAATTCCGATTCGCACTTATGTTCTCGAGTCTGAACTGGATGGAGAGCTCCAAAGAGGCAACCCCGGGAAACCTGCTCTGCTCGGGAGACTCGGAGCCCCGGGCCGCACGGGAGAACGCAGCGGCGCGGGAGAGCCGAGCGCCGGCGCGCATGCGCGGAGCCGCGCCCCGCCCCGCCCCCTCCGCTTGACCCGCGCGCCGGGACCGCGGCCCGGGAGCCGCACTGCCCTACCCGGCGGTGCCCGGCGGCTTCGGGAGGACCCGAGCCCGCCACACTCACCCGCCCGCTCGCCGCGGGTCCTCCGGAGCCCCGCGGAGCCCGCAGCGCCCAGCAGCTCCGGGCTGCAGCCTTTCCCGCCACCCGGCTGCCTGGGACCAGAGCCCGCCTGCGCGGGAAGCGGGGCGGGGCGGGCGGCCGGGTCCACTGCCTCCGAGCGAGAGGGGCGCGGAGTGGAGGTGATGCGGTAAGAAGGAGGGAAACAGAAGAGGGGCGTTTCATCCGAGAATGTCCCCTACACTGAGCAGGCTCAGAGTCACAGCACTGTGGATTTCCTGCGGAGCTGAGATAGGCGTCAAGGACTGAGGGCGAATTTGCAAACATGGTTCCCCTTCCAGCCAAGTGGACTATTCCAAAGTCTTAAGTGGTCATTAGAAAAGTTCTGTTTTATTTTGGGGGTGGGAAGTGGTGAGCTTGCGATGTCGGCTGGAGTTAGGGGTGTATAGGCCGTACTATAGCTCCAAGTTGAAAGCTGGGTGACGCGTGCAGGCTCCGAAAGAAAAGACCAGCAGTGAATAAATATTTGTCGTTCAATTGTGGGTCACCTGGGCTTCTGCTGACAGTCTTATTTTACCAACAAAAGATAGGGCTTGGAAAAAAAAAATGATCAAGGATTTGAATAGAAGGAATCAAGATATGGGGCATGAGGGAGAGTTAGCAGAAATTTTCAGTGAGATGGAAGGATCGATGGGAGAAAAGTAAAAAGGTATAGAAAAAAGAAAACACCATGGAGCTAGTGATAAAAATACCGAGATGTCATTCGGAGAGTTGTGATTTGCTTTAAATAATTTTCTGAAAGCAAAAAACCTCGCCTTCCTTGCCCCCACTCCTGTAAATTTTTCAAGTTGTTTTTATTAGCATATATTAATTATACATAATACCGAGTTTCATTGTGCCATTCCTCGCCCATAAATTTGCTCCAGGGATCAGCTTTCCCGTTTTCAACTTAGAGAGCAGTTCTGGGGCTTTATAAAGTACCATCTGCCAGGAGATATCAGGCAGACCTATTAAGCCGCTTCATCTTTCTAGACTCGCTTGCTCAACCCCTTTTTAGGTTGGGAGATCCCTCGTCCAGGGCCTGCGAATGAGCACACAACCTAGCCGGTGGATGGAGACAGATTTACGTGGTTTGACAGAACTGCTCAAGTCCACTGTTCACTTTTCTCAGAGCTGCTTCCCTGCCCCACCCCTGGGGCCAGCATCCCTGAGATAAGTAAGCTTGCTCCCATTAACTTCTTACAAACTTTTAGTGATTTGAATCTAACACCTTCATTTCCTCTCCCGCCCACCGCCCTTGGGTCCCTTCTCCCAACCATTGGAATACCTCATCTCCCCCATTTCTGTCCTGCCTCCTCAGAGGAGTGACTCCTGGCTCCCCTGCTCCTTTAGAAACAAGAGCCAGAAACTTGACTGTGTCAAGCAGAAAGCCCGAAAGTTAAGGCCTTGGTTCCTCTGCTCACTAACTGAGCTGAGGGAGGGACATATACACGGACACCTGTTTTCCCTTCCCTAGCTTTTGTGTCTCAAAACTCAGACACAGCCACACTCACCCACATTCATATGTACAACCACACACACACACACACACACACACACACACACACACACACACGGCGAAGGTCAGTGGGATGGGGAGGAAGGGAAGTTTGCACCAACCAGATTGTGAATGCAGCTTGAAAGATTTCACACAGCAAAAGAAAAAAAAAAAAAAAAAGAAAGAAAGAAAGAAGGAAGGAAAAATACACATTAAGTTAAAAAATAAAGAAGTACATGCCCCTCCCCACAGTCTTTTTCTTCATCCAGGGGTTGGTTTGTCCCCTCCATGTTACTGCAGACACTTTCTATTCCCTCTTTTCAACTGGAGCTTTTACAGAGCCTGGGTCTTCAGTTCAACAGGCTCCCCTGTACCCTCTGGCTGTCCATTGGAGTCACTGGGTCTGGCACCCTTGAGGATAGACAGTCTCTCAGAAACACTCTTGAGCCGGGGGAAGAGGAGAAAATCGTACAGGAGGCTTCCCAGGCCCCCTCCAATGATGGGGCCCACCCAGTACACCTGTGGGAAGAGAAAAGGAACACTCAGGTTTGGGGACCTTTAAGGAAGAAACAAGCAATTAGGCACTGTCTATGCAAAAATCAGTATGGATTTTTAAATTTTTTTCAAATTTATTTTAGAGAGAGAAGCAGACAGGGAGAGAGAATGGGCACACCAGGGCCTCTAGCCACTGCAAATGAGCTACAGATGCATGTGCCACCTTGTGCATCTGGCTTACATGGGTACTGAGGAATCAAACTTGGGTCCTTAGGCTTTACAGGTAAGCATCTTAAACTGCTAAGCCATCTCTCTAGCCCCAAGTGTGGGTTTTTTATTGTTGTTTTTTGTGGTAGGTAGTAGGGATTGAACCCAGGGTCTCTGTATGCTGATCATGTGCTCTAACCACTAACCAACACCACCAGCCCCAGGTGTTTTGGTTTATTGTTTTAAAATTCTAGACTATAGTATCCTATTGTACCTCAAAAGCTAGCCCCCTTCTTTGAGGCAGAGTTTCACTCTAATCTAGGCTGACCTTAGAACTCACTCTGTAATTCCAGATTTGTTTCAAATTCACAACAGTCTTCCTAACTCAGCCCCCCAAGTGCTAGAATTAAAGACATATGCCACCACACCCTAACAATAACTCCCATTTTGGATACATTTTGATTCACTGGTTATTTAATTTTCTTCCATTTTTAAAAATTTTTTTAAATTATTTTTATTTATAATTTTTATTTTATTTATATTTAATTATTTTTATTTATTGTTTGAGAGAGAGAGAGAAAGAAGTAGAGAGGGAGAGAAAGAGAAATGAGAATGGGCACACCATGGCTTCCAGCCACTGGAAACAAACTCCAGATGCATGCGCCACCTTGTGCCCCTGGCTTACATAGGTCCTGGGGAATTGAACCTGGGTCCTTTGGCTTTGCATGCAAGTGCCTTAACTGCTAAGCCATCTCTCTGACCCAGAGATTTATTTATTTTTTTATTATTTATTTGCTGGAGAGAGAGAAAGGCAGATAGAAAGAATGGGAGCACCAGGGCCTCTAGCCACTGCAAACAAACTCCAAAAGCATGCACCCTTTGTGCATCTGGCTTACATGTGTACTGGGGAACTGAACCTAGGTCCTTAGGTTTTGCAGGCAAGTGCCTTAACCACTGAACCATCTCTCCAGGCATATTTTAGACTTTTTTCTCTTATATTTTTTCCAGCTATAGCTCAAGCTGACCCATTATTTACTCTGTAGTTAGGGTGGCCTCAAACTCATGTTGACCCTCCTACCTCAGCTTCCAAAATGCTGGGATTAAAGGCATGTGCTACCTCATCTGCCTCTTTTAGCTTTTGTTATTGTTTTTGAGGTAGGGTCGAGGTAGGGTCTCAATCTAGCCCAGGCTGACCTGGAATTCACTATGTAGTCTCAGGGTGGCCTCAAATCCATGCCAATCCTCCTACCTCTGCCTCCTGAGTGCTGGGATTAAAGGTGTGGGCCACCATGCCTGGCTCTTTTTATTTTTTATTTTTATTATTTATTTATTTAAGAGCAACAGAGAGAGAGAGAAAGAGGTAGAGAGAGAGAGAATGGGCGCATCAGGGCCTCCAGCCCCTGCAAATGAACTCCAGATGTATGTGCCACCTTGTGCATCTGGCTTATGTGGGTACTGGGGTCCTTAGGCTTCACAGGCAAGTACTTAACCTCTAAGCCATCTCTTTAGCCCTCTGAAGTCCAAAATACATTACTTATTTATTTATGTATTTATTTAGGAGACTTGTTCAGGCTCACTTCAAACTAACCTGATGCTCCCAGTCCTGTCTTAGCCTCTTAATGTCCTTAATGTTTTCTTTCTTTCTTTTCTTTTCTTTTTTTTTTTTTTTTCTTGTTTGTTTTGTTTCTTCAAGGTAGGGTTTCACTGTAGCTCAGGATGACCTGGAATTCACTCTGTAGTCTCAGGGTTACTTCAAACTCCTGGTGACCCTCCTTCCTCTGCCTCCCCAGTGCTGGGATTAAAGGAGTGCATGACCACACTCAACTGATTTGGAACTCACTTTTTAGCCCAGGATGGCCTTGAACTGATTGATGGTAATCCTACCTCAGTCTCCCTTTATTCTCTACCTTCTTAGTGCATGCAAATTCATGTGTTATCATTTTGCACTACGTTATTTTTATTTATTTCTTTATGGGGGGGGCAGAAAGAGAGAATGGTTGTGCCAGGGCCTCTAGCCACTGCAAACAAACCCCAGATGCATGCACCACCTTGTGCATCTGGCTTACATGGGTCCTGGGGAAACAAATCTGGGTCCTTTGGCTTTGCAGGCAAGCGCCTTAATTGCTAAGCCATCTCTTGCCCCATTTTTCACTAGTTTATATATTTCTTGGAAAAAAAAATTGTAAATCGTGGTGAAATATTTACGTATTTTTTTCTGAGGTGGGGTCTCACTCTAGCCCAAGCTGACCTGCAAGTCACCCTGTAGTCCCCCGGATGACCTCGAGTGCTGGGGTTACAGGTGTCTGTCACCATGTACAATACAAGACCTAAAATGCACCTCATTTAACATTGGTTGTTGTTTGTTTGAAGACAGGACCTCACTCTATAGCCAAGGCTGGCCTCACTCTCATGGTGCAGCCTGGTGTAGGCTGAAGCTTCAGGCCATTCTGCACGTCCTCCCTTGTGTGGGAATTCTAGGCATGAGCCATGCCTGGCTTATTAAACACTCTTACATGCACAAACCCAGTAGTGTTAGATAATATTCACATAGTTCCAGAATTTGTTTCACAGTTTTTATAAAACTGAAATTTGTTTTTTTGTTTGTTTGTTTTGTTTTTCAAGGTAGGGTCTCACTCTAGCCCAGGCTGACCTGGAATTCACTCTGTATTCTCAGGGTGGCCTCATACTCACGGCGATCCTGATCCTCCTACCTCTGCCTCCTGAGTGCTGGGATTAAACATGTATGCCACCACACCTGGCTAAAACTGAGATTTTTATAGGTATTAAAATGCCTATTCCCCCTCTACTTCAGCCCTTAACAACTACCTTTCTACTTTATGTTTCTATGAATTTTGTTTTTGTTTCTTTGTTTATCTTAATATTTTTAGTTACTTATTTGTGAGAGATATGGAGAGAAGGAGGCTGACAGAGAGAGAGAATGAGTACGGGCAAAGTTGGGCCTCCTACCACTGCAAAGGAATTCCAGATACACAAGCTACTTTGTGTATCTGGCTATGTGGGTGCTGGGGAATCAAACCCAGGTACTGGGGAATCAACCCAGACCATGAGGTTTTACAAGGAGGAGCCTGTGCCATCTCTCCAGCCCCTTTTGTTTTGAGACAGAATCTTATATAGCCCAGGCTGACCCCAAACTTAATGTGTTATCAATGACCTTGGACTCATAATCCTCCCACCTTCACCTCCTAAGTGCTAGGATTATAGGCATGCGCCACATGCTACCTTGTTTCACTGAATTTGAATATGCCACTTCACGTATGTAGAATTATACAGGAGTTGTCTTTTAGTGACTGCCTTATTTCATTTGGCATAATTTCTTTAAGTTTCATTGATGATGCAGCATGTCAGAGCTTCCTTTCTTTTAAATGTTGAATAATATTCTTTTTTTTTTTCAAGGTAAGGTCTCACTCTAGCCCAGGCTGACCTGGAATTCACTATGTAGTCTCAGGCTGGCCTCGAACTCACAGCAATCCTCCTACCTCTGCCTCCCAAGTGCTGTGATTAAAGGCATGCACCACCATGCCCAGCTAAAGGTTGAATAATATTCTATGTATGTATGTTCACATTCTATTTATCCATTTATCTAGCAAAGGAAATTAAGTTTGCATTTATCTCTTGGCTATTGTAAATAATGCTGCTATAAAAATGGTTGTGCATCGCTGGATATGGTATCCCAGCACTTGGGAGGCTGAGGTAGGGGGATTGCCATGAGTTCGAGGCCACCCTGAGAATACATAGTGAATTCCAGGTCAGCCTGAGTTAGAGTGAGACCCTACCTGGGGGCGGGGGAAGGTGGTGCAGCTTTGAAGATTTTTTTTTTTTTTTTTTTTTGAGGTAGGGTCTCACTGTACCCCAGTCTGACCTTGAACTCACTATGTAGTCTCAGGCTGGCCTCAGTGATCCTCCTATTTCTGCCTCCTGAGTGCTGGGACTAAAGGCGTGCACCACCATGCCTAGCTTAAGAGGTTTTAAAATAGTTTTCATATGTTTGGCTTGCCTATAGCCAAAACAACATAAGCATAATCAATATTTATTGAGGACTTATTCCATACCAGAATCTGGCCAAATGCTTTACATAACTTCCACATTTATTTCTATAACAATCCATTTTACAGATGAAAACTGAGGCAAAGGATGATTTATTTACCCAGAGTCACACAAGGCTGGTAAAGTAAAGTGTTGGAACTGGGTTAAGACCTAGGTCCATCACTGTCACACACATCCTGATTTGGGAGGCGGGGGGACAGGCAGAAGGTTTTGTCTTCAGATTTAGTTGTACCCCTCATCACCTGTAGTTCTGGCATCCCGCGTATGCTCAGTTAATAATCTCTAACTAACCAGGGTTAGGATAATACAAGTAAGGGCTCCTTGTGTTTGTCTGCCTCTCTGTATGTTTATTTTAGAGATGAGGTCTTGCTATGTTGTTCAGGCCAGACCTAACTTCCTAGGCTCAAGCAATCCTCTTGTATCAGCCTCCCAAGCGCTGGCACTGCACGCACTTGCCCAGCTAAGAGCCTCTCTTATGGGCAACATAACGCAGAGTGCACACACCAGCATTCCATGTTCTCTAACAACTCTCTTAGGTGCTGGCCGAACAGCCAGTGTGTCCAGATGGCAAACAGGAGCCACACCTACTCCCTGCTGCCCAGCTCCAACCCCAAGGGCTGTAGGATCTTGCCCCTGCCCCCTCACTCACCCAGTGGTTGCTGAAGTTCCGGGTGAGAATGGCAGGAGCAAAGGAGCGGGCGGGATTCATTCCTGCGCCGGTGTAATACATCTGCAAGAGACATGGTCACAACTGAGGCTCCCCTGCACGCCGCCCAGCTTCTCGCCTCACAGCACGCATTATATTCAGCCAGGAGCAAGTGGGGAAGGACATGCTGCCTAGTGCCCAGGGGCTCCCACAGTGGGTAGGACCACCAATACTCCCTCTGGGGAAAAACCTTGAGTAAGAAGTTTCCCACTTCGCCCGCTTACCCCAAAGAGGTGCCCCAGGGTGAGGGAGAAGCCAACGGCCAGGGCCACAGAGCCCAGACGGCCATTCCGCCTCTCGTCGTATGTGGCAAAGATGCAGAGCACGAACTGGAGCGTCAGGAAGATCTCCACAGTGGTGGCCTGGCCCACGCTCACCCCAGCATGCAACTGGGCAGAGGAGGAAGAAGGGAGGCAGCTCGTTAGCATTGCCATGGCATTATACCCACGAGGCTTCCCAGGCAGGAAGGCCCCTTAAAGCATCAATTCCCAGGAGAGGAAGGATCTAAAAGCCCTTCATAATCAATGCATTTGTGTGTTAATATCTCCTAACACTGATCCTTTGTCATGGAAATGATTAGATGATGAACGTGAGGCGTACTGTAAGGTAAAATGTTTCCTTAAGAATTTGGAAGGATCATGGAAAATGCTAATAAAAATTTAAAAAAAAAAGAATTTGGAAGGAAGGCTGGAATCTGAACTCAGGTTTCTTCTTTCTTTCTTTCTTTCTTTTCTTTTTTTTTTTTTGGTTTTTCAAGGGAGGGTCTCACTCTAGCTTAGACTGACCTGGAGTTCACTGTGTAATCTCAGGGTGGCTTCGAATTCTCTGCAATCCTCCTACCTCTGCCTCCCAAGTGCTGGGATTAAAGGCATGCCCCACCACGCCCGGCCTCGAATTTAGGTTTCTTGATGTTCAGTGGAGGTCTCTATGCCTTCCCTATCCCTCCAAGTCCTTTGTAGATCACACACACACACACACACACACACAGTGAAGAAGCTACCAGGGCAACCATCAACCATCAAGACAGCACTCTCAGCTGCCCCTTACCGTGTTGAGTGCTAGGTTTCCTCGGACAGCAGGCGGGGTGACACTGTACAGCACCGCGGCTCCAGCCACAGCTCCCAGGAGCTGGGCTGCCATATAGCAGAAGGCCCGGAGGAGGGACATCTGGGAGCCCACAAGGAAGGCAAAAGTGACTGCAGGGTTGACATGGGCTCCACTGATGTGGCCCACAGTCTGCACCAGTGTAGCCAGGGCCAGGCCAAAGGCCAAAGCCACTTGCAGGACATGTAAGGGTCCTGGGGCCCAACGCAGTGAGGCCCCCAGCCCAAAGAAGACATAGAAGAGGGTTGCAAAGAACTCAGCGAATATGGCCCTCCAGAAGGAGGCAGACCGCAGTTCCCACATGGCAAGGAGGATGGGCACAGTGCCTGGGTCCCTAATAACCCCTGGACTGCTCTGGGTGGACAGTCCCCTTTATAGAGAACTCTTAATCCCTGGGAGGGGCAGACTGAGGTAGCTGGCCCAGCCTCTTAACCCCTTCACAGCTGTGGAGGGCCGAATCCATTCTCAAACATCTGATGGAGTTGCTGGTTTTTCCTTCTCTCCTTAGCAGGGAGAAGAGTTGAGAGGGCCATGAGCTGGGACTATGAGGCTCCTGGCCTAGGACTGGAACAGTCCTGTCCGTTGGTATCAAAGTTGGGGTTCACAGCCTTGACTGACATCTGCTCTAGAGCATTCCTCAGATCTTTGAAGGTAGTCAAGCTGAGCTCACTTTTTGGGGGGTATATGCTGTGCTTCTGGGGGTCTCGGGCTCCTGAGTCTGTCAGGGGTAAGAGTGGGGGTGGGGATAAGGAATGGGGTTCAGCAGGGAAATTGGATAACTGAAGAGAATTCTTTAGGCCCTGGGATTAGAGGGCCCTCTCCCATTGGCTAGTTTGGACTGGAATCTGTGGACCCTGCAGCTCTGGAGCAGAATGGTTCTGCTGTGTCTGTCTTTCTCCAAGCCCAGATTCCCTACCCCCAGCCCATGCCAGTACCTCCCTTTCCAAACTCTCAGCCTGGCCTTTTAAACCACAAAGACAGACATGGTTGGGAAGAAGCACGTGGTAGGAATGGGTTTGGAGGCCTAGGAGGAGGAAAAGAAATCAAACCTCAAAATCAGTTTGTACATCTTCTAATTCACAAGCTATATATAGCAGGAAGTGGTTAAGGAAGGAAACAGTCATCCTATGAAACAATGGGAGCATCTGATAGTCCCCCAAACTATTGTGGTAGAGGCACTGGAGTGCTGAGCCTCAATCCCCAGGGAAAGGTCTGGGACAGCGGTCTGCTCAAGGAGAGAACCAAAGGTTGGGCTGGAGAGATGGCTTTGCCTGCGAAGCCTAAGGACATAGGTTCAATTCTCAAGTACCCATGTAAGCCAGATGCACAAGGTGGCCCATGTGTCTGGAGTTTATTTGCAGTGGCTGGAGGCCCTGGTGTGCCCATTCTCTCTCTCCTCTCTCTCTCCCATATTTTCCTCTTTCTCTCTCCCTCCCAAATAAATAAATAAAATATAAAAAGAGAGAGAGAAAGGTTAAAAATGGAGCAAGAAATCTTTGGGAAAGAGGTTCAGCTGTGTGGACTTCGCTGAGGGAAGGACATGGGGCGTAGACGAGAGAGAGTTGTGTGTAGAGAAGGCAAAATAGGGCATACTGATTGAATCTACCTCTTCCATACAATGGCAAATCATGCAAGACACAGCTTTTCCTGGGAGCGCCAGAAGAAAGCAGAAACTGGTTCTTCCACAGAGAGTGTCCCATCCAGCCCACCTGTGAGGAGAGAGGGGGAACGCAGATAAGGGCCTGTGCTTTTGTCTTCCTCCAACAAAGCCATCTTGGGGTTGGATGGGAAAAGTCCTACAGTGAAGGTGGAAGGCCTCTACCCTACTTAGCGTTACCGAGATTAGAGGGCACAGAGGGGTCTGCTTTCATGAAAGAGAAAGAGCCAATCAGCAGTCCTAGGAGTCTCTCCCGTGTTCTAGAAGCTCTGGTCTCCTCCCTTCGGGAACTTCAGCCTTGGCTCCTCTCACCCAGTGCTGCTACCAGGTTCCAGGCATCCCTGCTAGCTCGAGGAAGAGCACAGCGTTCATGCTCATTCCAGAAAAGGTCTCCAGGCAGGAGCAAGAAGAGCACGTCATGGTGCTAAGACTTCGGTAACAGACATGTTTGAGCAAGTGAGGGTCAGGATATAAAGTGACAGAGAGAGTTATAACTGCTGGTGGGAATGTAAATTAGGATAAGCATAAGTTTTATGACCCAAGAATTTTTCTACACATACACCAGGAGGCATGCACAAGAGTATTTAGAGCAGCACCATTCACAATGACAAAAACAAACAAACAAACAAACAAACTTCAAAGTGCTGGGTGTGGTGGCACTTAATCCCAGCACTTGGGAGGTGGAGGTAGGAGGATCACCATGAGTTTGAGGCCAGCTTGAGACTATAGAGTGAATTGCAGGTCAGCCTGGGCTAGAGCGAGACCCCACCTTGAAAAATCACACACACAAAAAAGTTTTGCAGTCGGAGAGATGGCTTAGTGGTTAAGGCACTTGCCTGCAAAGCCAAAGGACCCAGGTTTGATTCCTCAGGACTCACGTTAGCCAAATACACAAGGTGGTGCATGTATCTGGAGTTCATTTGCAATGACTGGAGGCTCTGGCACGCCCATTCTCTCTTTATCTCTCTCTCAAATTAAAAAAAAAATTTCAGCTGGAGAGGTTGCTCAGTAGTTAAGTGGTTAAGGCAGTTGCCTGAAAAGTCTAATGACCCAGGTTCAGTTCTCCAGTACCCATGTAAAGCCAGATGCACAAAGTGGTGCATGCTTCTGGAGTTTGTTAGCCAGTCATGGTGGTGCATGCCTTTAATCCCAACACTTCGGAGGCAGAGGTAGGAGGACCACCGTAGATTCAAGGCCAGCCTGGGACTGCAGAGGGAGTGCCAGGTCATTCTGGGCTACACTGACACCACACCTTGAAAAAAAAAGAACACACACACACACACACACACACACACACGAAAATACTAGTTGGCCATGGTGGTGCACCATGCACTCCCAGCACTCAGGAGGCCAAGGGGGGAGGATTGTCATGAGTTCAAGGTCAGCCAGAGACTACATAGTGAATTCCAGGTCAGCTTAGGCTAGAGTGAGACCCTACCTTGGGGGAAAAAAGCAAAAAAATCAGGCTGTGTCTCCCTTGACAAGTGCAATCTAGTGTTACCCAAGCCCTTGCTTGGTATGGGTAGGAAATCCCGTCAATGCTAGCGATCCAGAAGTTGCTGAGACACCCTCTGGTGGCCTGTCCCACCTGCTTCCTGTCACTGCTGAAAGCCACAGGAAACAAGAGGAAGAAAATTTATGCCCAGAGTCTGTTGCTGCTCCTCTATGGGACCAAGTGTGGGAAGACACAGCATCCCTCTCATCGCCTCTTGGGCTCCACCACCCATGCTGTGGTTTGAGTATAAATAGCGTCCTCCAAAGGTCCATGCATTAAAGAAGTGGTAAGACCTTTAGGACGTAAACCTTGTGTGAAATCTTTAGGTCATGGCAGGGTGTCAAAGTGGACTATGAGACACTGAGTCTTCCCTTTCCTCTCTTGCTGTGTTTCCTGATTTGAGGTGAGCAGGCATCCCGATCTACTGCTTCCCTCACCAGAGGCACTAAGCAATGGGCTCACTCAATCTTAGCCTGGAACCTTTCGAGACATGAGCCCAAACAGAACTTTTCTCTTTAGAAGTCCATTTGTAACAATTTGTAATTGCCTATGATAGTGATGGGTAGTTAACTAATCCAACCTGTTGTAGTCAGCTTCTCCTTGCTAGGACAAACATCCAACCAGACACAGTTTATGGGAGGAAAGGGTTTCCTTTGGCTTATAAACTCTAGGGGAAGCTCCATGATGGCAGGGGGAAATCTGGTATGAGTAGAGGCTGGACTTCACCTCCTGGCCAACATCAGGTAGCAGGGTGTACCAAATACTGACAAGGGGAAGCTGGTATAACACCCATAATCCCACCTTCAACAGCACACCTCCAACAAGGTTCCAATTCCTAAATTGCCATCAGCTGGGGATCATGCATTCAGAATACATGAGTTTATGGGGGGGGGGGCACTTGACTCAAACACAACCCATCTAGAAAGCTTTGAGCAGAAGATCTCCAGAAAGTCATTGGAATTTGCAAGTTGCTAAGTCTAACACATGAGACTATTTGCTTCATATTGAATGCAGCTGAATGAGAAAGTTGAACAGAACAGCACCCTCCGTGTTTGGCTTGGTAGTCCATCAGCCAACTCTTCTCATTACCTGCTCAGTGTCGTTCTACTCGAGCAGGGTCCATCACTTGCCGGGTGAGCAGCTGGCTCCAGCTGCCCAGGGTAGTAGCAGCAGGTAGGAGGGAACGAGGGCCAGGGTGGCTCTGGTGCTGCAGGTCAGAATGTAAGCCAGCCCTTGGAGAGGGCAAAGCAGCGCACGAAATAGTGAAGCAGTGCTAGGTCAGAGCTGGACTTGCCCGGGCCTTCACCAAACACCAGCGCCAGCTCTCAATGCCAGGGCCAGCAGCAAGCGAGAGACTCATGCCCAGCATGGAGCTCCATGGGTCCTCGAGGACTACCCTACAAAGGTCAGCGTGAGAATGATCAAGGCAGCAACTCTTTCCCAAACCAACGTCATAGCAAGGCATGGCAGCTTGCAGTAAACCCAGCACTTAGGAGGCTAGAGATAGCACTACTGTTAGCTCAAGACCAGCCTGAACTACATCATGGGTTCCAGGCCAGCCAGGGCTACAGGAGTAGGCCCAACCTAAAAATAACCAATTTGCCAAAATAAACCCTTTTTTCCTACAAAAAAATAATAAGTTAAAAGTTTTCACATATAGCCAGGCATGGTGGTGCACGTCTTTAATCCCAGCACTCGGGAAGCAGAGGTAAGAGGATCATTGAGAGTTCGAGGCCACCCTGAGACTACATAGTGGACTCCAGGTCAGCCTGAACTAGGGTGAGACCCTACCTTGAAAAACTAAAAAAAAAAAAAAAAAAAAAAAAATATATATATATATATATATATATATATATATAGAGAGAGAGAGAGAGAGAGAGAGAGAGAGAGAGAGAGAGAGAGGGAGGGAGGGAGAGGGAGAAGGAAAGGGAGAGGGAGAGAGAGGGAGGGAGAGATGCCAGATGTGGTGGTGCATGCCTTTAATCCCAACACTCAGGAAGAGGCAGAGGTGGGAGGATTGCCATGAGTTCAAGACCATCCTAGGCCATAGAGTTCCAGGTCAACCTGGGTTAGAGTGAGACCCTGCCTAAAGAAATGAGAGCCGGGGGCTGGAGAGATGGCTTAGCAGTTAATGCATTTATCTGCAAAGCCAAAGGACCCAGGCTCAATTTCCCAGAACCCATGTTAGCCAGATGCCCAAGGAGGCGCATGCGTCTGGAGTTTGTTTGCAGTGGCTAGAGGCCCTGGTGCACCCATTCTCTCTCTCTCTCTGTCTCTCTCTCTCTCTCCTTCTCCCTCTTTCTATGTCAAATAAATAAATAAAATATTTTTAAAAATTGAGAGCCAGGCGTGGTGGCACATGCCTTTAATCCTAGCACTTGGGAGGCAGAGGTAGGAGGATCGCCGTGAGTTCCAGGCCACCCTGAGACTACATAGTGAATTCCAGGTCAGCCTGGGCTAGAGGGAGACCCTACCTCAAAAAAAAAAAAAAAAAAGAGAAAGAAAAACAAAATAACAAAAGAAAACACAAACAAAACCACCTCTGCATGCCTGGCAAAGAAGGGGAAGGGTAAGATCAGGCTGTCTGTTCCAGTGACCACTGTCATCTTCACTTTTCTATTTATGCTTTTTCATTCCCGCTGTCCCCTAAAAAAACCCAGCATCATAGCTGAGCATGGCGGCACATACCTTAATCCCAGCACTCAGGAGGCTGAAGTAGGAGGATTGTTGTGAGTTTGAGGCCATCCTGAAGCCAGGCATGGTGGCGCACGCATTTAATCCCAGCGCTCAGGAGGTCAAGGTAGGAGGATTGCCATGAGTTTGAGGCCACCCTGAGACTACATAGTGAATTCCAGGTCAGCCTGGGCTAGAGTCAAACCCTACCTAAACAACAACAACAACAAAAATAAATAAGAGGGAACACATCCCTGATACTGAAAACCTACAACAGGGGTAGTCATGAGCCCTAGGGGTCTAATGTCTGCTGCTGTCTGGCTGAAAGTATATACTATGCTCACCAAACTGCCCAGTAAGTACTTCTCTACTGTTCATACCCATATATTAATGCTTCTCTCACTTTTGGTTAGAGAAGCTTCTCTTTTCAGATGGCAGTAACCTTGAGATGACCCAGAAGGAACCATGGGATATTGTTTACAATCATGGAAGTTGTCAATTAATAAAACCAAAAATAAATAAAATAAAAATGAATAAAATTAAGAAAAAACAAGCACTGGTTGCTGGGAAGAGGACTCAGGAGAGAACACTTGCTGTGGAAACATAGGGATTTGAGCAATCCCTAACACTACGCACAAAGCTGGGCGTGGTCACATGCACTAATAACCCCAGTGCTAGGGGGGGACTGAGATAGGAGAATGGCTGGGCTAACTGGTCAACTGGTCAATCAGCCTAACCAAAAATGTCCACTCTGGGTTCAGTGAGAGACTCCATGACTGAAGGGGATACCCATGTTCTTCTCTGGCCTCAGCACACGTACACACAGTGTGTGTACCTGCAAACACGCATGTGCATGCACCAAGTACACACACTGAAAACGAAAATCCAGCAGCAGCACATGTAAATAAAAACTAAGCCGAGTGTGGTGGCGCATGCCTTTAATCCCAGCACTGGGGAGGCAGAGGTAGGAGGATCACCATGAGTTCGAGACCACCCAGAGGATACAGAGTGAATTCCAGGTCAGCCTGGGCTAGAGTGAGACCCTACCTCGAAAAAAATAAAATACAATAGAAGGGGGGGGGGAGAGGATGCAGCTAAGTGGTAGCGCACACTTGCATAGCATGCAGGAAGCCCTGGATTTGGGCAACTCCATACAGCAAAACAAAGCTACCAGCCAGGCCTCTGCCTCTTAATTCTACGTCTTTTGACCCTCAAGTATCTGAGTTGGGACCACGGAAGGAAGACGGAATGAAGATGAGAATAAGGAAGACGTGAGAGGATGAGCCACTACTTGGTTAAACTGGGATTTTTTTTTTTTTTCAAGGTAGGGTCCAGGCTGACCTGGAACTCACTCTGCAGTCTCACGGTGGCCTCAAACTCATGGTGATCCTCCTACCTCTGCCTCCCAGGTGCTAAACTGGAATTTATTTAGCAATGAAACAAGAAAGGGAAGGTCTGGATTTTCAATATGAGAAGGATGAACTCAAAGAGAAATGGCGGCTTCTATTCTCAGGACTCTTACCTCCCAAGTCAGTATTGTGCTAGCATGGTCTCCAGTCTGTTGGACAGCCTCCTCCAGTTTGAGATTGCTTTTCTGGCTAAGAGGCACTGAGAGGTGAGGAACACCGCTTGTCTCCTTCTTTTTCCAACAGGGGCACCCTCACCCTCCACCTCATCTGCAGCCCCAGGCACAGTCCTTCCCCCCCGAGCCTTAAACCCTTGTTCTCACTCATTCCCACACGCAGACATCCACTCCTCCTGCTTGGTTCTCCCACCTACCACGTTTTCTTCTGCGTTAGTCCTTTTAAGCCAGGCTCCCTGAGCCAGGGGCATGGTCTGATGATGCCGCCCATCAATCAAGAAACCTATCCTTCCACTTGCTGTATCTCATCTCATGAAGACTGCTTTCAGAAGCCAATGGTTAAGAGAAGAGCTAAAGTACAACTCTAGGGCTGGAGAGGTGGCTTAGCGGTTAAGCGCTGGCCTGTGAAGCCTAAGGACCCCAGTTCGAGGCTCGACTCCCCAGGACCCACGTTAGCCAGATGCACAAGGGGGCGCACACATCTGGAGTTCGTTTGCAGTGGCTGGAGACCCTGGCGCGCCCATTCTCTCTCGCTCTGCCTCTTTCTCTCTCTCTGTGTTGCTCTTAAATAAATAAATAAATAAATAAGTACAATTCTAGAAGATGACCAGACGGATTGCTGAGAAGGAAGGATGAAGGCATTCTAATCCTTTGCCAGAAACAGTGAATAACTGACGCTATGAGTGCTGGCTGGGCCACTGGAACCTGCAAAGGAACATGTTCGTGGGGAATTTCTGGGTCACTCAGGACACACATCAATGTTCTTTGTGTTGTTTCCAGGCCGGGTCTCACTGTAGCCCAGACTGACCTAGAACTCACTTTAGACAAGGCTGGTCTCAAACTCACAGCAATATGCCAACCTCACCTACCAAGTGCTGGGATTACAGGCATGAGCCACCATGCTCAATAGTCTTTGTTTTTCTTGTTACTTTGTTCTCTATTTGGTAAAACTCCAGTCCATTCTTTTTTTTTTTTTTTTTTTTTTTGGTTTTACGAGGTAGGGTCTCACTGTAGCCCAGGCTGACCTAGAATTCACTAAGGAGTCTCAGGGTGGCCTCAAACTCACAGCAATCCTCCGACCTCTGCCTCCTGAGTGCTGGGATTAAAGGCATGCGTCACCATGCCCGGCTTCAATCCGTTCCTTTTTTGAAAAAATTATTTATTTGTTTGAGAGAGAAAGAGGGAGAGAGAGAGAGAAAGAGGCAGATAGAATAGGCATGCCAGGGCCTCCAATTGCTGCAAACAAACCCCAGATGCATGTGCCACCTTGTGCATCTGGCCTACATGGGTTCTGGGGAATCAAACTTGGGTCCTTTGGCTTTGCAGGCAAGTGCTTAAAGTGCTAAGCCTTCTCTCCAGCCCTCCAGTCCCTTTTTTAAAAAAATATTTATGCTGGGCGTGGTGGCACACACCTTTAATCCCAGTACTCAGGAGTCAGACGTAGGAGGATTGCTGAGTTTGAGGCCACCCTGAGACTACATAGTGAATTCCAGGTCAGCCTGAGCTAGAGTGAGACCCTACCTCAAACACCGCCCTCCAAAAAATTATTTATTTATGTGAGAGAAAAAGGGGTGGAGCGTGAAGGAGAGAGAAAGAGTATTGGTGCACCAGAGGCTCTTGCCATTACAAACAAACTCCAGATATATGCATTTTGTTTTGTTTTGTTTTGTTTTTGTTTTTTGAGGTAGAGTTTTACTCTAGCCCACACTCACCTGGAATTCATTATGTCATCTCAGGGTGGCCTCAAACGCACAACGATCCTCCTACCTCTGCCTCCCAAGGGCTGGGACTAAAGACATGTGCCACCATGCCTGGCACATTTAAAAAACATATTTAAGCAGAGCGTGGTGGTGCATGTCTTTAATCCCAGCACTCGGGAGGCAGAGATAGGATTGCCATGAGTTCAAGGCCACCCTGAGAATACAGAGTGAAGTCCAGGTCAGCCTGGGCTAGAGTGAGACCCTACCTCAAAAAAAAAAAATTATTTATTTGAGAGAGAGAGAAAGAAAGAGGCAGGTTGAGAGAATGGGCACACAAGGGCCTTTAGCCACTGCAAACCATCTTCAAACACATGTACCACCTTGTGTGTCTGGTTTATGTGGGTACTAGGAAAGCAAATCCAACTTGGGTCCTGAGGCTTTACAGGCAGGCACCTTCACCACTAAGCCATCTCTCCAGTCCCCATATGCATTATTTTAAAAAATATTTGTTGGTCATGGTAGCATACACCTTTAATCCCAGCACTCGGGAAGCAGAGGTAGGAGGATCACCAGGAGTTCGAGGCCACCCTGAGAGTACATAGTGAATTCCAGGTCAGCCTGGGCTAGAGTGAGACCCTACCTTGAAAAAAACAAAACAAAACAAATTACACACACACACACACACACACACACACATATATATGTATATGTTTTTTTCTCTCACCCTGAGACTACATAGTGAATTCCAGGTCAGCCTGGACTAGATGAGACCCTACCTCAAAAAAACAAAACAAAACGAACAGACAAACAAAAATATTTTCTCATATGCCTTTAATCCCAGCACTCGGGAGGCAGAGGTAATAAGATCGCTATGAGTTGAATGCCACCCTGAGACTACATAGTGAATTCCAGGTCAGCCTGATGAAACCTTACCTTGAAAAACTAATATATATATATGAAGAATATATGTAGAGAGATACAGACAGAGAGAAAGAGAGAGAGAATGGGCCTGCCAGAGCCTCCTGCCACTGCAAATGAACTCCAGATGCATGTGCTACTTTGTGCATCTGGCTTTACATGGGTACTGTGGAATCGAACCCAGGTCATTAGACATTACAGGCAAGCACCTTAACTCTTGAGCCCTCTCCAGCCCCATATACATAATTTTGTGCAGCCAGCTTTACATGGGTACTGGGTAATTAAACCTGGTATGGCAGACTTTACAAAGTAAATGCCTTCAATTACTGAGCCATCTCCTCAGCCCTCACTCCATTCTTTTTTATTAATTTATTTGAGAAAGAGAGGGAGAGAGAGAGAATGGGTGTGTCAGGGTCAGCCTGATGAAACCTTACCCTGAAAAACTAAATATATATATGTATATGTATCTATTCTTTATTTATTTGCAAGTAGAGAGATACAGACACAGAGAGAGAATGGGCATGCCAGCACCCCCACCACTGCAAACAAACTCCAGAAACATGCACCACCTTATGCATCTGGTTTACGTGGGTCCTGGTGAGTTGAGCCTGTGTCCTTTGGCTTTGCAGGCAAGCACCTTAACCGCGACCCCCCCCTCCACTCTTATAGTTGGGGTTCTTTCTAGGCATTCCAACATTTTTTGTTGTTGTTTTTTCGAGGTAGGGTCTCACTCTAGCTTAGGCTGACCTGGAATTCACTATGGAGTCTCAGGGTGGCCTCGAACTCACGGTGATCCTCCTACCTCTGCCTCCCGAGTGCTGGGACTGAAGGCGTGCGCCCCCACACCATGCTCCTTGTAATATTTTTATCTACTAGGTGTTTTTTTTTTTTCAGAGGCGGGGTCTTACTCCAGACCAGGCTGACCTGGAACTCATCCTGTAAGTCCAGACTCATGGCAATTAAAGGTGTGCACCACCATGCCCAGCTAAACATTTTGTTTGTTTGTTTGTTTTTCCAGGTAGAGTTTCACTCTAGCCTAGGCTGACCTGGAATTCACTATGTAGTCTCAAGGTGGCATTGAATTCATGGCTATCCTCCTACCTCTGCCTCCCAAGTGCTGGGATGAAAGGCGTGAGCCACCATGCCTGGCTAAATTATTTTATTTGAGAAAGCGAGAAAAAAAAAAAAAAAAAGCAGGCAAATAGAGAGAAAGAGAGAGAGAAAGAAAGAGAATGAGCATACCAGGGCCTCCAGCCAATGCAAACAAAGTCCAGATGCATGCACCACCTTGTGCACCTGGCTTGCGTGGGTCCTGGGGATCGAGCCTAGGTCCTTTGGCTTTGTAGTCAAGGGTCTTAACCACTAAGCCATCTACCCAGCTCCCATGAATCTTTTTTTTCCTTGAGGTAGGTTTCACTCTAGTCCAGCCTGACCTGGAGTTCACTATGGAGTCTCAGGGTGGCCTTGAACTCACGGTGATCCTTCTACCTCTGCCTCCCAAATTCTGGGATTAAAGGCGTGCATCACCACACTCAGCTTAATTTTTTTTAGTTTTTGGTTTTTAGATGCAGGGTCTCACTCTAACTCAGGCTGACCTGGAATCCACTATGTAAACTCAGGGTGGCCTCAAACTCACAGCAATCCTCCTATCTCTGCCTCCTGAGTGCTGGGATTAAAGGTGTGTGCCACCACACCTGGCTTTAAAAAAATATTTAAAAAATTTTTTTATTTGCAAGCAGAAAGAGAGAAAGAGAAAGAGAGGGAAAGAAGAGAGACAGACTGTGAGAATGGGCATGTCAGGGCTTTTAGCCCCTGCAAACAAACTCCAGGTATGTGCACTATTTTGTGTATCTGGTTTTATGTGGGTATTGGGGAATCAAACTCAGGTCATTAGGCTTTGCAGGCAAGTCTTAACCACTGAGCCATCTTTCCAGCCAGCATGATCTTTTGATGACTAATGATCAACCTTTCAAACTCTGGATATTCCTGGGCCAATGATCCAAAGTTTACTTCAATTAAAAAGGTCCGTTTTGGATTTCAGGCTCACTCCAGGGGAGGGAATTCCTGCTAGTACTGAAAACCTAGTCAAAAGCCTATAATGGGGAATTGGAAAGATGACTCAGCAGTTAAGATGCTGGTCTGTAAAACCTAATGACCTGAGTTCGATTTCTGAGTAGTCACATAAAGCCAGATGCACAAAGTATTGCATGCACATGGAGTTCATTTGCAACAGCTAAAAGCCCTGGAGTACCCATTCCCTCCCTGTCTCTTCCTCCTTGCAAGTAAATTTAAAAAGCACTTGGAAGCAGGGTGTGGTGGCGCAAGCCTTTAATCCCAGCACTTGGGAGGCAGAGGTAAGAGGGTTGTTGTGAGCTTGAGGCCACCTTGAGACTCCATAGTGAATTCCAGGTCAGCCTGGGCTAGAGTGAGACCTTACCTTGAAAAAAACAAAATAAATAAATAAATAAAAATTAAAAATAAATAAATAAAGCACTCAGGAGGTAGAGGTAGGAGGATCACCATGAATTCAAGGCCATCCTGAGACTGCATAGTGAATTCCAGGTCAGCCTGGACTAAGAGTTAAGACCCTACCTTGAAAAAATAAACTAATTAATTTTTTTAAAAAAGACTATGGCTGGGCTGGAGAGATGGCTTGAAAGATAAAGTGCATGCCTCCAATTTTCCAGTACCCACATAAGCCAAATGCATAGGTGGTACATGCATCTGGAGTTCATTTGCTGTGGCTGGAGGCCCTGGTACGCCCATTCATTCTCTGAATCTCTCTCAAACAAAAAATGTTTAAAAATAATAATCAAAGGCTATTGCTGGGGAGGTCGTAAATCCTAGGGGGGAAGCTGCTACTGTGATCTGACTAAATGAGTATATTATGCCCACCAAACTGCCCTCTATTTATATTTGCACCCACATATTAATACTACTCTCACTTTTGGTTAAAGAAGTTTCTCTTTTCAGGTGGAAGTGACCACTGGGAAGATTGAAAATTCACCAAAGTGCTAAGAAGAAGAAAACATGGAATATTCCACACTGAGACATCTCTATCCCTGGAGGAGAGCTTTGCAAGACTGTCTTCCATACACAAAGTAGCCCTGGCACTTATAACCTCTCAGTGGCTGAGACCTACATAACAGGAGGGGGAAACAATGACATCATAATACAGCTGGGGAGCCAGGTGTGGTGGTGCTCATCTTTAATCCCTGCACTCAGGAGGCAGACGTAGGAGAATCTCAAGGAGTTTGAGGCCAGCCTGAGACTACATAGTGAATTCCAAGTCAGCCTGGGCTAGGTGAGGACAAAGGGGGATGGTGGGAAGGGGTTATGATCATGGAATATTGTGTATATGTGTGGAGGTTCTCAATAAAAAGTTAAGTAACTTTTAAATTTATTTTTGTTTATTTTTATTTATTTGAGAGCGACAGACAGAGAAAGAAAGAGGCAAATAGAGAGAGAGAGAGAATGGGCATGCCAGGGCCTCCAGCCACTGCAAATGAACTCCTGATGTGTGTGCCCCCTTGTGCATCTGGCTAACGTGGGTCCTGGGGAAATCAAGCCTCGAACCAGGGTCGTAGGCTTCACAGGCAAGCGCTTAACCACTAAGTTATCTCTCCAGCCCAAAAGTTAAGTAACTTTTTATTATCTATCTATCTACCTACCTATTTACCTACCTACCTATCTATTCATCCATTTATCATCTTTTGTAGCCAGGATCTCATGTATCTCAGTCTGGCCTTAAACTTATAATGTCTAGCAGCGAATGGCTTTGAACTTCTGATCCTCCTGCCTCCACTTTCTGAGTTCTGGGATTATAGGCATATGTCACTGTGCTTGGGATCTACAGTGCTTGGGACTGAACCCAGGTCCTCATGCATGCTAGGCAGGCACTCTGCAGGTTGAGCCACACCTGTAGCCCAATATATACATGGAAATTATCTGCCTTACAGCATAAATGAGATGATTTGTAAGTTAATCACATATAAAACATGGTTTATTATCATCTATTGGACATTGTCTCTAATGATTTCAATGTAAATGAATGGAAATATGGGCCCCATGGACAGGTGGCCCTCCATCTCTGTTTCCATCATGTAAAATGTCTATCCCAGCCCCACATTCAGAATGCCAGGTCAGCATGTAGCCACGCTGCATTGTGTGGACAATTTCAGTAGGACAAAGGCCCCAACATAGCACAAGCCAGCCCAGCAGCCCCTTTGGCTAGCTTCTGAGTCCCCGCCCCCCTTCTTTCTCTTTCTCTGGTTATGCTTTGCTGACTGCTGACTCCTGGCAAAGTCTAGAATAATCACCAAGCTATGAGTTGATCATGCCTTTCCCATTCACAGCTAGGAGCTCCAACTAGCAGGTCAGGGCTCTAGATACTGGAAATCTTTCATGTAATACAAGAAGTAGTGTTTGCTGGATGTGGTGGCGCACGCCTTTAATCCCAGCACTTGGGAGGCAGAGGTAGGAGGATGGTCATGAGTGGAGGCCACCCTGAGACTACAGAGTGAATTCCAGGTCAGCCTGAGCTAGATAAGACCCTACCTCGAGAAACAAAACAACTAGGAGATAGTATGTCTGCCTAGCATGTATGAGAACCTGGGTTCAGTCCTAGTATTGTGTGTATGTTGGGGGTTGGGGTGTCTTAGGAGACAATGCAAGGCATATTATTGCTTCATAGCCAGGAAAATAATAGAAACACAATAATAGAACTTTTTCTTCTTTCCTTTTTTTTTTTTTTTGTTTGTTTGTTTTCTGAGGTAGAGTTACACTGTAGCTCAGGCTGACCTGGAATTTGCTATGTAGTTTCACGGTGGCCTCGAACTCACAGCAGTCCTCCTACCTCTGCCTCCCAAATGCTGGGATTAAATGTGTGTGCTATCATGCCACGCTAAGACCTTTTTCTTGTTATGAACAAGATCCAAAGTACTTGCAGATTAGGACTCCTCAGAAAAAAAAAAAATCTCTTACCAAACATTTTGCTCCTAGGTTTAAAAGACCACATGCAGCCAGACCCAGTGGCGCACGCCTTTAATCCCAGGGAGGCAGAGGCAGAAGGATCGCCATGAGTTGGGGGCCACCCTGAGACTACAGAGTGAATTCCAGGTCAGCCTGGGCTAGAGTGAGACTCTACCTGGAAAAACAAACAAAACACCAAAAGGCCACATACAACTCCTCATATTTAATGACTGAAAAGGCTGGGCTAGACAGTCCTCTGGTGGGGAAAATGGATCACTGCATGCAAGGGATGTGCCTACAAAATCCTCTCTTTGTACTCTTATTCACCCAAAACTCCCAACTTGATGTGCTGTGATTAAAGGTTTGTGCTACCATGCCTAGCCGCTTTTAAAAATTATTTAATTATTTGCAAGGAAAAAGAGCTGCCCTACTTTGTGCACCTGGCTGTATGTGGGTACTGGGGAATCCCGCCAGGTAACGAGAGAGAGAGGGAGAGAGAAAAACTGGGTGCACCAGAGCCTCCTGCCTCTTTAGACAAACTCCAGCACACATGCTTCTTTGGGCATCTGGCTTTACGTGGGGAATTGAACCCAAGCCATCAGGCTTTTGCAGAGCAAGCACAGGTTAAAAACTGCTTCACCATCTCTCTAGCCCTTTCTTTTCCTCCTCCCTCTTCCTCTTCTTCTTCCTCCTCATCCTCCTCTTGTTCCTTCTCCTCCTTGGTTTTATTCTTTTTTTAAATAATTTTTATTATTATTTTTTTCGAGGTAGGTTCTCGCTCTGGCCCAGGCTGACTTGGTGCTCACTCTGTAGTTCCAGATTGGCTTCAAACTCCGTGACCTTCCTACCTCAGCCTCCCAAGTGCGGGTATTAAAGTGTGTGCCACCACACCCAGCTCGAATAGTATTTACTTTATGAAACTGGGATTCTTTCTTTTCTCCTATAATGCACCAAATAGTCTCATGTAGTCTTGAACTCATGGTGATCATCTTACCTTTGTCTCCCAAGTGCTGGGATTAAAGGTGTGCATCACCATGTCTGGCTTTATTAACATTTTGAACACAGGTTCAGCTATCATGGAAACTGGTCATTTCTTTTTCTGTAATTTTTTTAAAAATTTGTTTATTTTCATCTATTTATTTATTTGAGAGCAACAGAGAGAGAGAGAGAGAGAGAGAGAGAGAGAGAGAGAGAGAGAGAATGGGTGCACCAGGGTCTCTAGCCACTGCAAACGAACTCCAGATACATGCACCACCTTGTACAACTGGCTTATGTGGGTCTTGGGGAATGGAGCCTTGAACTGGGGTCCTTAGGCTTCACAGGCAAGCACTTAACCGCTAAGCCATCTTATCAGCCCTTGTTTTTGTAATTTTTTTTAAGAGAGAGAGAGAGGGAATTAGCCTGCCAGGGCCTCCAGCCACTACTATTGAACTCCAGATGTGTGTGCTACCTTGTGCCCTTGTATCACATTGTGCGTCTGGCTTCCATGGAACCTAAAGAGCTGAACATGGGGCCTTAAGCTTTGTAGGCAAGAGCCTTAAACACTAAGCCATCTCTCCAGCCCCCAAACCGGTAATTTCTAAACTTAAATTGGGGCAAATGGCTAGGGTAGAGTAATGCCATCATTGCCACTGGGAATAGACTGGAGAATTAATAGCCACCCCTTAGAGAGCCAGGTGCAGGATCCACACATCACTCCGCTGCCCATGGGTCCCAGAAGCCCCCCCAAAATAATAGTAATACAGCTGCCAGGAGAACCATGAGATGCCCAGAGGGTACCATGTTAGCTGTTGCCCACCTCTTGGCATGTCCGGATGCCCACCTTTCTGAAGAAGTACCCACTTCTGCCCTGACAATCACTCTGATCCTGAAATAAAGACTCTTAACATTTGGTGCTTAAATTTATCGTTGTTACAGCTTTGTTTTCTTCAGATAGGGTCATCTCGGGTAGTTCATGCTGGTGTGGAACTCACTATGTAGCCAAGGTTGGCCTTCTTCTAAGGCTCTTGCTTCTGCCTCACAAGTTCTGGGACTAAAGGCATGTGCTACCACCCCCAGCAAAAAAAAAAAAAAAAAATTGAGGTAGAGTCTCACTGTAGCCCAGGCTGACTTGGAACTCACTCTATAGTCTCAGGCTGGCCTCGAACTCAGTGTCCCTCCTACCTCTGCCTCCCAAGTGCTGGGATCAAAGGCATGAGCCACCACTGTCCTGTTATCCATGAGGTTTAGTCCTTATCTTTCTTTTCTTTTCTTTAAACTTATTTTTGTTTATTTATTTGAGAGTGACAGAGAAAGAGGTAAAGAGAGAGAGAGAGATTGAGAGAGAGAGATAGAATGGGCATGCCAGGGCCTCCAGCCGCTGCAAATGAACTCCAGATGCGTGCTCCACCTTGTGCATCTGGCTAACATGGGTCCTGGGAAATCAAGCCTCGAACCAGGGTCCTTAGGCTTCACCGGCAAGCGCTTAACTTGTCCTTATCTTTCTATTCTCTTCAGCCTGGTTAATCTGTAAGTGATATAATTTGTAATGCTTTGGTATTAGCAGTTACACACAGGCTATTATTTTTCAAACAATGACAAAGAGAAAAAGGTTTCCAGGCAAATGGCTATAAAGAGGTTGCAGTTCAGAGTTAATAAATCTGAGAAAGGAGATTTGTCATGAGATGAGGTTAGCTTTGGGCATATTGGATTTGAAGTGACTGGGGGACTTCCACAAATGAATGTTCAATAATGTCATGTAGCTCTTTCCTCCGAATTGAAACACTCTCTCATAGAGGAAAGATGGAGGTTCATGAGACTCAGGAAGGGGCCGGAGAGATGCCTCAGTGGGCAGGAGCCATTGCTGTGGAAACATGAAAGCCTGATTCACCCTGAGTTTGATTTCCCAGCACCCACATAAACATCTGGGCATGGCTGGCTGTGCATGCTTATAACCCAGTCTTGTGGAGAGCAGAGACCAGGTAATTTCTGGGGCTCACTGGTTAGTCTGACCAAAACTGGAAGCTCTGGGTTCAGTGAGAAACTCCATCTTAGGGAACAATGTAGATGAGGACATCTGACATTCTCCTCTGGCCTCCACGTGTGTGCACACAGGGTGCATGCATGTGTACACACATATGCATACAACACACACACACACACACACACACACACACACACACACACACACACGACTCAGGAAGACACCTAAACTCAGGAGGCTCAGAAAGTTATGATTCACAAAGCTGGTATCCAGTTACTAGAAGTAGTAAACAATTTCTGAAGAAGAGGACAAGGTACTCTAGGAATGAAGGGCCGGTGAACTGTCACCCATGCTCTGGTAAGTAACTCCTCACTGCTCATGTACGTAACTCCAGTAAACTTCTTGGTTCATAGTTTGGGCTAGACTTGGATGGTATGGTGGTTTGAATTCTATGTCCCCCTTTAACTCGTGTGTTTCCAATGCTTGGTTCCCAGCTGATGGCAACTTGGAAGGAGCCTTGCTGAAGGAGGTGTGTTGTCAGGGGCAGGCTGAGAGGTGTCATAGCCAGCTCCCCCTTTGCTAGACTTTGGCTCACTCTCTGCACTGTTGTCCACCTGCTTGGCAGAGGTGATGTCCAGCGTCTGCTCATGCCATGCTGTCCCCTGCCATCATGGAGCTCTGCTCAACAATGTAAGCCAAAGTAAACTGTTTCTTCCCACCAGCTGCTTTTGTTCAAGTGCTTTATCTCGTGGACAGAGGGACTGAAACAGGTGGAATAGTTTCTTTGGTTTGTGGTTGGCCCTTATCTGCTGTGAATAGACATGTGTCATGTCTCCAACAACTAGTCTACTGACTATACCAATCTGAAAGTTCTGAGATCTAAATTCCATAGAACTCATAGAAATATAGAGTAGAGGTTTTGGGGTTTGTTTTTGTTTTTTGAGGCAGGGTCTCATGTAGCCCAAGCTGACATCCAACCTGCTGTGTAACCAAGGATGGCCTTGAACTCTTATCCTTTTGCCTCTACTTCCCAAAAGCTGGATTTCATGAGTGTGCTACCATATTCAGCCTTTTTTTTTTTTAGCCAACGTCTCCATGTAGCTCAGGTTGGCCCCACTATAACATGGCCTTAAACTCCTGATTTTCTGGCCTGTATTTCCCAAAGTGCCAGGTTTACACACGTTTACTACCATGCCTAGCTTGGAGTGGAAATTTTGTTTGTTTGGTTTTTTTGTTTTGTTTTGTTTTTCGAGGTAGGGTCTCACTCTAGCCCAGGCTGACCTGGAATTCACTAGGTAGTCTCAGGGTGGCCTCGAACTCACGGTGATCCTCCTACCTCTGCCTCCCAAGTGCTGGGATTAAAGGCGTGTGCCACCACGCCCAGCTCATTTTGTTTGTTTGTTTGTTTTGAGGTAGGGTCTCACTCTAGCCCAGGCTGACCTGGAATTCACTGTGTAGTCTCAGGGTGGCCTTGAACTCACAGTGAACCTCCTACCTCTGCCTCCAAATGCTGGGATTAAAGGTGTGTGCTAGCAGAGAGACAATAGGCACACCAGGGCCTTCAGACACTGCAAATGAACTCCAGTCATGTGTCACCCTGTGCATCTGGACTTATGTGGGTACTGGGAATTGAACCTGGGTACTTGGCTTTGCAGGGAAGCACCTTCACCACTAAGTCATTTCTCCAGCCCCAAAATATATATTTTTAAAATTTTATTTATTTTTGGAGGCTGTGGCATGCCCATTCTCTCTTTCTCCCTCTCTCAATTAATAAATACATAAATGAGTTTTTTTAAATGTACATCACCACACCTTACTAAGGGATTTTTTGTTTGTTTGTTTTTCATTTTATTTTTATTTATTTATTTATTTATTTGAGAGCGACAGACAGAGAGAGAAAGAGGCAGATACAGACAGACAGAGAATGGGCGCACCAGGGCTTCAAGCCACTGCAGATGAACTCCAGACATTTGTGCATCTGGCTAATGTGGGTCCTGGAGAATCAAGCCTCGAACCAGGGTCCTTAGGCATCACAGGCAAGTGCTTAACCACTAAGCCATCTCTCCAGCCCTCTTTTTTGTTTTTTTTTTTTTTTTTTTTTTTTTTTGGTTTTTCGAGGTAGGGTCTCACTCTGGTCCAGGCTGACCTGGAATTAACTCTGTAGTCTCAGGGTAGCCTTGAACTCATGGCGATCCTCCTACCTCTGCCTCCCGAGTGCTGGGATTAAAGGCGTGCGCCACCATGCCCGGCTTCTTTTTGTTTTTTAATTGTATTTTTAAGGTTTTATTTATGAGAGAGAGAAAGAGAAAATGGGTGTGCTAGGGCCTCCAGACACATGTGCCACCTTGTGCATCTGGCTTTACATGGGTCCCAGGGAATCCAACCTTGGTTCTTTGGCTTTGCAGGTGAACACCTTAACCACTAAGCCATCCCTCTAGCCCTGTGTTTGTTTTTCAAGATAGGGTCTCATTCTAGTCCAGATTGACCTGGAATTTACTATGTAGTCTCAGGGTGGCCTTGAACTCACAGCAATCCTCCTACCTCTGCCTCCTGAGTGCTGGGATTAAAGGCATGTGCCACTAAGCCTGGCTGTTTTTTTGTATTTTGTTGTTTTGAGGTAGGGTCTCACTCTGATCCAGGCTGACCTGGAATTCACTATGTATTCTGAGGGTAGCCTCCAACTCACAGCGATCCTCCTACCTCTGCTTCCCAAGTGCTGGGATTAAAGGCATGCACCACCATGCCTGGAGTGGAATTTTAAAAAATAATTTATTTTTAATTTATTTATTAGAGAGAGAGTGAGAGAAAGAAAGAAGGAAGGAAAAAAAGAAAGAAAAAGAGACAGAGCCAGGTGTGGTGGTACATGCCCTTAATCCCAGCACTTGGGAGGCAGAAGTAGGAGGATTGCTGTGAGTTCAAGGCCACCCTGAAACTACATAGTGAATTCCAGGTCAGCCTGGATCAGAGTGAGACCCTACCTTGTAAAACAAAACAAAACAAAACAAAAAAAGAAAGAAAGAAAGAAAAGAAAACCCAAGAGAGACAGAGACAGAGAATGGGTACACCAGGGCCTCTAGCCACTGCAAACAAATTCCAGATGGATGTGCCACCATGTGCATCTGGCTTACATGGGATCTGGAGAATCAAACCTGGCTCCTTAGGCTTTGCAGGCAAGTGCCTTAATCGCTTAACCATCTCTCCAGCATATATTAAAGGAGTTTTAATTTTTTTATATTTTATTTTTATTTACTTATTTGAGAGAGAGAGAAATGGGCACGCTAGGACCTCTAGCCACAAGAAAAAAAGAAAAAGAAAATCAACTCCCAGCTTTATTTGGGTCCTGGGGAATCAAACCTGGGTCCTTTGGCTTTGCAGGCAAGTGCCTTAACTGCTAAGCCATCTCTCCAGCCCTAATGGATTTTTTAAAATTAAGGTTCATGGTTTGTAAATTTGAATTTTTAAAATATTTTTTAAGCTGGGTGTGGAGGTGCATACCTTTAATCCCAGCATTTGGGAGGCAGAGGTAGGAAGATCACTGTGAGTTTCAGGCCACCATGAGACTACACAGTGAAATCCAGGTCAGTCTGGGCTAGTGAGACCCTACCTTAAAAAAAAAATACAAAATAAATAAATAAATAAATTTTATAACAAATATAAGTAAATATATTTATTTATTTGCAAGCAGAGAGAGAGAGAGAGAGAGAGACAGAGAATGGGCACATTAAGGCCTCTAGCCACTGCAAAAGAACTTCAGATGAATATGCCCTTTTTGTGCATGTGGGTACCAGGGAATCTAACTCCAGTAGTTAGGTTTTGCAGGCAAGTGGCTTAAGCACTGAGCAATCTCTCCAGTCTAAATTTCAATTTCTTTTGGTTTTTCGTGGTAGGGTCTCCCTGTAGCTCAGGCTGACCTAGAATTCACTCTGTAGTTTCAGGGTGGCCTTGAACTCATGGTGATCCTCCTACCTCTGCCTCCCAATTACTTGTATGAAGGCATGTGCAAACGAGTCTGGCTTCCAAATTTCAATTTTAAGAATAAGAGGAGAGGCTGGAGAGAGGCGTAGAGGTTAAGGCACTTGCCTATGAAGCCAACAGACCTATGTTCGATTCCCCAGGACCCATGTAAGCCAGATGCCCAAGGTAATACATGAGTTTGGAGTTTGCAGCAGCTGAAAGCCCTAGTGTGCCAATTCTTGCTATTGGCCTCTGTCTCTCTCATAAATAAACTAAAAAAAAAATTTTTTTTTTTTTTTGTGGTGTTTTGAGGTAGGTAGGGTCTCACTCTAGCCCCCAGGCTGAACTGGAATTTACTATGTGATGTAGTCTCAGGGTGGCCTTGAACACATGGCGATCCTCCTACTTCTGCCTTCCAAGTGCTGGGATTAAAGAAGGCATGTTCCAACATGCCCAGCTATAAAAAGTGTTTTTTTAAGTATGAGAGTGGTAACCTTACCCCCCCCCCCACTTCCCCCCGAGGTAGGGTCTCACTCTAGCTCAGGCTGACCTGGAATTCACTATGTTGTCTCAGGGTGGCCTCGAATTCACAGTGATCCTCCTACCACTGCCTCCCAAGTGCTGGGATTAAATGCATGTGCCACCGCGCCCGCCTGGCTGATGTGTTTTTGCTGTTGTTTATTTACTTGAGAGAAAGAGGGGAAGAGAGAATGGGCACACTAATGCCTCCAGCCACTGTAAATGAACCCCAGATACATGCACCAACTTGTGCGTCTGACTTTACTTGAGTACTGGGCAATCGAATTTGGAATCCTTAGGCTTTGCAAGCAAGCGCTTTTAACCATCTCTCTAGCCTGAGACTAGCACCTTTTGTTGGGGATTTAAAATTTTTTTAATTTACTTTATTTGAGAGAGAGGAAGACACAGAATAGGTGTGTCAGGGCCTTTAGCCATTGCAAACAAACTCCATACGCCTGCATCACCTTGTGAATCTGGCTTATGTGGGTCCTGGGGGAACCGAACTGCGGTTCTTTGGCTTCGTAGGGTCTCACGCTGGCCCCGGAATTCACTGTGCAGTCTCAGGGTGGCCTCGAACTCATGGCGATCCTCCTACCTCTGCTTCCTAAACGCTGGGATTAAAGGCGTGCGCCACCATGTCCAGCTAGAAGAGATTGTTTTTATGTCTCCTCTAGAAGCTCTAATCAGCTGAGGCACAAACGGCCCTTCCCGCCACAGAAAGACGACGAATTGCAGCCGGCCGTCCTGGGCCGGGAACTCAGCACTCGCCACTCAAGCCGGCGCTGTCTCCGCGTCATCGCGCGGCGCGGACGCACGTGGCCCGGCGGCGGCGGGCGGAGCCGGGGCGTGGCCGGCACAACGGTGGCGCAAGATGGCGCTGCCCTTTGCGCGCTCGTGGAGCTTGTGCCGCTGGGGAGCCAAACGCTGGGGGGCTGCGGCCGGCGAGGCCCGGAGAGGTAGGGCTAGCTCCTTGACTCTGCCTTTACTCTTTCAGCGCCCGCCGTTTCCTTCTGTTATTCCTGGAACTCATTAAATTTCCCCACCTCCATCAGCTTCGAGGTTGCAAAACTTGCGCACCATTTGGTTTCTTTAAATCTGACGCTTTCCCGGGCTGTGTTTCTCTGCTCCTTGGCTTGCCCCACTAGAGACGTCACCTACTCTTGCCATCTGGTCATTGCAGTCTGCCCTGCTTTTTCGGGATGTCTGAGATCAAAACATGTCACTAGCCCTTGGGGTTCTAGCTTCTGTCATTGTCTAGTCTTTTTGCTCTGCCCGCAGGCATCAGTTTCAAACTGGAAGAGAAAACTGCCCACAGCAGCCTGGCCCTCTTCAAAGGCGACACAGGTGTCAAATATGGCCTGGTGGGATTGGAGCCCACCAAGGTGGCCTTGAATGTGGAGCGCTTCCGGGAGTGGGCAGTGGTGCTGGCGGACACAGCGATCACCAGTGGCAGACACTACTGGGAGGTGACGGTGAAGCGCTCCCAACAGTTCCGGATAGGAGTGGCCGATGTGGACATGTCTCGGGATAACTGCATCGGTGTTGATGATCGGTCCTGGGTGTTCTCCTATTCTCAGCGCAAGTGGCACACCATGCTGGCCAACGAGAAAGCCCCACTTGAGGGCATCGGGCAGCCAGAGAAGGTGGGGCTGCTGCTGGAGTATGAGGCCAAGAAGCTGAGCTTGGTGGATGTGAGCCAGGTCTCTGTGGTCCACACAATACAGACAGATTTCCAAGGCCCAGTGGTGCCTGCTTTTGCTCTATGGGATGGAGAACTGCTGACCCACTCAGGCCTTGAGGTGCCAGAGGGTCTCTAGTGTGTCCATCATTTGGAGTCCCTAATCATGCTTCTGTGGCAAGTGTCGAAAGCCGTATTACTTTGGCCCCAAGCATCCAGTCGCTGCCACCATTCAGTTCGGGTCCTCTGTGCAATGTCTTAGTTATCTTAGGCCTCTACCCCTCTGGAAACTAGGCATAGAGCCAGGCCTTCCCCACCTCCCCACCCCTCGAATTACTGCCAGTTTCTGAGGTCACTGGGTGATTGTCTCCCTGGACTGCTTCCTCGGGTCCTTCTACCTCCCCCTGGAATTGTTTCTCCGTGTTCAGTCCTGGGGTCTTTCAGCTCTGTTCAAACTGATTCAGTGCTACCTCTCTCTCCCTACCTACATGTTAGTTGTTTGGGGCATTCATCAAATCTCTCCAGAGTAAATCCTTTCTACCTCTGGCTGGAAGAGTGGGGGTCAGCGACTTGGCCCTTTCTCTGTAGCACTTTGGACTCAGCTCTGACTTCCTCAGTGCTTTGACTGAGTGGGTGAGTGGGTCAGAGTGAGATTAGAGCTCTCCTTCCCCGGTACCTCAACACCACAGAGCCTCAGCCCCACACAGCTGTAGCTAACTGCACCCGAGTCCATCTGCCTTCATGCAGCCAGTTCATAATCATTGTGCCAGTTATAGCTGTGACCAAAGGAGAAGTGCTCCTGGGGGCATCTAGGGTCTTAGTACCAGGAGCTTTATTCTGGAGAAGTTCCTTCTTCATCTGCCACAGCAAAAAGTTAGGGGGAAAGTAGGGAAGATTTTGGACGATCCATTTTGGGGCATGTTCAGACCCAAACCCCCATTCCTCTTGGCGACAGAATATACATAATCTAAGCAGTATTTGGGGTTGAGAAGAACCTGGTGGAGTAGATAACTATGTATGTGAAATATGTACTGTTTGGGCTCTGTCCGTGTGGGTCTAATTCTACCTTCTATGATGGTAACCCCCAGGGGAGAAAGAATAACTAGGTTAGCAAAAAAGGAATAATTTGTGTAATTAAAGTTTTATTTCAACACAAAATACTTTCTCTGTCTATAAAATTGCTGTTAGCAGCAGCAACATGTCCCTGGGTAAGGGGGACAGATCTCTGCAGACTACTATAAAGTCAGGTGCTTAGGCCCCTCCTTCCTTTTACTCGACATAGATATGCATGGTGGCTAGCGTACCTCCACTGGAGTCACTTGCGCTCATGTTGACTGCTTCAGGGAGAGGAAGAGGGACCTGAATAAAGACCTGGGATGGCTTTGAGTGGGCCAAGTCAATAGGCTGTCTATACCTTGATGTATCCATGGATACAGATGTCCACTGAGGCTCCTCTTTCTGCTGTGTTTACTGAGGGAGTAGGGTATTTTGAGTCTCACACAATGCACTGGACCCCATTACCAAATTGCTTTGCTGGTCCCCACTGAAGCAGCTGTCCATGATATCTGTGGTGGCTGGGGGTTAAATGCATGGCTGGGTCATGCTTTTTCTTGAGCAGGGACTGTTCATGACCTCACACCATACTTTCCAAGTTCTCTTTGGACAGGGTCTCAGCTGCTGCCTCAGCCTGAGTCTCGGAGAGCATGTAGGAGTCCTGGTAATCTTGAAGCAGTTTGACCACCTCCAGGTGGTTGAACTGCACAGCATCATCCAGGGGAATGTTGCCCCACCTGGAAGGACCAGTGACCATAGTGAGGCACAGCAGACAAGAAAGTGCCCCAATTGTGTGCATATCCGTAGTGGGGAAGCTAGGCCACTCTCCTGCCTTTTTAGCCCAATCCTACTCACCTGTCCTTGACAAAAGGGTTCACTTTGCAAGCCTCGATCAGAAATTTAACAACTTCCGTGTGTCCTAGGAATATGGGTAGAAGGAAAATGAGGGTCCAGCTCCTGGGCCATCTGGTGCAGACCTTTGGCAACTAGAGTCTACCAAGAGGGGAGGAGGGAAAGGCTGGACATTTGTTCCCTGCCAACATCCAGTAATAGTTTGTTGGCTGAAAGGCATCTGGACAAAATTGGCTGTTGCCCCTCTAACCCTGAGGACACATAAACATGGGTATTCTGGATAAAGTATTACACTTTCCTTTCCCCACTTAACCCTTTGAATACCTTCAGCTGCAGCAACATGCAGGGCTGTGCGGGAGTCATAGTCTTTCTGTTCCATATCCATGGCTGACAAAGCAAATCTGAGGGTAGGGGAAAAAAAAAACAAAAACAGCCAGGGTTAGCCAGATCAGTCTAGCATCACCAGTTTTCTTTCTGAAGTGAGGACAGACTGGATGTTCCAGAAAAATTAAAACTAGCTGAGTGTGGAAGCACATGTCTTTAATCCCAGAACTGGGAGGCAGAGGTAGGAAGATTGCAGTGAGTTTGAGGCTACCCTGAGACTGCATAATGAATTTCAGGTCAGCATGGGCTAGAGTGAGACCCTACCTTGAAAAAACAAACAAACAAACAATAACAAAGAAAACCCAGTCAATACCAAATTTTGTAGGGATCTTTCTTTTTTATTATTATTTTGAAGTAGGCCCTCTAGCCCAGACTGACCTGGAACTTACTCTGTAGTCCAGCGTGGCCTCGAACTCACAATGATCATTCTACCTCAGCCTCCTGAGTGGTAGGATTAAAGGCATGTGCCACAATGTCCAGGTAAACTTTGTAGGTTTTGCATAATCTGTTCTGTATTGGATGAGACTGTTATTCCCACTTAGGTAAGGTGGCAGTGTGATGTTTCCATAAACATGGCTGTCTAGTTGTAGTGTATTTATTAATGTTGGTAATCCACTTGAAGCAGAGTCCCTGTCCCCAAGAATGATGCTGTTTATACTATAGTTAACAACAGTCATTGCTATTAAGTTTTTATTCCATATAAGACACTTTGCTCTTAAAAAAAAAAAAAAGACAAGCCAGCCCCTTGTGGTGGTGGCGCATGCCTTTAATCCCAGCACTTGGGAGCCAGAGGTAGGACGATCACTGTGTGTTGGAGGCCACCCTGAGACTTCATAGTGAATCCCAGGTCAGCCTGAGCTAGAATAAGACCCTACCTCAAAAAACAAAACAAGGGCTGGAGAGATGGCTTAGCGGTTAGTTGCTTGCCTGTGAAGCCAAAGGACCCTGGTTTGAGCTTCGATTCCCCAGGACCCACATTAGCCAGATGCACAAGGGGGCACATACATCTGGAGTTCATTTGCAATGGCTGGAAGCCCTGGCGTGTCCATTCTCTCTTTCTCTCTCCCTCTTTCTGTCACTCTCAAATAAATAAAATTACAAAATTTTAAAAATATTTTTAAAAAGATAAAACAAAAAATAAACACAAACAAATGGATTCTTTAAGTGTAATCTATGTCAATTCTGTCTAACCCTAAAGCTGAAACATTTAACTGTTTGGCTGTGCCGCCTCCTAATATAATCTCTGACCAGGTACATTTTATTGTTTGCATTTGGTCTTCATAGAATTACCTTCAAAAGCCAGGCATGGAGGTTCATGCCTTTAATCCCAGCAGAGGTAGGAGGATTGCTGTGAGTTCAAGGCCACCCTGAGACTACATAGTGAATTCCAGGTCAGTCTGAGCTAAAGTGAGGCCCTATCTCAGGGGTGGAAAAAAAAAAAAAAAAAAAGGCTGGAGAGATGGCTTAGTGGTTAAGTGCTTGCCTGTGAAGCCTAAGGACCCCAGTTCGAGGCTTGATTCTCCAGAACCCACATTAGCCAGATGCACAAAGGGGCGCATGTGTCTGGAGTTCATTTGCAGTGACTGGAGGCCCTGGTGCACCCATTCTCTCTCTCTCTCGCTCTCTCTCTGCCTCTTTCTCTGTTGCTCTCAAATACTAAAAATAAAAAAAGAGAAAAGAAAAGGAAGAATTACCTTCGAAGAGCTGAGACATCTCCACTGTATGCAGCAAATAACAGGTTCACCACAGTCTTGTTCTGGAACATAGAACACACCCACCTGAGATTAGCTGTGGCTTTGAATCTACCCCTGCCCAACTGTAACCTATGGCCCTCCCCTATGGATGCTTCACCAAGTGGCTTGCTATGAAGTATTATGGAATGTTCTCTCTGAAGTATCCTTCAAACCACCTGGGGTTTTTCTTACCCGAACTTCTCCCCCTTCACGCCGTGGGTCTAATTTCCGAGCACAATGCCGCAGGTTGTCATAGTTGTGGAAATTAAAGAGGGACACCAGCTTCTACAATTGTAAGCCAAAGACCTGTTATTCCTTGAACTTGATTAGAGCTCAAGTTTGCTTCATATAAGTGGCTACCATTGATTTATTGCCTTATTGAAGATATTAAGTACAGGGTTGGAGAGACAGCTCAGCAGTTAAGACTTGCCTGTAAAGCTTAATGATCCAAGTTTGATTCCCCAGTACCCATGTAAAGCCAGATGCACAGAGTGGCCCATGTGTTCATTTGCAGGGACTAGAGGCCTTGGTGCACTCATTCTCTGTCTCTCTGCTGGGTGTGGAGGTGCACGCCTTTAATCCTAGCACTAGGGGGCAGAGGTAGGAGGCGCACTGTGAATTGGAGGCCAGTTTGAGACTACATAGTGAATTCCAGGTCAGCCTGGGCTAAGAGTGAGACCCTACCTGGGAAAACCAAATAAAATAAAATTACAAACATATGCTGAGCAGCTCACCTGGCAGAAATTGATGCCCCTCTGGCTGTTCCCTAACTTATCCAGTGGAGGTGACAGGCACATCATTCCCATGACATTGGGTACCACCAGGAGGATGGCTCCTGACACAGCTGACTTGGCTGGCAGGCCCACCTAGAGAACAGATCAGAGGCTGAGGGTGAGCTAGGGGTTTTCCAAATTTAGGAAAATAAGGCAAGTTATTCTAAGTGACTTCATGGATAAGGCCACACTCATCTTGACTTTTTTTTTTTTTGCTTATTAATTAGCTTCTTTTTAAAAATTTTTATGTTTTGGTTTGTTTAAATTTTTTTATTTATTTATTTGAGAGCCACAGAGAAAGACAGAGAGAGAATGGGCACGCCAGGGTTTCCAGCCTCTGCAAACAAACTCCAGATGTGTGCACCCCCTTGTGCATCTGGCTAACGTGGGACCTGGGGAACCGAGCCTCGAACCGGGGTCCTTAGGCTTCACAGGCAAGCGCTTAACTGCTAAGCCATCTCTCCACCCTATTTTTTGTTTTTCTGAGGTAGAGTCTCACACTAGCCCAGGATGACCTGGAATTCACAGCAGTCCTCCCACCTCTGCCTCCCCGAGTGCTGGGATTAGAGGCGTGCACCACCACGCCCGGCTACTAATTAGCTTCTAATTGCTATGGTCCCTCATGACATTTCCTGTCACACTTAGGAACTTGTTTGATTAACAGTACTCTTCTGTAGTACCAAAACTGGGATACAATCTTTTATTCTGGTAGGAAAAATAATAAATAAGAAGTAGGGTGCTGTGAATGGAGGCAGGTTCATTTGAGATAGGGCAGTCAGAAAAGTCTCTTCTAGGGCTGAGGGCATGGTCCAGTGGTAGTACATTTGCCTAGCATGGGTAAGGTATAGGTTCTATCACTATTGCCAAAACAAGTTACCAAAAAAAGTCACATGCATTGATATATACCTATAATCCTAGCTGAGGAGGCTGAGGCAGGAGAGTCATCATGAGTTTGAGGCCAGCCTAGGCTATGTGTCACACACATACAAAACCAATTGAGACAAAATCATACCTCTCCTTAGAAGTGACATCTAGGCTGACAGCCAGCTATAAAGGGTTGCACAGGAACGTTTTGTGCTTCTATGTATCTGAGGAATGTAATATGCTTGACAACACCCCCTAAGGATTTTTTAATTTTATTCCTTTTTTTTTTTTTTTTTTTTTTTTAGGATTCTTAATCTTAACTGCTTGACTGGAGGTTTGTGAGTGGGAGGCAGAAACAAGCACCCACCACTGTCCTTGGCACTGAACTTATGGGAGATGGATAGCAGGGCCCGAAACACTCACGTGGAAGGCAAACTGGCCGGAGAAGTCATACATGCCGCAGGAATGCATGAGGCTGAGAGTGTTGCGCACTGCTTCAGCACTTAACACGCTCTCGCCTGTGATGGGGCAGATCCCGCCATTGGCAAGGGTGGCCGCCATGACACTGCCTGATTCACAGGTGACCTCCACAGAGCATAGCTGCAGAGAGAGGGAGGTCACAGTGCGCTGTGGGTGTGGACACAGTGCTCCCTGGTGTAGAGCAGTGTTCTTGGCCTGTAGGTCTTCTGGTTCTCACAGAACCACCAGAGACAAGTGTCTGCTGTAAGTCAGAGAAGGTCAGCAGTCTGCCCTGTTCCCCTAACCCTGAGAGCATTTGCCTACCTGGAAGTAGAGATCAAGGGCGGCCATCATGTCCACCCCCTTGGGAAAGCACTGCAAGGAAGAGGGTGGAACATTCTCTTCAGGACATACTCTCATGCTGACAGGGTCTCAGCCAGTCTCCAACCCTTCTGCCCTTCTACCAGCAGCAGAATTCTCAGGGGCTTTCTCTACTGGCCTCTCCCAGGTACCTTCTTTTCCTTGAGATAATAGCCAATGGCATAGTTCCGGTCCCCAGTTTCCTTCTCTGACTGGAATCTGAAGTAAATACCCAATTTAGTGCTTGAGGTTTGAGGAGTATGGGGAGGCAGGAAAAGTTACTTCCCCTTGGACATAGAACTACATTACTTGTATCAAACTGAACCAGACCCTTTATAACTTCCCAAAGTATCAGTGGAAACTTCTGACTGAGCACAAACTCAGAACAAAAGAAGAACAAACAAACAAACACCCAAAGCTGTCTGGTCTAGGAAAATCTGGCATGGTTTTCAGCTTTGGGACTCTTGATTCGGATTTAGGCAAACCATCATTCTGTCTCTCTCATTACATACTAATTAGAAATGGAACATTATACTGGGTGTGGTGGCGCACCCTGTAATCCCAGCACTGGGGAGGGAGGAAGATCGCAGTGAGTTCGAGGCCACCCTGAGACTACCTAGTGAATTCCAGGTCAACCTGGGCTAGAGTGAGACCCTACCTTGGGAAAGAAAAAAAAAAAGGAACATTATTTCACCAAGTAAATGTCAACAAAGAGACCCAGAGGGAGGGGAAGCCCAAGTTCCTCTTGAATTTCTTCCTCCTAAGATGATTACACACTGCTGTCTGTCTGTCTGTCTCCCTCTCCCACTCAGTGTGCACAACAGTACAATCACAGTGTATTCAGCTAATTCTGTAAACAGGGACTTACGTGGCATTGCTGAACCCCATGAATTCATTTCCAGCCATTTTATTCAGATACTGCAACACCTAGAAGAGAAGAGAGGCAAGAGAGGTGCCATTTGACTAAGGAACCCTACTAAACATGGCTCAGGCTCACAAGCCTTCTGAACCTCTCAGTCCTTATCTCAACTTTGGTCAAGAAGGCAAAAGCTAAAAAAAAAAAAAAAAAAAAGGCTGTGACTGGAGAGATTGCTCAGTGGTTAGAGGCGCTTGCTTACAAAGCCTGAAAGCCTGGGTTTGATTTCCCAAGAGCCCATGTAAAGCCAGATGCACAAAGTGTCACATGTATCTGGAGTTTATTTGCAGGGCAGGAGTTCCCTGGTACTGTCATACTCTCTCTCAAACAAATATGTAAGAAGGCAAGGGCTTCAAGAGGCTTCCTTTGTGAAGCCAGCACATTCCCACTCTCCTGGACATTCTGCTGTGTATGTGTGGGAACACATGATGGCTTAGAGCCAGGCACTTAGGACGGCATGCCATGCAGAAAAGCAAGAAGCTAAGAGGCGAGGAACTTACAAAGTCAAACTTCTCTGCTTTGTTACAGTCCATCTGCAGAGGAAGGAAGAGAGATTAGTGTTCTAAGCCTAAGAAGCCGACAGACAGAAGCGTCATAAGGTGGAGTTGACATGTTAAACTAGCCTTACTACAGGGAATGTGTTACAATTTACAATGACTTCTGTTTGTTTTGAGATAGGCCTATTTTTCCCAGGCTGATCTTTAACTTGTGGGCTCAAGTGCTGTTCCTACCTCCACCTCCCAAGTAGCTGAAACTACAGACATAGTTTTTATTTTTAGACAACTGAGACTTTTTTGCATGCATCTATATGCCTAACAATATTTAAAAGCAATCATTATGGTGGTTCATGCCTGTAATCTCAGCACTTGGAAGTCTGAGTCAGGAAGATTTCTAAGACTTCAAGGACAGCCTAGGTTTAAAAAAAAAAAAAATTAAGAGCCTGGTGTGGTGGTGTATGCCTTTAACCTCAGTACTTTGGCAAAAGAGGTAGGAGGAGTGCCATGAGTTCAAGGCCACCCTGAGACTACATAGGGATTTCCAGGTTAGCTTGGGCTAGAGTGAGACCCTATAAAAAAAAATTAAGATTATCAAGGAGTGAGGATTCAGATAACCCCATCAGCATTCACCCCTCCTCAGTCTCATCATCCCAATTTTACCCTAATTTTTTAAAAAGTTTTTTGAGGTAGGGTCTCCCACTACCCCAAGGCTGACCTGGAATTCATTATGTAGTTTCAGGGTGGCCTCAAACTCATGGTGATCCTCCTAACTCTGCCTCCCAAATGCTGGAATTAAGGGTGTACACCACATGTCCAGCTCTAACCTCAATTTTAATCATTTTTTTTTCAAGATAGGGTCTCACTCTAGCCCAGGCTGACCTGGAATTCTGGAATTCACTGTGTGGTCTCAGGGTGGCCTTGAGCTCACGGCGATCCTCCCACCTCTGCCTTGAAAAAAAATTCAATTATATTGATAAACCAAATAAAATATTTTTGGCAGCCATTAGAATTGAACCCAGGATCTCCCACATGCGAGGCAAGCGCTTCACCACTGGGCTATATACCCAGCTTTAAAGCTAAAGATTTTCTCTAAGAGTCAAGTTTGCCACAGCTGACCTTCATGGGAGTGAGATGAAACGAGACCCAAAGGCAGAGCTGTAAATAATCATTACAGGACAGGGGTGAGCTTGGCCTGGTCTCCTATCCCAGAGTTCTTGCTTCCTGCCTCTCTCTGTCCCCTATCCAGTCAACATCCCAGGGACTCTGACACCTGGGTTCCTGGGGGGCAGGGCTCCTAACGCCACCTTCCCCAGGAGAGGCTCTGATTGGCTCTTGGGTGTCACTGGCAACACTGCTCCTGGGTTCTTGCTCAAGCCCTGGGAGACCTACAGCTGATGGGCCTGCCTGACACTTGCTCAAGGCCACCTCACAGTTCCAGGTGACGTGAATAACTGCCCTGGCCTGGCCATTCACCCTTCTGTGTGTGTCCCTCGCCCAGGAGTGGCCAATCAATGCTTAATGGTGTTGTCCTCCTACCACCTTTGGCATTTGGCCCTTGGCAAGGATCATGACCCACTCCCTTCTCCAAGGATCACGGAGCCCTGGGCTCCAGAGTTCTAGGTTGAAGCTAGAAACACTATGGGGTGAGGGTAAGGAAGGTGGTGCGGCCCCTCTTACTAATATCATCAGCATTACACAAGGGTCCCTGTTGTGCTCTTTCACGCCTCCTGGAAACCCTCAAAGGATCAGTACAACCTCATTGATTTCCCTGCAGAGCTGAACAAACATGAGGGTACAGGCATGGGGGAGCTGAGAGAATAGTACCTTCCAGAAAGTTAGAGTGGCACTGACCTTGATCAGGGAGCTGACGACAATGGCACCAGCATTGACCATGGGGTTATGGGGGATTCCTGGGGGAAATACAAACCTCATCAGCCGTTGAGCAAAGCCTACTTTATAGACTGCCCACTCTGAAGCTAGGCAGGGTTGGGCCTGGTTAATACTTGGATGAGAGGAAAGGCAAAGAAACAGACAAAAGAGGCGGGGGGTGGGGAGCTAGCTGTGTTTGATCCGAGCACGGAATGCTCACCTTCCTCATTGAGGGAGAGCTTGTTGTAGCGCAGGCCACTGGGCTCCTTGCCCACGTACTTGTGCACGTACTCAGTGCCTAGGGTGCTTATGGAGATGGCGTAAGTGAGAGGCTTGACACAGGACTGCAGGCAGAAGGGGATCTTTGTGTGTCCCACAGAGTGCCTGGAAGCAGAAAGGCACCATCAAAGGGGTTAGATTTTGTTCTGTCCCTATGCCCTGCCTCCCCTTCCTTTCACCCAGCATCTCACCGCTGACCATCCACAGTGCACAGGGAGACACCCCACAGGTCTGGGTTTGACTTGGCCAGGTGAGGGATGTAGGCTGCCACCTGGGCATGAGTGAGTAGAGAAAAAGGAGGAGGACTGAATGTGGAGAAGAGGATCAGAGCTATATTCAGATCTGAAGAAGCTTTTAGATAAAGGCTAAAACTCTGTCTGTTAGCCTGTTGCTGCCCCAAACACCCATACTGACGTCCTGGGGAAGCTTAACATAGTTCCGATCCTGTAGAGATGGCAGTAAAGCCTATAGAATGTAATACATGAATTCTGGAAGTGGCTTCCCTTTTGGGGGTTTATGCTCAGTTATACTATAAATCTCCTTGACAGTTCAATTGACTTTTTTTTGGTCTCACTCTGTAGCCCAAGTTGACCTGGAACTCACTTTGTTCTGTAGCCCAGGCTAGCTTTGAACTTATAGTGCTCCTGAATATTGGAGTTACAGATAAGAGCCACCACACATGACTTCAGTTGACTTCTTGTTCTTTTTTTTTTTTTTTTGACAGGGTCACTTGGAAACCAGACTGGTCTCCAACTGAGTATATAGCTGATGACCTTGAGCTTCTCTTTTCTTTGAGGTAGGGTCTTGCTCTAGCCCAGGCTGAATTCACTTGGTAGTCTCAGGGTGGCCTTCTTGAACTCACGGCGATCCTCTACCTTTGCCTCTCAACTGCTGACCTTGAACTTCTGATTCTCCTGCCTCCACTTCATGAGTGCTAAGATTACAGGCATAAAACACTAGGTTTTATACACTCCTGGTGATGGAATCTAGAGCCTTGTGCATGCTAAACAAGCATTATGCCAACTGAGCTATACCCCCAATCCTCAGCTAATTATACCATGTGTATCCATAAAAACCTAGGATTCTCTTATATGCTATAGGAATCATATGTATAGAAACATAGGAAGCCATGTTCTCATTTGTAGAAGTTCTGCTTCTGTCTGTCATCACTGAATTCCCAGCCCCAACATGTCTCTGAGAAACAAGGTGTATCTGGCCCAGAGCCCTCGTCCCTCCCTTATTCCCCTGGCCCTCACTTTGCCTCCAGTGGGCTCTTTGGCATCCTCAAAGATGCGATCCACATGGCTCGTGAACTCCTCAAAATCAGGAATGACAAACTTCTTTCGGAATGCCTGGGTCAGGAGCACAATGTTGCTGCTCACACACCTGGATCCCAGACATGATCGTATTAGGGGCTGGGGAGATGCAGCCGGGACTCAACTCTGGAGCCAGGGAGGTTGGGAATAGGCAAGGTTGTCCAGCGCTCATCTGGTTTGGGACTACTAAGAGCTGTGTGACTTCTGGCAGGTCAACTTTCCAGGCTTTAGTTTCCTCACCTCTAAAATGATGGGTTGTAATGATATGGAAAGATACTCCAAGACATTGTTTTGGGATATGAGAAAAAGATTACCATGAGAATTAGTATGTAAACTTTAGATTTGAGAAGTCCTAAATTATATATGTGCATATATTCATATTTCTATGCAAATGCTAAGATTTTATGTAAGATACTCATTAATTTGTCAACAATGTTTCCTTCTGGGAAGAGAGAGAAAGAATATGTGTTTCTGTAATGTTTGAACTTTTGCGTTGAATAGTCATTCACTGCTTGAATAAAAAAATAATAAACCAAAGGAGGGGGTTGAGCTGTATTATCCCCAAGATTTTCCCTGTTCACAGAACAGTTTTTGGGAGCAGTGCCCATTTCTGGGGCTCTCACTTTTGGAAGAGCTCTCGATCTAAGAGGCCACCACTGCTGGACTCTTGGACCATGCGGTGCATCTGGTTTATGCAGTCCCGGAGCCTTGGATCCGATGTCTGCAGTCCAGTGGCCTTCAGTGCCTTTGAGGAAAAGAAGAGGCCTGGTAAGGTGAGCTTAAAAGACAGTACTTTCCTCATAGTCTTTTCCAGGAGATACTCAGTTAATTCAACACCAATAGGTGGAACAAATGATTTTGAAGAGTCAGAAAAGAGACTGAAGAGGGGTTGAAGGCTAACATGGCTTTTCTGCCGTCTTTTCATAGAGTGTTAATCTGGGCTTGGGGCAGGGATGGACTGTATTCTCAGCACAGGCAGTTGCTATTATCCCTCTGTAGTCATCATCCTCACACAGCAACCCATTAGCTACCCGGTACTTGTTTGACCCTCCTTTTCCCCACTTTCCAGAGATGCTAAGGGATTGGGGTTCTGAACAGGTAGAAAGCAACTTACAGTAGTGAACTTGTGGATAGGGATCCTCTCCTGTCCCTCAGCAATAGTGTAGAAGAGCAGATCTCCAAGGCGGGACAGCATGCCACTCTCTGATGCGTCGCTGGGGGCAGAGACAGGGGAGGAGGGCAGGAGCCTGAGAACTGCTCCCTGCTCCTCCTCCTGGAGCACAGGCCTGTCTTCGGGTGGGTGTCATTCTTTGCCTCTTCCCTGAGCCATCTGATCTAGACTGCAATCCTAGCTTTCATCCCTTGCCCAAGAAGTCGTAGGTCTTACTCTCTCGCTTTTACTCTTGACTTTCAGCCTTCATTTCTTTTTTTTTGGTTTATTTTTTTATTTCTCTCAAATCTACCCTTTTTCCTCCTGTGCAGTATGGTGGAATGGAAAGAATCAGACTTTGCTCCTTACTAGCTATATAATTAGGCAGGTCATGTAATATTGTTGAAATTGCTTCCTTATCTATAAAATAAAGATAGTAATGTCTACTTCACCTGGGTGATGTGAGGCTTTCAGAGCATATTCCATGAAAAATTTCCTGGCACAAAGGAATGCTCAGTATATCATGCTTATAGTCAGCTCCTTGTCTGTTACCTCATTGCCACCGTTCTTTCTTGCCATCCATGCTGGTAATCATTCTAAAACTCAACACTTCTCTACTAAAATGCCTGTGGCATAAGCTGGGCATGGTAACCCACACCTATAATCATAGCACTTTGGAAGTAGAGGCAGGAGAATAGGAGAATCAACTGCATAATGGAGTTCAACTACATAATGAGCTCAAGTCCAACTTGGGCTACATCAGACCCTGCCCCCCCAAAATAGAATTTTAAAAAGAGATTAGAAGCAACCTACATATGCATTAGTATATTATGTATATACATATGATAGAATATTATGCAGTAGAAAAGAAAGGAAAACAGAAACTAAATGTGCTCACACCTTTAATTCCAGCATTGGAGAAACTAAGGCAGGAGAATCATAGGATGGAGACCAGCCTGGGCTATATTGCAAGATCATGTCTCAAAAAACAAATAATTGAGCCGGGCGTGGTGGCATACGCCTTTAATCCCAGCACTCGGAAGGCAGAGGTAGGAGGATCGCCATGAGTTCAAGGCCACCCTGAGACTATAGAGTTAATTCCAGGTCAGCCTGGACCAGAGTGAGCCCTACCTCGAAAAACCAAAAAAAAAAAAAAAAAAAATTAAAACCGAGCTGGGGAGATGGCTCAGTTCCCCAGAACCCACATACAAAGCTGGGGTTACAATGTGAGCATCGTAATCTCAGCATGCCTGCGGTGAGCAGGGAAGCAAGGACAGGAGAATTTCCTGGAAGCTTGCTGGTCAGCTATGCTGGTGAATAGCAGTGAACAAGAGACCTTGCCTGAAAAGAAGACGAGGCAAAACAAGGTAAGGACTGACATCTAAGTCGTCCTCTGACCTTCACACTCACCCCATAGCACATGAGTACCCACACCCACACACATGAATATGCACACACATGCATCTCACACACACAGAACAGCAAACAAAAAATAATGTCATTCACATCATATATTCAGTGACATTAAAAGTTACATGCCTCACTACTAGAATAGGTTATGGCATCTAGAATTAGAGCACCTTGTATTGTCTGCTTTTAAAGTGCCCTGGAGTTTTAAACTTGAAACATAAGTAACACATTATCTTGTCAATAGACGTGACATTTTCCATCTGTCAGTGTGTGTGCCTGGTCTATAGGACTATTGCAGAATGAGCCTTCAAGTCAGTTCTATACACAACCATTCACCAACCACGCTGGTGTGGTTCCCCGGGGCCGCCCTGCTGTGCTCCGATGTGAGCTCACGCTGACCAGACAGGCAGCAAAGACAGACTGACTGCGCTCACAGTACCTCTGTCACCAGGGTCACGTAGAGATGACCGCGCAGGGATCCGTGTTTGCTGTAAAACTGCTCAGTACTGCAAAGCTTCTGTGGCTGTGTGTTTAACTCTCAAACTTACAGAATACAGTAAAGTCAAAACAAAACAAAACAAAAAAAAGTTATATGCCTGGCCAGGCGTGGTGGCACATTCCTTTAATGCCAGCACTTGGGAGGCAGAGGTAGTAGGATCGACTGCCATGAGTTCAAGGCCACCCTGAAACTACATAGTGAATTCCAGGTCAGCCTGAGCGAGAGTGAGACCTTACCACAAAAATAAAATAAATAAAAGTTACATGCCTGTAATCAGAGCACTTGGAAGGCAGAGGCAGAAGACCAGGAGTTCTTGATCATTCTCATCTACATGAAACCCTGTCAACCCTGTCTCAAAAAAAAAACAAACAAACAAACAGGTGTGGGGCTCAGCAGTTAGGTCACTTGCCTACAAACCCTAATGATCTGGGTTTGAGACCCCAGTACCCAAGTAAAGCCAGCTTCACAAAGTGGTGCATGCACCTGGATTTCATTAGCAGTAGCTGGAGGCCCTAGCACACCCATTCTCTTTGTCTTTCTTCTCTGTATATCCCTCACTGCTTGCAAATAAATATTTTTAAAATTTATTTATTTATTTGACAGAGAAAGAGGGGGAGGGAGGGAGAGAGAGAATGAGCATGTCAGGGCCTCCAGCTACTGCAAATGAACTCCAGACACGTGCACCCCTTGTGCAGCTGGCTAACGTGGGTCTTGGGGAAAAGAACCTGGGTCCTTTGCTTTGTAGGCAAACGCCTTAACCACTAAGATATCCCTCCAGCCCAAATAATTAAAAAAAAAAATAGGGGCTGGAGACATGGCTCAGCAGTTAAGGCGCTTGCCTACAAAGCCTAACAACCTGGGTTCAATTCCCCAGTACCCACATAAAGCCAGATGCACAAGATGGCACATGATGGAGTTCATTTATAGTGGCTAGAGGGCCCTAATCTCTCTCTCTCTCTCTCAAAATAAGTAAATAAGATATTTAAAATAAATTTTCTAAAACAGGTGGGGTCTGGAGAGATGGCTCAGCAGTTAAAGGCACTTGGCTTGCAAAGCCTGACAGTCCAGGGTTCAGTTCCCCAGTTGCCACATAAAGCCAGATGCAAAGTAGCATGTGTCTGGAGTTTGTTTGCACTGGCAAGAGGCCCTAACAGTCTCTCCTTGCAAATGAATAAAAATAAGCCAGGCATGGTGGTGCGGACCTTTGAGCCCAGCACTTGGGAGTCAGATGATGGCTGTGAGTTCGAGGCCAGTCTGAAACTACATAGTAAATTCCAGGTCATCCTGAGCTAGAGCAGCAAGACTACTCAAGAAAACCAAACAAGAAACAAAAACTAGGGCCAGACATGGGGACGTGCACATCTAATCCCAGCACTCCAAAGACTGAGGTAGGTGGATGGTCATGAGTTGGAGGCCAGCCTAGGGCTAGTGTCAGTTCCAGGTCAGTCTGGGCTACAGTAAGACCATAAGACCGTACTTGGGGGGTGAGGGTGAATAAGCCAGACTGCATAGCATTTCCTCTTCACTGCCCTCCTTTCCCTCAATTGCAGAAACCCTGCCCCCTCATGATGTCATACTTCCAATAGCTCATCAGCCAATAATGTCAATTAATGAGCCAGCGGTCTAAGTCCTTCCCCAAGTCCTTAAAGTATACTAAGTCACAGGAAGAGAAACTAGGATTCCTAACAACAGTCCATCACTGATCCATGAAGGTGTGTATGGAAGAGCAAGGAGTATCTCTACCTCCCCACTCTGAAGACATATTTTATCCCACCAGCATCCTCCCATGGTAATTATTTGGGAGGAAGTGGGCTAGTGATTTAGAAATCTTTGTGTTCCAGTGCCTGACACTACCTACACAAGACCATCATAATAGGAGGAAAAGATCATAACATCAAAATAAAATTGAGATGGGGAAAATGGAGTTTCAAAGGGGGGAAGGAGGGTATTACCACGGGATTTTTTTTATAATCATGGAAATTGTTAATAAAAAACTAAATAAAACCAAAAGAAATCTTTGTGTTCCATGCCTCTAGAAGAAATAATGGAAAAGTAATGCATAATAATGATCACTACTAATAAAAAGAACTTATTGGACGTTAATCATGGAAAATGTTAATAAAAATTAAATAAAAAAAAAGAACTTATTGGACTTTAACCAACAAGCTGAACTACAGGACAGGAGCTCCAGTGGCGGTGAGGTAGTGTGCTGGTTCATCATTTTTGTTTGTTTTCGAGGTAGGGTCTCACTCTAGCCCAGGCTGACCTGGAACCCACTCTGTAGTCCAGGTTGGCTTCAAATTCACGGGGATCCTCCTACCTCAGCCTCCTGTGGTAACTTTAATTATGATATATAAGTATATTTTTGAAGGTCATGAAGTAGGTATCAACGACAGGGGAGATGGCCCATTTCCTGTTTTGCTAGAATAGGACAGGGGCTACTGGACTGTGCTAAGCTGTATGTAGCTCTAGAGAGGACAAGATTTTCTGCTCAGTGCTATCTGCGTCTTGGAGGGGAAAAAGGCATGGCTACCAAGTATTCCTGGGTGGTGGGGGGGAGAGAAGTTCGACCTCCATGGAAATAGATGGGCCCAAAGGAAGAAGCCTTCCATTCAGGGAGCCTGAGCAGCATCAATAATGGCTCGGACTGACTCTGGTTTGGGAAATCTGGGTCTTGAATTTTTCCCTCCTTTTATAGATATTCTCTCCATTCAACGACCACTTTGGAAATCACCCTTATTCTACAGATTGGGGAGCCTTGCTACGAACACACTCGACTCACACGCACGCACCAGCGCACCGATAGCGCAACGCGCACCACACACTACACAACAGAGGACGCGCAGAAAGACGCATCACCCAGACAGATCCGAGTACACTTGAACCTGGGGCAGGAAGCTGCTACATACCCAATACCCACACATTCCCTAAAAAACGCCCGAGGACCAGAGAGGAGGGGAGGAGGACGGCAGGTGCGCACCCGGCCCTGCGCACCACCGACACGCGCACCGAGCAGCACCGCGCTCGCCGGCGTCCCCAGTTCAGTACGCACCTGGGACAGGCATCTCGGAGACCGACCTGCCCAAACGCCCTGGCGGGCGGACAGCACGCTACCGCCCGAGCGCGGCGGACCCAAAGCCCCACATCTAAAGGAAAAGGCATCGCAGGCTAGTGAGCGAGAAGAGAGGGAAGACGAGATGCGCTCTCTGGGGGACGGGGCTCCCAGGGAGCTGAGCGAGAACGACAGCGGGAGTGGGAGCGAGCCTGTCCCCTTGCCCCTGTCCCGCGAGCCTTACTGATCCTTGTGCAGCGGCTGGTGGCTGTGCGGCGTCGCCCTGCCCGACGCCGCGGCCTCACTGAGGTGGTAGCGGACTCCCCTGCCAAGGAGTGGGCTCCGGCTCGGGTGACCCCAGCCTCCCCGCCGGCTGTGCCCACCGGCCCGGCTCAGCGCATTCTGCAGAGCCCTCATGGAGCGCATGCCCCCGGCGCGCCGCCGGCCTGGCCCGAGCGCCGCGAGCGTCGGAGCGGCGGCTGGGAGGGAGGGAAGGAGGGCGGGCAGGAGGGAGGGAGGGGCGGAGGGAGTCGCGGGCGCCGCAAGGTGCGGTGCGCTGCGCTGCGGCGAGAGTGCGACGGCGGGCCGAGCCCGCGGGGGACAGGGGCCCGGGGCTGGGGTGGGGCCGGAGGAGGGGCCAGTCCCTGAACTGCTCGGGCCAGGACGGGGGGCACCTATTCCCGGTAGACTGGGGATGGGCGAGACAAGTGCCACAGATTAGCGACGGACTGAAGCCCGGCTCTGTGGGGCGGGGAGGGGGCGGCGCTAGGCGGCGACGGACAGTGCGCGCATCCAATCACCGAGGAGTCAGGGTCCCGGGAGGCGGGAAGGGGGCGGGGCTAGACCTTGGATGCCAGGCCGGGGCTGGGGAGTGGACGCCGGACCACTGAGCAGCCGGGTGGTGCGTGAGAAGCCCGGGGTCTCGAAGGAACCGCGACAGATTCGGGAACGATGGCGTTCTCTGGTAACAACGAGAACGCTACTTTATTCAGGAACCGCTTAGTGAGCTTCGGCTTAAGGAGGCCCCAGCGGCCGGCCCTCAGCCCTCAGTGCCCGTCCTGCGGGTGGCTGACCCCCCACGTCCCGTCCAAGCACAGGGACGCTAGGTGGCGGTGAGTGGAGAGGGAAGTATCCCGTCCAGAAATAACCCGCCACTCCTCAGTGCTAGCTCTTAGGATGCCTTGGTTCTTAGCTCTATCTCCGTTTTTCTTGTCCGTAAACTTAAGACATTAAATAAGGCAATGGGGAGCCGGGCGTGGTAGCTAGTGCACACCTTCAATCCCAGCACTGGGGAGGAAGAAGTAGGTGGATTGCCAAGAGTTCGAGGCCACCCTGACACTACATTGTGAACTCAAGCCTGGGCTAGAGCAATACCCTACCTTGAAAAACAAATCAAGGCAACGAACACGAAAAAAAAATGTTTATCTTTCAAAGGGTCTTGTTATGGAGCCCTGACTGCTTAGGCATCCACAAGCTGACTTCCATCACTGCTGGCACAAAAAGATTTTTAAAATTATTTTTAAAACTTTTTATTTTATTTTATTTGTTTGAGAGAGAATGAGAGAACCAGGGCTTTCAGCCGCTGCCAACAAACTCCAGACACATGCGCCCCCCCTTGTGCATCTGACTTATGTGGGCCCTGGGGAATTGAACCTGGGTCCATTGGCTTTGCAGGAAAGTACGTTAACAGCTAAGCCATCGCTCTAGCCCCACAAAAACATTTTCTAAGGGCTCCCAGATTTTGACTGTTTGGATTGCTTGCCTTCCTCTTCCTCGTTAGCAGAAATGATGTACAAAAAGAGCTTGGGGGCTGAAGGGATGGCTTAGCAGTTAAGGCAGGACCCAGGTTCGATTCCCCAGGACCCACACTAGCCAGATGCACAAGGGGGCACATGCTCCTGGAGTTCATTGGCAGTGGCTGGAGACTCTGACATGCCCATTCTGTCTGTCTGTCTGTTGGTGTCCCTCGCTGCCTCTCCCTTTCTTTAATTAATTAATTTAATTTAAAAATGCTCTCATGCAACCCAGGCTGGCCTCAAATTTGCTATCCAAAGATGACCTTGAACTTCCGAAGTGCTGAGACATGAGCCACCAGAACGGCTTTCTGCCGTGATGGGTATCAAACCCAGGGCCTGATGCCTGCTAGGCAAATACTGTCCCAACTGAACCGTGCTTTTGTTTTGTTTGGATTTTTTTGTTTGTTTGTTTGTTTTTCGAGGTAGGGTCTCACTGTGGTCCAGGCTGACCTGGAATTAACTCTGTAGTCTCAGGGTGGCCTCGAACTCTCGGCGATCCTCCTACCTCTGCCTCCCAAGTGCTGGGATTAAAGGCGTGCGCCACCACGCCCGGCTTGTTTGGATTTTTAAAAATATTTTACTTTTATTTATTAGATAGAGAGAGAGAGAATGGGCACACCAGGCCCTCCTGCCACAGCAAATGAACTCTAGACATGTGGGCCACCTTGTGCCTCTGGCTTACATGGGTACTGAGGAATTGAACCTGTGTCCTTTTGGCTTTGCAGGCAAGTGCCTTAATCACTAAGCCATCTCTCCAGTCCCCAACCCTGACTTAAGAATTTTCCTAAAAAAAAAAAAAAGATTTTTAAGCTGGGTGTGGTGGTGCATGCCTTTAATCCCAGCACTGGGAGGCAGAGGTAGGAGGATTGCCATGACTTTGAGTCCACCCTGAGACTACATAGTGAATTCCAGGTCAGCCTGTGCTAGAGTGAGACTCTACTTTGAAAAATTAAAAAAAAAAGAATTTAGTATTTATAGTTGGAGAGATGGCACAGTGGTTAAAGGTGTTTGCTTGCAAAGCCTGATGACCTAGATTCAGTTCCCCAGTACCCATGTAAGTGAGATGTGCAAAATGATGCATGCATCTGGAATTTGTTTGCAGTGCCAAGAGGCCCTAGTGGGCCCATTCCCTTCCTCCCTCTCTCTGCTTGCAAATAAATAAAAATGTTTTTTGGGTGCTGGAGAGATGGCTCAGTGTTTAATTAAGGTGTTTGTATGCCAAGCCAAAGAACCCGGGTTCAGCCAGATGTGGTGGCGCACACCTTTAATCCCAGCACTTGGGAGGCAGAGGTAGGAGGATCACCATGAATTCAAGGCCACCCTGAGATTAGACTATGTAGTGAATTCCAGGTCAGCCTGGGCTAGAGTGAGACCCTACCTCAAAATAAAAAAATAATAATATTTAGTGTAAATTTAATCCAGCATTAATTTTGTATATGCAATAGACTAATCTTACCCATGTTTCATAGAATATGTATGCTACCACCCTAACTGTTAGGAAATTTCTAAGTATTACCCAGAAAGTATTTACTTTCTTTGTATCCCTGCTTCTTTGAATTAGCTTTAATTATAACCAGTAATGAGTTTCTCCTTGAGTTCTTCGTTCCTCGCTGTTTTATTGCACTCTTCCCTAAGAAGAGCTGATTGGGCAAAGAAGAAAATCTGCCTGTAGAATCAGGTTCTTTACCTAGAAAAGTAGCCCCAGCTGTACTTTGCCCTTTTGGGTGGATTTTGCCCCCAATATTGCTGCCTTTGCATGAGAATGGAGCATGAACTGGTGATTTGGGAGGCCCATAGCACTGGATAAATATAAGATATTCAAGAATAAATTTGTTATGTCATGTGAGTAAAGCATGTCAGGTCTTTTTTTTTTTCCTTTTAATTTTTAAGGGGTCCATCTAGTTAAATCTGGGCTGTAGTTTTACAGAAGATAGAAAAGAGGATTTTCATGAGCAAAGGAAAAAAAGTCAGGCATGGTGGCACACCCCTTTAATCCCAACACTTGGAAGGCAGAGGTAGGAGGATCTCTGTGAGTTAGAGGCCACCCCTGAGACTATATAGTCAGTCTGGGCTAGAGAGTGAGAGCCTACATCAAATAAAAAAGAAAAAACTCTTCTCTGGAGATTGGGAGATAGCTCACTGGTTAAAAAGGCACTTGTTTGCAAATCCCACTGGGCCAGATTAAATTCCCCAGTACCCATGTAAAGCCAGCTGCACAAAGTGATGCATGTCTGGAGTTTGTTTGCAGTGGCAAGAGGTCCTGGCTGCCCGTTTACTGGTGCTCTCTCTCTCTCTTCACAAATAAACCATATATATAGGCTTTTTGAGATAGGGTCTCCTCACTCTAGCCCACGCTGACCTTGAATTCACTTTGTAGACCCAGGATGGCCTTGAACTCAACAGCAAGTCTCCTACCTATGCCTCCTGAGTGCTGGGATTAAAGATATGTGCCACCAGGCTGGCCTCCAAATCATGGTGATCCTCCTAACTGTGCCTCCGATCCGAAGGGCTGGGGTTAAAGGCATGCTCCACCACGCCCAGCAACATTCTTTTTTTTTTTAATCACATTTATTTATTTATTTATTTATTAGATGCAGAGGGAGAGGGAGAGAGAATGGGTGCACCAGGGCTTCTAGCCACTGCAAATGAACTCCAGGTGCATGTGCCACGAGGTGCATCTGGTTAATGTGGGACCTGGAGAAACAAACCTGGGTCCTTAAACTTTGCAGGCAAGCACCTTAATCGCTAAGCCATCTCTTCAGTCCTCTTTTTTTTTCTTCAAATTATTTATTGGGGCGCTGGGGAGATGGCTTAGCGGTTAAGGCGCATGCCTGCAAAGCCTAAGGACCCCGGTTCAATTCTCCAGGTCCCATGTTAGCCAGATGCAAAGGGGGGGCACATACATCTGGAGTTCATTTGCAGTGGCTGGAGGCCCTGGTGCACCCATTCTCTCTCTCCTGTCTCTAATAAATAAATAAAATCTTAGAAAAAAATTATTTATTGGGGACTGGGGAGATGGTTCAGTGGTTAAGGCACTTGCCTGCAAAGCCTGATAACCTGTTTCAGTTACCCAGTACACATGTAAAGATACACAAAGTGAGCCAGGCATGGTGGCACATGCCTTTAATCCCAGCACTCAGGAGGCAGAACTAGGAGGATTGCCATGAGTTCAAGCCCACCCTGAGACTCCATAGTGAATTCCAGGTCAGCCTGGGCTAGAGTGAGACCCTACCTCGGAAAAAAAAAAAAAAAAGAAAAAAAAAAAGGCCAGACTGTTGGGCTTGCTGCAAATATACACAAAGTGTTGCATCATGCATCTGGAGTTCGTTTGCAGCAGTGGGAGGTCCTGGTACAACTATTCTCTCTCTCTATCTACCTCTTTCTCATGTTTCCTCCCCCCACCCCTCCGAGGTAGGGTCTCACTTTAGCTCAGACTGACCTGGATTTTACTGCATAGTCTCAGGGTAGCCTCAAACTCAAGGCGATCCTCCTAACTCTGCCTCCCAAGTGCTGGGATTAAAGGCATGCCCCACCATGCCCAGCCTCCTTTCTTGTGCTTTCAAATAAGTAAATAAAAATTTTGAAATTATTTATTGGGCTGGCGAGATAGCTCAGTGGTTAAAGTTATTTGGCTTGCAATGCCTGCTGGCATAGGTTTCATTCCTCATTAGCCATGTAAAGCCAGATACACAAGGTGGTGCATGTATTTGGAGTTCTTTTGCAGCAGAAAGAAGCCCTGACATGCCCACACTTACTCTATCAAATAAATAAATAAAAATATTTTTTTAAAAAATTAGGCCACAGCCAGGCATGGTAGCACACACCTTTAATCCCAGCACTGGGGAGGCGGAGGTAGGAGGATTACCATGAGTTCAAGGCCACCCTGAGAATACATAGTGAATTCCAGGTCAGCCTGAGCTAGAGTGAGACCCTACCTTGAAAAGAAAAAAGAAAAAAAAAAAAAAATTGGGCCCGGCATGGTGGCACACACCTTTAATCTCAGCACTCAGGAGGCAGAGGTGGGAGGATTGCTAAGAGTTCGAGGCCAGACTGGGACTACATAGTGAATTCCAGGTCAGCCTGGGTTGGAACCAGACTCTACCTCAAAAAACAAAAACAAAAACAAAAATTGGAACTGGGATATGGGTCAACATTTAAAGGTACTTACTTGCAAAGCCTGGCATTCTGGATTAAATTCTCCAGTTTCCACATAAAGTCAGATGCACCGAATGGCACACACATCTGGAGTTTGTTTGCAATGTCAAGAGGCCCTTGTGTGCCCATTCTCTCAGTCTCTGTCTCTCTAAAAATTAAAAAAATATATATATTTATATTTATATTTATATTTTAAGTTGTGTGTATATGGGCATGCCAGTGTCTCTTGCCTCTGCAAATGAACACCAGAGGACTACACCGCTTTTTGCATAAGGCTTTTCATAAGTGGCTTGGGCATTAAACCTGGGCTGGCAGACTTTACAAAAAAGTGCCTATAAGGATGGTACCAACATGTGTTGTTTACATATTAACTATGTCCATATCTAATTTTAAAAAGTGCCTTTAACTGCTGAGCCATTTTCCAATCCCCTAATGTTTAAATTCCTAATGAAAGAAGTTATGATATACACATATGTAGAAGGAAATATAAAAAAGGGACACTTAGGGCTGGAGAGATGGCTCAGCAGTTAAAGGAGCTTGCAAAGTCTGATTCCTCAGGTTCAACTCCCCAATACCCACATAAGCCCAGGCACACAAAGTGGCACATGTCTGAAGTTCATCTGAAGCAGCAAGGAGGCCTTGGGGCACCAATGCTCTCCCTCTTTCAAATACATATATACATATATATGTATATATATATGTATTGTTTTGTTTTGTTTTTCAAGGTAGGGTCTCACTCTAGCCCAGGCTGACCTGGAATTCACTATGTAATATCAGGGTGGCCTTGATCTCATTTTGAGCCTCCTACCTCATCCTCCTGAGTGCTGGGATTAAAAACGTGCACCACCACACCCGGCTGCTTTTGCAGTTTTTGCCATTGCAAATCTGTGCCATCATGCCCAGTCATTGTGGGTTCTATACAGATGGTCATGTTTTATGAACAGTGACCATTTCTTCCCTTCCCATCTGGATGCCTGTAAACTCATGTGGCTGTTTCTTTCATTCTTTTTTCTTTATAAGATGGTTCCCTGTTGGGCATGGTGGCACATGCCTCTAATCCCAGCACTTGGAAGGCTGAGGTGAGAGGATTGCCATGAGTTGGAGGACAGCCTGTGACTACAGAGTGAATTCCAGATTATCATAGGCAAAAGTGATACCCTACCTCGAAAAGAAAAAAAAAGGTTCCCTACTGATGGGCTCAAGCAATTCTCCCAAATCAGCCTAGGATTTCAGTGGCACACCACCACACCTTCCTGAATCTGAGGTTTTAAAAGGGCAAGAACCAGGTGTGGTTACTCATACTGGGAGGTAGAGGCAGGCGGATCAAGGATCAAAAGTTCAAGGCCACAGCTGGAGAGAGAGCTTAGTGGTTAAGGTACTTGCCTGCAAGACTAAAGGACACAGGTTCCATTCCGAAGGACATGCATCTGGAGTTTGTTTACAGTGGCTGGAGGTCCTTGCATGCCAATCCTCTCTCTCTCTCAAAAAAATAAATAAATAAAAATAAAAATATTTTTAAAAAGAATAAAAAGTAGTTCAAGGCCAGCCTCAGTTACACATGAAACCCTGCCTCAAAAATGAAACAAAAACAAAACAAAACCCCCTCAAGTATCTTCTTTTTGCTGTTGTTTTTGAGGTAAAGTCTTGCTCTAGCTCAGGCTGACCTGGAATTCACGATGTAGCCTCAAGGGTGGCCTCGAACGCATGGTCATTCTCTTACCTTTGCCTCCCAAGTGCTAGGATTAAAGGCAGGCACCATCTTGCCCAGCTCCAAGTCTCATATATTTTTATTTTCTCCTCCCTATTTCTCTCTCACACTGTGTGGAATTTGCATGTATCATGTGTTGGTGCATGTGTGCCATGGCTTGCACTTGGAGGTCAAAAGACAACCTTGGGTGCTGGACCTCCCTTCCGCCTTGTTTGAGGTGGTTTCTCATTTACTGCTGTGTTCATATGGGTGGCCCTTCAGGTTCCTTGGGATTCTCCTGTCTCTGCCTTTTATCTTTTTTTTTTTTTTCTGAGGTAGGGTTAGGGTTAGAGTGTGATCCTACTCTAGCCTGGGCTGACCTGAAATTCCCTATGTAGTCTGGGGTGGCCTTGAACTCACGGCGATTCCTACCACTGCCTCCCAAGTGCTGGGATTAAAGGTGTGCGCCACCACCCCCAGCTCTGCCTTTTATTTTATGATAGGTTTGCTGGTATTATGAACAGGAGCTTTCCATGGGTTGTGGGGCTCTGAACTCAGCTACTCATACACTCTTGCGCAGCAAGTGCTTTATCCACTGAGCCATTTCCCTAACTTTCTTTTTTTTTGCAATGGGAGAGGAGAGCTGTGTCTTATATAGAACATTGGCCTCTAACTCATTGTGTGACTGAGGAAAACTTTGAACTTTTGCCTGCACCTCCCCAGTGCTGAAAGACCAGACTACCAGACCAGACTTAGCTATCTGTTCTACCTGCTACAATTTTTTATGTTATGTTATGTTATGTTATGTTATGTTATGTTATGTTATGTTATGTTATTTTGTGGCAGAGTCTCACTCTAGCCCAGGCTGACATGGAACTCACTTTGTTTTGTTTTTGTTTTTTCGAAGTAGGGTCTTGCTGTAGCCCAGGCTGACCTGGAATTCACTATGTAGTCCCAGGGTGACCTTGAGCTCATGGTGATCCTCTGCTTCCCAAGTGCTGGGATTAAAGGCGTGCGCCACCATGGCTAGCTATGGAACTCACTTTGTAACCCAACTGGCCTTGAACTCAACAGGGATCCTTCTTTCTCAGTGCCGCCTCCACGTGTCCCTCCTACAACAAATTCTTACTTAGACCCATATTTGCCAAAGGACGCATGACCTTTTTACCCAGGAGATGGCAGTGTTTCTCCTAATATGCATGGGGAGTTCACTTCCTGTGGAGGTATTTAAATAAAGGGTTAACAGTTATATTCTGTTAGCAAACATAAGTTATATTTAGATAGTAAAGATGAAAAGATGGGTAAAATGCGTGCCTAGCTCATATGACTTCACAATCTGGGAGGTAGAAATGGAGGTGGGTGCTAGCGTGAATCTCAGTGGCACAGCATGTGTCTTGCATGCACAAGGACCTGAGTTTGTTCCCTACAACTGAAAAAAACTGGAGGTGTTGCTGAGTTAGGGAGGCTATCTCAAAACAAACCTGGGGCTGAGAAGATGCCTCAGTGGTTACTTGCAAAGCCTGCCTACCCAGGGTTTAATTCCTAAGCCACCCGTGTATGCCTGATGCAAAAAGTGGTATAAGTGTCTGGTTTTCATTTGCAGTGGCAAGAGGGTTTGGTGTGCCTACACACAGAAATAATTTTCTTTTAAAAAAGGAGAAAGAAAGGGGCTAGAAAGATGGCTTAGTGGTTAAGACATTTGCCTGCAAAGCCAAAGGACCCAGGTTTGTTTCCCCAGGACCTATGTAAACCAGATGTGAAAGAGGCGCATGTGTCTGGAGTTTGTTTGCAGTGGATAGAGCCCTGGGGTGCCTATCTTTCTCTGTCTCTCTTCTTTTCTTTGTTTTTTCTTTGTTTTTTTTTCAAGGTAGGATCTCACTCTGGCTCAGGCTGACCTAAAATTCACTATGTTAGTCTCAGGGTCGCCTCGAACTCATGGTGAGCCTCCTACCTCTGCCTCTCAAGTGCTGGGATTACAGGCGTGTACCACCACACCCAGTTCTCTGTCTCTCTTCTCTCTGTCTCTGTCTCTTCTTGCAAATAAATAAAAAGATAAAATAAATAAGAAGATCAAGTATTCTCTAAAAAAAGAAAAGAGAGAGAAAGAAAGCCAGATGTGGTGGTGCACACATTTAATCCCAGCTCTTGGGAGCAGAGATAGGAGGAGGATTGCCATGAGTTTGAGGCTAGCCTGAGACCACAGAGTGAGCTCCAAGTCAGCCTGGGCTACAGTGAGACCTTACCTCATCAAAACCAAAAGAGAGAGAAAGGGCTGGAGAGATGGCTTCATGATTAAGACATTTGTCTGCAAAATCAAAGGACCCAGGTTCAATTCCCTAGGATCCATGTAAGCCAGATGTACTACATGGTGCATACATCTAGAGTTTTTGCAGCGGCTGGAGGTCCTAGCATGCCCATTCTCTCTATATATGTCTAGTTTTTTTTTCCCCCCTCTCTCTCAAATATATAAAATTTAAAAAAAGAAAAAGCACAAACCTCAAAAAAAAAAAAAAAGCATTGAAGAGATAGCTTAGAGGTTAAGGTGCTTGCCTGCAAAGCCAAAGGACCCAAGTTTGATTCTCCAGGACCCACATAAGCCAGATACACAAAGTGGTGCATGTGTTTGGAGTTTGCTTGCAGTGGCTGGAGGCCCTATTCTCTCTCACTCTCTCCCTCTCTTTCTCTCTCTCTCTCTTCTATCTCCTTGTGCTTGCAAATAAATAGATTTTTTTTTGTTTTTTTTTAAAGAGCAGGCATGTCTTTAATCCCAACACTCAGGAGGCTGAGATAGAACTGAAGAACTGTTAGTTCAAGGCAGCGAGACCTTGCTTAGAATCCTCCTACTTAGCCTTCCAAGTATAGGATTATAGGCATGAATTGCCATGCTAGGTTTAAGTACTTTTTTCTCATTTATGTTTCATCAGAGTGTTTCAGGATATACCAATTATCTGTAGGAGGAAAACAAAAGCCAAGCAAATTCCTTTCTAAATATATAGTGAGCCAAAACCCAGGTAGGTTGGGTGTAGTGGTACATGCCTTTAATGCCAGCACTTGGGAGGTAGGAGGAGCACCGTGAGTTTGAGGCCACCCTGAGACTACATAGTGAATTCCAGGTCAGCCTGGGATAGAGGAAGAACCTTACCTCAAAAAAAAAAAGGAAAAAAAGATTGGAGAGATGGCTTAGTGGTTAAGGTGCTTGCATGCAAAGCCAATGGACCCAGGTTCAATTCCCCAGGACCTACATAAACCAAATGCACAAGACATTTGCCTCAAAATCAAAGGACCCCAGTTTGATTCCTCAGTACCCATGTGAAGGCAGATGTACTAGGTGGCACATGCATCTGGAGTTTGTTGGCAGTGGCTAGAGGAACTGGTGCATCCATTCTCACTATTTACCTCTTTCTCTGTCTCTTTCTCAGATAAATTTTTAAAAAATTGTTTTAAAGCCAGGCATAAAGCCAGGTGTGGTGGCATATGCCTTTAATCCCAGCACTCACTTGGGAGGGAGGCAGAGGTAGGATTGCCATGAGTTCGAGGCTATCCTGAGGCTACATAGTGAATTCCAGGTCAGCCTAAGCTAGAGTGAGGCCCTACCTCATAAAACAAAACAACAACAAAAACCCAGGTAGATAAACCATAAAACCAGGCATAGTGATGCATGCCTGTAATTCCAGAACTTGGAAAGTAAAACAAGAGAATCAGGAGTTCAAGGTCATTCTTGACTACATAGTGAGATTAGGCCATCCTGTGCTACATAAGACCTATTTTATAGACCAGAAAAAGAAAGAAAAAGAAAATTTTAGGACACTTTCTTTTGGCTAGAATTACTTTTCACAATTTTTAAATTTATTTTTTGTTATTTTGAGGTAGGGTCTCACTCTGGTCCAGGCTGACTTGGAATTAACTCTGTAGTCTCAGGGTGGCCTCGAACTCACGGCAATCCTCCTACCTCTGCCTCCCGAGTGCTGGGATTAAAGGCTGCGCCACCACGCCTGGCTCACAATTTTTTAAAATTTATTTTAACCTGGGCAGGCAGGCTTTGCAAGTAAGTGCCTTTAACCACAGAGCCATTTCAACAGCAAGTATGAAATTCCTTTGGTCCCAAACATTTACTCTTTTTTTTCTTCCTAAAGTTTTTTGAGGTAGGGTCTCACTCTATCCCAGGCTGACCTGGAATTCACTATGTAGCCTCAGGGAGGCTTCAAACTCACAGTGATCTTCCTACCTCTGCCTCCCAAATCTGGGATTAAAGGCATGTGCCACCACACCTGGCTCAAATTGTAATATTTTAAAATATTTTATTTATTTATTTGAGAGAGAGAGAAAGAGGCAGATAGATAAATAGAGAGAGAGAGAAAATGGGCACATCAGGGCCTGTAGCCATTACAAATGAACTCCATACGCATGTGCCTCCTTGTGCATCTGGCTTTATTTGGGTACTGGTGAATCAAACTTAGATTCTTTGGCTTTGCCTACAAGTGCCTTAACTGCTAAGCCATCTCTCCAGTCCCCAATTTGTAATTTTTGATCAATTTTGTCATTCCCTTTTCCATCAGAAGGGGGCAGGACTATGCTTTGCTTTGTTTTGGGGTGTAGGTCATTAAGTTTCTTGCTTGAGACTAATAAATTAAACTTTTTTCACTTCTTCCTAAATCTTACTTTTCCTCATCTCCTCACCATGAGATAAGTTCAATTTTTTTGGACTATTTTTATTACAGAGCACTTGGAGCACAAACATTAAGGAATAGAAAGAAAGATAATTCACAGGGAGTATTTATCTTCGGTGGAATCGTGTCTGTGGCTCTGGGAGACCTTGATCTCGGGTCTCAGATTCAGAACTTCCCCAGCACGCAGGTCTGCCTTACTGCTTCCAGCCACGTGTGAACTAGCGTCAGTGGAATGTCTGGCTGGAGTCCAGCACATCTGCAGGTAATTCTCCTGAGTTCTCCATCCTGGTGGCCAATAGTGGCATGCAAACATCTTTCACCACACAGCTCAAGGTTGATAGAGCTCCAGTTCCTTCACTGGAATATTTGACAGTGTATTTTTCTGTTTCTTTTCCTTTTTTATTTTCTGGGTAGCACAGACTGGCTACAAATTTGTGGTAATCCTCCTGCTTCAGCCAGCCTCCAAAGTAGTAGTATTACAGGCGTGTAATACATGTATTACAATGCCTGGCTTAGAAATGCATTTAAAAATTTTTATTTATTATTATTATTATTACTTATTATTATTTTGTTTTGTTGAGGTAGGGTCTTTCTCTAGCCCAGGCTGACCTGGAATTCACCATGTAGTCTCAAGCTGGCCTTGAACTCACAGTGATCTTCCTACCTCTGCTTCCCAAGTGCTGGGATTAAAAATTACACCAGGCAGAAATATATTTTTTTAAGTATTTATTTATTTATTTGAGAAAGAGAGAGTGAGTGAGCAGGCATGTCAGGACATCTAACCACTGCAAAAGAACTCCAGATGCATGCACCACCTTGTACATCTGGGTACTGGAGAATTGAACTTGTGTTCTTAGGCTTTGCAATCACCTTAAGCACTAAGCCATCTCTCCAGCCCAGAAATGTATTTTTTACATGCTGAGTTCTAGCCCATTTTGGGCAACTGAGCAAAACAACAAACAAAGCACTATTCTCTCTCTATTTTTTCTCTTTCTTTCTCTCAAATAAATAATAAATTAAAAATATTTTTAGTTTTTCTTATTTTTTTGGATTTATTTTATATTTATTTTATTTTTTATTAACAACTTGTATGATTATAAACAATATCCCATGGTAATGCCCTCTCTTATTTATTTATTTGCAAACAGAAAAAAAGAGAGAAAGAGAGAGAGACAGGGACTCTAGACACTGCAAACGAACTCCAGATGCATGTACCACCATGTGCCTCTGGTTTATATGTGACCTAGAGAATCGAACCTGGGTCCTTAGGCTTCGCAGGTGCCTTAACCACTAAGCCATCTCTCCAGCCCAGGCTTTTTTTTTTTTTTTTTTTTTTTTTTGAGGTAATGTCTTGCTCTAGCCCAGGCTGACCTGGGAGTCATTATGTAGTCTCAGGCTGCCCTTGAACTTACAGTGATCCTCCCACCTTTGCCTCCTATATTAAGAGAGAGAGAAAATTGGTGCGCCAGTGCTTCAGCCACTGCAAACTCTAGATGCTTCCACCCCCTAGCAGGCATGCGCAACCTTGAGTTTGCCTCACTTTTGTGTGTCTGGCTAATGTGGGATCTGGAAAGTCAACATGGGTCCTTAGGCTTCACAGGCAAGAGCCTTAACTGCTAAGCCATCTCTTCAGCCCAGACCTAAAAATATTCAAGCCAGTGGCATACACCTTTAATCCCAGCACTTAGGAGGCAGAAGGAGGAAGACTGCTGTGAGTTCAAAACCAGCCTGAGACTATAGAGTGAGACCCTACATTAACCCTCCCCCACCAGGTTTTGTATTTCTTTATAAGAGAGAAAGAGAATGGGCATACCAGGGCCTTTTGCCACTGCAAACAAATTCCAGACACATGAGCTACTTTGTGCATCTGGCTTTATATAGGTACTGGGATTCAAACCTTGGCCAATGGGCTTTGCAACAAGCACCTTTAACCACTGAGCTATCTCCAGGTCTCCACAACTACTGAGTCAGATACAAATAATATGTCTTTTTTCCTTTTTTTGTTTTCTTTTTTCTTTTGGTTTTTCAAGGTAGGGTCTCACTCCAGCGCAGATTGACCTGGAATTCACTATGTAGTCTCAGGGTGGCCTTGAACTCACGGCGATCCTTCTACCTCTGTCTCCCGAGTGCTGGGATTAAAGGCATGTACCACCATGCCCAGAAATATGTCTTTTTTTTTCTAAGAGATCTAAGGATGCTTATAATCCTACCTAATTGGGAAGATGTAGGAGGAGGATCTTCAGGTACGAGCCAGCCTGAGCAACATGGTGAGATCCCACACAAAACAAACAAAAAAACTCTAGTGCTGCTCCCATGGGAACTAAAAAACTAGAGAGACATTGACAGATCTTTTTTTATTGAAAACTTCCATAATTGTAAACAATATTCCATAGTAATTCCCTCCCTCCCCCCACTTTCCCCTTTGAAACTCCACTCTCCAGCATCTCCCCTCCCCTTCTCAATCAGTCTCTCCTTTATTTTGATGTCATGATCTTTTTCTCCTATTATGATGGTCTTGTGCAGGTAGTGTCAGGCACTGTGAGGTCATGGATATATATCCAGGCTATTTTATGTCTGGAGGAGCCCGTTGTAAGGAGTCCTACCCTTCCTTTGGCTCTTACATTCTTTCTGCCACTCTGTCACTTCTCAGCACCATGGTGCCTTCTGAGTGAGTCATCCCAAGGTCACTGCCATCTGAAAAGAGAAGGTTCTCTACCAAAAGTGAGAGTAGCATTAATATATGGGTATGAACATTAAGAGAAATGCTTACTGGGCAGTTTGTTGAGCATAGTATATGCATTTAGCCAGACACCAGCAGACATTATACCCCTAGGGTTCATGATTACCCCTGTTGTAGGTTCTCAGTATGAGGAATGTATTCCCTCCCACGGAGCAGGCCACCAGTCAAATTAGAGAGCAGTTGGATTCCCCCAAAAAAGACGTGCCACTATTGCACCTGTTGGTTCACTTGGCCTGGCTGGCCAAATTTAAGGCTTACAGTGCCCACTGTTGAAGATCTTCACTGGTGATTTCTCTCTCTCCCATTGAACTGCATGCAGCGTGGCTTTTTCCAGCTTTCTGTCAGCTGGTCTACATGGAGGAGGTTTTCATATCAGCTCCAGCAGGATTTCTCAGTGACCTTGCAGCGCAAGTGACATTGACTAATCTTGAAAAATGTGGAGTCACCACATACTTGGGCTGCAAGGCCACTAAAAAATCCTGCTGGGGGCTGGAGAGATGGCTTAGTGGTTAAGCACTTGCCTGTGAAGCCTAAGGACCCTGGTTTGAGGCTCAATTCCCCAGGACCCACATTAGCCAGATGCACAAGGGGGCACACATGTCTGCAGTTTGTTTGCAGTGGCTGGAGGCCCTGGTGCACCCATTCTCTCTATATATCTACCTGTCTGTCACTCTCAAATAAATAAATAAAAATGAACAAAAATTAAAAAAAAAAATCCTGCTGGAACTGAGCTGATAACCTCCTCCATGTAGACCAGCTGACATAAAGTTGGAAGAAGCCATTCTGCATGCAGTTCAATGGGAGAAAGAGAAATCAACAGTGCAGATACTCAACAGTGGACACTATAAGCCTTATAATTGGCCAGCCAGGCCAAATGAGCCAATGGGTACAATAGTGGCACATCTATCATGGTGGAAACCCACTGCCCTCTAATTGGGCTGGAGGCCTGCTCCATGGGAGGGAATACATTCCTGATACTAAAAACCTAAAACGGGTAGTCATGAGCCCTAGGGGTGTAATGTCTGCTGGTGTCTGGCTAAATATATACACTATGCTTATTAAACTGCCCAATAGGTATTCTCTTAAAGTTGATAACTATATACTAATGTTATTCTCACTTTTGGTAGAGAACCTCTTTTCAGATGGCAGTGACCTTGGGATGACCCAGAAGGCATCATGGTGCTGGGAAGAAGTGACAGAGGAGTGCTCAGCACTGAAATATCTGTATCACACCTTCCAAGGCTCAGGATCCGTTGTGGAAGAGGTGGCAAAAAGAATGTAAGAGCCAAAGGAAGGGTAGGGCCCCTTACAACATGCTCCTCCAGACATAAAATGGCCTGGATATCCATGATCTCACAGTGCCTGACACTACCTACACAAGACCATCATAAGAGGAGGAAAAGATCATGGCATCAAAATAAAAGAGACTGATTGAGAGAAGTGGGGGATATGATGGAGAATGGAGTTTGAAAGGGGAAAGTGGGGGGAGGGAGGGCATTACCATGGGATATTGTTTATAATCATGGAAGTTGTTAAGAAAATAAATAATAATTATAATAATAAAAGAAAAAGGGAAAAAAAGAAAAATGTACAGTCAAATGAAGGCAGGCTAAGAGAAACAGGATTCTTAACTCCTCCCCCTACACTCCTTGAATGTAGCCACAAAACTTACCATCCCTTCTCAAAACTTTTTAATTCCATTTAAAAATGTACACATCTGGAGCTGAGCATAGGGATCCCAGCACTCAGGAGACAGAGGTAGGAGGATCACTGAGAGTTCGAGGCCACGCTGAGACTACATAGTGAATTCCATGTCAGCCTGAGCTAGAGTGAGGCCCTACCTTGAAAAACCAAAAAGAAAAAATATATATATATTACACATCTGGGTGGAGAGATGGCTGAGCAATAGTTAAGGTGCTTGTCTGCAATACATAAAGACTAAAGTTCAATTCCCCAGTATCCACATAAAGCCAGATGCACAAGGTTACATGTGTTGTTGCAGTGGCTAGAGCTCCTGGTACACCCGTTTGCTCTCTCACTCTACCTTTTTCTAAGAAAGAGAGGGAGGGAGGGAGGGAGGAAGGAGAGAGAAAGAACAAATGAAAAAAAAGGAAGGAAGGAAAGAAAAAATACATTTCTAAAAATAAAAATATAGCCAGGCATGGTGGCAGTAGTAGTAGGATCACCATGAGTTCAAGGCCCCCCTGAGACAACGTAGTAAATTCCAGGTCAACCTGAGCTACAGTGAGACCCTACCATGAAAAACAAACAAACAAAAGAATAAATAAAATATAAAATAAAAATATAAGCCAGGCGTGGTGGTGCATGCCTTTAATCCCAGCACTCGAGAGGCAGAGGTAGGAGGATCGCTGTGAGTTCGAGGCCACCCTGTGACTACATAGTGAATTCCAGGTCAGCCTGGGCTAGAGTGAGACCCTACCTTGAAAAAAAAAAAAAAAAATATATATATATATATATATGGCTGGAGAGATGACTCAGCAAAGCCTGATGGTCTGGGTTTGATTCCCCAGTATCCATGTAAGTCAGATGCACAAAGTAGCACATGCATCTACAGTTTGTTTCCCTGGCATGCCCATACTCTTTCTCTTTCTGTCTCTCAAATAAACAAAAATATTTTAGGGGCTGGAGAGATAGCTTAGCAGTTAAGGTGCTTGCTTGCAAAGCCTAAGGACCCAAGTTCAACTCCATAGATCCCATTAAAGCCAGACACACAAGGTGATGCATGTATAAGGTTGCACAAAGTGGCTCACATATCTGGAGTTAGAGTGTCTTGAGGACCTGGTGCACCAGTTCTCTTTCTTTCTCTGTCTCTCACTCTTGTTCTCGCTTTCTCATTTAAAAAAGGCCAATCTGTTGGGCTTGCCTCAAAAAAAGTTAAAAAATATTTCAAAAAATTAAAATAAAAAATACACATCGAAGAACTAGGAATATAGCTCAGAACTAGAGCACATGGTGTGAAGATTTGGGTTCAATGTTTAGAAGCACAAAGATATGTAGATACTCACTGGAATTGTGGTTTCTAGTCAGTTTTGTTGGTGCTTTTTGTTTGTTTTGCTTTTCAAGTCAGGGTCTCACTCTAGCCCAGGCTGACCTGGAATTCACTGTTTAGTCTCAGGATGGCCTTGAACTCACAGTGATCCTCCTACCTCTGCCTCCCAAGTGCTGGGATTAAAGGTATGCGCACCAGCTCTCTCTCTCTCTCTCTCTCTCTCTCTCTCTCTCTCTCTCTCTCTCTCTCTTTTTTGGTTTTTCGAGTTGGGATCTCACTCTAGCCCAGGCTGACCTGGAATTCACTACAGAGTCTCAGGGTGGCCTCAAACTCACAGCGATCCTCCTACCTCTGCCTCCCAAGTGCTGGGATTAAAGACATGTGCTACCATGGCCAGCTCTTCAGCCCCCTTTTAAAAAATTTACTTGCACACCAAGGGCCTCTTGCCACTGCAGTCTCCAGATGCATATATCACTTTGTGCATCTGGCTTTATATAGCAACTAGGGAATCATATCCTGGGCCATCAAGCTTTGCAAGCAAGTGCCTTTAACTGCTGAGCCATCTCTCCAGCCCTTGTTGGTGCTTTTTGATAATGTCTTGTATATTAGTTTGTTACATTTTACTTCTTCTTCTTCTTCTTCCTTTTTTTTTTTTTTTTTTTTTGATCTCACTCTAACCCAGGCTGACCTGGTACTCACTCTGTAGTTCCAGGCTGCTATGAACTCACAGTGATCCTCCTACATCTGTATTCTAAGTGCTGCAATTAAAGGCATGTACCACCATGCCCAGCCTCATTTTACTTCTATAGCCCTAAAGTTACTTGATTTTTGGTGTTTTAAAATTTTTATTCTTATTTATTTGAGAGAGAGAGAATGGGCACGCCAGGGCCTCTAGCAACTGCAAATGCACTCCAGACACATGTGCCACCTGTGCATCTGGCTTACGTGGGACCTGGGGAATCAAACCTGGATCCTTTGGCTTTGCAGGCAAGTGCTCTAACCACTAAGCAAGCCCTGACTTTTTGTTTGTTTGTTTGTCTGTTTTTTGTTTTCAAGGTAGGGTCTCACTCTAGTTCAGGCTGACCTGGAATTCACTCTGTACTCTCAGGGTGGCCTCAAACTCATGGCAGTCCTCCTATCTGTGCCTCTCAAGTGCTGGGATTAAAGGCGTGTGCCACCACACCCAGCTGTTTTTTTTTTTTTTTTTTGAGGCAAGGTCTCACGTTAGCCTAGGTTGACCTGGAACTCATTTTGTAACCCAGGCTGGCCTTGAACTCACACTTATCTCAGCCTCCTAAGTGCTTTGATTAAAGGCATGCAGCACCACACCCAGTCTAAATAATCATTGTAAGATTTTTTAAATATTTAAGAGAGAGAAAGAGAGAGGCCATTGCAAACAAATTACAGATGCATATGTCCCCTTGTGCATCTGGCTTACATGGGGCCTGGAGAGTCTAACCAGGATCCTTTGGCTTTGCAGGCAAATGCCTTAACTGCTAAGCCATCTCTCCAACCCCATTTTTCAAAATTTTTATTTAATCCATTTGTAGAGAGAGAGAGAGAGAATGGGCACGTCAGGGCCTCTAATCACTGTAAATGAACTCCAGATGCATGCTCCACTTTGTGCATCTGTCTTTACATAGGTACTGAGGACTCAAATCTAGGCTCTCAGGCTTCATAAGGAAGCCTTTAACTGCTGAGCCATTTATCTAGCCCATGCACTTGCATTTAAAAATGTAGATTGTGGGGACTGGAGAGATGACCTAGCAGTTATGGTGCCTGTGTGCAAAGTTAAAGGACCCAGGTTCCATTCTCCAGGACCCATATAAGCCAGATGCACAAGGTGGCACATGTGTCTGGAGCATGTTTGCAGTGGCTGGATGCCCTGGTGTGCCCATTCTTTCTTCCTCTTTCTCTCTCTCTGCCACTTTCTCTCTCAAATAGGTAAATAGAAATAAAATATTTTTTAAAATCTAGATTTTGTCTAAGACGATATAAATAAATCATATGAAAATCTACTTTTTTTGACAGTAGAACACTCGGGAGCTGTAGATTGTTGCTAGAAAATTTTCAGTGCCAGGGATGGGATAACTTCCAGTGAATTGTTGGCCAGGGAGGTCCCTGATGCCCCCAAAACATTATAGGCCAATGCCAAGGCCCTTGGCTTCCCACCAGGAATAAATGGTAAGAACCTACTGCTGAAGACTCCACATACTTGGGCTACAAGACCACTGAGAAATCCTGCTAGTACTGAGCTGATAACCTCCTCCATGTAGAACAAATGACAGCTGGGAGAAGCCATTCTGCATGCAGTTCAGTGTGGGAGAGAGAAATCACCAGTGAAGATCCTCAACAGTGGACACTGCAAGCCATATATTTGGCCAGCCAGGTCAAATGAGCCAACGGGTGCAACAGTGGCAAGTCTGTCATGGTGGAAACCAGCTGCTCTCTAATTGTACTGGAGGACCACTCCATGGGAGGGAATACATTCCTGATACTGAAAACTTAAAACATGGGTAGTCATGAGCCCTAGAGGTGTAATGCCTGCTGCTGTCTGGCTAAATGTATATACTGTGCTCATCAAACTGCCCAGTAAGCACTTCTTTTAATGTTCATACCCATATATTAATGCTACTCTCACTTTTGGTAGAGAACCTTCTCTTTTCAGATGGCAGTGACCTTGGGATTACTCAGAAAGCATCATGGTGCTGGAAAGTGACCAGAGTGCTCAGTACTGCAATATCTCTATTATACCTTCCAAGGCTCAGGCTCTATTGCAGAAGAGGTGATGGAAAGAATGTAAGAGCCAAAGGAAGGGTAGGACTTCTTACAACGTGCTCCTCCAGATACAAAATGGCTTGGATATCCATGACCTCACAGTGCCTGACACTACCTACACAAGACCATCATAATAGGAGGAAAAGGTCATGACATCAAAGTAAGAGAGAGACTGATTGAGATGGGGAGGGGATATGATGGAGAATGGAGTTTCAAAGGGGAAAGTAGGGGGTGGGAGGGTATTACCCTGGGATATTTTTTATAATCATGGAAGTTGTTAATAAAAGTTAATTTTTAAAAATGTAGATTTGGAGGCTGGAGAAATGGTTTAGCAGTTAAGCCACTTGCCTGTGAAGCCTACTGACCCATGTGCAACTCTCCAGGTCTCACATAAGCCAGACGCACAATGTGATGCAAGCATACAAAGTCACACATGCACACAAAGTGGTGCACACCTCTGGAGTTTGATTTCAGGGAATGAAGACCCTGCTGTGCCAACTCTCTCTCACACTCTTAATCTCTCATTTAAAAAAGCACATGAAAAAAATTTTAATTAAAAAAATAAATAAATAAAAATAAATAAATTAAAAAAATAAAATAAAAAGCACATGAGTGTGGGGGGGGATTACCATGGCATTTTTTTTATAATCATGGAAAATGCTAATAAAAATTAAAAAAATAAAACAATAAAAAATCACATGAATAAAATTCTGGCATAAAACGTTGGTGCTTTTTACTGTATGCAGCCTTATGGGAGACAGAAATCATCAGCAGTGAAAACAAAGGACACTGGAAGTCTCAAGTTTGGCCCGACAGGCCAAATGACTGAATGAATGCAGTAGTGGCATGTCTGCTCTGGGGGAGACCAACTGCTCTCTAATTGCACTAAAGGCCCACTATGGGAGGGAATACATACCTGGTACTGAAAACCTAATCAAAAGCCTATGGCAAAGCTGGGTGTGGTGGTGCATGCCTTTAATCCCAGCACTCGGGAGGCAGAGGTAGGAGGATCACCATGAGTTCAAGGCTACCCTGAGACTATAGAGTGAATTCCAGGTCAGGCTGAACTAGAGTGAGACCCTACCTCAAAACAAAGATATATATGGCAGGGGAGGTCATGAGCCTTAGGGGTAAACAGCCTGCTCTTGTCTAGATAAATGGATATATTACTTTCACCAAATTGCTCTGAAAGCACTACACTTAATGTTCATACTCATATATTAATGCTACTCTCACTTCTGGTTAGAGAAGCTTCTCTTTTCAGATGGTGATGACCCAAAAGGCAACATTGTGCTGAGAAGAAATGACGAGGAGTTTCCAGCACTGAAACATCTCACACCCTCCAAGGCTCAGGGTCCATTGTGGAAGAGGTGGCAGAAAGAAAGCAAGAGCCAAAGGCAGGGTACAACTTCTTACATACTACTGTCTGGACAGAAAATGGCCTTGATATCCAAGACCTCGTAGTGCCTAGCAATACCTATACAAGACCCTCATAATAGGAGAAGAAAGATGATGAGTTCAAATTGAAAGAAAGACTAATGAAGAAAGGGAGGGAATATGATGGAGAGCAGAGTTATGAAGGGGGAAAGCAGGGGAGGGGAGGGAAATACCATGGTTTGTTGTCTGTAAGTATAGAAGTTGTCAATTGTGTGTGTGTGTGTGTGTGTGTGTGTGTGTGTGTGTGTGTGTGTGTAGATTTTGGGGCTGGAGAGATGGCTTAGGGGTTGAGGTGCTTGCCTGTGAAACCTAAGGACCCATGTTCAACTCTCCAGGTTCTCACATAAGCCAGACGCACGATGTGCTGCAAGCACACAAGGTGGCACATGTGTTTGGAGTGTGAAGTGGCAGGAGGCCATGGTGCACCCATTCTCTCTCTGTGTCTGTCTCATGTTACATAAAAAAAAAAAAGGCCAGTCTGTTGGGTTTGCCTCAAAAAATATATATATTTCTTGAGCCAGGCATGGTGGCACATGACTTTCATTGGGAGGCCGAGGTAGGAGGATCACCATGAGTTCCAGGCCACCTTGAGACTACACAGTGAATTCCAGGTCAGCCTGGACTAGAGTGAGACCATACCTCAAAAAATATAATATTTATATATATATATGGTTTTATTTGAAAGAGAGAGGGGCAGATAGAGAGAGAATGGGAGAATGGGCATGCCAGGGCCTCCAGCCACTTCAAATGAACTCCAGATGCATGCATCATCTTGTACATCTGGCTTACTTGGGTCCTGGAGAATTTAACCTGGGTCCTTTGGCTTTGCAAGCAAGCATCTTAACTGCTAAGCCATTTCTCCAGCCCAAAAAATCTAGATTTTTGAGCCAGGTGTGGTGGCACCACACACTCTTAATTCCAGCACTTCTGAGGCAGAGATAAGAGAATTGTTATGAATTCAAGGCCAGCGTGGGACTACATAGTGAATTCCAGGTCAGCCTAGGCTACAGTGAAAAATCTAGATTTGGGGACTGGGTAGATGGGTCAGTGGTTAGAGATACTTGCTTGCAATACCTGATGGCCTGGGTTCAATTCCCCAATACCCACAAAAAGTCAGATGCAGAAAGTAGTGCATGCATCTGGAGTTCGTTTAAAGTGGCAAAAGGCCCTGGCACACTCATTTTCTCTCTTTCTCTCTTCTTGCACATAATAAAAATATTTTAAAAATCTAGATTTGGGGGCTAGAGAAATAGCTTAGTGGGTAAGGCACTTGCTTGCGAAGCCTAAGGACCCAGGTTTGATTCCCCAGGACCCATGTAAGGCAGATGCACAAGTGGCGCATGCATCTGGAGTTCATCTGCAGTAGCTGCAGACCCTAGTATATCCATTCTCCCCCCCCCCCTTATCTCTCTCAAATAAATAAACTATGTGAAAAGTAAAATAACTTAAAAAGTAGATGCTAAAGCTCCCAGGCCTGGTGACTCACACCTTAAAAAAAGAAAAAGAAATCTAGATTTGTTTGCATTAGTTCATATAAATCATTTAATCAAATTGTTCTTTATCTCCCATCTATCTGGTACCCAGAACACATTGTATGAAGTAAACTGGGAGTGATGTCTGTAAGCATAGCACTTGGGGTGTGAATGAGGAATGCTCAGGAGTTCAAAGACACCTTTGGCTACATAATATTATATAACTCACTAAATCCCAGCACTCGGGAGGCCAAGGTAGGAGGATCACTGTAAATTTGAGGCCACCCTGAGACAACATACTGAATTTCAGGTCAGCTTGAGCGAGAGCAAGACCCTACCCTGAAAAAAGAAGTAATTTATTTGCAAGCAGAGAGAATGAATGGGCGCATCAGGGCCCCTTGCCACTGCAAATGAACGATAGACACATATGCCACTCTGTGCATTTAGCTTTCTGTGGGTACAGGGGAATTGAACCCCGGGCCATCCATTAGGCTTTGCAAGCAAGTGCCTTTAACCAGTGAGCAATCGATCCAGCCCCTTTTCTTCCTCCCTTTCTTCCTCCCTTCCTGCCTGCCTTCCTTCCTTCTACCCTCCCTCCCTTTCTTTTTTTCCTTTTTTTTTTTTCCTAAGGTAGTCTCACTCTAGCCTAGGCTGACCTGGAATTCACTGTGTAGTCTCAGGGTGGCCTCAAACTCAGGTGATCCTCCTATCTTCACCTCCTTAGTGCTGGGATTAAAAGTGTGCGGCACCATACCCAGCTCCTCCCTTCCTCCCCCCTCCTCCCCTTCCTCCCTTCCTTCCTTCCCCCCTCTCTTTCCCCTCCCCCCTTTTTGACAACTGTCTCAAGTTGGCCTCAAACTCACCAGATAGTGGAGGATGACTTTGAATTTATAATCCTCCTGCCTTTACTTCCCAAATGGCAGGATGATAAACGTGTCAGGTGAAATAAACCTTCTTTTCTAGTATTTTCCAGATATGTACTTTAGCCTTCTTGGTCCACGTTAGCATCCTTTAAAGAAATATTTATTTGTTTAGAGAGAAAGAGAATGGGCACACCAGGACCTCTTGCTTCTACAGATGAACTCCAGACACATGTGCCACTTTGTGGGTCTGGCTTTTATGTGCATACTGGGGAATTGAACTGGGCCAGAAGGCTTTGTAAGCAAGGACCTTTAATCTGTGCCCTATCTCTCTACCCCCAAATACTTCTATTTTTGAGGTAGGGTCTTAGTGTACAGCTCAGGATCACCTGGAATTAGTCTCAGGTTGGCCTCAAACTCACAGCAATCCTCCTCCTTCCTTAGCCCCCTGAGTGCTAGGATTAAAGGCATGTGCCACCTCGCCCAGCCCCAAATACTATTTTTTTAAAAAAAAAAATTTTTAATTTATTTGAAAGAGAGAGAGACAGGGAGAACTGGCATGCCAGGGCCTCTGGCCACTGCAAATGAACTCCAGATGTATGTGCCACCTTATGCATTTGGCTTTCTGTGAGTGCAGAGGACTCAAACCTGGGTTCTTTGGCTTTGCAGGTAAGCACCTTAACCACTAAGCAATCTCTCCAGCCCCCAAATACTTTATACTTTTTTTTTTTTTTATCAAGGTAGGGTCTCCCTCTTGCCCAGGCTAACCTAGAATTCACTATGTAATCTCAGGCTGGCCTCAAATAGTGATCCTCCTACCTCTGCCTCCCAAGTGCTGGGATTAAAGAAGTACACCACAACGCTGGACCTTCCTTCCTTCCTTCCTTCCTTCCTTCCTTCCTTCCTTCCTTCCTTCCTTCCTTCCTTCCTTCCTTCCTTCTTTCTTTCTTTCTTTTTCTTTCTTTCCTTCCTTTCTTTCTTTTTCCTTCCTTCCTTCCTTTCTTCCTTCTTTCCTTCCTCTCTCTTTCTCCCTTTCTTTCCTTCTTTCCTTCCTTCCTTCTTTCTTTCTTTCTTTTCAAGGTAGGGTCTCACTTTAGCTCAGACTGACCTGGAATTCACTATGTAGTTTTAGGATGGCCTCGAACTCACAGCAATCCTCCTACCTCTGCCTCCTGAGTGCTGGGATTAAAGGTGTGCACCACCACGCCAGGCCTGTTTCCTTTTTTTGAGACAGGGTATGTAGCCCTGGCTGGAGTGGAACTCACTATGCATATATAGCAGGATGATCTTGAATTTGTTAGTGATCCTGTTGCCCTCTGTTTCTGTGTGCTGAGATTACAATTATGCACAATCACATCCAGTGGTCCTAGTATCATCATGAATGTAGCTCGGTTGCTAGTTTTTGGACACATTCACTTCAGATCTTCAAATCTGGGTTATATGATACCCAGAGGGATACACACAGGGAGAGAGTGGAGTAATTAATCATAATGGGGCTACATCTATTGAGTATTTACCATGTGCTAGGCCCCTTCCCAAGGGTTGGCTCTGCATTGCCTTATTTCATTTCACTGCAGGGAAGATCAGTAACTACTCCATTTTACAGATGAGAAAAGTTAAAGTAACAGTTCAGGGCTGATTATGGTGGCATGTCCCTTAATCGCGACACTTTGGAGGCAGAGCCAGGAGGATCAGGAATGCAAGGCCAGGAGCAAATTTGAGACCACCCCCACCCCAGGCTGGAGATATTGCTTAATGGTTATGGCACTTGCCAGCAAAGCCAAAGGACCCAGGTTTGCTTCCTCAGTACCCATGTAAAGCCAGATGTACAAAGGGGCACAAGTGTCTGGAGTTTGCTGTAGGTAGAGGCCCTGGAACACTAATTCTCTCCCTCTCTCTCTCAAATAAATAAATAAAAATGTTAATATTTTATCCATTTATTGAGAGCCAGAGGAAGAAAGAAAGAGGGAATGAATGGGCCTGCCAGGGCCTCTAGCTACAGCAAATGAACTCCAGATGCATGCACCACCTTGTGCGTCTGGCTTATGTGGGGCCTGGGGAATCCAACCTGGGTCCTTAGGCCTCCCAGGCAGATATCTTAACCACTAACCCATCTCTCCAAACCCATTTTTTTTCTTTTTCTTTTTCTTTTTTTTTTAGTTTTTCAAAGTAGGGTTTCACTCTAGCCCAGGCTGACCTGGAATTCACTATGTTGTCTCAGGGTGGCCTTGAACTCACAGCGATCCTTCTACCTATGCCTCCCAAGTACTGAGATTAAAGGTATGCACCACCACACCTTGCCAGCTCAAATATATATATATATATATTTTGGTTTTTCGAGGTAGGGTGTCACTCTGGTCCAGGCTGACCTGGAATTCACTTTGTCATCTCAGGGTGGCCTTGAACTCATGGCAATCCTCCTACCTCTGCCTCCTGAGTGCTGGGATTAAAGGCGTGCGCCACCACGCCCGGCCTCAGCTCAACTATTTTTAAAAATAGTAAATTTGGGGCTGGAGAGATGGCTTAGCAGTTAAGCGCTTGCCTGTGAAGCCTAAGGACCCTGGTTTGAGGCTCGGTTCCCCAGGTCCCACGTTAGGCAGATGCACAAGGGGGCGCACGCGTCTGGAGTTCGTTTGCAGAGGCTGGCGCCCCATTCTCTCTCTCTCCCTCTGTCTTTCTCTCTGTGTCTGTCGCTCTCAAATAAACAAATTAAAAAAAATAGTAAATTTTTTTTTAAAAAAAGGAAAAGAAGAAAGGAAATAGAAGGAAGAGAAGAGAAAAAAAAAGATTTGAAATCAGTTTGTTGAAATAATGTAGAGTACTTGCCTAGCATGCACGAAGTCTTGAGTTCTATCCCAACGCTGCATAAAGCAGGCATGATGGCACACACCTGTAATCCTAGCACTGGTGAGGTGGAGACATGACGATCAGAAGTTCAAGGTCAGGGGCCATGACACTGGCTTGTGTTCAATTCCCAAGCCAGCTGGATGCAAAAAGTGATGTACACCTTTAATCCCAGCACTCGGAAGGCTGAGGTAGGAGGATCACTGTGAGTTCGAGGGCAACCTGAGACTATATAGTGAATTCTAGGCCAGCTTGGGCTAGAGCAACACCATACCTCAAAAAACAAAAACAAAACAAGAAAATAAAAATGTAGTTCAAATGTCTGGTATTCATTTGTAGTGGTAAGAGGCCCTGGTGAACACACTCATGTGCACACACACACACACACACACACACACACACAGAAATTTAAAAATAATTCATGCCAGGCACAGTGGCACACACCTTTAATCCCAGCACTAGGGAGGCAGAGGTAGGAAGATCGCTGTGAGTTCGAGGCCACCCTGAGACTACAGAGTGAATTCCAGGTCAGCCTGGGCTAGAGTGAAACCCTACTTCGGGGGGGCGGGGAACAACAACAACAAAAAACCCCCACACTGTTAGCTGGGGATGGTGGCACACATCTTTAATCCTAGCACTCGGGAGGCAGAAGTAGGAGGATCGCCATGAGTTGGAGGCCACCCTGAGACTACATAGTTAATTCCAGGTCAGCCTGGACAAGAGTGAGACCCTACCTCTAAAAACAAAAAACAAAAAACAAACAAACAAACAAAAGAGTTCAGGAGGCCACAGAGATGGCTTAGCTATTAAAGCACTTGCCTGCAAAGCAAAGGACCTAGGTTCGATTCTCCAGGACCCATGGAAGGATGGCACATGTGTCTGGAGTTCATTTGCAGAGGCTAGAGGCCCTGGTGCATCCATTCTCACTCTTTCCTTCTCTCCCTCTGTCTGCCTCATTGTCTCTCTCAAATAAATTTATATACATATATATATACATATTTTTTTCTTTTCTTTTCTTTTTTTTTTTTTTTGTTTTTTTTTGTTTTTGAAGGCAGTGTTTCACTGTAGCTCAGACTGACCTGGAATTCACTGTGTATTCTCAGAATGGCCTTGAACTAAAGGCGATCCTCCTACCTCTGTCTCCCGAGTGCTGGGATTAAAGGCATGTGCCACCACGTGTGGCTCAAAAATAAAATATTTTCTTTAAAAAAAAGAGTTCAGGACTGGAGATGACTCAGCACTTAAAGGCACTGGCTTTCAAGCCTGAGTTCATTTACAGTGGCAAGAGGTCCTGGCATGTTCATTTTCTCTATTTAAAATAAAGACCTAGTTACAAATGACTGGACTTCTGTGTGAGTAGGAAGAAAATTCAGTAAAATAGGCCAGTAATTTACGCCAAAAAGGAGATATAGAGAGAATAAAAAGGGAGGGAGGGGGACCTAATAGGATGGTATTGTATATAAGTAGAAGAACAAATTAATGGGAGTGAAAAAGCCTAACTGAGGTCAGGGAAAGAGATTCAGTAAAGGAAAGCTGGAGGGAGGGCTAATCAAAATCTAAGAGGATATAAATAAATCATATGGAAACCTACTTTTTCCGACAATGGAACACACAGGGGCCACAGATTGTTACTAAAAAAATTTCAGTGCCAGGGATGGGATACCTTCCAGTGAGTTGTTGGCCAGGGAAGTCTCTGATGCCCCCAAAATATTATAGGCCATTGCCAAGGCCCTTGGTTTCCCACCAGGAATAGATGGTAAGGCCCTATTGCTGAAGACTCCACATACTTGGGCTGCACTGTCTCTGAGAAACCCTGCTGGAGCTGAGCTGAAAACCTCCTCCATGTAGACCAGCTGACAGAAAGCTGGGAAAAGCCACACTGCATGTGGTTCAGTGGGGGAGAGAGAAATCACCAGTGAAGATTCCCAACAGTGGACACTGCAAGCCTTATATTTGATCAGCCAGGCCAAATGAGCCAACTGGTACAATAGTGGCACATCTGTTATGGGGGAAACCAATGGCTCTTTAATTTGATTGGAGGCCTGCTCCATCCCTGATACTGGAAACCTGTAACAGGGGTAGTCATGAGCCCTAGGGGTGTAACATCTGCTACTATCTGGCTAAAAGTATATACTATGTTCACCAAACTGCTCAGTAAGCACTTCTCTTAATGTTCATACCCATATATTAATCACTTTTGGTTAGAGAATCTTCTCTTTTCAGATGGCAGTGACCTTGGGATAACTCAGAAAGCACCATGGTGCTGAGAAGAAGTGACAGAGGAGTGCTCAGCACTGAACTATCTCAATTACACCTTCCATGGCTCAGGATCCATTGCGGAAGAGGTGGCAGAAAGAATGTAAGAGCCAAAGGAAGGGTAGGACTCCTTACAACGTGCTCCTCCAGACACAAAATGGCCTGGATATCCATGACCTCCCAGTGCCTGACACTACCCAAGACCATTATAATAGGAAGAAAAGATCACGACACCAAAATTAAAGAGACTGATTTAGAGGGGGAGGGGATATGATGGAGAGTGGAGTTTCAAAGAGGAAAGTGGGGGGAGGGAGGGAATTACCATGGGATATTGTTTATAATTATGCAAGTTGTCAGTAAAAATAAATAAATAAAAAGTAAAATAAATAAATAAAATAAAGACCCAGGTGTGGTGGTGCACGCCTTTAATCCCAGCACTTGGGAGGCAGAGGTAGCAGGATGCTGAGTTCGAGTCCACCCTGAGACTACATAGTTAATTCCAGGTCAACCTGGGCCAGAGTAAGACCCTACCTAGAAAAACAAAAACAACAATAACAAAAGATTAATTTAGTGCTGGAGAGAAGGCTCAGTGGTTAAAGGTACTTGCAAAGCAGATGCACAGGGCGGAGCATGTGTCTGGAGTTTGTTTGCAGTGGTAGAAGCTGAGTCCTGCCTGTTCTAATTCTCTCTCTCTCTCTCTCTCTGTGTGTGTTTCTCTGCTTATAAATAAAAAAATTAATTTTAACAAAGAAGAAATGTAGTATATATACTCAATGAAATGCTACTGAGTCTAAAAAGGAGAATCTTGGTCAGCAATCTTGGCACACCTTAAATCCCAGCCCTTGGGAGGCAGAGATAGGAGGATTGGCATGAGTTTGAAGCCATTCTGAGAGTACATAGTGAATTCCAGGTCAGCCTGAGCTAGAGTAAGACCCTACCTCGAAAAACAAAACAAACAAACAAACAAACAAAATATATATATATATAATAAAAGAGGAAAAGAACAGCTACCACATCGGATCATTTAGATTATAAAACGGCAAGGAGAAGTTGGTATATAATAAATGAAAGTTTCTGAGAGCAGAAAAGGAAGTTCTTGAAACTACTGCGTCACTGAGAGATGCTATTATTTATTTATTTGCTGCATTTGGCTGATGTTTCCAATCTCAGTTGCAATTCCCACATTGAGGCTGTTCCCACCCTTCCTGTGTCCCTTGAGCTGAGCAGGCACTTCCTGTCCTATTGGAAATGAAAGTCAGAGATTGCGGGTGGCTGTGTATGTATGTGGGTATTTACTGTGCAGATTGCTGGCACTCTCTGTCCCATGAGCATAGGAGAAAGTGACAGGAAAACCAGACTAGAGACCAGGATTTCATTTTAGGGAGAGTTTATACTTAATGCTCGTTGTGACAAAGTAGACAGGGTTACTATACTTCTGGAGAATGCTTGTGAGGTCAGCAAGGAGGTCTCATGAAGGGATTTCATGGTTTCAAGCAATATCCTCATTCTAATTGGATAGAGAGAGTGCCTCCATATCAGTCTTAAGTTTTTCATTCCTAAAGTAAGTTTCTTTCTTGCTAAGGCTATTCCTTCAAGGGCATTCCTTTGAAAGAATTAGAGGTGAGTGTTGCTGCAACTATATTAGATTCTTGATTTTTAAGTTATATCTTTCTTTTCTAAGAAATTTTGTATTTTTTTTCTTTGTGAAACTTTTATAATAGTTCTGTCTACACATGTATAAATACATACATGCATATTTATTTATTTTACAGCTCAGAGACAACTTGAAGTAAACTCCCCAACTCTGTGAACTTCAGCTTGGCTCCCCATTCCACGTTTGGTGAGTTATTGTACTTGTTTGAACCTCATAGATCTTAGACTAGGAAAGAGTGGGATAGCCAGACAAAAAGCCAGACATGGTGGTGTACTCCTGTCATTTCAGCACTTGGGAGATATTGTCACATAGAATTCGAGGCCACCTGGCCTACATGAGACCCTGTCTTCAAAAACAGAGTCAGAGACTGGAAGGGTTGGGGATATGGCTTTGTGATGGAGTGCTTGCCTACCGTGCACAAAGCCCTAGCCAAAGACACTGCCAAAACAAAACAAACATAAATGGGACCTAGAGGGGCTGGAGAGATGGCTTAGCGGTTAAGGCGTTTGCCTGCAAAGCCAAAGGACCTCAGTTCGATTCCCCAAGACCCAAGTAAACCAGATGCACAAGGGGGCGCATGCATCTGGAGTTAGTTTGCATTGGCTGGAGGTCCTGTTGCGCCTATTCTGTCTCTCTCCCTCTCTCTGCCTCTTTCTCTGTCTCTCTCAAATAAATAAAAATTAAAAAGTTAAAAAAAAATTGACCTAGTAGTACATGCTAGTAATCCCAGCATTAAGCAGGAAGATAATAAGTTGGAGGCCAGTATGGGTTACATAGTAAGAACCTGCCTCAAAAACAAAACAAAAAAAAAAAAAATTAAAGTAGTTTTCAGCCTAGTGTGGCACACAGTATGTCTTTAATCGCAGCATATGGAAGGCTGAGGGTTCAAGGCCAGCTTGCGCTACAGCATGAGTTCCAGGTCGGCATGGGCTACAGTTGAGACTCTGCTTGAAAACAAAAAATAACTAAGTAAATAAAATAAAATACAAAGATAGCTTTCACTTGTGTTGGGGGTATAGCACTTGCCTAGCGTGCTTGAGGTCCCTGGATTTCATACCCAATACCATAAGAAAAAGCAAAGCTTCCATTCGTTACGGAAATCAGTACGCACCGAGGTTTGTGACAAGTCACTTTGCTAATGCAGTGAGAACCCCTTGCTAGGAGAATTTAAAGCAGGAGTGCTGGCATCAATCAGTGTGACTCCAGGTGGAATAATTTTCCGCCACACTTTTATTTTTCTCTGCTCTTTGGTCTTCCTTCCTTCCTATTTTGAGACAGAGCGTCACCCTATAGTCCTGGCTGGCCTGGAATTTGCTATGTAGACCAGGGTGGCTTCAAACTTTCAATTATTCTCCGACCTCTGCCTCTTGAGTGCCCTGCTCTTTCTTACTGCATTAAGCTCATTCTGAATGTACAGCAGGGAAGGTCTGAGCTTGTCCTACATACTGTATCTCAATATGCTTTTGTATGTTCTCAAGGGCAGTGTCTAACAAGTCCTTTGGCATTAAGCTTGCAATGTTACAGCTGAGCTCTAAGGGAAAAAAGGATTTAAAAAAAAAACACCTTTATTGTCTTTTTATGATCATCAGAACTTGTTTACAGAGGACAGCAGATGAATTTGAAAGGAGTTAGGCTCAAGAATTCTTCCTTTTAGCTTTAACTATGAAGCCTATGGAAAGAAACCAAAATAGAACATCTTGGGCATTAGGACCCAGTAGTTGTTCGTCCTGACTCTGGGTTAACTTCTCTCAGTGACGTAAAGGAGCAGACCTAGCTCATTCTTCCCTGCAGGGCCCCTCCTCTCTCTCTCTCTCTCTCTCTCTTTCTCTCTCTCTCTCCCTCTTTCTCTCTCTCTCTCTCTCCCTCCCTTCCTCCTCCCCCCTCCCTTTTCCTTCTCCCTCCCTTCTTTCCTCCCTCCCTCTCCTCTCCCCTCCTCCCTCCCTTTTCCTTTTCCCTCTTCTCTCTCTCTTAGCTCCCTAACATTAAAGAGAAAATGCTGCTATCAGTGACTTCCAGGCCTGGGTTTTCGACTTTTGGCTGTACCAAGAACAACAAGAAGGTAGGGTGAAACGCTTTTTTTTTTTTTTTAAATTTGGCTACTTCCTTTTCTGGGGATCCGCCAGTGCCCTTGGTTTTAGCATTCTCCTTTAAGAGTGAGCTAGATTCCTCGCTCCCTCTCAGTGCCTCTCCCTTTTCTCCCACTTTTGGTGCGTTTTCTCACCTGATTCTGGAGTTACAAGAACTCACTGTCCTGGTTTTCTAGGCCTGAGAAGGCAGGGGAAATAAAAACAAATCCAGTTTGACTTGGCAAGTTTGCATCCTTGTGAAATGAAGTTAGTTTGACTTCCTGCTGATGTCTCAGTCTCCGCGAAGAGCGGATGGGATGTCATCTAAACCTTGTCCCTTGGCCCACTCCCCACAAAGCTAGTGTATCATTTTGATTGCTTGCTTCTCTTCTCATCCCCCCTCCTCACTTCCTTCCTAGTCCAGCAACCAGATAGCTGGAATCAGAGGCAGTCAGTGAAATCTCCCAGCTCATCAAGAATTGTGTGTGGGCTGCTAGACCAGAGACTCTACCCCAGCCAGCTAGTTGAGGAGTTTTGAGAGATGTCATGTCTTGGGATACAGGAAGAAAGCTCTAGGATTCTTTGGGTCTTGCTTTTGAACTGATTCTTGGAGCTTTGAAGATATCCAGGCTTAGCAGGGATCTCTGGAGTCTTTCTGATTAACCCATGACTGTCTGAGACGTTCAACTGTGGCTGAGCAAATGGGCAGTTTGGGGAGAGGTGGACAATCTGGACATTTGCCAGAGAATATCCTTGGCAGTTTCTTGGCATTTTAAGGCACATGGTACTGATGAAGAGAAATTTCTAGCTGTAGCAGGAAAAGACTTCCCCACCTGGGAGGGTGTAGCTGTTCTTTAGGGAAAAAAATGTGTTCCAGTTCAGGATCTTTAGCTTATCTGATGGAATGTTGGAGTGTGAAGCAAGAACTTTGTTGCTTTTCCATGTACCCAAAGAGACCAGTGCAGGTAGGTTTAAACACAAGTGTCTCATCAGGGCATGAGTGAATGGGTATAGAACCACTCTGTAGCATAGGGTAGCTTGGAATGCACATGTAGCCCTGGCTTGCCTGGAATTTGTTGCAGCCTTCCAAGTGCTGGGATTATAGGCATGTGTCACTGTACCTGCCCACCCTCTAAGACAGGATCTCACTACGTAGCTCATGTGGGCTTCAAACTTGCTACCCTCTAGCCTCAACTTCCTGAGTGCTCGAATGACAAGTCCTTCCTGGTTTCTTTTTTCTCTTTACAAGTGTTTCAGGTTATCCAGAAATTACTAAAATAAAATTAAAGTGAATCCCTCAAATAAACTTTCTATTTCAGGGTTTCTATGTTTGAATATATCCACAATCTCTTTTCTCAGCTTTCTAGCCTCTCCTTCCTTGGAGTGTGGGAATGATTCTGGGAATCATACTCATGGCCTTGCACATATGAAGAGGCATTTTGTCGACTGAGCTACATACACACCCAGACCAAGTCTAGCGGAGTGCAGAGGGCTAAGGTGTGACCGTGGATTTGGATTCGGAGTCAATCTCATATCTTTTCCTGATAATTTGTAAGGCCTGGGAAACACTTCAAGAAACACTGGAACCTGTGAGCACAGTAGGAGAGTAGATACTTAGTTACTAATGCACTGGTTAAGAAGTATTTGGGTTAGGGCTGGAGAGATGGCTCAGTGGTTAAAGGCACTTGCTTGCAAAGCCTGATGGCCTGAGTTCAGTTCCCCAGTACACACATAAAGCCAGATGCACAAAGTAGCTCATGTGTCTGGAGTCCATTTGCAGTTGCAGGAGGCCCTGGTATGCCCATTCTTTCTCTCTCTGTCTCTCTATTTCTCTGTCTCTCTCAAATACATATATATAGTTTTTCGAGGTAGGTCCTTGCTCTCTCCCAGGCTAACTTGGAAATCACTCTATAGTCTCAGGGTACCCTAAGACTCTCAGCGATCTTCCTATCTCTGCCTCCCAAGTGCTGAGATTAAACGTGTGCACCACCACGCCTGGCTAAATAGAATATTTTTTAAAAGGCTGGGTGTGGGGCTGGAGATGTGGCTTAGGAGTTAAGGCTCTTGCCTGCAAAGCCTAAGGAACCAGGTTTGATTTCCTGGTACCCACATAAGTCAGATGCATAAGGTGGCGCACACGTCTGAAGTTCATTTGCAGTGGCTAGAGGCCTGGGTGCACTTGTTCTCCCTTTCTTTCTTTCTTCTTTGTTTTTTTCTTCAGTATTTCCCCCGATTTATTATTTATTTTGGTTTTTCACTCTACCTCAGACTGACCTGTAACTCACTCTGTAGTCTCAGGGTGGCCTTGAACTCACAGCAATCCTCCTACCTCTGCCTCCTGAGTGCTAGGATTAAAGGTGTGCGCCACCACGCATGGCTTGTTCTGTTTTTACAAGGTAGGGTCTTGCTTTAGCTTAGAACTGTAGCTTAGGCTGACCTGGAATTCACTATGTAGTCTCAGGTTAGCCTCAAACTCACGGCAATCCTCCTACCTCTGCTTCCCAAATGCTGGGATTAAAGATGTGCACCACCATGCCCGGCTTGATTTATTTTTATTTATTTATTTATTAGAGAGAGAATGGGCACCCCAGGGCCTCCAGCCACTGCAAATGAACTCCAGACACATGAGCCACCATGTGCATCTGGCTTACATGGGACCTGGAGAATTGAACCTGGGTCCTTAGGCTTCACAGATAAGCACCTTAACCTCTAAGCCATCTCTCCAGCCTTCATTGTTTCTATCTGCCTCTTCCTTTCTCTCTCTCTCTCAAATAAATAAATAAAATATTTTTTTAAAGGCTGGGTATGGTGGCACACACCTTTAATCCCAGTACTTGGGAGGCAGAGGTAGGAGGATGGCTGTGAATTCAAGGCCAGTCTGGGATTACAGAGTGAGTTCCAGGTCAGCCTGGGCTAGAGTAAGACTCTGCTTTGAAAAAACAAACAAACATTGTCTTTGGGTTCTTACAAATCAGTATTCTAATATATGTAAGGAAGTTGTACTGATACATGACTTTGTGGCTGTGTTCATGGCTCCTTATGTATATATAAGAGCTTGTGAATGTTAGGTGAGTTGATTAAGGCATGCCTTCTTGCTCTGTCTTGGTATTGACTCTAGTGCTTAAGGTATTTGTTTTTCTATTTCAGGAATAGTGTTTTTTAATGCAGTTGTTCATGTAAATTTATTTTATTTTTTTGGCTTTTTGAGGTAGGGTCTCACTTAGGCTGATGTGGAATTCACTATGCAGTCTCAGGCCTCGAACTCTATCTCTGCCTCCCAAGTGCTGGGATGAAAGGCATTTGCTACCATGACCGGCTTTTTTTTTTTTTTTTTTTTTTAGGTAGGGTTTCAATGTAGCCCAGGCTGACTTGGAATTCATTATGTAGTCTCAGGGTGCCCTTGAACCCAAGGTAATCCTCCTACCTCCGCCTCCTGAGTGCTGGGATTAAAGGTTTGCGCCACTGTGCGGGTTCATGGTTTCTTTCCTTTTTTTTTTTCCTTTTGTGCCCCCTTGTGCATGTGAGACCTTGCATGCTTGCATCACAGTGCATCTGGCTTATGCGGGACCTGGAGATTCGAACATAAGTTCTTAGGCTTCACAGGCAAGGGCCTTAACAGCTAAGCCATCTCTCCAGTTGCTGGAATTGTTTTTTTTTACTGCAGAGAAGCAATTTGTAAATGTACTGGACAACAATGTGCAAGTCAGCACGTATCTTTACAAAGTCTGACCCTTACTCAGTAAATAGTAAGTCAAACAAAGAAACATTCTCCTAGGTAATGAAAATTTTTTTTTCAGTTTTTTTTTTTTTTTTTTTTTTTTTCAGGTAGGGTTTTGCTGTAGCCCAGGTTGACCTGGAATTCACTATCTAATCTCAGAGTGGCTTCGAACCCACGGTGATCCTCCAAGTGCTGGGATTAAAGGTGTGTGCCACCACATCTGACAAAATATTCTTTATATGTTTTTTTCAGGGTTGTATGTGATATATACCTGCATGGTCATGTATGTGTGCATGAGTGTGTACATGTGGCGGTCAGAGGTGGATGTCTGGTATCTTCCTCTATTGCTTTCTTTGTCTATTTATTTATTTATTATTTTTGGCTTTTCAACGTAGGGTCTCACTCTGGCTCAGGCTGACCTGGAATTCACTATATAGTCTCAGGGTGGCCTTGAACTCACAGCGATCCTCCTACTTCTGCCTCCTGAGTGCTAGGATTAAAGGCTGTGCTTTCTTTTTGAGACAAGGTTTTGCTATGCTATCTGTGTAGCTATGAAGACCAAGCTGATCCTCCTGCCTCACTGTCCAGTATGCTTCATGGGAGCACCACCAGCTAATTTGTACATTCTTTGTTTTTTGGTTTCTGAGGTAGGATCTCACTCTAGCCCTGGCCGACCTGGAATTCACTATGTAGTCTCAGCGTGGCTTTGAACTCACAGCGATCCTCCTACCTCTGCCTCCTGAGTGCTGGGATTAAAGGTGTGCGCCATTACACCTGGCATTTTAAAATTTTTAACATTTAAAAAAATATTTATTATTATTTATTTATTTGACAGAGAAAGAGGGAGAGAGAGTGAGAGAATGGAGAGAATCAGGACCTCCAGCCACTGCAAAGAAGTCCAGACGTGTGTGCCCCTTCGTGCATCTGGCTAATGTGGGTCCTGGGGAATCGAACCTGGATCCTTTGGCTTTGCAGGCAAATGCCTTAACCACTAAGCAATCCCTCCAGCCCAATTTTTAATGTTTTATTTATTTGAGAGAGAATAGGTACATCAGTGTCTTCAGTTGCTGCAAATGAACTCCAGACAGATACACCACCTTATGCATCTGGTTTAAATGGATCCTACGGAATTGAACCTGGGTCCTTTGGCTTTGCAGGCAAACACCTTAACCACTAAGCTATCTCTCCAGCCCCAATTTGTCATTTTTGTTAAGGTCTCAGTTTTTCAAACACTATAGATTTATGTAATAAGGTTCTTAGGCTGCTCAAAATATTTAAAACAGGAGCTTGGGGGTGGGGCGGCTGGAGAGATAGCTTAATAATTAAGGTGCTTGCCTGAGAAGCCTAAGAAGCCAGGTTTGATTTCCCAGGACCCACTTAAGACAGATGCACAAGGTGGCACATGTCTGGAGTACACTAGCAGTGTCTAGAGGCCCTAGTGTGCCCGTTCTCTCTCTATCTGCCTCTTTCTCTCTGCCTCTTTCTCTCTTCCTCTGTCCCCTCCCCCCGCCCTGTCTGTCTCATAAATAAATAAATGGGCTGGGGAGATGGCTTAGTGGTTAAAGGCACTTGTTTGTAAACCCTGACAGCCCAGGTTCTATTCCCCAGCACACATGTAAAGCCAGATGCACAAAGTATTCCATGTGTCTGGAGCTTGTTTACAGTGGCAAGAGGTCTTGCATGCCCATTCTGTCTCTCTGTGCTTGAAAATAAATAAATAAATAAAAACATTTAAAAATTAAAATAGCCACGTGTGGTTATGCATGCCTTTAATCCCAGTACTTGGGAGGCAGAGATAGGAGAGCTGCCACTAGTTTGAGTAAGTTCCAGGTCTGCCTGGAATACACTGGAACCCTACCTTGAAAAAAAAATTTTTTTGTTTTTGTTTTTTGAGGTAGGGTCTCACTCTAGCCTAGGTTGACCCAGAATTCACTATGTAGTCTCAGGGTGGCCTTGATCCTCCTATCTCTGCCCCCCAGTGCTGGGATCAAAGGTGTGCACCACCCCGCCTGGCAAAAAAAAAAAAAAAAAGAAAAAAGAAAAAAGAAAGAAAGAAAGAAAGAAAGAAAGAAAGAAAGAAAGAAAGAAAAGAAAAGAAAAAAGAAAAATAATTAATTAAAGGGCAGAGTGAGTGAAGAAGATACAAGAAGTTGACCTCTGGCCTATATATGCATGCATACACACATGCACAAACACATGAACATACATGTGTCTCGCAATCACTTATATACAAAAGTTTTGAAATAAAAAACAATAAAGTTATAAATATCTACTTTAAATAAAGGTGGGCTGGAGAGATGGCTTTGTGGTTAAGGTACTTGCCTACAAAGCTTAAAGACCCAGATTCAATTCCCCAATACCCTAGTACCTACATAAAGCCAGATACACAATGACACGTGCGTCATTTACTGTTGTTGGAGGCTCTAGCATGCTCCTTCTCTCTCTGCTCGCAAATAAATAAATGTAAATATAAATAAGGAAAAATTTTACATTATAACTTATGACTGTTTGCAGTTATTACTTTTAGTTTATAAAGTAAAAAACAGGTATGGGGCTGGAGAGATGGCTTGGCCATTTAGATGCTTGTCTGCAAAGCCTGAGGACCCAGGTTTGATTCCCCAGGTTCCATGTAAGCCAGATGCACATCGTGCGCACGCGCCTGGAGTTTGTTAGCAGTGGTTAGAGGCCCTGGCACACCCATTCGCTCTCTCTCTCGCCTCAAATAAATAAAAATAAATTTGAAAAAAATTATTTGAAAATTAAAAAAAAAAAAACCCAGGTGTAGCTGGGTGTGGTGGTGCACACCTTTGATCTTAGCACTGGGAAGGCAGAGGTAGGAGGATGTGAGTTTGAGGCCAGCTTGGGACAACATAGTAAATTCCAGGTCAGCCTGGGCTAAACTGAGACCCTACCTCAAAAAACAAAAACAAACAAGCAAAAAGTATAATTGCCAGTAACATCAGCTTGAAAAGCTGCTGACTCATACACTGCTATTGAGAGTTATTTATATTAAAGTATATTTATTGTGTTTACTTTTTAAAAGTAGCATTAGCCAGGCATGGCAGTGCATGTCTTTAATCTCAGCACTTGGGAGGCAGAGGTAGGAGCATCACTGTGAGTTCAAGGTCAGCCTGGGCTAGGGTGAGACCCTACCTGGAAAAACTTAAAAAAAAAAAAATGTAGCATTAGGCCAGGCATGTTGACTTATACTTGTAATCCAAGTCCTTAAACCCCCAATAAAAGTAGTATTATTTTATTTTGAAACATCTTTGATCAATTTTCAATTTTTAATTTATTATTTATTTGATGGGGAGAGAATTGGTGCTCCAGGGCCTCCAGACACTGCAGTCGAACTCCAGACGCATGCACTACCTTGTGCATCTGGAGGGGGTGGTGGGTTCTGGGGAATTGAACCTGGGTCCCTAGGTTTCACAGGCAAATGCCTTAACTGCTAAGCCATCTCTCTAGCCCAAACATCTTTTTAAATAAAGTTTAGAGATATTTTATTAGGTACTACATAGAATTTAAAAGAAGAAAGGAGGGGGGAAAAGAAAAAGAAAAGAGGAGAGAGTATAGAGAACTCTGGCCCATGAGAAGGCAGGAGTGGGATAAATCCTTGAAACATCTATTTATTTATTTATTTATTGTTGGTTTTTTCAAGGTAGGGTCTCACTCTAGCTCAGGCTGTCCTAGAATTCACTATGAAGTCTCAAGGCGGCCTCAAACTCACTGCAGTCCTCCTACCTCTGCTTCCCAAGTGCTGGGATTAAAGGGGTGCACCACAATGCTAGGCTTTTTGTTTGTTTGTTTGTTTTAGTGACAAGTCTCTTTTTAAAATTTTTATTAGCATTTTCCATGATTATAAAAAAATATCCCATGTTAATTCCCTCCCTCCCCCTGGATTTTTTTTTTAATTGACAACTTCCATAATTGTGGACAATAAACCATGGTAACTCCCTACCCCCCTTTCCCTTTACAACTCTACTCTCCTTCATACCCCTTCCCCCTCTTAATCAATCTCTTTTTTTGGGGGGGTTGAGGTAGGGTCTTGCTATAGCCCAGGCTGAACTGGATTTTACTCAGTAGTCTAAGGGTGGCCTTGAACTCACTATGATCCTCCTACCTCTGCCTCCCAAGTGTTGGGATTAAGGCCTGTACCATCATGCCTGGCTCATCTCTTTTATTTTGATGCCATATTCTTTTCCTCCTATTATGATGGTCTTGTGTAAGTAGTGTCAGGTACTGCAAGGCTATGGATGTCCAGGTCATTTTGTGTCTGGAAGAGCGCATTGTATGGAGCCTTACTCTTTGGCTCTTACGTTCTTTCTGCCACCTCTTCCGCAATGGACCCTGAGCCTTGGAAGGTGTGATAGAGATATTTCAGTGCTGAGTACTCCTCTGTCACTTCTCAGCACCATGGTGCCTTCCTAGTCATCCCTAGGTCACCGTCATCTGAAAAGAGAAGATTCTCTAACCAAAAGTGAGAGTAGCATTGATACATAGGTATGAACATTAAAAGAAGTGCTTACTAGACAGTTTGGTGAGTATAGTGTATACATTTAGCCAGACACCAGCCAGCATTACACCCCTAGGGCTCATGACTTCCCTCATCATAGGCTTTCAGAATCAGGCATGTATTCCTTCCTGTGGAACAGGCCTCCAAATAGAGAGTGGTTGGTTTCCCCCATAATAGACATGCCCCTATTGCACCTGTTGGCTCATTTGGCCTGGGTGGCCAAATTTAAGGCTTGCAGTGTCCACTGTTGTTTATCTCCAGCTTTTTCCAGCTTTCTATCAGCTGGTCTACATGGAGGAGGTTTTCAGCTCAGCTCCAGCAGGATTTCTCAGTGACCTTGCAGCCCAAGTATGTGGAATCTTCAGCAATATTTTTTGTTGTTTTCAGGGTAGGGTCTCACTATATCCCAGGCTGACCTGGAATTCACTGTGTAGTCTCAGGGTGGCCTTGAACTCAAAGCAATCCTCTTACTTCTGCCTCCCGAGTGCTGGGCTTAAAGGCATGTGCCACCATGCCTGGCTTCACTTATTCTTTCTGAATTTCTAATACATATAGGAATCTAGTCAAATGTAAGACCTAAGGTGGTGACACATAATTGTAATCCCAGCTACTCAGGAGGCTGTTCAAGGCTGTTAGTTCAAGGCCATGCTGGGCTACATGAGACCCTGTCTCAAAGAAAAAAAAAAAAATATATATATATATATATATATAACAATGAAATAAAATTAATAAATAAATAAAGTAAAAATAAAAATTAAAAAAGCAGCCCAGTGTGGTGTTGCATGCCATTAGAGTGCTGGGAAAGAGTTTATTTTAGTTTATTTTTTTCCCAAAAGAATTAAATGTGTGTGTGGGGTGGGTGTCCGTGTGTGTGGTTCAAAATCATGTATCCGCACATGTGTAGGGCCAGAGGACAGCCTCAGGTGTCATCCACAGGAATGCAGCCCACCTCGTTTTGAGACAGGGTCTGTCACTGGCCCAAAGCTCCCCCATTAGACAAGACTGGTTGACCAGAACCCCAGGGGTCCTCTTGTCTCCACCCCAGCGGCACATCACCCATGCCTGGCTTGTTTTATGTGTGGGGGGCGGGGGGGCAGGGTTGAGAGTAGAATTCAGGTCCTCATGCTTGCATGGTAAGCACTTTCCTGACTGAGCAGTCTCCCAAGCTTTAATGTAATACTTAAAACAAAGAAACCAAAAACAAAACAAAAAGACAGTTTTGGGGCTGGGGTGGGGTGATGACTCAGCAGTTGAAGTCCCTTACTGCTCAGGTTTGATTCCCCAGTACCCACATAAAGCCAGATGCACAAAGTGGCACATGTATTTGCAGTTCATTTGCTGTGGCAGGAGGACCTGGTGTGCCCATTCTCTCTTTCTTTCTCTCTCTCTCATTGCAAATAAATAAATAAGTAGAATTTTTTAAATCAAACACACATCTAAAGTTTCAATACTGTTTCTTCAAAGTTTGAAGGATTTGCCTCAGTAGAGATTGGACTACAGGTAAGTTTGAAGAGTGGTGGCGCACACCTTTAGTCCCAGCACTCGGGAGGCAGAGGTAGGAGGATCGCCGTGAGTTCGAGGCCACCCTGAGACTACATAGTGAATTCCAGGTCAGCCTGGGCTAGAGCAAGACCCTACCTCAAAAAAACTAAAAATAAAGAAGAAAGAAAGAAAAAAAAAGAGGAAATGTTTGGGACCAAAGGAATTTCATACTTGCAAAGGCCTAAGCACGCCTTGCCTGACATCATCTCCCTGGTATGTGTTTTTAAAATTTAACTCCTCAACAGCCATTTCCTTTGGAAAACACAAAAAGGGGCTTTATTTATTTGTTTGTTCTTTTGTTTGTTTGGTTTTTTTTTTTTTTTTTTTTTGAGGCATCACTCTGTAGTCTCAGGGTGGCCTCAAACTCACAGTTATCCTCCTACCTCTGCCTCCCAAGTGCTGGGATTAAAGGCATGTGCCACCATGCCTGGCAGGGCATGCCTTTTGAGCCCAGCACTTGGGAGGCAGAGGCAGAAGAATTGCTGTGAGTTCAAGGCCAGCCTGGGACTACATAGTGAATTCCAGGTCACGACAGCGAGGCCTTACCTCAAAAAACCAAAAAAAAAAAAAAAAAGAAAGAAAAGTTTTGGAAATTTCTTATAGAATTACAAGGTCCAACATTGGAAATGAAGACCAACCAAATGAGGAAAGCAGAGACTATTTATTATTTATTATGTATTTTCTTTGGTTTGTGTGTTTAGTAGTTTTATTATAGCAGTGAGAAGTTCTTTCCTGATTTTGTCTGGCTTTCTGATGGCTTTCAGTGTCTGTATTGGTATCACTTTCTCTATTTGGGGGAAATATTCTTCTATGATTTTCTTGAAAATACCTGCTATGTCTTTGGAATGAAATTGTTCTCCTTCTACTATACCCTGAATTCTTATGTTTGATCTCTTCATAGTATGCCAAATGTCTTTGAATTCCCATTCATATTTTCCTATTAGTTTGTCTTTGTCTTTGTTGGACTGTATTATATCTGCCACCTGGTCTTCTAGTTTAGATATTCTGTCCTCTCCTTCATCCAGTCTACTGGTGAGATTTTCTGCAGAGTTTTCCATTTGACTTACTCTGTTTTGCATTTCTAGTATTTCTGATTGGTATTTTTTTATTATTTCTATTTCCTTACTCATGTCTTATATTGACTTCCTTATTTCATTTAGCTGGTTTCCTGTGTTAGGATTCCTTCAGCAATTTGTTTTCTTCTTTGATTCCTTTGAGCATAGATAGAGACATCTCATCTAAATCAGTCTCACTGAAGGTCATTTCTGATCGATTCATAATTTTTGGTGGAATTGTATTGTCTTTGTATTTCTTGTATTATAATATATAGAGATTTTTGCATCTTGAGATAATTTGATAATAGAGTTTTCTAATTATCTGCAGTGTTCTTAGACATGTAAATTCGACTTTATGTGACTTCAGGGTAGGAGTTTAAGGTGCCAGGTGTGGCTCTTATATTACTCCCAGAGTGAGAGCAGAAGTGACCCTAGGTGATGAGTTTGCCTGCTATGCAAGTATTCTAGTAGATGGGGTGGAGCAAACTACTGGCAAATCCTAAAATTCAACCAAGCAATATACACATTAAATCAAAACCAGCACAGAATATTTATGCAAGAATGGGGATTAAAACAATCAGTTAATCTAATAAAGCCAAAGTCCCTAAGGCCGAGTGGGCCCCACACCCTTAATCTTGTGACACTGTGGCTTTGAAATATATTTTTGTTCATTTGAGACAGGTCTCACTCTGGAGCCCAGCCTGGCCTTGAACCTGCAGCATTTCTTTTGCTTCAGCTTTCCAAGTACGATTGTAAGTGTGAGCCACCATTCCTGTGTAGAAATAAGTTTTTTGAGGTACTAGGGATTGAACCTAGGGTCTTACACAGCTAGGTAAGCATTCCACAGCTGATGGCTAAGTGGTTAAAACACTGTTTATAAAATCTGTTGGCTTGGGTTCAATTCCCCAGTACCCACATAAAGCCAGATGCAAAAGTGGCCCATGAATCTGAGTTAATTTGCAGTAGCAGGAGGCCCTGGAATGCCCATTCTTATTCTTTTTATTTCTTCTTACAAATAAATAAATAAACCGGGTGTGTTGGCACACACCTTTAATCCCAGCACTCAGGAGGCAGAGGTAAGAGGATTGCCATGAGTTCAAGGCCACCCGAGACTACATAGTGAATTCCAGGTCAGCCTGAGCTAGAGTGAGACCCTACCTCGAAAAACCAAAATAAATAAATAATTAAAAATAAGTTTTGCTTTGTTTTTTGAAACTGGTCTCATTCTAGCCCATGCATACCTAAAATTCATTCTATAGCCCGGGTTTACCTCAAACTCAAGATGTGGCACATGTGTCTGTAGTTCACCTGCAGTGGCAGGAGGCTCTGGCACACCCATATCTCTGTCTCTGTCTCTCAAATAAAAATATTTAAAAAATTCTTCCAGGTGTGGTGGTACACGCCTTTAATCCCAGCACTTGGGAGGCAGAGGTAGGAGAAAGAAGCACTGTGAGTTCGAGGCCACCATGAGAACACAGAGTGAATTCTAGGTCAGCTTAGGCTACAGTGAGACCCAATCTTGAAAAACCAAACCAACAACAAACAAACAAACAAAATTTTTTTTTTTTCCTCTTAGTCAGGCATGGTGGCTGGTGCCTTTAATCCCAGCACTCAGGAGGCAGAGGTAGGGGGATCATTGTGAGTTTGATGCCAGTTTGAAAGTACATACTAAATTCCAGGTAAAACCCTACCTTAAAAGACCAAAACAAAACAAAACAAAACAAAACTTCCTTTTGCCCTTTGTGACACTCCACCACAGCAAGGGAGTTAAGCAACAAACAGGATGACTTAAATTGGAGCTAACCAGTAAAGAGGCAAAAAAAAAAAAAAAAAGTCCCAGGGTAAGCGTGACAGATCCTTAGCTACAAGCTATTCAATTTAGAACAGGTGGTCAGGGAACTCAAGGATAGAGGTTTCTCCTTTATTTATTTATTTAATTTTTAAATATTTTTATTTTTATTTATTTATTTGAGAGAGGGAAAGAGGCAGAGTAAGAGAGACAGAGGGAGAGAGAATGGGCACACCAGGGCTTCCAGCCACTGCAAACGAACTCCAGACAAATGCGCCACCATGTGCATTGGCTTACGTGGGCACTGGGGAATTGAACCGAGGTCCATTATCTTTGAAGGCAAGCACCTTAACTGCTAAGCCATCTCTTCAGCCCCTCTCCTTTATTTTTTTGGTTTTTCAAGGTAAGGTCTCACTCTAGCTAAGGCTGACCTGGAATTCACTATGCAGTCTCAGGGTGGCCTCAAAGTCACAGCAGTCCTCCTACCTCTGCCTCCTGAGTGCTGGGATTAAAGGTGTGTGCCGCCATGCCCAGCTTCAGTTAGTTTCTTATAAAGGAGAAACCTCAAAGCCAGGCATGGTGGCGCGTGCCTTTAATCCCAGCACTTGGGAGGCAGAGGTAGGAGGATCGCTGTGAGTTCCAGGCCAGCTTGAGACTGAGACTCATAGTGAATTCCAGCTCTGCCTTGGCTTAGATTGAGACCCTACCTTGAAAAACAACAACAACAAAAATTAAATGAGAGGCTGGAGAGATGGCTTAGCAGTTAAGGCGCTTGCCTACAAAGCCAAAGGACCCAGTTTTGATTCCCCAGGACCCATGTAAGCCAGATACACAAGGTGGCACATATATTTGGGGTTTGTTTGCAGTGGTTGGAGGCCCTGGGGTGCTCATTCTATCTGCCTCTCTGTCTCTCTCTCTAATAAATAAATAAATAAAGATAAAATAAAGAGTTTTTAATATTTCATTATTTATTTATTTGACAGAAAGAAAGAGGGGAAGAGAGAGAGAGAGAGAATGGGCATGCCAGGGCCTCTAGCTACTGCAAACAAACTCCAGATGTATGTGCTACTTTGTGCATCTGGCTAATGTGGGTCCTGGGGAATCAAACCTGGGTCCTTTGGCTTTGCAGGCAAGTGCCTTAACTGCTAAGCCATCTTTCCAGCCCAATTTTTTTAAAAATATTTTTATTTATTTATTTATTTGAGAGCGACAGACACAGAGAGAAAGACAGATAGAGGGAGAGAGAGAATGGGCGCGCCAGGGCTTCCAGCCTCTGCAAACGAACTCCAGACACGTGCGCCCCCTTGTGCATCTGGCTAACGTGGGTCCTGGGGAACCGAGCCTCGAACCGGGGTACTTAGGCTTCACAGGCAAGCACTTAATCGCTAAGCCATCTCTCCAGCCCCAGCCCAAATTTTAAAAAATGTAAAATAAGAAATTGAATGAGATCTGGGAAGATAGCTTTGTGGCTAAAGGTGCCTGCTTGCTTGCAAAGCCTGCCAGCCCAGCTTCAATTCCCTAGTACTTATGTAAAGTCAGATGTTCATGTCTGGAGTTTATTTTCATCACCAACAGGTCCTAGCGCACCACTCTCCCCGACCCTCTTCTTTCTTTCACACACACACACACATACACACAAAATCTCAAGGCAAAGTCTTATTCTAGCCTAGGCTGACCTGAAACTACTGTCTGTAGCACCAGGCTGGCCTCAAATTCATGTCTATCCTCTTACCTCAGCCTCCCAAGTGATGGAACTAAAGGCATGGACCATCACACCTTGCTTAAATAAATAAATAAATATTTAAATACTCTTATTTATGTTCAAGAGAGGGGACTACTATTTATTTGCAAGCAGGGAGAGAGAGAGAGAATGAATATAGACATGCCAGGGCCTCCTGACCGTGGTCACTCCAGTCACTTGTGCTACTTTGTGCATCTGGCTTTATGTGGATAGTGGGGAATTGAACCTGGGCCATCAAGCTCTGCAAGCAAGTGCCTTTTATCGCTAACCATCTCTCCCCAGCCCCAAGATATTCTCTCTCTCTTTTTTGTTTTGTTTTTTCAAGGTAGGGTTTCACTCTATCCCAGGCTGACCTGGAATTAACTATGGAATCTAAGGGTGGCCTCAAACTCACAGCGATCCTCCTACCTCTGCCTCCCAAGTGCTGGGACTAAAGGCATGTGCCACCACACCTGGCTTTTTTCTCTTTTTAAAATTTCTTTAATTTTGTACTTTATATATTTATTTGAGAGAAACAAAAAAAACGAGGTAGAGAGAGAGGGAGAGAGAGAGAATGGGCATACCAGGGCCTCTAGCCATTGCAAATAAACTCCAGATGCACGTGCCACCATGTGCATCTGGCTTATGTGGGTACTTGGGAATCAAACCTGGGTCCTTTGGCTTCACAGACAAATGCCTTAACAATTAGCCATCTCTCCAGTCCTATCTTTTTTTAAATTAACTTATTTATTTGTAAGCAGAGAGAGAGAGACAGAGAGACAGAGAGAATGGGTATGCCAGGGCCTCCTTTGTGCATCTGGCTTTACATGGGTACTGGGGGATCCAGGTCATCAGGCTTTGCAGGCAAGCACCTTAACTGCTGAGATATCTCTCCAGCCCTAGAAATATTTTTATTTCCTTATTTTCAGAGATAGAGAGCAAGTGCACAGGAGATTGAGAATGGACATCTAGGCCCTCTTGCCTCTGCAAATAAGCTCCAGATGCATATGCCACTTTGTGCATGTGGCTTTACATGGGTACTTGTGAATTGAACGCAGGCTGACAGGTTTGGAAACAAGTGCCTCTAACCACAGAGCCATCTCTCCAGCCCCAAGAGACAGGGTCTCTTGCTGCTGAAAAGGTATTACCAGACTGCAGATGACCTCACCAGCCTGTGAGCTTCAGATTCCCCTGGCTGTACCTTCCTTTGTCATAGGCACATTGTATCACAGCTGCATGCACCAGCATTCGAGGCTTTATGTGAGTGTTGGGGAATTGAGCCCAGGCCAATAGGCTTTGCAAGCAAGCCCCTTTAACCATTGAGCAATCTCTCCAGTCCTTGGAACTGTGTTGTTATTATGATTTCTTTTATTATACTGTTTCTTTTTCTCTTGAGTTCCTGTTTTGATTTTTTGTTTCTTTTTTTTTTTAATTTCAGAGGTCTTCCTATAATGGCTCTTGATTTTGGCTGGTTAAGTGGAAGGCACTAAAAGACCAGATAGAACTGTTGGTGGCATAGAAAGATCTTTCCAGCTAGTGGCCTTTAGTGTAGAGCAATCAAATGGAAATACAAGGGGACTCTGCACGTTGTCACTTACAGGGCATCTCTGTAGGGCTGCTTAATTTCCCAGAGAGAAGTCACACACTCTTCTAGGAAGGCTGGGGCTGGAGAAGTGGCTGCAAGTGTTTCGTAAGCAGCGTGTTTTCTGTTTAGTACTTATTTCCCTCCAGCTTTGTTGATGTCTGTGTATCTGAGTTCCTCTCATTCATCTTTCCCAAAGAATAAACTAGTTCTTGCCAAGCATAAGGGCTCATGCCTGTAATCCCAGCACTCAGGAGGTTGGAGCGGGATGACTGTCACAGGTTGGAGTTAGCCTTTGCTGTGTTGTAAACTCCTTGTCAGTCGGGGCCACAGAGTAAGATCCTGTCTCAAAAAAACAAGTAAGGGGGCTGGAGAGATGGCTTAGTTGTTAAGGCACTTACCTGCAGAGCCAAAGGACCCAGGTTCGATTCGCCAGGACCCATATAAGCCAGATGCACAAAGGGTACACACATCTGGAGTTCGTTTGCAGTGGCTGGAGGCCCTAGCATGCTCATTCTCTCTCTCAAATAAATAAAGAAAAATAAAATATTTAAAAATAAAACAAGTTGGCTGGAGAGATGGCTTAGTGGTTAAGCACTTGCCTGTGAAGCCTAAGGACCCTGGTTCGAGGCTCGATTCCCCAGGACCCATGTTAGCCAGATGCACAAGGGGACGCTCGTGTCTGGAGTTCATTTGCAGTGGCTGGAAGCCCTGGCGCACCCATTCCCTCTCTCCCATTCTCTCTCTCTCTCTCTCTCTCTCTGTCGCTCTCAAATAAATAAATAAAAATTAAAAAACAAAAAAATTTAAAAATAAAACAAGTAATGGGGGAAGTTGGAGAGATGGCTTAACAGCTAAGGCACTTGTCTGCAAAACCTAAGTATCCAGGTTCAATTCCCTAGTACCCACATAAAGCCAGATGCACAAGGTGGCGCATGTGTGGGGTTTGTTTGCAGTGGCTCGAGGCCCTGGCATGCCTGTTCTCTCTCTCTTTTCCTTCTTCCTTCCCTTTCTCTTTCTCTAACAAATAAATAAAAATAAAAAATTTTGGGCTGGAGAGATGGCTTAGCGGTTAAGCGCTTGCCTGTGAAGCCTAAGGACCCGGGTTCGAGGCTCAGTTCCCCAGGTCCCACGTTAGCCAGATGCACAAGGGGGGCGCACGCGTCTGGAGTTCGTTTGCAGAGGCTGGAAGCCCTGGCGCGCCCATTCTCTCTCTCCCTCTACCTGTCTTTCTCTCTATGTCTGTCGCTCTCAAATAAATAAATAAAAAATGAACAAAAAAAATTAAAAAAGCTTGCGTCACCACGCCAGCTTTATTAAAAAAAAAATAAAAAATTTTTTAAAAATACAGCAATAAGGCCAGGCGTTGTGGCACACACCTTTAATCCTAGCACTTGGAAGGCAGAGGTAGGAGGATCGCCATGAGTTCGAGGCCACCCGAGACTATATAATCAGCCTGGGCTAGAGCAAAACCCTACTTGAAAAAAACCAAAGAGGGGAAAAACAGCAATAATGGTGACAGTTACAGGCAGGCCAATAGATAACATACTTTGAATCTTTGGAGTAATGGTGACAGTTACAGGCAGGCCAATAGATAACATACTTTGAATCTTTGGAGGTCTTTAAATATTAAACACAGACACACACATATATATACATCAAACAAACAAGTAATAGCCAGGCCTGGTGGTACATGCCTGTAATCCTAGCACTTGGGAAGTAGAGGCAGGAGAATCAGAAGTTCAAAGCCATCCTCAGCTGCACAGCAAGTTTGAGGCCAGTCTTTAATTCCAGCACTTGGGAGGCAGAGGTAGGATGATTGCCATGAGTTCAAGACTACCCTGAGATTACATAGTGAATTCTAGGTCAGCCTGGACTAGAGCAAGACCCTACCTGGAAAAAAAAAAAAAAAAACGTGGTGGTGCCTGGAGAGATAGCTCAGCTGTTAAGGTGCTTGCCTGCAAAGCCTAACGACCCTGGTTCAATTCTCCAGTATCCACATAAAGCCAGATGCACAAAGTAGCACATGCATCTGGAGTTTGTGTGCAACAGCTAGAGGCCCTGACAACCCCATTCATTCTCATTTTTTTTTTTCTCTCTCTCTCCTTGCAAATAAATAAAAACTTAAAGCTGGGCACGATGGTACACGTCTTTAATCCCAGCACTTGGGAGGCAAAGGTAGGAGGATTGCTGTGAGTTCGAGGCCACCATGAGAATACATAATGAATTCCAAGTCAGCCTGTGCTTAGAGTGAGATTCTACCTTGAAAAACAAAAACAATAACAACAAAAAATTAAAACAAACCAAAACAAAACAAAAAAAAAAACACATAAAAACCACAGACAAATGGCTGGGGTGATGGTTCATTGTTTAAAGTGCTTGCTTGCAAAGTCTGTTGGCCTGGGTTCAATTCCCCAGCACCCACATAAGGTCAAATGCATAAAGTAGCAAGAAGGGGCTGGAGAGATGGCTTAGCAGTTAAGGTACTTCTCGGCAAAGCCAAAGGACCCAGGTTCAGTTCCCCAGGACCCATGTAAGCCAGATACGCAAGGTGGCACATGCGTCTGGAGTTCGTTTGCAGGGCCTATTCTCTCTCCATCTGCTCTTTTCTCTCTTTCTCTCAAATAAATACAACTAAAAATATTTTTTTAATAAGTAGAAAGAGGCCCTGGTTTGTCCATTGTGACTCTTTGTTTCTCAAATAAATAAGTACATATAATTTACTTATTCAAAAAATATAATAAATATTAAATAAGATTATAGATGATAAGCCAGTTTCTTCTGAAGAGGAGGTAGTGATGGGCAGCCTGACTATGTAGTAACACTCTTGTCTTTTCTGGTTCTGAACCTAGTGATTGCAATTTCTCAGCCTTTCTGAAATTTTAAAGAAGAATCACTTTTTTCTTTGTTTTATTCCTGTTGGTTTTTGGGTATTTTGTTTTCTTAAATCCATATCACTTATCCATCTGATGCCCAGCCTCTTAAATGTTGGCATCTGTTATGTATTCTCTTTGTCTATTGGAGGTTTATGTCTTTTCTTTTTTTTACATTTTTATTTTTATTTATTTATTTGAGACAGAGAGAGGGAGAGAGAGATAGTGAGTGAGAATGGGCATACCAGGGCCTCTAGCCACTGCAAACAAACTCCAGACACATGCTCCACCATGTGCATTTGGCTTATGTGGGACCTGGAGAATTGAACCTGGGTCCTTATGCTTCACAGGCATGCCTTAAGTGCTAAGCCATCTCTCCAGCCCATGTCTTTTCTTTTATAGGTGTCGCCTGAAGGGTGGTCTGTACACGTGTATATGTGCAGGTGCATGTGTGAAGTCAGAGGAGAATGTCGAGTGTCCTGCTCTATAGCTCATCTGTGTGTTTCCTTAAGATGGAATCTCACTGCACCTGGACCAGTGAGCTTCTGACTCTCCCTATTCTCCCATCACTGCTCCCCACAGAGCTGAGGGGAATAGAACTCAGGGCAAGTCAGGCCCAACAAGCACTGTTTGTTACCCATTGAGCTGTCTTACTAGCCTGTTTTTTTTTGTTTTTTTTTTTTCTGTACATTTATAACAGTGTCAGGATCTGGGAGGCCTTAGTGGTAATTACATACATTGAATAGAAAATCTACTACTCACTCTTCATCCTCCCCGCGTTTGGCGTTTGCCCCACTGTTGTACTAAAATAGTCACTTATAAATAATTAAATCCAGCTGACTTTTAGCTTTTGTCTTACAAAGACTCTCAGTGGCATTGGCTAAGGTTTATTCTGAATAAACCCCTTTCTGAAACTCACCTTGGCTCTGATAATACCACCCTCTCAGGACTTATCTTTTGTTTCCTTATTTACTATGTGTGAGCTGTGTGTGGTTAGAGTTCTTCACATCTTCTCTCCAAACATAAATTCACTTACTGAGCTATATAATATAGATTGCAACGCCAACCGTAATTCAAGCTCCCTGAAGTTCACGTGTTACTCTGCTGGCAGATTTATACACTGAAAGTGTGACATTCGACCTCTCCTCTATATGTACAGCTGATTACTTAATGTTTCCTCCTGGAGATCTCTCAGGCTTTTCAAATCTGACATGAGCAAAAGGTAACACTCATTTTCTTTTATTCATTTACTTGACAGAGAAGAGGGAGAGAGAGAGAATGGGTGCTCCAGGGCCTCCAGCCACTGCAAATGAACTCCAGACACATGCGAACCCTTGTGCATCTGGCTAACGTGTGGGTCCTGGGGAATTGAACCTGGGTCCTTGGCTTTGTAGGCAAATGCCTTAACCACTAAATCATCCCTCCAGCTGGTAACACTCATTTTGTAATCCTCAAACTGGCTGTCCTACTCCCATCCTATAACATCATAAAATTACAAAGCCAAGCACCATCCTTTCCTATATATAAATTGTATAAGCAAGTCCTATTAATTCTGTCTGTATCTTAAATCTCAACTGAAAAATTTTTTAAATTTTTGTTATTTATTTGAGAGCAACAGACAGAGAAAGAGGCAGAGAGAGAGAGAGAGAGAGAGAGAGAGAATGGGTGCGCCAGGGCCTCTAGCCATTACAAACGAACTCTAAACTTGTGTGCTCCCTTATGAATCTGGCTAATGTGGGTCCTGGGGAATTGATCCTCGAACCAGGGTCCTTAGGCTTCATAGGCAAGTACTTAACCGCTAAGCCATCTCCCCAGCCCTCAACTCTTTTTTTAATTAATTTTTTAAATTTTTGTTTATTTATTTTTATTATTTATTTATTTATTTATTTTGGTTTTTCGAGATAGGGTCTCAGTCTGGTCCAGGCTGACCTGGAGTTAACTATGTATTCTCAGGGTGACCTCGAACTCTTGGTAATCCTCTTACCTCTGCCTCCCAAGGGCTGGGATTAAAGGCATGCACCACCACGCCCGGCTTATTTTTTTAAATTATTTTTATTTATTTATTCAAAAGTGACAAAGAGAGAATGAGGCAGAGAGAGAGAAAGAATGGGCAAGCCAGGGCCTCCAGCCACTGCAAACGAACTCCAGATGTGTGCGCCCCCTTGTGCATCTGGCTAACGTGGATCCTGGGGAATCGAGCCTCGAACCGGGGTCCTTAGGCTTCACAGGCAAGTGCTTAACTGCTAAGCCATCTCTCCAGCCCCTATTTTTGTTTTTTTGAGGTAGGATCTCACTTTGGTCCAGGCTGACCTGGAATTTACTATGTAGTCTCAGGGTGGCCTCAAACTCCTAGTGATCCTCCTACCTCTGCCTCCCAAATTATGGAATTAAAGACATGTGCTACCATGCCTGGCTAAATTTTTTTATTTTTATCTTTTGTTTTTTTGAGGTAGGGTTTCACTCTAGCCCAGGCTGACCTGGAATTCACTATGTAGTCTCAGGGTGGCCTCGAACTCACAGCAATCCTTCTACCTCAGCCTCCCAAGTGCTGGGATTAAAGGAATGCGCCACGATGCCTGGCTCTTAAATCTCAACTCTTTCCATCTTTATTGCCACTGTTCTAGTTCTAGACTACCATTGTCTCTTGTTCATACTATTTTGAATGTGTACACTTGCTGGGATTGAACCAAGGGCCAAGTGCATGCTAAACAAGCATTGTGCTAATTAACTACACCCCAACCTGACTCTTGTAGGGACCCTTTCCATGTTTTTATTTATTTATCTGAGAGAGAGAGTGAGAGAGAAAATGGTACAGAGTGAATGAGAATGGGCGCGCCAGGGCCTCCAGCCCCTGCAGATGAACTCCAGATGCATGTACCACCTTGTGCATCTGGCTTTACATGGGTACTGAGAAATCAAATTGGGTCCTTAGCTTTTGGAGGCAATTGCCTTAACCACTTCGCCATCTCTCTAGCCCTGTTTTTTTTTTTTTTAAGTTGCATTTATGTATGTATTTGTTTGTGTTTGTATATAGATGTACATGTGCTTCATGTAGTCACAGGCAGGAGGATCGCTGTGAGTTCAAGGCCACCTTGATATTACATAGTGACTTCTAGGTCAGCTTGGGCTAGAGTGAGACCCTAGCACAAAAAACAAACAAAAATTTATTTATTTGAGGCCAGGTATGGTGGAGCACGCCTTTAATCCCAGCACTTGGGAGGCTGAGGTAGGAGGATTGCCGTGAGTTCAAGGCCAACCTGAGACAACAGAGTGATTTTTCAGGTCAGCCGGAGCTAGAGTGAGACCCTACCTCAGAAAACAAACAGCTATATATGTATATATATATTTGAGAGAGAGAGATAGAGACAAAGAGAATGAGTATGGGCATGTCAGGGCCTCCTGCCACTGCAACTGAACTCCAGGTACACTTTCTGGCTTTATATGGGTGCTGAGAATGGAACCTGGTCCATCAGGCTTTGCAAGCAAGCATCTTTAACTGCTGAGCCATCTCTCCAGCCCCAGAGTAGTATCTTTAAAACACAGATCCACTAACTTTTTCCTAGTTAAAATTATTCATTATCTGGCTGGGGAGATGGCTCAATAGTTAAAGGCACTTGCTTGCAAAGCCTGACCACCAGGTTCCATTCCCCAGTACCTACATAAAACCAGGTGCACAAAGTGACATATGCATCTGGAGTTTGTAGCAGCAAAAGGCCCAGACATACCCATTCTCTCTCTCTTTCTCTTAAGTAAGTAAGTAAACAAGTAAAAACATGTGTATGGCTGGGCATGGTGGCAAACACCTTTAATCCCAGCACTCGGGAGGCAGAGGTAGGAGGATCACTGTGAGTTTGAGGCCACTCTGAGAATACAGAGTGAATTCCAGGTCAACCTGGTCTAAGTGAGACCTTACCTCGAAAAAACAAAAACAAAAACAAAAAAATGTGCATATATGATCAAATTTAGAAGTGATTAAAGAATATAAACAATGGGCTGGAGAGATGGCTTAGCAGTTAAGCACTTGCCTGTGAAGCCTAAGGACCCCGGTTCGAGGCTCGGTTCCCCAGGTCCCACGTTAGCCAGATGCACAAGGGGGCGCGCGCGTCTGGAGTTCGTTTGCAGTGGCTGGAAGCCCGGGCGCGCCCACTCTCTCACTCTCCCTGTATCTGTCTTTCTCTCTGTGTCTGACGCTCTCAAATAAATGAATAAAAATTAAAAAAAAAAAATCTTTAAAAAAAAAAAAAGAATATAAACAAGGCTGAAGAAATGGCTCAGTGGTGAAAGTGCTTACCTGCAAGGACTGATGACCCAGGTTTGATTCCCCAGTGCCCATGTAAAGCCAGATGCACAGTGGCACATGCACCTGGAGTTTGTAGCAGCTAGAGGCCCTGGTACACCCATTTCCTCTCTCTCTCTCTCTCTCTCTCTCTCTCTCTCTCTCTCTCTGTCTGCTTGAAAATAATAGCCCCGAAGCACTTTGTTGTAGCTTAGAAGTTTCTGCCTATACCTCTTGTCTTTATGCACGCTCTATGCCAGCTTCACTGGCCTTACATTCCTTCCGTTTCCTTTAGAAGAAACACCTTGTGGTTTTGTTGTTGATGTTGTTTATTTTTCGAGGTAGGGCTCACTCTAGCCCAAGCTGACCTGGAATTCACTCTGCAGTCTCAGGCTGGCCTGCACCACCACGCCTGGCTTTTATTTTTATTTTTATTTTTTTTTCCGAGGTAAGGTTTCACTCTAGTCCAGGCTGACCTGGAATTCACTAGGTAGTCTCAGGGTGGCCTCAAACTCTTGGTGATCCTCCTACCTCTGCCTCCCAAGTGCTGGGAGTAAAGGCATGTGACATCACTGAACCATCTTCCCAGGCCCTGAGAAAGGTAACATTTAAATAAGCCTTAAGAATTTGAAAAAAATAGCCAGGTGTGGTGGCATGCATCTGGAGTTTGTTTGCAGTGCTATTCTCTAACTACCTCTTTATTTCTCTCTCTCACTGTCAGATTAAGTAATTTGTTTTTGTTTTTGTTTTTTTGTTTTTTTGAGATAGGGTTTACACTAGCCCAGTCTGACCTGGAACTCACTATGTAGTCTCAGAATGGTCTTGATCCTCCTACCTCTGCCTTCCAAGTGCTGGGATTAAAGGCGTGTGCCACCACGCATGGCTCCTTTTTTTTTTTTTTTTTTCCTTCTGTTATTATCCTAACCGTCACCATTAACACCAAAAAGAGGAGGGAAATACAGAGATGAAATTACTTTTCATTTCCAGGACAGTACTCCAGGAAGGTAATACCAATAGGTTTATACTACAAAGTGCTTTAAACCAAGAGAGAATGGGCTTGAGTATGTGATAGTAAGATATAATGTGTATTATAAGTGATTGTGCAAATTTAGGTAGAGTATTATGAACCCAATATAAGAAACACTAAACATCTGATTAAAGTACAAGGACACAAAATATGCCATAAAGGAAGGAAGCCATGTTTCAACCAGCCTGCCGTTTTTCTTTCTGCTTCTTCCTCCCCACCTCCTCCCCCTCCCTCCTTCTTAGCTCATGTAGCCCTCTCAGCTGCCCTCTTACTTGCTGTATAGCTGAGGATGACTTCGAACTTCTGATCCTTCTGCCTGTACCTACTGAGTGCTAGGGTTACAGGCACAAGACTCCACGCTTGTGGTTATGAGGTGCTGGGGACTGAACTATGGTTTCCTTCATGCTAGGCTGGCACTCTACCTACTGAAGCTATCTCCCTGGCTTTTAATTATTGGTTTGTTTGGTTGGGGGGGTCTTTATTTTTTTGTTGTTGTTGTTTATTTTTATTTATTTATTTGAGAGCCACAGACAGAGAGACAAAGAGGCAGATATATAGAGAGAATGGATGCGCCAGGGCCTCCAGCCACTGTAAACGAACTCCAGACGCATGTGCCCCCTTATGCATCTGGCTAATGTGGGTCCTGGGAAACCGAGCCTCGAACCAGGGTTCTTAGGCTTCACAGGCAAGCGCTTAACCACTAAGCCAACTCTCCAGCCCAAGAGTCTTTATTTTTTGAGATGAGGCCCAAGCTGACCTCAAACTCATGACCCTCCTGCCTCAGCCTCCTGATTATGGGATTGCAAATGTGTATCATCATATTTTACACTAGCCTAGCCTTTTGTCTCCAATAGAAGTTCCTAGAAAACATAGCAAGATCCTGTACTTTGTCTTGGTATCACTTATAAAAAATTAGAGATGTTTCATCCCATATCTTGGATTTTCTTCACTGTAATACAGCTAATATTTATTTGTTTAAACTTTTTTTTTTCTTTTTTGAGGGAAGCCCAACAGACTGGCCTTTTTTTTTTTTAATGTGTGTGAGAGAGAGAATTGGCACACCAGGACCTTCAGCCACTGCAAATAAACTCCAGATGCATGCGCCCCCTTGTGCACATGTGTGACCTTGCATGCTTGTGTCACTTTGTCTGGCTTACGTGGGACTTGGAGAGAACAGGAGGCCTTAGGCTTCACAGTGCCTTAACCACTAGGCTATCTCTCCAGCCTGATTTGTTTAAACTTTTGAAAACTTGGAGCTGGAGCCAGGCGTGGTGGTGTACGCCTCTAATCCCAGCACTTGGGAGGCAGAGGTAGTAGACTACTGAATGAATTCCAGGTCAGCCTGGGCTAAAGCAAGACCCTGCCTTGAAAAACAAAACAAAAACAAAAAATCAACTTGGAGCTGGGCATGGTGGTGCATACTTTAATCCCAGCACTTGGGAGGCAGAGGTAAGGGTAGAATTGCCATGAGTTCGAAACGACATAGTGAATTCCAGGTCAGCCTGGGCTAGAGCGAGACCCTATCTCAATAAAGGAAAAAAAAAAAAAAAACAAAAAAACAACTTGGGCTGGGAAGATTGCTCAGTGGTTAAAGGCATTTGCTTACAAAGCCTGATGGCCCAGGTTCAGTTCACCAGTATCCACATAAAGACAGATGCATCAAGTGGCACAATTGTTTGGAGTTTGTTTGTAGCAACAAGGGGCCCTGACATACCCATTCTCTCTCTCTCCTTCTGCCCCTCACTCTCTCATATAAATAAATAAAAGGGCTGGAGAGATGGCTCAGTGGTTAAAGGTGCTTGTTTGCAAAGGCCTAGGTTCAAATCCCCAGTACCCACATAAAGCCAGATTTACAAAGTAATGTGCATCTAGAGTTTGTTAGCAGTGGCAAGATGCCCTAGTGAGGTCATTCCCTCTTTTTTATACCCCTCCTCTTTCTGCTTTCAAGTAAATAAATATTTTAAAAACAACTGGGTGTGGTGGCACACGCCTTTAATCCCAGCACATGGGAGACAGTGGTAGGAGGATCACCATGAGTTCAATGCCACCCTGAGACTACACAGTGAATTCCAGGTCAGCCTGGGCTAGAGTGAGACCCAACCTTGAAAAACAAAACAAAACAAAACAAAAAAAGCACACAAGGTTGCACATGTGCACAAGGAGGCACATGTGTCTGGAGTTTGATTTCAGCGGCTGGAGGCCCTTGCATACTAATTCTCTCTTTCACTTTTGCATTAAAAAAAAAAAAATAGCTGGGTGTAGTGGTGCACGTCTTTAATCCCAGCACTGGGGAGGCAGAGGTAGGAGGATCGCTATGAGTTCGAGGCCACCCTGAGACTACATAGTGAATTCCAGGTCAGCCTGGGCTAGAGTGAAACCCTACCTCGAAAAAACCAAAAATAAATAAAGAAATAAATAAAGGCAGTCTGTTGGGCTTGCCTTAAAAAAATAAAATAAAAAATAAACTGAGTGTGGTGGCATACACGTTTAATCCCTGTACTTTGGAGGCAGAGGTAGGAGGATCACCATGAGTTTGAGGCCACTCTGAGACTACAGTGTGAATTCCAGGTCAGCCTAGGCTATAGTGAGACCCTATCTTGAAAAACAACAACAAAATAGTACTTTTAAAAACTTATAATAAGCAACTTTGAACTAAATATATATTAGTATAGCAACACATTTCATTTTCAGTTTCTGATATGATAGTTAAAATATCTTATTATGGGCTAGAGGGATGGCTTAGCAGTTATAAAGCACTTGCCTGCAAAGTCAAAGGACTCAAGTTTGGTTCCCCAGGACCCATGTAAGCCAGATGCACAAAGTAGCACATGTGTCTGGAGTTCGTTTGCAGAGGCTGGAGGCCCTGACATGCCCATTCTCTCTCTCTCTCTCTCTCTCTCTTTTTCTATCTGCCTCTCTCCCTCCAATAAATAAATAAAATAAAATAAAAATTTATTGCTATCCAAACTCACAATAATTTCCAATGTTCTTCAGGTATTGTGTATTTTTCCCTTGTGAATACTTTGTGTTCAATTTATTTATATCCTTCATGATTTCATAAGTTTTTATTATTTCCTCATCAATGTTAGACTCCACTTGTCTCATTACACTATGGACTTAGAGGCAAGCAAACCATGTGCTGCATCTCTGTATGATTAGAAACATCCTAATAAAATATAGTTTCCTTTTTTGGGGGGCTGGAGAGATGGCTTAGCGGTTAAGCGCTTGCCTGTGAAGCCTAAGGACCCTGGTTCGAGGCTCGGTTCCCCAGGTCCCACGTTAGCCAGATGCACAAGGGGGCGCACGCGTCTGGAGTTCGTTTGCAGAGGCTGGAAGCCCTGGTGCGCCCATTCTCTCTCTCTTCCTCTGTCTTTCTCTTTGTGTCTGTCGCTCTCAAATAAATAAATAAAAAATTAAGAAAAAAATAGTTTCCTTTTTCAAAACCATCAAGCTGGAGAGATGGTTTAGTAGTGGCTAAGGCATTTGCCTGTGAAGCCTAAGGACCCAGGTTCAACTCCCCAGTATCCACATACGCCAGATGCATAAGGTTGCACATGTGTCTGGAGTTCATTTGCAGTGACTGAAGGCCCTGGCATACCCCTTGTCTCTCTCTATCTATCTGCCTCTTTCTCTCACTCAAATAAATAAATAATTATTTTTGGTTTTTTCGAGGTAGGGTCTCACTCTAACCCAGGCTGACCTGGAATTCACTATGCAGTCTCAGGGTGGCCTTAAACTCATGGCGATCCTCCTTCCTCTGCCTCCCAAGTGCTGGGATTAAAGGTGTGCACAACCATACCTGGCATATTAAATTAAATAAACAAAAATTTTAAAAAACCTTAACCATCCTTATTTCATTCTCTTATGATTCCTGGCAGAAGAATTCTTACCATTTATTCTTATTCTATTTAGCTCTTCTAGCCTCCTCTCGAGCTCACTGCTGTTAATACTTGTATCAATTTCCCTAGGAAGTCAGGAGCTTCCTTAGACTTTAACACCTAGATGTACAATCCTTCTGACCTCCTGTTCTTCATGTCACCCTGTAGCCATATGTGTCATTGGCTCAGCAGATGGCACCACCAAGTCCAAGCAACAGCACCCCTAACAGCAACAGTGGAAGCAACGGGCATGACCAGCTGAGCAAAACCAACCTGTACATCCGGGGACTGCAGCCAGGCACTACTGACCAGGACCTCGTCAAGTTGTGTCAGCCGTAAGTTGCAGTCCAAGCAGGGAGGCTTCGGGGGCAGACCAGATGTGCTGATGTTGGCTTCTTACCACATGCTTTTACCCTGAGGTGCACCAGTGTGATGCTTCCACCCCGCAATCACTTTCTCAGCATCTCCCCCCCCCCGGGGGTGTGTGTGTGTGTGTGGTGTATGCACATGCATGTGCTGATGTAACACCTGGTAGGCTCACCTGCAGTGGCTAGAGGGGACCATGGGGTGTCCCGCTCCACTGATCTTCCACGCATTCTTCTGGAGCTGGACTCTCTTACTGACCCCAGATCCTGCCATTTCTTCACATGCCCTGTGCTCCCCTACAGGACTGGGGTTACAAACAAGTGTGATCACACCCAGCTGTTCAGGTGGGTCCTGGGCTCAAATGTAAGAGGTCTCTCAGGCCTCCTCGTGCCCTCATGCTTGCACAGGAATGTTCTCAACTGCTGAGCCATCCCACCAGCCCTGTGGGTTAGTTTTATTTGGATACTTGGATAGCATCTCAAGTATTCCAAGTTGGGTCTCCGACTCATTAGGTAGGTGGGGATGGCATTGAATTCATGATCCTCCTACCTCTACCTTCAAGGGCTGGGATTACAAGAATCCACTGCCATGCCTGGATCAGCATCCTCTTTTTTTTCCTTTTTTGCCAAGGTCTCTTACTACTGCAGACAAATGCCTGTTTGACTTTACATGGGCACTGGAGAATTAAGCCTGGCCTGGTAGGCTTTGCAAGCAAATGCTTTTAACTGCAGATCTATTGCCCAAGACACCCCCCTTTTAAAAATTATTTAAAGTGTGTGTGTGTGTGTGTGTGTGTGTGTGTGTGTGTGCGCGCGCTATGATGCACATATGAAGGTCAGAGAAAAACTTTGAGGTTCCTTACTGTCTATTTGAAGCAGGATCTCTTATCATCCACGTTCCATTTGCAAGCTTCCAGAAAGTTCTGTCTCCACCTATCTTCTTACTGTAGGTACACTGGAGTTATAGAAATCTACCACAGCTTCTGGCTTTTACATGGGATCCGGGGATCTGAACTCAGGTACTCAGAGTTGCAGCGCTTTATCCACTGAGCCATCTCCCAGCCCCTGGTTCTACATCCTCTTAAAAAAATTCTTGGGCTGGAGAGACGGCTTAGCGGTTAAGGCATTTGCCTGCCAAGCCAAAGGATCCTGGTTCGACTCTCCAGGACCCACACAAGCCAGATGCACAAGGGGACGCACACATCTGGAGTTCGTTTGCAGTGGCTAGAAGCCCTGGCACACCCATTCTCTCTCTCTTTCTTTCTCTGTCTTTCACCATCCTCTCTCAAATAAATAAATAAAATATATTTTAAAAACATCTGGGCTTCAGAGATGGCTTAGCAGTTAAGTGCTTGCCTGTGAAGCCTAGGACCCCGGTTTGAGGCTCAACTTCCCAGGACCCATGTTAGCTAGATGCACAAGGGGGCGCATGCGTCTGGAGTTCGTTTGCAGTGGCTGGAGGCCCTGGCACGCCCATTCTCTCTCTGTCTATCACTCTTCTCTCTTTCTCTCTGTGTGCTTGCAAATAAATTTTAAAAAATTAAAAAAATTCTTAGCTGGATGTGGTGGCGCACATCTTTAATCCCAGCACTTGGGAGGCAGAGGTAGGATTGCAGAGAGTTCGAAGCTACCCTGAGACAACATGGTGAATTCCAGGTCAGTCTGAGCCAAAGTGAGATTGTACCTTGAAAAACCAAAACCAAACAAACAAAATTCTTCTGTAACCCAAGCAATCAGGAGGCTGAGACAGGAGGAATACCAATTTGAGGCCAGTCTGGGCTACATAACAAGATCCTTTTTCAAAAATAAATATTTCTTAAGAGTTCTCACCAGGCATGGTGGCGCATGCCTTTAATCCCAGCACTTGGGAGGCAGAGGTAGGAGGATTCCTGTGAGGTTGAGGCCACCTTCTCAGGGGTGAATTCCATAGTGAATTCCAGGTCAACCTGGGCTAGAGCAAGACCCTACCTCAAAAAAACAAAAACAAAAAAGAAAAACAACAACAAAAAGAAAAAACTCTGAAAAGGGGCTGGAGAGATGGCTCAAGAGTTAAGGCACTTATCTGCAAAGCCAAAGGATCCAGATTTGATTTCCCAATAACCACAATACCCACATAAAACCAGATGCCCAAGGTGATGCATGCATTTGGAATTCATTTGCAGTGGCTGGAGTCCCTGACCCACTCATTCTCTCTCTCCTTCTCCCTCTCTCTCCTTGCAAATAAATAAATAAAACATTTAAAAACTTCACTTCAGCAGCACATGTACAGAAGATTAATATATAGCCCTTGCACAAGAAAAGCATTCTAACATAAACGGAGGGGCTGGAGAGATGGCTCAGTGGTGAAAGGTGCTTGCTTACAAAACCTGAAGAGCTGGGCTCAATTCCCCATGCCTACATAAAGCCAGTTGCACAAAGTGGCATATGCAGCTGAAGTTCATTTGCAGTAACAGGAGGTTCTGGTGCATCCATTCTCCCTCCATTCTTTCTCTCCCTCAAAATAAACAAATAAATAACATTTAAAAAAAATAAGAGCTGAGAAGATTACTCAATGGTTAAAGCTGGACACAAAATGTGGCACATATTGTGTTCATTTAAAGCAACAAGAGGTCCTGGCATGCCAAGAGTTTGAGGTCAGCCTGGAGCTACAGAGTGAGTTCCAGGTCAGCCTGGCCTACAGCAAGACCCTACCTCAAAAAAAACAAAAACAAGCAAGCAAAAAAAAAAAAAAAAAAAAAAAATTTGCTTTTGTGGTAGGATCTCACTCTAGCCCAGGCTGACCTGGAATTCACTATGGAGTCTCAGGGATTAAAAATTTTTTCGCCGGACGTGGTGGCGCATGCCTTTAATCCCAGCACTCGGGAGGCAGAGGTAGGAGGATTGCTGTGAGTTCGAGGCCACCCTGAGACTCCATGGTGAATTCCATGTCAGCCTGGGCTAGAGTGAGACCCTACCTCGAAAAACAAAAACAAAAATAAATTTTTTTTACAGAAAGAAACTCAAAGCTGGGCATGGTGGCACATGCCTTTTTTAATCCCAGTACTCAGGAGGTAGGGGTAAGAGATTTGCTGTGAATTTAAGACTCAAGTCTGCAGACTGACTACCAGGTCAGCCTGAGCTAGAGTGAGACTCTACCTCCAAAAAAAAAAGCCAGGTGTGGTGGCACACACCTTTAATCCCAGGGCTCGGGAGGCAGAGGGAGGAGGATCACCATGAGTTCAGAGTCATCCTGAGACAGCGTAGTGAATTCCAAGTCAGTCTGGGCTAGAGTGAAACCCCATTTCCAAAAACCAACAAAAAAAAAAAGAAAAAGAAAAAAGAAAAAGAAAGAAAGAAAGGAAAAGAAACTCATTTTGGCTTTCCTGTACTTTCAGATTCATTTTTGCCCCTCTGAACAGTGTCTGAGTGGGTGGGGACTAGTCAGGATCGGAATGTATTATGGGAGAATCCGGATAGGGACGATGGAGAAACAGGAGTGAAAGCTGGGTGTGGTAGCACTCACCTGTTATTCCCGACACTTACCAGGCTGCAGCTGGATCAGGAGTGCCAGGAGTTTGGGGGCTATCCTGGGCTACAAGGTAAATTCTAGGACAGCAAGGACTATAGAATGAGACCCTGTCTCAAGAAACAAAACCAAGGAGCTGATGAGATGGCTCTTGCAAAGCCTGCCAGCCTGGGTTGGATTCCCCAGAGCCCACATAAAACCAGATGTACAAGATGGCATGTGGAGTTCTTTTGCGGGGGCAAGAGGCCGTGGTGCACCCATGTTCTCTCTGTGTGTCTTGCAAAGAAGTAAAACTATTTTTTTATTTACTTTTTTTAAGATTTATTTGAGAGTGACAGACAGAGAGAGAGACACACACACACACAGAGAATGGGTGCTCCAGAGCCTCCAGCCACTGCAGACGAACTCCAGATGCATGCGCCCCCTTGTGCATCTGGCTAACGTGGGTCCTGGGGAATGGAGCCTCGAACCAGGGTTCTTAGGCATTACAGGCAAGTGCTTAACCGCTAAGCCATCTCTCCAGCCCTTGTTTGATCCTTTTAAAAAATAGTTTTATGGGCTGGAGAGATGGCTTAGCAGTTAAGGCGCTTGCCTGTAAAACCGAGGGACCCAGTGTTGCGGTCAGGTTAGCATTGCTGCAGAGATTACCCGACCAAGAGCAGCTTGTAGGGAAAAAAGGTTTATTTAGTCTTACAGGCTCGAGGGGATGCTTCATGATGGCAAGGAAAATGATGGCATGAGTAGAGGGTGGACATCACCATCTGGCCAACATAAGGTGGACAACAGCAACAGTAGAGTGTGTCAAACACTGGCAAGGGGATACTGGCTATAACACCCGTAAGCCTGCCCCCCAACAATACACTGCTTTCAGGAGGCATTAATTCCCAAATCTCCACCACCTGGGAACTTAGCATTCAGAGCATGTAAGTTTATGGGGGACACCTGAATCAAACCACCACACCCAGGTTTGATTCCCCAGGACCCACGTAAGCCAGTCGCAAGGTGGTGCATGTGTCTGGAGTTCATTTACAGTGGCTGGAGGTCCTGGCACACTCTTTATCTGCCTCTTTCTCTCTCTCCTTCTGTCTCTGTCAAATAAATAAGTTGATTTAATTAAATTAATTTTTTTTAAAAAGAAGCAAACAGGCAGTGAGGTACACGGGGTGCACCCTTGTGGATGGAGAGCAGGGAATTGAGCTTTTCTAGGAAGGGTGTTTCTTTTGCACAGGAGGACTTCTTGCCTTTGTCCCAGTGGTCTCTTCCTGGGTTGCTGGGAAGTGCATGTTGTTGGATCCTGGATTCTGGAGAGCCGGAAGGAGAGGCGTGGCCTGGGACTGGAACTCTGAGTTCTCTTGAAGGGGCTGCTTCTGAGGAGAGAGAGAGCTGCAGAGACCCAGCTGTTGCCAGCTGCAGTGGAAATTCTGAGCTCTGTGTCTCAGGCTGCTAGGCCACAGCTGGCTCCACCCTGGGGCCTTGATGGGGATAGCAGCGAGATGTCCTCTGGCCTGCAGTCTTCATGACTCCCTCCTCTTGCCTAAATTTGGGCAGGAATCCAAGTATGTATCCCTGAAGGGCTAGCAAGGCTACAAATGTTCCCACCCACCTTTTGGTGTGTGCTTTCCCAGCCTCCAGGGCAGTACTTGGCTTATTCTGTCAAATCTTTTGGGTCCCAGAAGCGCCACTAAAAAAGTCAGTCAGAGGCTGCCACAAAATGAAAACAAGTCAATCACCATCTGTTCTTTAGGGATCAGAGGAGATGAGAGAGAGAAAAAAAAAAAGCTTGTTTGGGAAACTGGTCTCAAATTCAGTTCCTGCCAACAGTTTCCAGTTAGCTCTTGTCCTTTTGACTTTGTTAGTGATTACTGTTATGTCTCTTTAATATCTTACCCTCCTGAAATGGAATGTGGGGGCTTTTCTCTAGTGGAATACCTCTCACACGCTCCCTGACCTGTGATCATACAAGCTCCCTGACCTGTGATCTCACACGCTCCCTGACCTGTGATCTCACATGCTCCCTGACCTGTGATCTCACATGCTCCCTGACCTGTGATCTCACACACTCCCTGATCTGGATCTCACATGTTCCCTGACCTGTGATCTCATACGCTCCCTGACCTGTGATTTCACAGGCTCCCTGATCTGGATCTCACTAGCTCTCTGACCTTTGGCCATACATGCTTCCTGATTTGGATCTCACATGCTTCCTGACCTGGATCATACAAGCTTCCTGACCTGTGATCTCACATGATCTCTGATCTGCAATCTCACATGCCCCCTGAGATATAATGTTCCACTGCTGAGTTTTGGGAGTAGCACATGCCTCTGCTGCCAAACTAGAATTTTCAAAAAGTTGAGAAATGGGAATCTCATAAAAATATAGAACAAGCATATTCAAATATTAATGTAACTCTTTAATGAGGGAAACAGCAAGATAGAAAAACAAGTTTAGGGCTGGAGAGATGGCTTAGCAGTTAAGGCATTTGTCTGCAAAGCCAAAGGACCCCAGTTGAATTCTCCAGGACCCATGTAAGCCAGATGCACAAGGGGTGCATGCGTCTGGAGTTTGCAGTGGCTGGAGGCCCTGGAGCACCCATTCTTCATATCTCTCTCCCTCCCTCTCTCTCTCTCTGCCTCTTTTCTTCTATTTTCTCAAATAAATAAATACGAGCATTTGAGGAATTGTTTACTGGCAATGAACAAAGAATGTTGGAATAAGATACTATGTTAGATAGCATACTGGTTCCTACCCTGCAGGATTATAATAAAAACAGTAACTTTAGTGATTATCTTTTTTTTCCTTCTTCCTTTAGTAGTGTTGAGGATCTCTCTCTTTCTTGGCTTTTTTTCCTTCTTTCTTTCTTTCTTTTTTTTTTTTTTTTTTGTTTTTTTCTTTCTTGGCTTTTCAAGATAAGTTCTCACTATTGCCCAGGCTGATCTGGAATTCACTATGTAGTTTCAGGTTGGCCTCCAACTCACAGTAATCTTAACTCTGCCCCTGGAGTGCTGGGATTAAAGGCACATACCACCATGCCCAGCTGAATTTGTCTTTTTTAAAAAATATTTTTTAGTCCCGGGCATGGTGGCACACGCCTTTAATCCCAGCATTCGGGATACAGAGATAAGAGGATCACCGTGAGTTTGAGGCCACCCTGAGACCACATACTGAATTCCAGGTCAGCCTGAGCTAGTGTGAGACCCTACCTCGAAAAACAAACAAACAAACAAACAACTATATATATATGAAGGCTGGTGCAAGAAATGCATGAGTTTGAGGCCAGCCTGAGCTTATAGAGTGAATTCCAGCTAAGCCTGGGCTAGAGTGAGACCCAGTTTCAAAAAGCCTTTAGTGTCTCTCAAATAAATAATAAGTCTCGGGGTTTTTGTTTTGTTTTGTTTTGTTTTGTTTTTCTAGATAGGGTCTCACTCTAGCCCAGGCTGATCTAGCACTCACTCTGAACAACAACAACAAAAAATTTGTTTTAATTTATTTGAAAGGAGGGGTAGGGCTGTAAAGATGGCTTAGTGGTTAAGCGCTTGCCTGTGAAGCCTAAGGACCAGGGTTTGAGGCTCGATTCCCCAGGACCTATGTTAACCAGATGCACAAGGGGGCGCACGCGTCTGTAGTTCGTTTGCAGTGGCTGGAGGCCTGGCGCGCCCATTCTCTCTCTCTGTCTCTCTGCCTTTCTCTGTCTGTCGCTCTCAAATAAATAAGAAATGAACAAAAAAAGAGAAAAGTTCAAAAGGAGGGGGGAAGGATGGAGAAAGAGAGAGAGAGAGAGAATAGGTGCTCTAGGACCGCTAGCCACTGCAAATGAATTCCAGATGTATGTACCCCTTTGTGCATCTGGCTTTATGTGTGTACTGGGCAATCAAACCAGGGTCATTGGGCATTGCAGGCAAGCACCTTTACCACTAAGCCATTTCTCCAGCCCTAGATTTTTTTTTTTTTCCCAGGCTAACCTGGAATTCACTATGTAGTCTCAGAATGGACTCAAATTCTTGGCAATACTCCTACCTTGGCCTCCCAAGGGCTAGGATTAAAGGTGTATACCACCATGTCCAGCTTGGAATTGTCTTTTTATTTTATTTTTTTCTTGAGGCAAGCCCAACAAACTGGTTTTTTTGTGTGTGTGTGTTTGTTTGTTGTTTCTTGTTTTGTTTTGTTTTTTAATGTGAGAGAACGAGGGACAGAGAGGGAGGGAGAGAATTCACCTGCCAGGGCCTCTAGCCACTGCAATTGAACTCCAGACACATGTGCCCCCTTGTGCGCATGTGAGATCTTGCATGTTTACATCACTGTGAGTCTGGCTTATGTGGGACCTAGAGATTTGAACATAAGTTCTTAGGCTTCACAGGCAAGGGCCTTAACAGCTAAGCCATCTCTCCAGTTGCTGGAATTGTTTTTTTTTTACTGCAGAGAAGCAATTTGTAAATGTACTGGACAACAATGTGCAAGTCAGCACGTATCTTTACAAAGTCTGACCCTTACTAAGTAAATAGTAAGTCAAACAAAGAAACATTCTCCTAGGTAATGAAAAAAATTTTTTTCAGTTCTTTTTTTTCATGTAGGGTTTTGCTCTAGCCCAGGCTGACCTGGAATTCACTATGTGGTCTCAGGGTGGCCTTGAACCCATGGTGATCCTCCTACCTCTGTCTTCCAAGTGCTGGGATTAAAGGTGTGTGCCACCACACCCAGCAAAATATTCTTTTTCAGGGTTGTATGTGATATACACTTGCATGGTCATGTATGTGTGGGTGTACCTGCATGGGTGTGTACATGTGGCGGTCAGAGGTGGATATCTGGTATCTTCCTCTATTGCTTTCCACCTTATTTATTTATTTATTTTGACTTTTCGAAGTAGGGTCTCACTCTTGTCCAGACTGACCTGGAATTCACTATGTAGTCTCAGGGTGGCCTCGAACTCATGGCGATCCTCCTACCTCTGCCTCCTGAGTGCTAGGATTAAAGGTGTGTGTCACCATGCCCAGAACTTTCCACCTTATTAAGATAAGACCTCTCTCTGAAGTAGACTGTTAGCCAGTGTGCCTTCCAGATCCTCCCAGTTTCACCTCCCCAGCACTGAGATTACAGCATGTATCACTGTGCCCCACATTTTACATAGAAACCGCGATCCAAACTCAGCTCCTCATGCTTGCACTTCACCCCCGAGCCATCTCCCCAGCCCATAAAACACCTTTATTTAAAAAACTGGGGGGAGGGGAGCTGGGGAGGTGGCTTAGTGGTTAAGGTGCTTGCCTGCAAAGCCAAGGGACCCAGGTTTGAATCCCCAGACCCACGTAAACCATATGCACAAGGTGGTGCATGTGTCTGGAATTTGTAACAGCTGAAGGCCCTGACATGCCCATTCTTTCTCTCTATCTGCCTCTTTTTCTCTATCAACTAAATATAATAGAATAAAATAAAAATAAAAGAATAAAACCGGGTGTGGTGGCGCACACCTTTAATCCCAACACTTGGGAGGCAGAGGTAGGAGGATGGCTGTGAGTTTGAGACTACATAGTGAATTCCAGGTCAACCTGAGCTAGAGTGAGGCCCTATCTTGAAAAAAAAAAAATAATAATAAATAATAAAATAATTTTTAAAAAGTTTTGTTGTTTTTTCAAGGTAGGGTCTCTCTTTTAACCCAGGCCAACTAGAACTCACTCTGTATTCCCAGCCTTGTCTCCAACTCATAGAGATCCTCCGACCTCTGCCTCCCTAGTGTTAGGATTAATGGCGTGCATCACCAGGCCCAGCATTTTTTTTTTTTTTTTTTTTGTTTTTGAAGTAGGGTCTCACTCTAGTCCAGGCTGACCTGGATTCCACTATGTAGTCTCAGGGTGGCCTCAAACTCACGGTGATCCTCCTACCTCTGCCTCCTGAGTGCTGGGATTAAATGCATGTGCCACCACACTCGGCGAGGCCCAGCATTTTTTTAATATTTTAAAAAATATTTTTGGAGCCAGGCATGGTGGCACACACCTTTCATCTCAGCACTCAGGAGGCAAAAGTAGGAGGATGGCCGTGAGTTCAAGGCCACCCTGAGACTACATAGTGAATTCCAGGTGTCAGCCTGAACTAGAGTGAGACCCTACCTCAAAAAAAATAATAATAATTTAGTGCTAATTTTATGTTCCCACTAATATTATTATTATTATTATTATTTTCCCCGAGGTTAGGGTTTCACTGTAGTGCAGGCTGACCTGGAATTCAATATGTAGTCTCAGGGCGGCTTTGAACTCACAGCGATCCTCCTACCTCTGCCTCTTGAGTGCTGGGATTAAGGGTGTGCACCACCATGCCCGGCTTCCTGTGTGCCTTTTTTACCATCCTTTTAAGTTTTTCCTTATGGGTAATGATTCATATTTGTCTGCATGTCTGTTGCTGCATTATGTGCCCAAGAATTAGTCGTTATTCCCCTTGAACATAAGAGATCACATTTATTTATTTATTTTTAATTTTTATTTTATTTTTCATTTGAGAGCGACAGACACAGAGAGAAAGACAGATAGAGGGAGAGAGAGAGAATGGGCGCGCCAGGGCTTCCAGCCTCTGCAAACGAACTCCAGACGTGTGCACCCCCTTGTGCATCTGGCTAACGTGGGACCTGGGGAACCGAGCCTCGAACTGGGGTCCTTAGGCTTCACAGGCAAGCGCTTAACCGCTAAGCCATCTCTCCAGCCCCCACATTTATTTTTTATATGGTGCTTTTTATCTTTATTTGTGGGCTTGGTTGTGTGATACTTGCAACAGGGACCTATGTGTACCTAAGGCCAACACAGCCCCTCTTACTAGACCAGATAAGGTAAACAGAGCTTCCAGAAGTTATTCTAGGTGAGACCTGGTGGCAGACATGTAATCCTAGAGGGAAGATCAGTTCAGTTTAATCATCAAGGCTGGAGAGATGGCTTAGCCGCTAAGGCATCTGCCTGCAAAACCAAAAGATCCCAGTTTGATTCCCCAGGACCCATGTAAACCAGATGCACAAGGGGGTGCATGCAGCTGGAGTTTGTTTGCAATGGCTGGAGCCCTGAGGTGCCCATTCCCCCTCTCTCACTCTCTCAAATAAACAAATAAAATATATTTATTAAAAAAAAAAACAAAGTAATCCTCAGTTACACAGCAAGTGTGAGGTCAGCCTGGGTGACAAGAGACTTTTATCTTAAAAAAAAAATAACAAAAATGATTGCTGTTACTCACATAAGGTTTTGACTGGTGGTCTCATACTAATTATGCTAATTAGAAGCACTGAGACAGGGCATGGTGGTACAAACCTTTAATCCCAGCACTTGGGAGGCAGAGGATAGCTGTGAGTTCAAGGCCAGCCTGCGCTAGAATGAGACTTTACTTTGTCAAAAAAAAAAAAAAGTAGCTCTGACTGGCAGTTTTAGATTTCTTGGATAAAAACATAATGTGACTGCCTCTTTTAAAAAAGAATTTCTAGGGCTGGAGAGATGGCTTAGCGGTTAAGCGCTTGCCTGTGAAGCCTAAGGACCCCGGTTCGAGGCTCGATTCCCCAGGTCCCACGTTAGCCAGACGCACAAGGGGGCGCACGCATCTGGAGTTCGTTTGCAGTGCTGGAAGCCCTGGCGCGCCCATTCTCTCTCTCTCCCTCTATCTGTCTTTCTCTCTATGTCTGTCGCTCTCAAATAAATAAATAAAAAATGAACAAAAAAAAAAGTTAAAAAAAAAAAAGAATTTCTAAAGAGAAAAGGAAGGGACGAGGATACTTAGTAGGTTGATATTGTATATATGTAATTACAATGATTGTAATGGGGAGGTAATATGATGGAGAATGGAATTTCAAATGGGAAAGTGTGGGGGCGGGGAGGGAGGGAATTACCATGGGATATATTTTATAATCATGGAAAATGTTAATAAAAATTAAAAATAAATAAATAAAATAAAAAATAAATAAAAAAAAATTTCTAGGGTTAGAGGGATGGCTTAGCAGTTAAGGCATTTGCCTGCAAAGCCAAAGGACCAAGGTTACATTCCCCAGGACCCACATAAGCCAGATGCACAAGAGGACGTATGCATCTAAGGTTCGTTGCAGTGGCTGGAGCCCTGGTGCACCCATTTTCTCTTTCCCTCTCTTTCTCCTTCTTTCTCTCTGTCAAATAAATAAAAATAAAAAAAATATTAAAAATTTAAAAAGTAATTTTTACTGGGACCTCTACAGACATTCTGCAAATTAGCCACATTCCCATCAGGTTATCCTATTTTGTCCCCTCTTTCCACTTTCCACTCCCAGTCTACTGAGGGCACTGATCAGCAGGGACATAGGTAATCACTGGCTCATGAATGTTCCAATCTCTTCATGTCAGTTGGACAATACCTCACAGTATACCTTCCCATCTTGTGGCTCTTAACTCCCTTTTCCACAATCTGATACATTTTCATTAGTCTTTCACTAATAAAGGTGTTCCTGGTGAAAAAAATAATAATGAAAGTAAAAAATAATTTTGGGGGCTAGAGGGATGGCTTAGCGGTTAAGGTGTTTGCCTACAAAGCCAAAGGACCCAGGTTCAATTCCCCAAGACCCACGTAAGGCAGATGCACAAAGTGGCACATGTGTCTAGAGTTCGTACAGTGGCTAGAGGCCCTGGCATGCCCATTCTCTCTGTCTGTCTGTCTGTCTTTCTCTCTCTCAAATAAATAAATAAAAACTTTCATATATATATGTATATTTATATTATAATTATGTATAAATTATATATATTATATATTTATATATGTATATATTAATAAATATGTATGTGTGTATATATGTATGTATGTATATATATATTTGGGCTGGAGGGCTGACTTAGCAGTTAAGGCACTTGCCTGCAAAGCCAAAGAACCCAGGTTCAATTCCCCAGGCCCCACGTAAGGCAGGTGCACAAAGTGTTACATCTGGAGTTCATTTGCAGGAGCTGCAGGTCCTGGGGCACCCATTCTCTCCCTCTCTCTCTCTTTGCCTCTTGATCCCTCTCTCTCTCTCTGCCTCTTTCAAATAAATAAATAAATAAATAAATAAATAATAAGTGTATATATATTTTTTAATTGGGCTGGGGAAATGTCTTAGTGGTTAAGGCACTTGCCTACAAAGCCAAAGGACTCAAGTTCGATTCCCCAGGACTCACTTAAGCCAGATGTACAAGGTGGCACATAAGTCTGGAGTTTGTTTGCAGAATGACCATTTTCTCTCCTCTATCTCTCTTTCTGTGTCTCTCACTCAAATAAAATAAATAAAAATGAAATATTAAAAAAAATAAGCTGGGCATGGTGGCACATGCCTTTAGTCCTAGAACTTGAGAGGCAAAGGTAGGAGGATCACCATGAGTTCAAAGCCACCCTGAGACTAGAGAGTGAATTCCAACACAGCCTGGGATACAGAAAGACCCTACCTTGAAAAACCAAATATATATATATATATATATAAATATATATATATGTTTTTTAAAGTAATTTTTTAAAAAAGGCTGGAGAGGGATGGAAAGATGGCTTAGCGGTTAAAGCTCTTGCCTACAAAGCCAAAGGACCTCTGTTCGATTCCCCAGTACCTATGTAAGCCAGATGCACAAGGTGGCACATGAGTCTGGACTTTGTTTGCAGTTGCTAGAAGCTCTGGTATACCCATTCTCTCTCTGTGTCTCTCTCTGCTTCTTTCCTGCTCTCAAATATAAATAAATAAATAAATTTTAAAAAGGGCTAGAGAGCTAGGGGGAAGGAACTAATATTAAAAGACACAGTGTGGTCAATTCTGTCTATAACTGATGTTTAGGAAAAAGCACTTTTCACTGTATTAAATGGTCAAACCCTGATTTGTGAAAGACAATATTAACTTAAACAGTCACTTTACAAGTCATGTTGAGACTTGGGTTGAGGTGTTATATCCTAAGCACATGTTGCATTCATGAAAAACAAAAATATGGGAGAAACTTCTAAAAGAACCAGTATTGTAATTTTTATGTTTTGGTTTTTCGAGGTAGGGTCTTGCTCTAGCCCAGGCTGACCTGGAATTCACTATGGAGTCTCAGAGTGGCCTCGAACTCACAGCATTCTTCCTACCTCTGCCTCCTGAGTGCTGGGATTAAAGGCATGTGCCACCATGCCTGGCTTATTTTAACTTTATAATGTTGGGGACTTCAAAGTAGCAACAAAGGATGCTGAAAATATATGTTACTTTTACTTTGGTCAAATTTTTTATGACCCAATTTCTTTTTTTTTTTGTTTGTTTATTTTTTATTTATTTATTTGAGAGTAACAGAGAGAAAGAGAGAAAGAGGCAGATAGAGAGGGAGAATGGGGGTGCCAGGGCCTCCAGCCACTGCAAATGAACTCCAGATGCTTGTGCCCCTTGTGTATATGGTTTACATGGGTCCTGGGGAGTGAAGCCTTGAACTGGGGTTCTTAGGCTTCACAGGCAAGCACTTAACCGCTATGCCATCTTTCCAGCCCCATGATCCAATTTCTTAAAATTCTGTACTTTCAGTCTTGGAATTAGGAATCTCTGTACGGATATATACATAATTAAAAATAAAGTTCTGAAATATTCAATAACTAAACTTGTTTTCTGGAAAATATCTAGTTTATTATATCCAATTTACATATTACATTAATCTGGCAAATGTTCTAAAACAGTGCTTAAGCTATTTTAGTTCTAGAACTTCTTTCCGTCTCCCTCAGGACATATAAAATGTGATCTTATATTAACCTTATATAACCTCCTGTGAATTTTGCCTTATGGGACATTGTGCCTTATTAAAAAAAAAAAAAAAAAAGAAGGACTGGAGAGATGGCTTAGTGGTTAAAGCACTTGCGTGTATAACCAAAGGACCCAGGTTCAATTCCCCAGGACCCATGTAAGCTGTACAAGGTGGCGCATGCGTCTGGAGTTCCTTTGCAGGGCTAGAGGCCCTGGCATGCCCATTCTTTCTCTTTCTCTCTCTCTATCTGCTTCTTTTTTTCTCCCTCTCTCTCAAATAAATAAATATTTTTTAAAATATTTTTATCAGGCTGGAGGGATTGCTAAGTGGTTAAGGTGTTTGCCTGCAAAGCCAAAGGACCCAGGTTTGATTCCCCAGGACCCACATTAGCCAGATGCACAAGGAGATGCATGCATCTGGAGTTCGTTTGCAGTGGCTGGAGTCCCTAGCATACCCATTCTTTCTCTCTCTCTCCCCCCTCCTTCTCTGTCAAATAAATAAATAAAAACAAAATATTTTTAAAATATTTTTTGTTATTATTATTATTATTTTGGTTTTTCAAGGTAGGGTCTCACTCTAGCCCAGGCTGACCTGTAATTCACTATGGAGTCTCAGGGTGGCCTCAAACTCATGGCAATCCTCCTACCTCTGCCTCCTGAGTGCTGGGATTAAAGGTGTGCGCCACCACACCCGGCTAAAAAATATTTTTATTTATGAGAGAGAATGGGCATACCAGGGTCTCTTGCCACTTCAGGTGAACTTTGATGCATTATACCATTTTGTACCCCTGGCTTTAAGAGAGTATGAGAGGGCTAGAGAGATGGCTTAGTGGTTAAGGTATTTGCCTGCAAAGCCAAAGGACTCAGGTTCAATTCTCCATTACCCATGTAAGCTAGATATGCAAGGTAGCACACACATCTAGAGTTCATTTGTGACAGCTAAAGGCTCTGGCATACCCATTCTCTTTTTCTATCTGACTCTATCTCTCTAACACTTTCTCAAATAAATAAAGTAAATAAATTAAAAAATTTTAAAGAGTATGGGCAATTGAACCCAGGACCAGCAGGCTTTGCAAGCAAATGCCTTTCAATGATGAGCCATCTCTCCAGTCTTACTTATTTATTACTTATTACATATTAAAAATATTTTATTTATTTGTGTGTGTGTGTGTGTGTGTGTGTGTGTGTGTGTGTGTGTGAACACTATAGGACTGGAGAGATAGCTTATCGGTTAAGCACTTGCCAGTGAAGCCTAAGGACCCCGGTTCAAGGATCGATTCCCCAGGACCCATGTTAGCCAGATGCACAAGGGGGTGCACGCATCTGCAGTTCGTTTACAGTGGCTGGAGGCCCTGGTGTGCCCATTCTTTTTCTCTCTATCTGCCTTTCTCTCTCTTCCTGTCGCTTTCAAATAATAATTTAAAAATTAAAGAAAAAGATAAGCACCATTTGCTTCCACTAGTGGCTTTAGAATCTAAAACCAGGCCAGCAGGCTTTAACCACCCAGCACCCATGAAATACTCTTCTTTTCTTTTATTAAAAATATTTTCAGGCCGGAGAGATGGCTTAGCAGTTAAGCGCTTGCCTGTGAAGCCTAAGGACCCCGGTTCCACGTTAGCCAGATGCACAAGGGGGCGCACGCGTCTGGAGTTCGTTTGCAGAGGCTGGAAGCCCTGGCGCGCCCATTCTCTCTCTCTCCCTCTATCTGTCTTTCTCTCTATGTCTGCTGCTCTCAAATAAATAAATAAAAAATGAACAAAAAAATTAAAAAAAAATATTTTCTTTGCGCTGGAGAGATGGCTTTGTGGTTAAGCACTTGCCTATGAAGCCTAAGGACCCTGGTTCAAGGCTCCATTCCCCAGGACCCACATTAGCTAGATGCACAAGGGGGTGCACGCGTCTGGAGTTCATTTGCAGTGGCTGGAGGCCTGGCGTGCCCATTCTCTCTCTGTCACTTCCAAATAAATAAAGAGAAATTTTTTTTAATATTTTCTTTTTTTAAAAGATACTTTATTTATTAGAGAGAGAGAATGAGCACACAAGGGCCTCTGGGCAATGCAAGTGAAGTCCAGACATATGTGTAATCATGTGCCTCTGGCTTACATGGGTATTGAACCTGTGTCCTTAGGCTTTGCAGGCAAGCACCTTAACTGCTAAATCATCTGTCCAGCCCACAAAATACTCTTTTCAGACGGTGTTTCAGAACGACATTGCAAGGATTCCGTTGATCATAAGTCTAAGCTTTAGGTGACTTTTTTTTTTTTTGGTTTTTCTGAGGTATGGTCTTGCTCTAGCTCAGGCTGACCTAGAATTCACTATGTAGTCTCAGATGGCCTGGAACTCACAGCAATTCTACCTCTGTCTCCCAAGTGCTGAGATTAAAGGCATGCGTCACCACACCTAGCTTAGGTGACTTTTTAAATACTACTGTTATGCCCATTCTATTTTTTTCATATTTGATCTACTTATATGTGAAGAGAGAGAAAGATTAATTGCACCAAGACCTTTGCCACTGCAGACAAACTCCAAAAGTATGCACTACTTTGTACATCTGGCTTTACATGGGTACTAGGGAATTAAATTTAGCTTCTTAGGCTTTGCAGGCAAGTGTCTTAATTGCTAAGCCACCTCTCTAGCCCTAGTGGGGAGAGAGAGAGAGAATATGAATGGGTGTGCTAGGTCCTCTAGCCACTGCAAACAAACTCTAGAAGCACACATCACCATTTGGATCTGCCTTACATAGGTACTAGGGAATTGAACCTGTGTCCTTAGGTTTCGCAGGCAGGCACCTCAATCACTAAGCCATCTCTCCAGCCCCCACCTTTTTTATCATATGGGGGGGGTGTTACATGTTCCATGGCATGTGGAGATCAAAGGACAACCTCAAGGTCTTCTCATTCCATTTTCTTTTTTTTTTTTTTTTACTTAACTATTTTATTTTTATTTTTATTTATTTATTTATTTGATAGGGAGAGAGAGAGAATGGGTGTGCCAGGGATTCTAGCCACTGCAAACAAACTCCATACACTTGCGCCCCCTTGTGCATCTGGCTAACGTGGGTCCTGAGGAATCAAACCTGGGTCCTTTGGCTTTGCATGCAAACACCTTAATCGCTAAGCCATCTCTCCAGCCCTCTTTCTTTCTTTCTTTTTGGTTTTGTTTTGTTTTTCTTTTTCTTTTTTGAGATAAGGTCTCACTCTAGCCCAGGCTGATGTAGAATTCACTATGTAGTCTCAGGGTGGCCTCAGACTCGCGGAGGTCTTCCTACCTCTGCCTCCTGAGTGCTGAGATTAAAGACGTGCGCCACCACACCTGGCCTTCCACTTTTTTTGAAACAGGGCCTTTCTTGTTTCGCCACTATGTGTGTGCCAGACTAAGTAGTCTGCAAGCTTCTAGATTCTCCAGGATCCTCCTCCCATTGCTGTAGGCACTTTACCTACAGATACAAGGGTCATTGCACCTCTGGCTTTATTTTTTATTTATTTACTTTTGATTCCCCAGGACCCACTAAGCCAGATGCACAAGACAATGGCGCATGAATCTGGAGTTCAGTTTGCAGTGGCTGGAAGCCTTGGCACACCCATTCTCTCTATCTCTTTTCTCAAAAATAAATAAATAAATAAATAGATAGATAGATAGATAGATAGATAAATAAATAAATTTTTTAGCCAGGCGTGGTGGCTCACGTCTTTAATCCCAGCTCTCGGGAGGCAGAGGTAGGAGGACCTCCGTGAGTTCGAGGCCACCCTGAGACTCCATAATGAATTCCAGGTCAGCCTGGGCTAGAGTGAGACCCTACCTCAAAAAACCAAAATAAATAAATAAAGTGAGAAGTTGCTCACAGAGAATTTTGTTACAGTGGTGAAAAAGCTAATGCAAGGTAGCTTTTCATTTCTTTTTGCCATGCCCATAAGCTGAGTAGAAAAAGCTCCCCCTTTGTGAAAGGGCTAGTGTTCACCTAACTGCCTTTGCTTTGTGCTGTGCTCTGTCCTGCCTCCAAGCATTGCTTTGTTCTTTCCCACAGATATGGCAAGATTGTCTCCACTAAGGCCATACTGGACAAGACCACGAACAAGTGCAAAGGTGAGAGGACAGCTGTCCTTGGTGTCCGAGAACAGCCAGGAGGGTGGCTGTCCCCTGCCTCTGCCCTCTGCTGCTGAGAGTGGGGGTGTCCAGTGCCGGGGAGGAGCCATGAGGCTTTCAGTCTCAAAAGAGCAGTAGATTCACTGGTGGCCAGAGAGCTGAAGCTGAAAATGCTGTTTTGGGACCCCAAACCAGAAGGCTGTGTGGAGTTTCCTCAGTGCCTTGAGCTCACTCTGGGACTCATGTCTCCCTGCATGGGATGGTGGAGGTGGGTGGGAGAGGCTGTTCCTACTTATCAATATAAACATGTTTTTTTGGAGGTGGGAGGATGACTCGGTGTTATTTTCTAAGAATGAATCATTCTATGGAAATTTGAGCTTTTTGGAGAGGAGCTGGAAGACTGGAAGAGAACAGTCCTGGGCTTCTTCCTAGCATTTCTGGGGTGTGTCTAGAAAAGAGGCAAGGCATCCTTTAGAAATGTAGACTCTGAACCTGGTGAGGTGGCGCACACCTTTAATCCCAGTCACTTGGGAAGCAGAGGTAGGAGGATCATCATGAGTTTGAGGCCAGCCTGAGACTATGTAGTGAATTCCAGGTCAGCCTGGGCTAGAGTGAGATGCTACCTCGAAAAAACAAGCACACAAACAGAAATGTAGAGTCTGGGGGCTATTGGGAAACTAGATCCTGAAACCTCAGGCTCTTTAGCGGGTGAGAGAGGAGGACATGACAAGGCTTTCATGACCTCTCTCGCTCTCAGCCACTAAGTAGCCTGCCCTGCGGGGCAGGGGGGGGGGATCACAAGGACGACCACCTGAAACCTCTTAATTTCTCTTTCTCCTGCTGCTTCCCCTACATGGGATGGCCTGGGCCGCTGACGTCCCCTCCGCCTCCGGTGACTGTTGCTGTTTCCCTGTTCCAGGCTATGGCTTTGTGGATTTTGACAGTCCGTCTTCAGCCCAGAAGGCTGTAACGGCCCTGAAAGCCAGTGGGGTGCAGGCGCAGATGGCAAAGGTAAGGGACATCTGCTCCTCCGAGGGTTAGGTCCACACGCTCAACTAAGTACACAAGGCTGATGGACAAGAGCTGTCTGTGGGGCCAGTGCCACGCCGAGCCGGTCAGGGCCAGGGGCTGCTGGAGGACCCCCCCCCCTCCGCCGTTCACCCTGCAGGGGCCTTTGTCCCTTCTGTTCGCGCACTGCGTCAGCCTGAGCAGGCAGGAGAGCCAGGAGGCCTCTTGTCACACTCCTTCTGCTTCTTGTCTCCACCCCAGCCGGCTCCCGTCCTGCTTCCCTACCACACAGATGTAGTTTTGCAACAGTCTCTGAAGAAGCCAGTTGTGCAAGATTCAGAACCCTGCTGCCGCCTCCAGACTCCCGGGAGGGCGGGGAGTGAGCTGCCTCCCTGGATTTGCCAGGATCTGGGTCCCCCCCCCCATAGGTATTAGTCTCAACCTGGTCTTGAACTCATGGCGATCCTCCTACCTCAGCCTCCCGAGTGCTGGCATTAAAGGCGTGTGCCACCACACCTGGCAGAGAGAGAATGGGCGCACCAGGACCTCTACCCGCTACAAATGAACTCCAGATGCATGTGCCACTGGACGTCTGGCTTTATGTGGGTGCTGGGGAATCAAACTCTGGTTGTTAGGCTTTATGGGCAAGCGCCTTAACTGCTGAGCCATCTCTTCAGTCCAGGTTTTTTGTTTGTTTTTTAATATATTTTATTTATTTATTTGAGAAAGAGAGAGAGAGAGAAAGAGAGAGAGAATGGGCACACCAGGGCCTCCAGCCACTGCAAATGAACTCCAGACGTGTGTGTCCCCTTGTGCATCTGGCTAACATGGATCCTGGAGAGTCAAACCAGGACCAGGATCCTTTGGCTTTTCAGGCAAACATTTTAACCATTAAACCATCTCTCCAGCCCTGTTTGTTTTTGAGGTAGGGTTTCTAGCCCAAGATGACCTGGAATACATTGTGTAGTCTCAGACTGACCTCGAACTCATGGTGATCTTCCTGAGTGCTGGGATTAAAGGCATGCACCACCATGCCCAGCTAGTTTCTTTGTTTTTTGTTTTTTAAAAAAAAAAAAACATTTTTTGTTTTGCTTTTAAAATATTTATTTATTTGAGAGAAAGAGGTAGATAGAGAGAGAATGGGCATGTCAGGGCCTTTAGTCACTGCAAACAAACTCCAGACACATGTGTCAACTTGTGCATCTGACTTATGTGGGTACTGGGGAATTAAACCTGGGTCCTTAGGATTTGCAGGCAAGTGCCTTAATCACTAAGCCATCTCTCCAGCCCCTTTTTTAAACTTTTAAAATTTATCATTAGTCTCTAGAAAACTTCCCTTTACTCGGTTGATTGTTGCTATGAGGAGAGCTGATAAGGGCAGCCATTCCTTCTTGCAGTGGTAAAGAGAAAAGCAAGCCAGGTATGATGGCTCCTGTCTGTAATCCCTGCACTTGGGAGGCAGTGGAAGACTAAGAGTTTATTTATTTATTTATTTTCTTTATATAAGAGACAGAGAAATAGGCGAGGAGGGAGAGAGAGAGAATGGGTGCACCAGGGCCTCCAGCCACTGCAAACAAACTCCAGATGCATGTGCCCTCTTGTGCATCTGACTTCTGTGGGTCCTGGGGAATCAAGCCTGGGTCCTTTGGCTTTGTGGGCAAATGCCTTCACCACTAAGCCATCTCTCCAGCACTGCTAAGAGGGTTTTGTTTTGGTCTTTCAAGGCAGGGTCCCACTCTAGCCCTCCTACCTCAGCCTCTGTGCATGTGCCACCACGCCCAGCTCTGTTTGGTTTGTTTTGAGACAGGGTCTCACTCTGTACTCTTAAAACTGTCTTTAAACAAACAAACAAACAAAAAAAATCTGTCTTTAAAACTCTTAGCAGGTTTAAAGAGCCACCTTGAGACTTCATAGTAAATTCCAGGTTAGCCTGGGCTAGAGTGGGACCCTATCTCGAAAAACCAAAAAAGAAAAAAGAAAAAAGGGCTAGAGAGATGGCTTAGCAGTCAAGATGCCTGCATGTGAAGCCTAATGACCTGTGTTCTACTCTCTAGATTCCACCCCGTAAGCCAGATGCAAAAGGTGACGCAAATGCACAAGACTGCACATGCTACAAGGCGGTGCATGCATCTGGAGTTTGAGTGCAGTGGCTGGAGGTGTGAGCGTGCCAGTTCTTTCTTTCTCTCTGTCTCTCACTCGCTCTTGCTCTCTCTCATTAAAAAAAAGTTACTGGGCTGGAGGGATGGCTTAGCAATTAAGGCGTTTGCCTGCAAAGCCAAAGGACCCTGTTTCCATTCTCCAGGACCCACGTTAGCCAGATGCACAAGGGGGTGCTTGCCTCTGGAGTTTGTTTGCAGTGGCTGAAGGCCCTGGCGCACCCATTATCTCTTTCTCCCTCTTTCTCTGTCAAATAAATAAATTAATTAATTAATGAATTAATTTTAAAAGTTAGCAAAAATAAAATAAAATAAACCCCCTAAAAAGTAAAAGCAGGGCATGGTGGCACATGCCTTTAATCCCAGCACTTGGGGTTGGGAGGCAGAGGTAGAAGGATTGCTATGAGTTTGTGCCCAGCCTGAGACTACAAGGTGAATTCCAGATCAACCTGGGCTAGAGTAAGACCCTACCTCAAAAAACAAAAACAACAACAAAATAATAATAAGGGCTGGAGGGATGGCTTAGTGGTTAAGGTGTTTGCCTACAAGGCCAAAGGACCCAGGTTCGATTTTCTAGGACCCAGGTTAGCCAGATGCACAAGGGGGCGCACACATTTGGAGTTCATTTGTAGTGGCTGGAGGCCCTGGTACGCCCATTCTGTCACTCTCCCTCTTTCTCTGTCAAATAAATAAACAAAAATAAAAATATTAAAAACAAACAACCAAACAAAACCACAGCTCTGGAGCTGGGCATGGTGGCACATGCCTGTAATCCCGGCACTTGGAAGGCAGAGGCAGGAAGATCAGAAGTTCAAGCTGGAGGCTAGCCTAGGCTACATGACACCATTTTCCAGAAACAAACCAACAAGAAACAGCAACAGGGACAGCTCTAGGGAACTGCTGCCATCATGCACACTGCCTGGGGGAGCCCCATGCCCCAACGAAGCTGAGGACTGCAGGCCAATCATGTAGGCGCCCTTAGCGGTCCCAGGAGACTATAACAGATCATTCAGGGCTTAGGGTGACCCATCTGGCTCTTTCTCTGTCCCCTTCTTCCTAGGAATGCAGAAGAGGGGCATGGTGATCACTTAGAAGTTCAAGGGAACCCAACCTCTGGGCCAGGCTGCGGGGAGAGAGTGATGCTGCTCTGCCTGGTTCTATTTTTTTGCTTTGAAAAGTTTTTTTTTTTTTAATTTTTATTCATTTATTTGAGAGAGACAGAGAGAATTGGTGTGCTGCAAACAAACTCCAGACACATGTGCCACTGTGTGCATCTGGCTTATGTTGGTGCTGGGGAGTCAAACCTGGGTCCTTTGGCTTTGCACACAACCACCTTAACCACTAAGCCATCTCTCCAGCTCCCCCCCGCATCCCACGTTTTTTGTTTTTTTGAGGTAGGGTCTCACTCTAGACCAGGCTGGCCTGGAATTCATTATATAGTCCCAGGCTGACTTCAAACTCATGGCAATCCTCCTACCTCTGCTTCTCAAGTGCTGGGATTAAAGGCGTGTGCCTTCTGTAGTGACAATACTCCAACCATATGGGTATTAGTCATAGAAACTAGAGGTTTTATGATATTTTTTTTAAATTTAATTTAATTTTATTTTTTATCTTTTCACAGTTTTTATTAACATTTTCCATGATTATAAAAAATATCCCATGGTAATACCCTCGCCCCCTGCACTTTCCCCTTTGAAATTCCATTCTCCATCATATTACCTCCCCATCTCAATCATTGTACTTACATATATACAATACAAACCTATAAGTACACCCCTCCCTTCCTTTCTCTTCCCTTTATATCTCCTTTTTAACTTACTGGCCTCTGCTACTAAGTATTTTCATTCTCACGTAGAAGCCCAGTCATCTGTAGCTAGGATCCACATATGAGAGAGAACATGTGGCGCTTGGCTTTCTGGGCCTGGGTTACCTCACTTAGTATAATCCTTTCCAGATCCATCCATTTTTCTGAAAATTTCATAACTTCATTTTTCTTTACTGCTGAATAGAACTCCATTGTATAAATGTGCCACATCTTCATTATCCACTCATCAGTTGAGGGACATCTAGGCTGGTTCCATTTCCCAGCTATTATAAGTTGAGCAGCAATAAACATGGTTGAGCATGTACTTCTAAGGAAATGAGATGAGTCCTTCGGATATATGCCTAGGAGTGCTATAGCTGGATCATATGGTGGATCAATCTTTAGCTGTTTTAGGAACCTCCACACTGATTTCCACAATGGCTGGACCAGATTGCATTCCCACCAGCAGTGCAGAAGGGTTCCTCTTTTTCCACATCCCCGCCAACATTTATGATCATTTGTTTTCATGATGGTGGCCAATCTGACAGGAGTGAGATGGAATCTCAATGTAGTTTTAATCTGCATTTCCCTGATGACTAGTGACGTGGAACATTTTTTTAGATGCTTATATGCCATTTGTATTTCTTCCTTTGAGAAAGCTCTATTTAGCTCCATAGCCCATTTTTTGATTATCTTATTTGATTCCTTATTATTTAACTTTTTTAGTTCTTTGTATATCCTAGATATTAATCCTCTATCAGATGTATAGCTGGCGAAGATTTTTTCCCATTCTCTAGGTTATTTTTTAAGGTTTTTTTTTTTTTTTTGTCTAGGTAGTCAGTATGTACTTAAATATCAACTATTCACCTCTTTTGTTTCTTCCCTTAAAATTTGTGTATATCCAGAACATTTAATTAAGAATTGCATGTTTTTTGTTATGCTGTATTTTCTTTTTTGTTGTTTATTTTAATTTATTTATTTGAGATTTATTGACAGAGAGAGAGAGAGAAAGGCAGATAGGGAGAGAGAGAATGGGCATGCCAGGGCCTCCAACCACTGCAAACAAACTCCAGATGCGTGCGCCCCCTTGTGCATCTGGCTAACGTGGGTCATGGGGAATCGAGCCTCGAACCAGGGTCCTTAGACTTCACAGGCAAGCGCTTGGCTGCTAACCCATCTCTCCAGCCCTCTTTTTATTTTTTAATTGTTGTTTATATTTTCAATTAAAAATGTACAAAATACAGTTACGTTGCTGGTCTTGTATGAACTATTTAATTTTCCTAAATGCTGCAGCAGTTCACCAATTTCAAAAACTTGGAATTTTGTTATTTGTTATGTTTCAGACCACCTCAAATTTAAAGGCTACCTTATTGCACATTGAAAGTGTATTATAACAGTGTGGTAGTTAATAAAACACTATTTTTTTCTTTTGAAAAAAAAGGTGTGCACCACTACGTCCAGTTTCTTGTTTTAATTATGTCTTTATTTACATGTGTGTATGTGAGCGCACCAGGCTGTCTTGCCACTGCAAATGAATGCTCATCTGGTGTTGTGTGGGTGTCTGGGGAATTGAACCTGGGCCAGCAGGTTTTGCAAAAGGGCCTTTAACCTCTTGAGCCAACTGCCCAGCCCTTCTACCTGGCTCTTAAAAAAGAGACAGACACAATCAGTGTCTGTATTACCGAAGTGTACAGTACTAAAAATATCAAGTCTTCTTTTTTCATTCTTCCTGGACTCAATATACAGCCCATGGTGTGGGACTGGATATGACAGAGAATTAAGATTCTCTTTGGGATTCTATGATTTCTTTTCTCAAGTATTATCCTATAGATGAGGCCTGAGAGTGGGATGAAGGTAAAGATATGAGCCTTATATTCTCATTTTTATTTCCATAGCAACAGGAGCAAGACCCCACAAATTTATACATCTCAAATCTCCCACTGTCAATGGATGAGCAAGAACTGGAGGGGATGCTGAAGCCCTTCGGCCAGGTTATCTCCACACGAATCCTTCGAGACACCAGTGGGACCAGCAGAGGGGTTGGCTTTGCAAGGTGAGGGATGGAAAGGGTAACTCCCCATAAGAGAGGCCAACATGAAGATTGAACGTATTTCATAGATCTGGGCATTGTGGCACACACCTGTAATCCTAGTACTTGGGAAGTTGAGGTAGGATGATTTGCCATGAGTTCAAGGCCAGCCTAGGCTACAGAGTGAGTTCCAGGTCAGCCTGGGCTAGAGTGGAACCCTGCCTCAAGACAGAACTTTAAATTGGAAAAAAAAAAAAGCAACAAATACTGATCCGGGTGTGGTGACACATGCCTTTAATCCCAGCACTTGGGAGGCAGAAGTAGAAGAATCACTGGGAGTTCGAGGCCAGCCTACGACTACATAGTTACTTTCAGGTCAGCCTGGGCTAGAGTAAGACCCTACCTCAAAAAAGGGGGGTGGCGGGTGTGGTGGCACACACCTTTAATCCCAGCACTGGGAGGCAGAGGTAGGAGGATCGCTGTGAGTTCGAGGCCACCCTGAGACTCCATGGTGAATTCCAGATCAGCCTGGGCTAGAGTGAGACCCTACCTCGAAAACCAAAAAAAAAAAAAAAAAAAAAAGGGCGGGGGAGTGCCTGGAGAGATGGCTCAGCAGTTAAGCGCTTGCCTGTGAAGCCTAAGGACCCAGGTTCAATTCCCCAGAACCCACATAAGATGTACATGGGGTTGTATGCACCTGGAGTTCATTTGTACTGGCCAGCACCCCTAGTGTGCCCATTCTTTCTTTTTCTCTCTCTGTCTAATAAATTTAACAAAATAAGCCAAAGGGGCTGGAGGGATGGCTTAGTCATTTAAGGTACTTGCCTGCAAAGCCAAAGGACTTAGGTTCTATTCTCCAGGACCCACATAAGCCAGATGCATAAGGTGGTGCATGCATCTGGAGTCTGCAGCAGCTGGAAGCCCTGACACAACTATTTTCTCTCTCTCTCCCCCAACTCCTCTCTCTCAAATGAATAAATAAATAAATAAACTTTTAAAAAGATAAGCCAGGACTGGAGAGGTGGCTTAGTGGTTAAGGTGATTGCCTACAAAGCCAGAGGACCTTGGTTCGATTCCCCAGGACCCACATAAGCCAGATGCACAAGATAGGGCATGCATTTGGAGTTTGTTTGCAGTGGTTGGAGGCCCTGGCACGCCTATTCTCTCTCTATGTCTCTTTCTCTCTCTGCCTCTTTCCCTTTCTAAAATAAATAAAAGAGCTGGGCATGGTGGTGCATGCCTTTAATCCCAGCCCTCGGGAAGCAGAGGTAGGAGGATTGCTGTGAGTTCAAGGCCACCCTGAGATTCTATAGTGAATTCCAGGTCAACCTGGGCTAGAGTGAGACCCTACCTCAAAAAGCCAAAATAAATAAATAAATATAAAATAAATAAATTTAGGGCTGTAGAGATAGCTTAGCAGTTAAGCGCTTGCCTGTGAAGCCTAAGGACCCTGGTTCGAGGCTCAATTCCCCAGGACCCACGTTAGCACAAGGGGGCGCACACAACTGGAGTTCGTTTGCAGTGGCTGGAGGCCCTGCCACGCCCATTCTCTCTCTCTGCCTCTTTCTCTGTCGCTCTCAAATAAATAAAAAAATAGAAATAAAAATAAAAATTTTGGGCTGGGAGATGGCTTAGCGGTTAAGCACTTGCCTGTGAAGTCTAAGGACCCCAGTTCAAGGCTCGGTTTCCCAGGTCCCACGTTAGCCAGTTGCACAAGGGGCGCACGCGTCTGGAGTTCGTTTGCAGAGGCTGGAAGCCCTGGCGCGCCCATTCTCTCTCTCTCCCTCTATCTGTCTTTCTCTCTGTGTCTGTCTCTCTCAAATAGATAGATAGATAGATAGATAAATAAATAAATAAAAGGACAGTTTAAAAAAATAAATAAAAATTTTAGCCGGGCATGGTGGCGCACATCCTTAATCCCAGCACTCGGGAGGCAGAGGTAGGAGGATCACCGAGAGTTCAAGGCCACCCTGAGACTCCATAGTGAATTCCAGGTCAGCCTGGGCCAGAGTGAGACCCTACCTCGAGAAACTAAAATAAATAAATAAAATAAAAAGTAAAAATTTTAAAAATAAGCCAAAGGAAGGATTAGACTGCTTACAATGGTTATGCATGACCTCACAGTGCCTGGTATTACCTATACAAGACCCTCATAATAAGAGGAAAACATGACATCAAAATAAAAGAGAGGGGCTGGAGAGATGGCTTAGCGGTTAAGCGCTTGCCTGTGAAGCCTAAGGACCCCGGTTCGAGGCTCGGTTCCCCAGGTCCCACGTTAGCCAGATGCACAAGGGGGCGCATGCGTCTGGAGTTCGTTTGCAGAGGCTGGAAGCCCTGGTGCGCCCATTCCCTCTCTCTCCCTCTGTCTTTCTCTCTGTGTCTGTCTCTCTCAAATAAATAAATAAATAAATAAAAAAATAAAAATAAAAAAAATAAAAGAGAGAGCTAGAGAGATGACTTAGTGGTTCAGGCACTTGCCTGCAAAGCCAAAGGGACCCAGATTTGATTTCCCAGGACCCACATAAGCTAGAAGCATAAGGTGCCAACATGTATCTGGAGTTTGTTTGCAGTGGTTGGATGCTCTCTCTCTCTTTCCCTCTCTCTTTCTGCCTCTCTCTCTAATAAATGAATAAATAAAAAACATTTTTAAATTTTTTTTAAATAAAAGAGAGACTAATTGAGAGAGGGAGGGCATATGATAGAGAGTGGATTTGTGAAGGGGAATATGGGGGAGGGGATTATCATGGTTTGTTGTCTATAACTGTGGGAGTTGTCAATAAAATGTTTAAAATAAGCCAGGCGTGGTGGTACACGCCTTTAATCCCAGTGCTCGGGAGGCAGAGGTAGGAGGATCGCCGTGAGTTCAAGGCCACCCTAAGACCACAGAGTGATTTCCAGGTCAGCCTGAGCTAGAGTGAGACCCTACCTCGAAAAAGAAAAAAGAAAAAAAAAGTTTAAATAATAATAAAAAAATTAATGTAATTGAGGGGCTGGAGAGATGGCTTAGTGGTTGAGGCCATTGCCTGAAAAGCCTAACTACTTGGGAGTCAGTTCCCCAGTACCCAAGTAAAACCAGATGCACAAGGTGGCACATGCATCTGGAGTTTGTTTGCAGTGAGTTGCAGTTTGGTGGGTTAGAGGCCAGCCTAGACTTTAAAAAAAAAAAAGGTGGAGGGGCTGGAGAGGTGGCTTAGTAGTTAAGGTGTTTGCTTGCAAAGCCAAAGGATGCTGGCTCAATTCTCCAGTACCCACATAAAGTGATGCATGCATCTGGAGTGCATTTGCAGTGGGTAGAGGCCCTGGTGTACCCATGCTCTCTCTTTCTCTCTCCATCTCTCTCTCTCTCAAATAAATAAATAAAAGTATATTTAAAAAAACTAAATTACAAAAGAAGGGCTGGAGAGATGGCTTAGTGGTTAAGGGACTCACCTGCCAAGTCTAACAGCCTGAGTTTGATTCCCCAGCACCCATGTAAAGACAGATGCACAAGGTGGCACATGGATCTGGAGCTCGTTTGCAGTGGCTAGAGGCCCTGGTGTGGCTATTCTCATTCTCTCTCTCCTTGCAAATAAATCAGTAAAATTGAAAGAATTGAAAAACTGAGGGGTGCGGAAGTGGTTAAAGGCACATGCTTGCAAAGCCTAATGGTCCAGGTTTGATTCCCCAGTACACATGTAAAGTCAAATGCACAAAATGACACATGTGTCTAGTTTGTCTGCAGTGGCAAGAGGCCCTGACATACCCATACCCTCCTATTTCTGCCTCCCAGAGTGCTGGGATTAAAGGCGTGTACCACCAAGCCCAGTTTATTAACTTATTTTTAGGCAGAATCTCACGTTAGCCCAGACTGATCTGTAACTCATTCAGTAGCCTAGATTGGCTTTGAATTCACAGCCACTCTCCTATCTCAGCCTCTTGAGTAACAGTATTAAAGGCGTGCACCACGATGCCTGGCTAGCAAAGAAATTATCTGATTATTTTTTTCAGTGCTGGGGATTGAATCCAGGGCCTTGAGCATGCTAGATAAGTGCTCTACCACTGAGCAACATCCCCCCATTACCTCATTTAGTTTGTTGACTCTGTGAGATAAATATTTTCCATTTTACAGATGAATGAGTGAATCCCCGAGTGTGAAGTGTGGTGCCTAATGTGACAGGAGCAGGTGTGGAGCAGAGACTGACCTTTTGGCTTCAAGAGCAGTAGGATGAAATAGAAGGCTTGCTCCACCTTCTAGAGAGACCTAAGTTCAAGAACAACCTCTGCTACTAACTGTCCTTGTGATTGAGATAGGTGATTCTTTTTAGCATTCTGTATTTTTTTTGTGTTTTTTTTTTTTTCCCCTTGAGGTAGGGTCTTGCTGTAGCCCAGGCTCAACTGGAATTCACTATGGAGTTACGTTGTCCTAGAACTCATGGCAGTCCTCCTACCTCTACCTCTACCTCCCAAGTGCTGGGATTAAAGGTGTGTGCCACATGCCCAGCCCGTATTTTCTTTTTTAAACTTGTTTATTTGCACGTGTGTGTGTGTATGTGTATGTAAAGTCTCTTGCCACTGCAAATGAGCACCAGTCTGGCTTGCACAGCTTTACAAGCAAGTGTCTTTAATTGCTGAGCCATCTGAGATGCCATCTGCTGGCCCAGGTTTCATTCCCCAGCACCCATGGAAAGCCAGATGCAAAAAGTGGCACATGTTTGCAGAGGTAAAAGTTCCTGGCACGCCATATTCTCTCCCATGCACACTCTCATAAATAAATAAATAAATAAATATTTAAAGATAAAAGTTTTGCACCAGGTATGGTGGTGCATACCTTTAATCCCAGCACCCGGGAGGCCAGAGGTAGGAGGATCGCTATGAGTTTGAGGCCACCCTGAGACTACATAGTGAATTCCAGGTCAGCCTGAGCTAGAATGAAACCCCCTACCTTGAAAAACCAAAACCAAAACAAAACAAAACAAAAAGGTGTGTGTGTGGGGGGGGCGCTTGTTAGCTGGATGCAATTGATACATGCTGTAATCCCAGCCCTCAGGAGGTTCAGGAGTTCAATTTTGTCCTGGAATATATGGTGAATTTAATGCCAACCTGAGCTATGATAAGGCCTAGTCTCAAAAAAAGAACAAAACCACAGCATCAAAGAAACAAAATAAACCATAAACCAGGGGCTAGGAGAAAGCAGATCTGAGCGGTCTTGCTCTGAGCACCACCTGCTGGCCCTCCCAGGGATAACCGAAGGGAAATTCCTAGCTTGGCGGTCATTACTTTAAAAAACAAAACAACTCTTGTATTTTCTGTTGTTTTATTTATTGTTTGTTTGAGACAGGCTCTGGTCTCATTTACAGCGAAGCTCAGCCTTGCCTGGAACTGACTGCGTAAGGTCAGGCTGTTCTGGAAGCCCCTGTGCCTCGGCGTTCCAGACGCTAGTGTTACAGGCCCGCACCACCGCGAACAGCCAGCGCCCACACTGTTACGGCAGAAGTTCTTCACTTTTTTTCAGTTCCTGGCACCGTTAGTGATCACAGTATTTTTGGCACACATAGACTACGTGTGGTGTGGTCTGGGTGGTGTGTGCAGATGCATGCACCCTGTGTGCACAGCGCAGAGGCCAGAAGAGGATGCCAAGTATCCTCTTTGCACTCGCCCTGTTTCCCTGAATTAGTCTCTCACTCAACCCAGAGCTGCTCTTTGACTCTCAGGGCTGGGGTTACAGATGTGCATGCCACACCCAGTTATTTATGTGGGAAATTGATCCCAGGATATCTCAGTCCCTCATGCTTGCACAGCAAGCACTCTCAGCCACTGACCCATCTCCTTGTTCTCAGTATTTTTTTTTTTAATATACCAAAGGAAATACCCAATAGTTCACTAACTTCCTGGGTTTGATTCCCCAGCACTCCTATAAAGCAGATGCACAAAGTGGTACATGTGTCTGGAGTTCATTTGCAGTGGCCAGAGGTTCTGGCACAACCATTCCCTTTCTCTCTCTCCTTGCGAATAAATAAATAAAACAAAAAAGATGTAAGACTCTAATCACTTTTAATTAAGTGGTATTAAAGCTATGCATGGTACCTCGCTTGTATTTATGTATTTATTATGTGTGTGTGTGAGAGAGAGAGCTGAGTAGATTTCTTTATTTTATTTTTATTTACTTATTTGCAAGCAGTGAGAGACAGAAGAGACACAGAGAATTGGCACAGTAGGGCCTCTAGCAGCTGCAAACTTCAGATGTACATCTGGCTTAATGTGGGTACTAGGGGAATTGAACCCAGGTCATTAGGCTTTACGGGCAGGCACCTTGACCACTGAGCCATCTCTCTAGCCCCAGAATTCTTTTTAAAAATATTTTTATGCTGGGCATGGTGGTACATGCCTTTGATCCCAGCATTTGGGAGACAGAGGTAGGAGGATCATTCTACCTCTCTCTATATATTTTTGTTTGTTTTGTTTTTTGAGGTAGGGCCTTTCTCTAGCCCAGGCTGACCTGGAATTCACTATATAGTCTCAGGGTGGCCTCGAACTCATGGTGATCCTCCTACCTCTGCCTCCCGAGTGCTGGGATTAAAGTTGTACACAACCACACCCTACTCCTTTTTTTGTTTTGTTTTGTTTTTTGAGGTAGGTTCTCACTCCAACCCAGGCTGGCCTTGAAGTCACCATGATCCTTCTACTTCAGCCTTTTGGAAGGCAGCTATGCTCACCACTATACCAGCAACGCCCCTCACTTAACCCTTTTGAATGCTGGGGTTAAAGATGTGCAATACAAGTCAGCATGGTGGCCCACACCTTTAATCTCAGCACCTGGGAGGCAGAGGTAGGAGGATCACCATGAGTTTGAGGCACTCTGAGACTACATAGTGAATTCCAGGTCAGCCTGAGCTACAGTGAAACCCTACCTCCAAAAAAAAAGTACAATACCACACTTGTTAAGTTTTAAAATTTTTATTTATTTGCATGAGAGAAAGTGTTTGTGTGTGTGTCCATGCCAGGGTCTCTTGCCACTGCAAGTGAGTGGCTCTGTAAACTAGCAAGCGCCTTTAACAGTTGAGCCATCTCTCTGGCATCAGAAGCTCCGTTCCTACAGTCATAACTTCTAGAGCACTCGGGGGACTGGGAACTTGTTTCAATGCATGGAAAGCATGGCTCCTGGAGACGGAGAGCCCTAACCCCTCATGTGCTTTGCAGGATGGAGTCTACAGAGAAGTGTGAAGCCATCATCAGCCACTTTAATGGCAAATATATCAAGACTCCCCCTGGAGTACCAGGTGAGTCATGGTGGAATGCAGCTGACAGCCACAGTTGCTCTGGAGTCTTGCATGTGTGCAAGCAGCCCAGTGAGGCTCCACTCAGCTGCCCGCATGATTTTTCCATCACCAGCCCCATCTGATCCCTTGCTCTGCAAATTTGCTGATGGTGGGCCAAAGAAAAGACAGTACCAAGGAAAATTTGTACAAAATGGACGGACCTGGCCAAGGAATGGAGATATGGTAAGAGGACCTCTGAGGAAACAGGAGTGCTGGAGACAGTAAAGTGGAATGGAAAGGGTCATGGCCTGATTTCTGTGAGCTTCAGTGAAAGCTCGAGAGCTAGGCTGTAACTGCTCCGTGTGGGCCTTGAGTGCAGTTCTGCATCCTACATCAGAAAAGCTTCAGCATTTGGACAGCTCTGAGATTGCAAGGAAAGCTTCAGCCCTTAGTGGTAACTGGCCAGACTTCAGCCTTGGCTTTCTGGGCTTGTTCCTGATCTTTACCAAAAGCCCATAATATGAGCACTATTCTTTTTTTTTTTTTTTATAGGGTGGTATGGCCTTGACCTATGACCCCACCACAGCTCTTCAGAATGGGTAAGATTGTTTTATAAAATCACATCACCTGAAAATGACAATAGTCTGTTGTCCAGGCCCTTAGGTAGATGTTTCATTTTGATCTCCAAATTGCTGTTAGTAGAAAGTAGAGGCTCTTCTGGGTGTGCTGGTGCACGCCTTTAATCCCAGCACTTGGGAGGCAGAGGTAGAAGGATCACCATGAGTTGGAGGTCAGCCTGAGACTGCAGAGTGAATTCCAGGTCAGCCTGAGACCCTGCTTCAAAACACCAAACACACAAAAAAAGAAAGAAGCTGGGCGTGGTGGCACACGCCTTTAATCCTAGCACTCGGGAGGCAGAGTTAGGAGAATCACCGTGAGTTCAAGGCCACCCTGAGACTACAGAGTTAATTCCAGGTCAGCCTGGACCAGAGTGAGACCCTACCTCAAAAAAAAAAAAGAAAAAAAAAAGAAAATCAAGCAAGCTGAGGCTCTTACTTATGGTTTCTGTGATTCCTTATTGAATGAAGTTCTCTGCTACAGGTTTTACCCAGCTCCTTATAACATCACACCTAGCAGGATGCTTGCTCAGTCGGCACTTTCACCCTATCTTCCATCTCCCATGTCTTCATATCAGGTATGTCTACCCCCAGAATAGGATTGGTGGTGCTTTTCCCTACACTGTGCTTTAGATGAAGGATTATAAAGCCTTACTTTGTACTACACATAAATAATGTGATATAAAAGCATAACATGATGTATGGATGTTCATAAACAGCATGTGTATGTGAAGACAGAGTGTGTATAAACATTTTGGTAGGTGCTCTTATTTATTTATTTTTTTGAGGTAGGGTCTCGCTCTCGCCCAGGCTGACCTAGAATTCACTATGTAGTCTCAGGGTTGCCTTAAACTCACAGTGATCCTCCTACGTCTGCCACCCAAGTGCTAGGATTAAAGGTGTGTGCCACCATTCCTGGCTCCTATATTCTTTTTAAAAAATATATTTTTTATTTATTTATGAGGACGGAGGGAGAATGGGCATGCCAGGGCCTCCTGCCACTACAAACTCCAGATGTTGTACCACTTAGCACATCCAGCTTTACATGGGTCCTGGGTAATAGAACCCAGGCTGTGAGGCTTTGTAAGCAAACAACTTTAGCTGCTGAGCCATCTCCTCAGCCATCTTGTTCCTGTATTCTAGTATGAGTGCTTTTTTCTGGAAGCTGGAATCCACAGCATGGGGTTGCTAGGTTGAATAGTATATAGATTTTCAACTTTATAGATGTTTCCAGATTGTTTTTCACAAAGATATCAATTCACATTTCTTTTTAAAAAAATATTTTATTTTTATTTTATTTATTTGAGAGAGAAAGAGAGAGAAGCAGAGGGGGAGAGAGAGAGAGAGACAGAGAGAGAATGGGCGCACCAGGGCCTCCATCCGCTGCAAATGAACTCCAGATACATGCGCTACCTTGTGCATCTGGCTTATGTGGGCCCTGGGGAACCAAACCTGGGTCCTTGAGCTTTGCAGGCAAGTGCCTTAATGGCTAAGCCATCTCCCCAGCCCTCAATTCACGTTTCTATTAACAACATATAAGAATACCCATTTCTGGGGCTGGAGAGATGGCTTAGCAGTTAAGGTGCTAGCCTGTGAAGCCTAAGGACCCAGGTTCAAGTTCCTAGTACTCATGTAAGCCAGATGCACACAGTGGCACATGCATCTAGAGCTCATTTGCAGTGACTAGAGGCCCTGGCATGCCCATTTTCTCTCTCTTTTACTCACTCTCAAATAAATAAATAAAAATAAAGAATACCCATTTTCCTACAACCATAGGTGACTTGGCTTTCTAATTTGTTTCCCTGTCTTCATTCCAGCCCTGGGGAAGCAAAGGTACAAAGATTGATGCGGGTGTAGGCCAGCCTAGTTTATATAGTATGTTCCAGGCCAGACTGGGCTACCCAGTGTTAAGAAGAATATAACAAAAGGCTGGAGTTATAGTTCAAGCGGTAGAGTGCTTCCCTAGCACACAGGAAGCCCTGGGCTCAATCTCCAGTATTGCATAACCGGGGAATGGTAGCACTTGCCTATAACCTTAGAACTCAGGAGATGGAAGCAAGACAATCAGAATTTAAGGCTATCCTTGACTATCTAGTAAATGTGAGGCCAGCCTAGGCTACAGATCTTGTGAAAGAAAGGAAAAAAAGAAAGGAAAAGCCAGGCCAGGTATGGTGGTACAAGCCTGTAATTCCTCTTAGGAGATTGAGGCAGAATGATTGCCTCAATTCAAGGTCAACCTGGGCTACATAGTAGCAAGACCCTGTCTAAGAAAACCAAAAAAAAAATTTTTTTCCAAAGAATGTAAAGTACAACATTGTCATTCTTTAAAAATATTTTATTTAAAAGCCAGCCAGAAAAAAGTAATAAAATAAAATAAATACACTTAAAAAAAAAAAAGCCAGGCATCGTAGTGCACACCTTTAATCCCAGCACTTGGGAGGCAGAGGTAGGAGGATCGCCATGAGTTCAAGGCTACCCTGAGACTACAGAGTGAATTCCAGGTCATCCTGGGCTAGAGCGAGACCTTACCTCAAAATAAATAAATAAATAAAAGCCAGCCGTGCATGGTTGCACACACCTTTAATCCCAGCACTCATGAGGCAGAGGTAGGAGGATTGCTATGAGTTCAAGGCCACCCTGACAATAGAGTTAATTCCAGGTCAGCCTGGGCTAGAGCGAGACCCTACCTTGAAAAATCAAAAAAAATTTATTTATTATTAGAGAGAGAGAGTAGGTGTGCCAGGGCCCCTGCAAACAAGCTCCAGACACATGGGTCATTTTGTGCATCTGGCTTTTTATGTGGTTACTGGGGAATCAAACCCAGGGCCTGTTAGGCTTTGCAAGCAAATGCCTTGAACTGCTGAACCATCTCTTCAGTCCTTTCTGTTTGTATTTTGAGATGGGGTCTCATTCTGTATCCTCAACTGGCCTTGAACTCATGGTGATTGCCCTGCTTCATCTTCCAAAGTGCTGGGAACACCACCCTTAGACACATGCCCATGTCTAAGATGGATCTCTGTTTGTCATGCATTGCTGTTTATATGCTTTGTTTATTTTTCTATTTGTTTTCCTTTTCCCAGCATGTTTTTGTTTGGCTTTTGAGACAGGGCCTCATGGACCCCAGGCTGGCCTCTGTATGCTTACTGTGTAGCTGGGAATGACCTTCTGGTCCTCTTGCCTCCACCTTCTGAGTTCAGGGAGTACAGGGATACTGGGGAATTGAACCCAGGTTGTTAGGCTTTGCAGGCAAGCGCTGTAAGTGCTGAGCCATCTCTCCTGCCCCCTAATTTGTTTTGTTTTGTTCTGTTTTTGAGGTAGGGTCTCACTCTAGCCCATGCTGACCTGGAATTCACTATGTAGTCTCAAGGTGGCCTTGAACTCGCAGTGATCCTCCTACATTTGCCTCCCAAGTGGTGGGATTAAAGGCGTGCACCACCACGCGGCTTTCTCCTAATTTGTTTTTGAGAGATGATCTCATGTAACCCACCTAGACCTAGAACTCTATATAGCCAAGGGTGACCTGGAATTTCTGGTCTTCTTGTCACTGGCCTTCCAACTTGAGATCACCACACCTGGCTTCTCATGTATTTATACAGGCTCTTGCATATTACAAGTACTGATCCTCTGGATATTTGTTAAATATTTTTTCAAATTTATTCTTTTTTGACTTTGTTGTCTTCAAACTTTCTGTGTTGGAACCACCTGAGAGTTTGTTGCATTTAGGTTGCTGGGTACCACAGCCAAGACTGATTCAACAAGTCTAGGGGAGGAGACAAGAATGCACGTCTAACACATTCCCAGGAGATGTTGCTGCTACTGCTGCTGGTCCAGAGACGAAACTGTGGGAATCATTAGTTTTTGCCACACAAAAGTTTAAAATACAGGGCTGGAGAGGTGGCTCAGCTGTTAAGACACTTGCCTGCAAAGCCAAAGAACCCAAGTTCGATTCCCCAGGACCCATATAATCTAGCTGCACAAGGTGGCACATGCATCTGGAGTTTGTTTGTAGAGGCTGAAGGCCCCGATGCACCCACTCTCCTCTCTTTCTCTCAAATAAATAAATATATTAAAAAAAAGAGAAAAGTTTACAATACAGCTGGGCATGGTGGTGCAAACCTTTAATCCCAGCACTTGAGAAGTAGAGGAAGGAGTATTGCTGTGAGTTTGAGACCACCTTGAGACTAACAGTGAGCTCCAGGTCAGCCTGGGCCATAGTGAGACCCTACCTTGAAGGAACAACAATAACAAAAAAGTTTAAAATATGTAGTTTAACCGTATCATTTTCTTTTATAGCTTTTGAATTTTTTCAGGCTGGAGAACTAGCTCAGCAGTTAAAGGCCCTTGCGTGAATTCTTTTTTAATCAGAAAGGTGTGTTTAGTCGTAAAGGCACTTCCCTGCAAAGCCCAAGGATTGTGGTTCAATTCCCCAGTACCCACATAAAGCCAGGTGCACAGTGGCACATGTATCTAGAGTTCATTTGCAGGAGCTGGGGATACTGGCATGCCTATTCTTTCTTCCTTTCTCTCCTCTCTTTCTATATTTCTCTTTGCTTGCAAATAAAATGTTAATCAGAACAGTTCTTAGGCAGGGGTGGTGGCTCATACCTACAGTCCCCATATTGTACATAGAGACGGGCATCTTACTGTTTTATACTTAAATGTGTCATCATCAGCAATTTTTTGGTGGGGAGGGGTTCTAGGTAGGGTCTTGCTCTAGCTCAGGCTGACCTGAAATTCACTGTGTAGTCTCAGGGTGGCCTTGAACTCATGGTGATGCATGAGCCATTGTGTGTATCTGGCTTACATGGGTCCTGGGGAATGGAACCTGGTTCCTTTGGCTTTGCAGGCAAGTGCATTAAGCCATCTCTCTAGCCCAACACTTCATTCTTTTTATGGCTTAATAATGTTTCATTGTGTGGATATGTCTTAATTCATTTATGAGTTGATGGCCATTTGAATTGTGTATGCTTTGGGCCTTCCATGAATACTGCTATGTGGATGCCTAGAGTGGAATTTTTGGAGTAACCCTATCTTTAACCTTGTTTTTTCCATTTTTAGATAAAGTCTCAATATTTAGCTCAGGCTAGCCTGGAAAACGCTATGTAGCCCAGGCTGGCCTTAAACTTGTGGTAATTATCCTTCCTCCGCCTCGCCTCTCAAATTTTGGGATTACAAACATGTACCAATAGGCTAGCCCTACTTTAAACTTTATTTTATTTATTTATTTATTTATTTTGGTTTTTTGAGGTAGGGTCTCACTCTAGCCCAGGCTGACTTGGAATTCACTATGTAGTCTCAGGGTGGCCTTGAACTCACGGTGATCCTACCTCTGCCTCCCAAGTGCTGGGATTAAAGGCGTGCGCCACCACACCTGGCTTACTTTAAACTTTAGAAAAGCTCTAATTCATTTTCCAAAGTGGCTATTTCATTTGATAGTCTGCCAGCCTTGTCAAACACTTGTTACTCTGTCTTCTGATGAAAGTCCTCCTGGTGAGGTCACATTGTCTCTGACTTGCATTTTAGCTGTTCTATTGGCTATTAATATATATCTTCTAATGTATCTGTCAGAATCCTTGTGTGTTTATTCTGTTCTCATTGGCTATTCATATACTTCTTTATTTATTTATTTGCTTTTAGTTTTTCCAGGTAGGGTCTCACGGTAGCCCAGGCTGACTTGGAGTTCACTATGTAGTCTCAGGCTGGCCTCAAATTCATAGCGATCCTCCTCCTTCTGCCTTGTGAGTGCTGGGATTAAAAGTGTGCCCCACCATACCCAGCTGATAGTCATATATCTTCTAATGTGAATGCTTATCAGAATTCTTTGTGTTTTCTGAGTTATTTTAGTTGCTAGTATATTTTTTTGTAAGCCTCTTTTTTTTGCAGGGCAGGGGAAGTTTCGAGGTAGGGTCTCACTCTAGCCCAGGCTGACCTGGAATTCACTATGTAGTCTCAGGGTGGCCTTGAACTCACAGCGATCTTCCTACCTCTGCCTGCCTAGTGCTAGGATTAAAGCCACCATGGCTGCTAGCATTTTTTTTTTTTTTTTTTTGAGGCAGGATCTCACTCTAGCCCAGGCTGACCTTGAACTCATTGCATCCTTCCTACCTCATCTTCCCAAATGCTGGAATTAAAGACATGAGCAGTTGCAGTGTTTTTATTTATTTATTTTTAATATTTTTGTTTATTTGAGACAGAAGGAGAGAGAGTGAGAATGGGTGTGCCAGGGCCTCTAGCCACTGCAAATGAGCTCCAAACACATGAGCCACCATGTGCATCTGGTTTACGTGGGACCTGGAGAATCAAATCGGGGGTCCTCAGGCTTCACAGGCATGTGCCTTAACTGCTAAGCCATCTCTCTAGCCCTGTTTTTATTTTTTTTAATTTTTAAATATTTTATTTTTATTTATTTGACAGAAAAAGGAGGGGGGGGAGAGAATGGGCATGCCAGGGCCTCCAGCCACTGCAAACAAACTCCAGACACATGTGCCCCCTTGTGCATCTGGCTAATGTGGATCCAGGGGACTCAAACCTGGGTTCTTTGGCTTTGCCGGCAAATGCCTTAACCACGAAGCCATCCCTCCATCCCTAAATTTTATTTGTATTTATTTATTTGAGAAGGAGAGAACGGGTGGGGCGGGGGGAGAGAGAGAGAAAGAGAATGGGTACACTAGGGCCTCCAGCCACTGCAAACAAACACATGTGACATCTTGTGCATCTGGCTTACGTGGGGAATCGAACCTGGGTCCTTTGGCTTTGCAGGCAAGTGCCTTAACTGCTGAACCATCTCTCCAGCCCAGTTGCAGTGTTTTTAAACTGCTTGTTTTTAGCATTTCTGTATTCTGAAGGTATATGTCACGGGGGGAGGAGGGGCTTTGCTGAACATTCTCAGATCACTGAGCTGAACTGTAGTTCCTAGTCAGTTAACATGCTTGTTTGTTTTTGCTTGCATCAGAGAGTGACTCAGACATCTCCTCTACAAGTACCTAACCCATCTTGGATGCACCACCAGTCATACCTCATGCAGCCTTCAGTGAGTGTCCTCAAGTTAAAGAGGCAGTGTGTACTATGAAAAGCAAGGGCTTTATTGACAGGAGCTGTGGCTGGGAGTTCTCTCATAGCTCACTGTGCAGCTCAACTGTAAGCCTTAAATTCTGTGAGTTTGTTCTTTTTGGTTTTGTTTTTTCTTTGTGATAGGGTCTCACTCTAGCCCAGGTTGACCTGGAATTCACTCCGTAGCCCAGGCTGGCCTCAAATTCACAACAATTCTCCTATCTCAGCCTCCCAAGTGCTGAGACTAAAGGTGTTTATCACCACATCCGACTGAGTTTATTGTTCTTGGACAAAGTTCCTCCAGACAGATGGGCAAGATCTTGATGTGACAGGAGCATGAGGTTTGTTCCTGTTACAATGCTGGGTTGTTGTTCATGAGGGGTCTTAATTCCCAGAACTTTAAAAGGTCAGCAGGTGGTACTCTAATTAATGCCTAGCCCACTGCCCTCTTGCAGTTTAACTCAATAAACTAGTTTAAAAAAAAATTATGTGTCTGTCTCAAGTGACCATGCTATCAATTACTGCTTTAAGTACCCTCACAGGATCTGCCCCCTAACCATTTCCTTTGTTGCTGCCTCTAGGGCTCGGTTCTGACACCAGGGATGGACCACCCCATTTCTCTCCAGCCTACTTCCATGATGGGACCTCTTACCCAGCAACTGGGCCACCTCTCACTCAGCAGCACAGGCACGGTAAAGCAAGATTGTCTCTGTAAACTTCTACTCAGCAAGAAATATGCTCCTCAGGACAAATACTAAGGAGTGATCATGGCACCACCTCAGTATCAGTGAAGGCTCACTCAGAATTGGATATAAGCCGCTAGACATGTTACACACCTCCCATCCCTCAACTCAAGAGCCTGAGGCGGGAGGATCATCACAAGTTCAAAGCCAGGCTGCTCTACATAGTGAGTTCCAAACCAGACAGGGCTACATAGGAAGACCCTATCTGAAAAAACAAAAACAAGGAAACATACATTTATACACAAGCCACTATAAGATGCATAGCAGGAGGGAAAAATGACTTTTTTTGTCTGTCAGGGTAGGGTCTCACTCTAGGCCAGGCTGACCTAGAACTCACTCTGAATTACCAGGCTGGCCTCAAACTCATAGCAATCCTCCTACCTCTACCTCCTGAGTGCTGAGATTAAAGGCATGCAACATCACACCTGGCTAAAAATGATGACATTTTTTAGCAGAAGAGAGACTAATTGAAAAGAAGGGATTCAGTGGTGGCGGGGGAGAGATTTGGGAGAGGGAAATTGGGGTGGTGGGAGAGGATATCACAGTATATTGTCTATACCTTTAGAAGTTGTCAATAAGAAGTTAAAAAACAGGGCTGGAGAGATGGCTTAGCAGTTAAGGTGCTTGCCTACAAAGCCTAAGAACCCAGGTTCGATTTCCCAGTACCATGTAAACCTGATATACAGGTGGCGCATGTGCCTGGAGTTCGTTTGCAGTGGGTGAAAGCCCTGGCATGCCCATTCTCTTTCAATATGCTTTTCTCTCTCAAATGAATAATAAAAGGGTTTATTTTTGAGGTAGGCACTATGTAATCTCAGGGTGGCCTCGAACTCACAGTAATCCTCCTACCTCTGCCTCCCAAGTGCTGGGATTAAAGGCGTGTGCCACCATGCCTGGCTAGTCTCAGTATATTAACACCCCCCAGGTGTTTTGTTTAGTTTTGTTTTTTGGTTTTTCGGGGTAGGGTCTCACTCTAGCCCAGGCTCACCTGGAATTCACTATGGAATCTCAGGGTGGCCTCGAACTCACGGTGATCCTCCTACCTCTGCCTCCTGAGTGATGAGATTAAAGGCGTGCACCACCACGCCCGGCTTCCCCCAGGTGTTTTAAACTAGCCAAGATCCACTGCTCTAAGCCCAATGATGGTTTTCATTCTAGTACCTGCCGACAGCTGCTGCTATGCAAGGAGCTTACATCTCCCAGTACCCACCGGTGCCTTCTTCAACTGTTTCCGTTGAGGTGAGAGCATCATTCCTTGCAGCGAGGATAAGGTGATGTAAGAGGCAGATTTCTCTTCCTCTCACAGTGATACTGATGGCTGGTAGGTGCATAGAGAACGTAGGGAGGAAAGACTTCATTTATGGTCAGTGGCAGCCAGCTCAGTTTAGTTGACACCAGCAGGCCACCTGTAAGAGGACAGGCTACACCGAATGTGAACAACTGCTAATGTCATTCCAAAGTAGTTGTGCCATTTCACATTCCTTCCAGCGCCCTGGTGCTGTGTGTGTACGCTCATGTGGGGAGTGGACCAGCTGGGGAGGTCACCCAGCCTGGGCAGGGGGAGGGGTTAGCAACGCTTCCACAGTGGGAGGTGAGGATTGAAACAATCAGGTGACTTTCTTCCCTGGCTGTGGTACAGGACAACAGTGGCCAGCAGAATCAAGTGGCAGTGGAGACACCCCCAGACCATGGGATCTATTCTTTCCAGTTCAGCAAGTAGCTATGGGTAAGAACTGTATGCTGGGGCCAGGGGAATGCCGAGCTGGATGGAGGCAGCTCAGCCCTCCCTGGAATCAGGTTTACAAGCTTGTCATGACTGTCGTAGGCTAAGCACTAACACTTGGCCATCATTTTTCACAGGCCTAGGGCTGGAAAGAACCCTCTGCGCTCTATCCTGGGCTGTTTCTCCAATGCGGGTGGATGGAGCCTGCAGAGCCATGTCGCTTTCTGTATGTGCTACATTCAAGGAGATCACAACCAACCTTTTTCTTTTGTGAAGAAAGTATTTTTTTTTTTGCTTTATTTTTAATTGCAATGTATTTTTCTCCTGCCACAAAGAGACATTGTGGCTGGAATGACTCCTCTGTATAAAAAGTTTTTGGGCTGGGTGTGGTGATGCACACCTTTAATCCCAGCACTTGGGAGGCAGCAGTAGGAGGATCGCCGTGAGTTTGAGGCCACCCTGAGACTCCATAGTGAATTCCAGGTCAGCCTGAGTGAGACCCTACCTTGGAAAAAAAAACAAAAGTTTTGAGCACCTAACATGGTGGTACACGCCCTCTATCTTAGCACTCAGGAGGCAGAGGTAGGAGGAGCACTGTGAGTTCTAAGCCAGCCTGGGACTACAGCCTGGGTCAGAGTGAGACTCTGCCTTGAAAAAAAAAAGTTTTTGGCATGTTGGAATTAGTTGAGGTTTCAAAACCATTTCAAAGAAACTAAAAGATGTGAGCCAGATATAGTGACCCTCACACTCTTAATCCTAGTACTTGGGAGGCTGAGGTAGGAGGATCATTGAGTTGGACGCCAGCTTGGGCTGAAGTGAGACCTTGCATCAGAAAACAAACCAAAAACCACAAACCAGACATCAGACAGGTGTGGTGCTGGAACACTGATGAAAGAGTCTTACTCTTTCATTATTAGTTGTGGACTGTTTCTGGTGTCTATGTGTTTGAGAAAACACATAGACTTTAAACCTTTTTGTAAAGCTCTCAGCTCAGTTTCTCTTCACACATTTTTTATTTTTATTTTTTAGAGGGATTGAGAGAGAGGGAGAGAATTGGCATACCAGGGCCTCAGCCACTGCAGTCGAATGCCAGATGCTTGCGCCACCTGGTGGGCATGTGCTTGCCTCACCTTTGTGCATGTGGCTTACTTGGGATCTGGAGAGTTGAACCTGGGTCATTAGGCTTCGCAGGCAAGCACCTTAACCGCTAAGCCATCTCTCCATGCTTTTTTCTTTCTTTCTTTTTTTTTTTTTTTTTTTGCCATCTTTCTTATCCAGATTGTTCTTTTTTCTTTATAGCTAAACCCACCTACTTGCCTATCTGCTTTTTAATTTTGTGGATTTCTTTTTTAATGAAATTTCATGAGGAATTTGGGGGTGGGGGAGCAAGGAACAAAGTAGAACACTAAGTAGATATGGGAAGTGGCTTTTTCCTCTGCCTTTCTACATCCTGGGAGAAGAGAGCTACTAGAAGCAGAAGTATGACATAGGCTTATTCGACAACCTCATAGCTGGTGGAAGCCACCCTTGAACCAAATTTGCTTGAAGACTAAATGGTCATTGGCAATTTCCAGAAGAATGGACTTAATGACTTCTGAGCAGCTCTTCTCACTGCCAACACAAGCGTCCACTGAGGAAGTATCTTCTCCAGCTCTAGCTTTTTGGGAATGCCTGCTCTCCTGCTTCCTGGAAGATCTTTTCTGACCTGGGTCTTACAGTCCCTCTCTGTGCTCCATAGATGTGACCTTGCTGAATCCACATAGGGAGTCTTAACTCTACTGTGAAAGATCTGCTGCTTCACCTAAACTGGAAGTGATTTTGTCCCCAGAGGTTGTTGCTAATATCTAACATTTTTTGACTGCCATGCCTGAGGGGTAGGAGTGTGTGTGTGCCTATGGCTGCTAGTTGCTCCACACCAAGGGTGCTTTGTTAAGTCTACAGTGCACCAGACGCCCTCCAGAACCCTCACAAAAGATTACCTGGCTTAGAACATCAACAGTGCTGAGGCTGAGAAACTTGATAAACATTACTTCTCTGCCTTCCCCCACCACAACCTCAGACACACAGTGCCTTTCAACACTCAATGGAACTAGTTGCGAGGAATGGAACTGCAGTCCTGGAGTTCTGCCCAGACTTTGAAAACCTCTCACTCCTGTATGCAGCAAGAGCTGGCTGTTATGCATATGGCAGATGCAGTTTTGAGGGAAGAAGGTGGGGACTGTGTATGCTGTGGGAGCTTAAAAAAAGAGCTCTCTACATGTGCAGACTGACCTGCTCTGCCTGGATGTTTGGAGCTCTTCCTGAGGGAACCAGAACATTGGAAACCATTTGCTTTTTTTTTGGAAGGACAGTAGGGAGCTGGACTAGGAAAGAGCAGTACATTCTATTACAAGGTCAAGAGGGACTTTAAAAGTGCCTCTATCAAGCATTTTTAAAGGTGGCTCATGCCTTTACTCCCAGTACTTGGGAGGCTAAGCTAGGGTCACCCATAAATTCAAGGCTAGCCTAGAGTAAGACTGCCTCAAAAAAAAAAAAAACAACAACAAAAAAAAAACCTCTATCATTATGAACAACTGCTTGCCCTTTCTGCAAGACCTTCCTGCACACAATGTGATGTGTTCCCCTTTCATCAAGGCCAAGTGGCTCTCTAGCAGAGCCGGGCAAAGCATCACGGAGGACAGGACAGGTGTTCAGAGGCTGGTGTGGGAGAGATGAGAGCAGGAGACTGGTTTAGTGGCTGTTCACACAACTTCCCTTCCCTTGAATCCCAGAACTTAGTACCAGGCCTCCCTAAACCCATACTGTCCTTTGTACACTCTGAAGGTAGAGTCGGGGGCAACAGGGAGGATATAGATTTTAATGAGCAAAATTGCCAGTTTATTCACTGGTGCTTCCAACCTCAGGAAAGGCTTATCTGGTCAAGCAGTGCTTGTTCCTCAAGTCCCTGAAACAAAGGATACTTCTTGAATGGTCAAGAGAAAGAAATGAAACCTAGATTTCTGCTCATTTGACTGATGGCTGCTGAGAGGTTAGGGGTGAGGCATCCTCTAGAAAGTCTGGATGTCACTGCTATCCTTTCTGCCTCACAGAATTCTAGATTTTCACCTCTTAAAAGTATGCTGAAATGGTTGATCATTTGTCTTAATTTTTGAAATGACAGTGGGGTAGTGACTAGAGACAGGAAAGAGAAATGAGGGACATGGAGGAATGAATTCCCACTGAAATGGCCCTTCGGTCAGGGGGAGGGGGGAGGAACACTTGTGTGCCTCCAGCACATAGCCCAGGGCTGGGCTCTAAATGTTAGACCCACTGTTTTCTGAATCCTATCTTCAGGGAAGCAAATCTTTGTCTCTGAACTTCATATCTCACCCCACTCATTACAGATACGTCCAACATTCTTAAAATATTTTAGTACTTTGGTCTCAGTTAAATAACTTGTCCCAGTCTCTCAGGCTTTTCCTTTACTCGACTCCAGGCCGTCCTGCCCCACACCTGCCTCTCAGGCTTGGATCATAGAGGAGGGTACAGATGCTGGTGAGAAAGGTATGGGAAAAGATGTCAGTTTTAGTGTTTTCAACCAAAGAATGAACAGCTACACTGATGGGAAGTCAGGTGGCTCTGAAGGGGCAATAGCCCCTACCAGTGACAGGGTGGTAGGAAAGCATTATTTGCCACAAGGAGGGTTGGACTCCATTTTGTTGCTCCACAGGTGCTCCCCTCACCTTTGGTTGAGACTTAGAGGGACCACTGCTGCATGTATGCACATGACCACCTTCTGGGACAGCCAGCACTGCATGTGAGAGGGCTGGCTCTGGCCTTCTTAGCCAAGAGCAGTATACCTGTCAAATCCAAACTTGCCCCTGGCTTTTCTAGACCTGGATCAGTAGACTTCAGAGGAGGTAGTGTCATCAAAGGCAGTCTATAGTGCTAAATCCTAAATCTTGTGCCTTATTATAGATTCTTCCTTGTTAAGCCAACCACTCTTTTTCTGTGCTGCCTCTGAGTTCCCTCATTCCATTTCCTCAGCCTCTACCCCTTCCTTCCATACGTCTCCCCTCACAGCTAAAACCAGCCTTCAGTTTTCTTCTGATCTTTGCTGAACTTCCATGTAGGTGGTCATGTGGCTGTGATGAGAAAGCTAGTGTCCTCATTAACTTAGTGACCACTGTGCTTTTTTCTTAGCCTGCCCACTTCTGCTTGGAATTAAGCCTTCACTGTCCAAGCAGATCCCTCTTTGTCCTTGTTACTCATCTACCTCAGTCTTACCATTCAACAAGGGCACAGCCGCTCACCTGATTCACATCTTCCTGTACTGTCCTTTTCTTCACAAGGGTCAGGAAGCAGGGGCTAAAAAGGGAATGGGGAACACATGCAAAACTCTTTGGCTATTTGCTTCTGGAATGTCTTCTTTGGGGATTTTGGTTCTCTGACCACCTTAAAAAGTGTAAACTCTCTAGATTGATCCTAGTGTGGCTGTGTAGTTACCACCTAAAATTACTTGATACTCCAGATACCAGCATCAGACCTAGAACTAAAGAGAACTGATCAGTGGATGTAAAGCTGTGAAGATACTGACCACCAAAGAGGGAGTTTGTGATTTTAATAGGGCCAGAATACACTTTCCTTTTCCACCTCAACACCATTAGTTTAGAGGGTAATAAGACTTCCAGCCTTACACTGGGCGTGGTGGTGCACACCTTTAATCCCAGAACTTGGAAGGCAGAAGTAGGAGGATCGCTGTGAGTTCGAGGCCACCTTGAGACTACATAATGAATACCAGGTCAGCCTGAGCTAGAGTGAGACCCTACCTCAAAAAAACAAAAAAAAACCAAAAAAAAAAAAAAAAAGACTTCTAGCCTTACTAAACAAGCTCTCTACCACATTACTGTTATTCCAACTCCCCTAACATGCCTTTTGTGGGTGGGTGAACACTATTGCATGCACTTGTCACCTTTGAGAGGAAGTTTAATTTATACTTCAAACACATTTTGTGCATTTCTTTATCCAGAGACTTCTAGTTTTATACTCTTCCCGCATCTGTGCCAATACCACCCTTCTAGCTTATCTTCCTTTCCCAACACCTGGCTTCCTGTTCCTTCTCTACAATTTGGAAGAGCTTTATTTTGGCTTATTCAACTTTTTTTTTCTTAATAAAATACAAGAGCCTGTGTCTTGGTGTCTTATCCTTAGGTGTGGAGGGGAGGCTGGGAATTTGCATATCTGCTACTGTGGGCACACAGAATAACTGAAGCACTTCTCACAAAGCAGTAGGAACTAGGCACACTACATCTGTTGTCCTAGCACTTCATTCAGACTTTCAGACAGGAGCGCTGAACACCTTCTACCCATACAAGAGTGTAAGAAACAAATCCTCCCAGGTGTCTCTTGCAGAGAATAGGCCAAGCTGGAAAGTTTAGGGTAAACCTGTCTGACAGCAACCCAGTGGTATCCATCCCAACACCCAGTCTCTCTATTAGCATGTGAAAACCTATGATTTTTCAGGGAAGAGAAATACACAGAGTCTGTTGAATCTCTATCAAATGTGGTTTTTATTCAACTGACAAGCACTTTTCTACAGCTGCACTTGTGGAACATCACATGGCAAAAACGAGGTTTGTTTCTCTAGACTTTTTTTTTCCTTTTTAAAACCTTATTAAAAATGAGATTGGTCCTAAAAATATAGAAAGAAATAAATTTAAATTCACAAAAAACTGTACATTATCAAAAAGTCACTAAAACACCACATTTGGTTATATAAAAATTAAGTTAGTCCCTTTGTTTTAAAAGGAACATGGAAACTTGTTGGTGTTGATGGTGTGGTTTCTTGCTGTTACCAGACTGACAGGGGAGGAGAAACAAAGGGGCAGGGGTGGGTCGTCTTTATTCTTAACCTGCCTTCCATACCCAATACTCTTTATTTGTCAATAAGAAAATCTACCTAGCTCGAGGGGCATGAAGATGAGGGGGAAAAAAAAGTGAGAAATGGCCCCTTTGATCATGCTTTACCCCGATACCCCCTTCTGCCCCACTTTTTCAAACCAAGTCTAGGACCCCACCCCACTGTAAGAGTGCCTGGTCCCTAGGGAGAGAGATGGAGCCAGGAGAGGAACACAAAGCAGGAACAACTGAGGCTTTACTCTCTCCATCCACCTCACCTCCAACAATGAATTAACCTAGTACATTTTATGCCAGGGGAAAATTGCATGGGGAAAGAGGAGCCCCCAACTCTAACAGTTCCAAACATCTAACACAAAGTTTGTTACGGCGCAGTTATTTAGATAAAATATAAATATTTATGCATAATATAAAGTCAATTCAATATTCTTCAATCCACCTCTTATTTAAAAGCAAAAAAAAAAAATCTCAAATAAAATTAAGTTGAGGTTTATCTGACAGAAAAGGCGACTTTAGAAATAGGCAACAGGGGGTGGAGCAGGTAGGGTGGAAAAGGAGTAAGGGGCTGTCCGGGACCTGCACTGCCCCCACCCCATTCAGTACTGCCGGAGTACAAGGAATGCCCGACCTCACCTGGCACCCTCCACCCCATCAATGGAACATTGCTTAGATGCCTCAGCTCTCTGCTTAGGCCAGCTAGCAGCCACCTCCCCAGTGCAAGTACCCGTAATCTCTGATGGGAGGGGCTCTGCTGAGCAGGAAAGCAGGGGGCCAGTGGCCCATGGCTATAGCTAGGAGTTAGCAGCTTTCCTCTCACATGTTGGGGGCTTAATGTGGGCTTAGTCACACACAGGGCAATGCTGGGCCCAGAACCTGTCTTCTCTACCCCTCCTGTGCTCCAGGATCTCTGCTGCTGGGGAAAGGGTCCTGGGGGTGTGAAGAGATGAAAAGAAGGAAAGCACAACTAACCCCACACACTCATGGGCTAGAAAAGATCCAGTTCTACCCCCTCCCTGCAAAAGCTTATGAATCAAAGCTACTGAGAGGAGAGGGAGTTCCTGCTGAAAAGATTGCACAGCTTGAAGAGGCTGGAATAGAAATGACTAAAAGAGAGGAGAGAGAGACAGCCTTATTCCCAGAGAAACAGTTCCTGTGGCTTCCCAAAAAGTGACAGTATTAAACAATGGAACATGTGGGAATGAAAACAAGTACTTGGGGAAACTGAATGAATACCATCAAACAAAACATGTCACAATGATAGCTCTTACTGATGTGTACTGTGTACGTACATGTACACACACACACACACACACACACACACACACACACACACCTCTCTCTCTCTCTCTCTCCCTCTCTGGGGCCAGTCAGTACCCAGCCTTTATCTCAGAGGAGCACTCAAACTCAGCAGTAGTTGTCCCTGAGGAGTTCCCAAGAGGGAGGTTTGGGAAACAGGAGGGGAAGGCCCAAAGTGCCTGCCTACCCTCTCCCCAGCCACTGAGTTTCAGAAAAGGCTGGAAACTCAGCATGTGAGGAGGATCCAACATTTTAGAGGGGATAGATAGCTATTGGCAGGAAGATGAGGACAGAAAGACAGGGACTTCAGAACTTTTTTTTCACTGAAGGGGAAAAATTGGGGAGGAAAGAACCCGTACACAAGTTTTACATTATTGAATGAGAGAAGATCTGAAAAATGGAGTGAGGAGGAAAGAAAAGAAAAATTGAAAGAAAGCAAAAAGCAGGGAAGGGACTGAACATGGAAGCAGCATGTTCAGGGCCCGGTGTCCGGCTCGACACACTTGGGAGTTAAGTCCACTTTACTGGCCGTCACTGCGGGTCCGCACACAGTACAGAGTGTTTCTCGGTTTCACACATTCACTAGAACTATTGCTATTGTTAAATAACCCCAGAATGCTGGGGCATGTACAGGGAAGGAGAGGAAGCTGGGAAGAGGAGGTAGGGACTTCTTTTCCCCTCCCCATTTTTAATTAGGAAAAAAACAAAGGAAAAAATTTTTTCTTTCTTTTTTGGCTTTCAGTCCAGAAGGACCTCATCTCTGTATCTCTTATTTGAGGAACAAGAGAGAAAAGGGGATTAGGGACAAAAGGATGTGGGTGCTGCCAAGGGAAAGGTCAAGTATCAGTATTGAGTCTTGAGTCTGAACCCAGGGCAGCATCAGCAGGTGAGAATGGCAGGTTTTGTGTTTGGAAGGTAGGGGAACATGTCACAAGGTGACTCCCCACTTTCCTTGTCTCACAGATTGGCCTGTTTTCCCTGATAAAACTCCTCCCAGCGGCTCTCGAAGAAGCGGCGCATGATGTGCCCAGCCTTGCCCACTTCAGAGTCGTCCTCATTGAAAGTCTGGCAGTTGTCAAACACCAAAAGGGCATCAGCTGCAAACTCCTCTGAGCTGGTGTATCTGGGAAGGGGTGGAAACAGGGTTGTGAGCGGTAAGAGTTATAAAATAAAAAGAAGAAAAAAAAAAGAATAAAAAGGTGGTGCACACCTTTAATCCCAGCACTCGGGAGGCAGAGGTAGGAGGATCACTGTTAATTTCGAGGCCATCCTGAGACTACATAGTGAATTCTAGGTCAGCCTGAGCTAGAGGGAAACCCTGCCTCGAAACCCCCCCCCAAAAAAAAATGAAAATTAAAGTGACTAGAAGAGAGGACAACATCTACTTACCCTCCTCGGAGCAGCCGGTCCCGCATAGTGGAAAAATCCATAGGGTTCTTGATGATGCGCCGGTATCCGGTCACCAAACGAGGGTTCACAGGCTCCAGGAAAGGCCAGGCTGCATCATGAGACTCCATCTCCATTAAGATAATCCTATCAAAGCAGAAACAGTGATGGTTCCACCTTAGGAGGCACATACCAACCAACCCCCTCTCAGCCATTTTCTAAGTCAGAGAGAGAGCTGTCCCTGGAATTCACTAACTCACTCGCAAAATGTGAGATCGCTATGATGATTCCTCACTGAGAGTCGTCGCCGCTTAGAGGGAGTACCTTCAGAGTACCCAGGTACTGCTAGGCTTTCTCGGCTCCTTGACAGTACCCGCCGGCGGCGGCCATCACCTTCTGGGAAGTTCAGTGGAAAACCACTTTTCCGTTTCTGGCCTCGCTTTGGGAAACCAGGCCTCTGAGTAAATTCTTCCTCTACCTGCTGAGGACAAGAAAAGTCAAGGTCAGCAATGCTACATACATGCTGCTTGCATCCCTATTCATAAGAATCCTATTTAAGTGTTAACTGAGATTTAAAGATATTGATGACACATAACCCAGCATGTGACTTTATTCATATACCCAGTGGAGTGGGGTCAAAAGGAAAATGGTAATTATTCCTATTTTATAGAGGAAATGACAAAAGTTACAGAATTTAAGTGCTTTATCCAAAGGACCAGAATCGAACATCCTGTCAGGACTTCATTCCAAAGACAAAGAAAGCACACAGGACACCTGTAAGACTGGTTGTAAATGGGACTACAAAATAATAATAAACAAAATAAAAATGTCAAGCATGGTGCCTTTAATCCCAGCACTGGGAGACAGAGGTCGGAGGATCACTGTGATTTCAAGGCCAGCCAGGGACTACAGAGCAAGTTCCAGGTCAGTAAGAGACTACTTTGAGAGCAACAAAAACAAACAACAACAAAATCACCAAAAAAACCAAACCAAACAAACAAAAAAAAAACCCTTTGGCTTTTGTTTGTAAATGGGAATGAGACAGCAGAAACCTTACTTGGGCCAGACAGATAGCACAGAACCAGTCTCCTTCTGGGACAGTCTCCATCTTGGGCCGATGACAATAAATGTGGCAGCCACGGTCACAACCATCACAAAGCAGAAGAAACTCATCATTGTCACCCTTCCGGCAGACTAGGCAGGTCTAGATCAAGTTTGTGAGGAGGCAGAAATGAGCTTTAGATCGTCTCTTCTCACAGACCCCATCCACCCAGCCAGCTGGCTCCTCAGCCTTTCCAGGCCTCCTACCACTTTGTTGACAGACTTCTCCCAGGCGATGGACCTCTCCAGCTGGCCCACACACAAGCACACCTGGGCTGCACTCCGGCACCGCTCAAGTGTCTGGCGCCAGACTCGAACACGAGGAGTGATTTCATACGATCTGTAGGGAGAGAGTGGTGATCTTAGACTGAGGGACAAAACTCACTGAATATGAGGACTTCTGCACATGCTCTCCCTTGCTCTCCAGGCCAGAACAGGGTAATAGAGTAGACACTCACATCTCTGTAGTGGTGCCCTCAGGGGCACCATTGGGTGTGCTGAGTAGGGCCTTTTCTAGCACCACTTCATGGGCTGACCACAGGGGCTCCTGCAGGTACCGCCGCTCCACATTCTGTTCCAGGGCAGCCAGGCGCATTACAGCCAAGTCCAGAGGGTTGGTATTTTTCCTCTGAGGTGCTAGTCCTTCCCTGCCCCGACCCCTCCAAGGGATATCCTCCTGAGAGTCCGGTAGATGCTCACAGTAAGCCAAATCTCCACGGGTAGAGTCTGGGCTAGGACATGTCCAGCCCTTCAGGTGTGAAAGAGGAATGAAACTCATTATAAAAGAGGAAGATGACAAGCTGGGTGTAGTAACACACACCTTTAATTACAGCACTTGGGAGGCAGAGGTAGGAGAATCACTGTGAATTTTGAGGCCAGCCTAGAACTACAGAATCAATTCCAGGTCAGCCTGGGAGAGAATGAGACCCTACCTCAAAAGTACCAAAAACCAAAAACCAAAACCAAACAACAACAACAACAACAAAAAAAATAAAGAAATGGAAAATTAGGTATAAGAAAAGCGATCCATTCAAGATCATGGTAGGTCACTCCTGAAGTAGCAACCAAAGGTTTTCCTAATTAATTCAAGGGTTTAATACCCTTCCCCAAAGAAAGGCATGATGACTCATGCTTAAAATCCCAAAACTTGGGAGGCTGGAGCAGGACTGCTTTGAGTTCCAGGCTAGTCTGGAGGGAGGAAGGGTGGGAGAAGGAAGAGAGAAAGAGAGAGAGAGAGAGAGAGAGAGGGGGGGGGGGAGAAAGAGAGGGAGGGAGGGAGAAAGGGGGAGGGAGAAAAGGGAGGAGGGAGGGAGGGAGGGAGGGAAAGAGAGACTGACTCTGGTCTCAAAAACAAAAATCCATGAACTGAAGAGATGGTTTAGTGGTTTAAGGCACTTGCCTACAAAGCCAAAGGACCCAGGTACAAATCCCCAGGACGTACATAAACCAGATGCACAAGGTGACACATGTGTCTGGAGTTTCTTTGCAGCAGACAAGAGGCCCTAGTGGGCCCATTCTCTAATAAAACAATTTTTTTAAAAAAGCTGGAGAGACGGCTTAGCAGTTAAGGCGCTTGCCTGAAAAACTAAGAGCCAGGTTCAATTCCTAAGTAACAACATAAAGCCAGATGCCCAAGGTGGTGCATGTGCCTGGAGTTCGTCTGTAGGGGCTGAAGGCCCTAGTGTGCCCATTCTCTATCAGCCCCCCTTTCCCTCTCTTTCTCACTCAAATAAATGAGAGTATTAAGAAAAGAAGGGAAAAAAAAAACCCACTCCCTCAAACAAGTCCCTATCAAATGCCAATCCCAGTATACCCGAATCTGCAGATCAGATAGGATAACCCGCTGTTCCAGGTCCTCTACCCACTGAAGCATAGCTAGGTCTGTCTCATATGTCTTCTCTTTGGGGGACCAGCTCACAATTTCTTCTTGCAAGGCAGGTAGCTGACTAGATTCAAAGATGGGATCTAGGAAGAGACAAAGCAAAGAACTGTCAGGTTACTGTCCACAACTACTCTTCAGCTCAGGCTCGGTAAAGGTTGCTGTTTACCAGTCAAGGGCCGTAAGCAGACTTCCTGCAAAAGGTCCTTGTGCTTGCTAAGGTGTTTGTGAAGTGCCTTCTCCCGGATGCCTCGAGGATGTAAAGCCTTAAGCATGGCATCCAATGTCTCAGGATCCTGGATCCACCACCAGCCTGAACACATTTCTATAAGCAGAGAATATGTATGTGTGTGTGACTGAGGGAGAACCAGCCATGAATCACACTGCTCTGGAGATTGCTATGGTTACCCCAAGACTACTTACCAGCGGGGATAGGCTGTGCTGTCAGCTGAGTTAAATAACGCTGCTCTATCTGTTTAAAGAACTTGCTGGGAGGTCTCCCTCTCCGTTTTGTCTGTCCCAGTCCTGTGGGACTCTGTGGCATTTCTTCAGAGTCTCCTGCTTGCCTGTTAGGGGACACCCCAGGCAAAGGGGTAGAGAACTGCACTGGAGAACGAGGATTGGCGGTACTGGGTCTATTCATCTGTGAATAAGTTGAGACATAAACGAATGAAGAAGATATTTTAATGTTTCTAGATTTCCTAAACTCAGGCAACAACCCCACAGCCAAAATGGAACACAGGACAAGAAGTGCATAACTAATTCTGGCCACTTACTGGCTTAGAAGAGACAGGTAGCTGAGGTAAGGGAGTGGGATGGTCCTCAGAAATTGCAGGAGGTGGTGTAGGGGCAGCATTGCAAGGCATCTGAGCTGAGAAGTTAAACCAGGATCCTTGAGGATCAGGGCAGGATTTTGCCCCATCATCTGCCTCTGGCTCTTCCAGAGGCTGTGATGGAGCAGAGTCTAGCTTTCCTGGGCTGCTATCAGGTGTGAGGACTGAGCTGCTCAAAAGGGAGCTGTGGCTCTGAGTCTGGCTCAGCCAAGACAGGAAGGCTGACTGGCTGAGGTCATGTTGGCTCTGACCCAGAGACAAAGGGGAGCCTTCTGGCTCCAAGAACCCATTGTAGGAGTGAAGATGGGGCTGGGTAGGAGCTGGAAGCTGAGGATGCGACTGAGGTTCCAGTTGAACCTGAACCTGGGGCTCTTCTGAATCCTGTTCTCTGACAGGGAACTTAAGATGTTTAGGCTGTATAGACCCAGGCTTAGGTTTTCGTGGTCGGCCTCTGGTTCGGGCAGGAGAAGCAGAGGTGTTGTAGCCAGCTAACTCTCCTTTCACAGAGAAGGCAGAGCTCGGTGCTGAATGGGCTGCCACCTTCAAGGAGTCAGTTTCCTGCTTTATCACATCTTCATCTTCAGTAACTATAAAGAGAAATAAAGAACTTAAGAAACACACAGTTATGTGCTGAAAAAGAAATAGGGTATATAAACACATATTTTCTTTTCTTTGACTTAGTCCTCTTTTTTGTGATTCCACTGGTCACAGCTTATATGCCAAAGAATAGTCTCTAAGGAAGAAATACTTTATTCTAACAACTGGCAGCTGCAGCATTACTATATGTAAAGCATATTTTTTAATTTTTACATTTTTATTAACATTTTCCATGATTATAAAAAAGTGCCATGGTAATTCCCTCCCTCCCCACCCCCACACTTTCCCCTTTGAAATTACATTCTCCATCATATTACCTCCCCATTACAATCATTCATATATACAATATCAACCTATTAAGTATCCTCCTCCCTTCCTTTCTCTTCCCTTTATGTCTCCTTTTTAACTTACTGGCCTCTGCTACCAAGTATTTTCCTTCTCCCGCAGAAGCCCAATCATCTGTAGCTAGTATCCACATATGAGAGAGAACATGTGGCGCTTGGCTTTCTGGGCCTGGGTTACCTCACTTAGTATAATCCTTTCCAGGTCCATCCATTTTTCTGCAAATTTCATAACTTCATTTTTCTTTACCGCTGAGTAGAACTCCATTGTATAAATGTGCCACATCTTCATTATCCACTCATCAGTTGAGGGACATCTAGGCTGGTTCCATTTCCCAGCTATTATAAATTGAGCAGCAATAAACATGGTAGAGCATGCACTTCTAAGGAAATGAGATGAGTCCTTTGGATATATGCCTAGCAGTGCTATAGCTGGGTCATATGGTAGATCAATCTCTAGCTGTGTAAAGCATTTTTTTTTAAGATAGGGTCATACTGTATAGTTCAGTCTGGCCTTGAACTCAGGATCCTCTTGCCTCCATCTCCTAAATGCTGGGATTAAAGATCTAGATCCAATATGCTCAAATTATCCCTGTCTTTTTAAAAAATATATTTTTACTTATTTGCAAGCAGAGCAAAATAAGACAGGAGATAAACAGATGTAGAGAACAGTCACACCAGTGCCTCCAGCTGCTGCAAACAAACTCCAGATGCATGTGCCACTTTGTGCATATGGCTTTACGTGGGTACTAGGGAACTGAACCTGGGTCATTTCTAATGTGATCCTCCTACCTCTACCTCCCAAGTGCTGGAATTAAAGGTGTGTACCACCACACCTGGTGCAATTTTTAGTATTCTTATGAAGCACACATGCTAATTTGCACATAAAAGAGAAGCATATATATGATATGTAGCAGCACAGGTTACATTGGGGCTGACTTAGTATAGAGTTGGTGTCCTTAGACACTGAGCTCCACTTAGACTTATGAAATTAAAGAAGCAGGACTGGAGAAATGGCTCAGTGGTTAAGGTGCTGCCTGCAAAGCTTAACGACCTGGGTTTGATTTCCCAGTACCCACATAAAGACAGATGCACAAAGTGGTGCATTTGTCTGGAGTTCATTTGCAATGGCTAGAGGCCCTGGTGCACCCATTCTCTCTCCCTCTCTGTCAAATAAATAAATAATTTTATTTATTTGCAAACAGAGAGAGAGAAGGGAGACAGAGAGAGAATGGGTGTGCCAGGGTCTCTAGCCACTGCAAACAAACTCCAGACGCTTTTGCCCCCTTGTGCATCTGCCTTATGTGGGTTCTGGGGAATCGAACCTGGGTCCTTGGGCTTCGCAGGGGAAATGCTTTAACTGCTAAGCCATCTCTCCAGCCCAATATATGTATTTTTAAAATATTTATATAAAAAAACCTATAGGCTGGGGAGATGGCTTAGCAGTTAAAGCACTTGCCCACGAAGCCCAAGGACCCAGGTTCAATTCCCCAGGACCCACATAAGCCAGATGCACAAGGTGGTGTTTGCATCTGGAGCTCCTCTGCAGTGGCTACAGGTGCTGGTGCACCCATTCTATCTGCCTTTCCCTCACTCTCTCCAATAGATAAATTTTTTTTTTTTTAAACATTAAAGCAGAAAAAAAAATTAAAGCAGGGGGAGGTCATGAGCCCTAGGGATGAAACATCTACTGATGTCTGGCTAAATTAAATGCATATATTATGCTCAACAAACTGCCTGGTAAGCACTTCTCTTAATGTTCATACCCATATATTAATGCTACTCTCACTTTTGGTTAGAGAAGTTTCTCTTTTCAGATGGTGGTAACCAAGTGACTCAAAAGGCATCACAGAGCTAAGAAGTGACAGAGGAGTATTCATAACTGGAACATCTCTTTTACACCTTCCAAGGCTCAATTCCCAGGCTCCATTGCAAAAGATAGCAGAAAAAATGTAAGAGCCAAAGGAAGGGTAGGACTGTTTACAATGCACTCTTCTAGACACAAAATGGTCTAGACATCTATGACCTCACAGTGCCTGGCACTACCGTCACAAGACCCTTATAATAGGAGGAAAAGATGATGACACCAAAATAACAGAGACTTATTGAGATTGGGAGGAGATATGATGGAGGGTGGAGTTGCGAAAGGGAAAGTGGTGGGGGGAATATTATGGTTTATTGTCTATAATTTTGTTTATTTATTTTATTGTCTATAATTATGGAAGTTGTCAATAACAAGAAAATAAAATAAAGGCCAGGTGTGATGCTGCACATCTTTAATCCCAGAACTGGGGAGGCAGTAACAGGACTGCCATGAGTTCAATCCCAGCTTGAGATTATAGTTAAGTCCAAGTTAGCCTGGGCTAGAGGGAGACCCTACCTCAAAAACAACAACAACAACAAAAAGCAAGGCGTGATGGCACATGCTTTAATCTTGGGAGGCTAGGTAGGAGGATCACTGTGAGTTCAAGGCCACCCTGAGACTATATAGTAAATTCCAGGTCAGCCAGGGCTAGGGCGAGATGGTACCTTAAAAAAACAACATATAAATCAACAAGAGAAAGGAGCTGTGAGGGAGGAAGGAGAGATACTGTAGATATGTAAGCAGAGGGTCATACTACTGGAGGGGGAAATGATCTAAATGGGGTCACAGGAACAGATGGAGGAAAGAAAGGGTGGGAAGAGGGTTAATCAAAATTTAAGATGTATGGGGGCTTGAAAATGGTTCAGTGGTTAAGTCACTTGCCTGCAAAGCTTAAGGAACCAGGTTCAATTCCCCAGTACCCACATGAAGCCAGATGCACAAGATGGCCCATGCTTCTGGAGTTTGTTTGAAGGGTCTAGAGGCCCTGGTGTGTCTATTCTCTCTCTGTGCTTCTCCCTCATAAAATAATTTTTTGAAAAATTAAGGGGTTTAGCCGGGCGTGGTGGCGCACGCCTTTAATCCCAGCACTTGGGAGGCAGAGGTAGGAGGATTGCCATGAGTTCAAGGCCACCCTGAGATAACAGAGTTAATTCCAGGTTAGCCTGGACCAAAGTGAGACCCTACCTCGAAAAACCAAAAAAAAAAAAAAAAAAAAATTAAGGGGTTGGAGAGAGAGCTCAGTGGTTAAAGTGCTTGCTTACAAAGCCTGACTGTCTGAATTCAATTACCTAGTGCCCACATAAAATCAGATGCATAAAGTGGCGCATGCATCTGGAGTTCTTGTGCAGTGGCTGGAGGGCCTGGCATGCTCATACTCACTCTGCGTGTAAATAAATGAATAAATAAATATTTTAAAAATTTAAATGGGGGAGGGGGCCCTGGAGAGATGACTTAATGGTTAAGATGGCTGCCGGCAAAGACAAAGGACCGAGGTTAGGACTACAGAGTGAGTTCCAGATAAGCCTGGGCTAGAATGAGACCTAATCTTTGAAAAAACAAACAAAAAAATTAAAATATTACGAATAAGCCATATGGAAACCTATTTTTTTGCTAGCCAATTATGTGTGTGTGTGTGTATATATATGTTAAATTAAAAAAAACATGTATGGCCAGAAGTATCCTATAGACGTGGATAATGATGCTCCCAGAAGCCACAGATTGTTACTAGAAAAATTTCAGTGCAGGGGTGGGATACATTCTAGTGAGTTGTTGGCCAGGGAGGTATCTAATGCCCTCAAAACATTACAGGCAGGGCTGGAGAGATAGCTTAGTGGTTAAGTGCTTGCCTGTGAAGCCTAAGGACTTCGGTTAAAGGCTCCATTCCCCAGTATCCACATTAGCCAGATGGCATCTGGAGTTCGTATGCAGTGGCTGGAGGCCCTGCGCGCCCTTTCTATCTGCCTCTTTTTCTGTTTGTCACTCTCAAATAAATAAAAATTTAAAAAAACATTACAGGCCATTGCCAAGGCACTTGGTTTCCCACTAGAACTAGAGAGTAAGACCCTTTTGCTGAAAATTCCTCATGCCTGGGCTGCAAAGTCCTGAGAAATCAAGCTGTAGCTGAGGTGGAAACCTTCTCCCTGTTGACTAGCTGTCAGGATGCTTGAAAAAACTTTGCAGTCTGTTCGGGAACAAAAATCTTAACTAGCAGTGGACCCTGCAAGCCTTAAGGCTGGCCAGCCAGGCCAAATGTGCCAACTGTTCCAATAGTGGCATATGTGTTATGGGGGAGACCAACTGCTCTCAAATTGGGTTGGAAACCCACTCTATAGGAGGAAATACATGCCTGGTACTGAAAACCTAATGAAAAGCATAATCCCTGGAGTAACAGCTGTTGTTGTCTGGGTAAATGTACGTCCACCAACCTTTATACCCATTATGTTCACATCTATATATTAATACTATTTTCACTTTTGGTTAGAGAAGCTTTGCTTTTCAGATGGTGGTGACCACTGGGGTGACTCAGATGTCACAATATGCTGAGAAGTGACCCTAGAGTGTTCAGCACTAAGTGAGGTATCTCTACCACATCCTCCAAGGTTCAGGGTCCATGGCAGAAGAGGTGGCAGAAAGAATGTAAGACCAAAGGAAGGGTGGGAGTGCTTACACTGCTGTCTTCTAGACAAAGAATGGCCTGGATATCCATGTCCCTGCAGTGCCTGACACTACCTACACAAGACCCTCATAATAGGAAGATGATGACATCAAAATAGAAGTCTAATTAGAAAGAAGGGATTTAATGGAGGATGGATCTAGGAGGGGAAACCCGGAGGTGGTGGGTGGGAGTTATCATGGCTTATTGTTTGTATTTCTGGAAGCTGTAAATAAAAAATAAATATATAGCCGGGCATGGGGGCGCATGCCTTTAATCCCAGCACTTGGGAGACAGAGATAGGTGGATAGCCATGAGTTCAAGGCCACCCTAAGACTACATAGTGAATTCCAGGTCAGCCAGGACTAGAGCAAGACCCTAACTCAAAAAAAAAACAAAAAAAAAAAACTTACACACACACACACACACACACACACACACACACATACACACACACACACACACATACACACACACACACGTGAATGAAAGAAAAAGAAAATTAAAAGCTCAAGAACAGTATGATTCAGAATCCATAAATACCTTTACCTAAGCTCCCCGTTTCTCCCGCAAATACACCTACCCAAACTCCCTGCTGTTCCTTCCACAAAGATACCAGTCAAATACGGCAATACCCAGTAGCAGCGTCTGTAACGGTCTTGACCCAAGGAGACTGCCCGAAGCATCTGGGATGAGTGAAGGAGCTTTTTGCGAAAGAAGAGTTGCCGCTGGGGAGGCAGTAGAAAAGAAAGACAAATAAAAAACCACTTCAAAGTGACAGTGGGAGAAAGCAATGTTCTCAACTTCCCTATAGAACCGATATCATCTCAGAAAGTGATCAATTCTTGCGGGGGTTTTTGTTTTGTTTTACTTTTATTCATGTTGGGGGGGGGCACACACCAGGGTCTCTTGCCGTTGCAAAAAACTTTATGTGGGTGGCAAGGGAACTGAACCTGGGTCAGCAAGATTTGTAAGGAAGCACCTTTAACCACTGAGCCATCTCCTCAGCCCCATTACGTTTTTGTTTTATTGTTCTGTTTTATTTTTTGGTTTTTCAAGATAGGGTCTTGTCCTAGCCTAGACTGACCTGGAATTCACTATGTAGTCTCAGGGTAACCTCAAACTCAGTGATCCTCCTACCTCTGCCTCCCAAGTGCTGGGATTAAAGGTGTGTGCCACTATACCTGGCCAAAAGATAATCAAGTCTTGCCCAGCCCACACCTCCGAGTCTCAGGAGATTAGAAAAACAGTACCTTACTCAGTTTTTCTATTTGTCGCTCTAACTCTGGAATGCTAGCTGCTGTAGCATCAACCTGGAGAAAAACAAATGAACATTAAGAAAACAGGTGCTATCAGATTCAAGAAAAAGTCATACTCTCTTAGTCCTGCTTTCCATGGTCTTGGACAAGTACCTCTCCATCTCTTCGACTCCTACGGCCATGGACAACTGTTAAAGTCTCCTCCTCTTCTTCCTCTTCCATGCCACTGGTTTCCTCCATGATCCGAGAACTGCGTCTCCGTCCCAGGCCTTCCTCTGAGCCTTCCAACTCAACCTCAGACCGTCCAGTTCGCTTGGCCAGAGCAGTTTTCAGTCTTGAAATAGATAGAGATTAAGGGAAACTATGGTGAGGAACATAATAACCCCCCCCCAAAAAAAAACCACTTAAAATCTAAATAACCCAAAGCCCTGGTAAAGTCCTGAACTCAGTGAAGGGCATCATGTTCCATTCCAGGCAGAATCTTGACTATGCCTCATCCTTTCCTTCTTCTAGCCTCCCTCTGGACTCTATCCTGTTCTGCCCCTACCTCCGGAGCCGGCCTTCAACAATCCACTTGTTTTTCCTGTAGCTGGACATGTTTTCCAGAGTCTTGTCAATCTCACTGCACGAAAATAGAGGATGGGATTTTAGGGGGAAATGGCATTACAAAAAAGGGAGGGGGCAGAAAGATAACCTTAAGGGTTTAAAGGCGTTGTAGTGATTTCCGCCTAGAATCTAGACTAGATGAATGGCAGAGGCTTACATTCTCTCAGAGAGGACACTTAAATTCTGTTACAAGTCACACCAGTATCCTCAGAGCAAGGCAGTAGAGACACATTAACCCCAGGAATTCTGGATAGCTAACCTCCCTCCCCCATCACACTTTCACACAAGACATGGGATAACTATCCCCACCCCAGCCCCTCACTTGATGATGATGGTGGAGCCATTGAGTTCATGCACAAGGAAGGCTAGAACAGCAGCCTTCTGTTGAGGTGGTTGGGCCTGGAAAGGCTGGGTGCGCAGGCTGTCACAGAGAGCTGGTTCCACTCTATATGCCATAAGGAAGCAGCGCAGGATCTCAGATACATTGTCTCTGGTCAGTGGGATCTCAGACACTTTCTCCCCCAAGATCTTTAGGGACTATTTGGAAAAGAGCATAATGAAAATGAAAAGTGAAAGGGGAACAAGTCAAATTGGGTAAACCTGTCAGAGAACTAGAGGGTTAGATAAGACAAGAGGAAAAGATAAAAATTGCTAGGGCAAGATGAAAGACTACAAAGGAAGTGGGAAAAAAAAAGATAGAAGGAAATGAACAGAATTAGACATAAGAAAAAAATAAAAGAAAAATAGAAACAGGAAGCAGCTACATTTCCCTTACTCCTCTGGATTATTTTAGGGAGAAACTTGTAAGTGCTCTCAAGAGAACAAAAGCAACCAAACACTGCCTATCTTAGGTCTAGGAGAGGAGCTTACCTGACAGTAGGAGGGCAAGCCAGGATCATGGAGTGCAGCCTTCAGGAGCTGCACCAGCAGGTCCTGCACTATGCCTGAGCTGTCGCCTTGACACAAGAGTCCCTCTTGCAGGACCCCAAGACTAGGCACATCTTTGGTAGGGTCAAAGCCCAGCACCTTGCCAAAACTGTGCAGAAACTCCACGATAGTCAAGCAATCTGAGAAGGCCTGACTGGGAAGTGCCAAACCAGGGATGGGTTTGAAGTCAGGCAGGGGCTGGAGGGATAAAAGTGGGAAAGCATACTGTTAGATTGATCTGAAGGCAATAGCTTGAGGTTCAGGGGCCCTTCCTTTAAAAAAGAAAGTCCTCAGGCTGGGTCTGGTGGCACACGCCTTTAAAACCAGCACTAGGGAGGCAGAGGTAGAAGGATCACTCTAAGTGTGAGGCCAGCCTAACATTATATAGTGAAATCCAGGTCAGCCTGGGCTAGAGTGAGACCCTACCATAAAAAATCAAAACCAAAAAGCAAGTCCTCAGAACTAGCCCCTTCATGACCCTGGGAATGTTTACTTTGCCCTCGCTACCTGGTGATCAGGCAGACACATATCCTCTGTGGGCTTCTTCATCTCCTCTAAGATCAACTGCTGCCTCTGCCGTTCTTCCAGGCGCCGCTGAATGGCGAGAGTCTTATCTGCTTTACAGGCTGGCTTGCCTTTGGCCATCTCCTCCTTTTCCTTCACTTTTACCTTCTCTTTCTTTTCCCTCTTCACTTTTTCTTTCAGTTTCTCCTGCTTTGTTTTTATCTTTTCCTTTTCCACCTACCCACCCAAAGGAGAGAGAAGAACAAGACAGTGTCAAAGATACCAGTCACTACGTTTCCCAGGTCCTAGTCTGTCCCAAACTTGAAGGCCCATAAATCTACTAAGTAAGATTGGCACATGTCTTGCAAAATCAGTTTGGTGGCTTCAAAATTAGACCTGAGGGACAGGAATGCAGCTCAGGGGTATTACCTACCATAGTGAAAAGTCTTGTGCTTGACACATATCTCACTGGAAAAAAAAAATAGACCTGGCACCTACCTTCAATTTCTTCTTAGTGTCCTTCTGCTTTAAGCTCTTGGTGTCTTGTTTCCTCTTGTTTCTGGCCTGTAAACCATAAGGGAAGTCAGAGTCCTCAAACTCTGAAAGCACCTCTGCTTGGGCTAGGATTAAAAAACAGACAAGGGTGCTGGGGAGGAGAGGTGAGAGATGGGATGATGAGGGGTTGACAATGAGCCAGTTCTCTCACCCTAGAGATGCCCACATTATTCTTCAACAAGCCCCATTCTCTAAACCAAACCCAAGAAATTCAGGGAAATAAATGTGTGCTACTACCTAGGGGGTGGCAAATGTGGGACATGGAAAAAAGTAAGAGCACACTGTAGGAAAAGTTACCCATTGAGAAAAGCTAGTCCACTAATGTCCCTCACCTGCCCTTGGACAGGAGCCTGACACTCTCCCCGCTGTACCTTCTGCCTTATCTTCTTTTTGTTTTTACTCATCTTTGCTTTATCCTCCTCATTCAGTGCTTCTGTGAAGGTAGAAAGCAAAGTGAAATCAGTGAGGCAGAAAAACATGCTGGCATCCATGGTAGCACATGCCCATCACAAAAGTGGCTTCCCTCAAAGCTCCATGAATAATATCGATCTATTTTCCCTTGACGCAAGGTCTCACTCTAATCCAGGATAACCTGAAACTTACTCTGTAGCTCAGGCTAGCTTCAAACTCATTGCTATCCTACCTCTGTGTCTCAAATGCTGGGATTCAAGGTGTGTACCACCATGCCTGGCGTGCTGTTTTATTTATTTGTTTATTTTGTTTTTTTGAGGTAGGGTCTTGCTCTAGCTCAGGCTGACCAGGAATTCACTATGTAGTCTTAGGCTAGCTTCCAACTCATAGCAATCCTACCATTGCCACCTCAGAGCTGGGATTAAAGTCGTGCACCACCACACCTGCCTTTTTTTTTTTCCCCGAGATAGGCTCTCACTATAGCCCAGTCTGACCTGGAATTCACTATGTAGTCTCAGGGTGGCCTCGAACTCACAGTGATCCTCCTATCTCTGCCTCCCAAGTGCTGGGATTAAAGGTGTATGCCACCATACCCTGCACAACTTGCATTTTTTTTTTACACCCTAAATTTTGAAAAATATATTTTATTTATTTGAAGCCAGGAGTGGTGGCACACACCTTTAATCCCAGCACTTGGGAGGCAGAGGTAGGACAATCACCATAAATTCGAAGCCACCCTGAGACTACATAGTGAATTCCTGGTCAGCCTGAGCTAGAGTGAGATCCCACCTCAACCCCCCCTCAACATTTTTATTTATTTGCAAGCAGGGGTTGGGGGAGAAAACGGGGGGGGGGGGTAAAGAGGGAGGGAGGGAGAGAGAGAGAAAAAAAAGAGAAGGAAATATGGGCATGCCAGGGCCTCTAGCCACTGAAAATGAACTCCAAATGCATGTGTCACTTTGTGCAGACAGCTCTATATAAGTGCTGGGGAACTAAACCTAGGTTGTTAGGTCTTGCAGGCAAGTGCCTTAATAACTAAGCCAGCTATCCAGCCCTATTGTTGTTTGAAAAATACATAATAAGGGCTGGAGAGATGGCTTAGCGGTTAAGCGCTTGCCTGTGAAGCCTAAGGACCCCGGTTCGAGGCTCGGTTCCCCAGGTCCCACGTTAGCCAGATGCACAAGGGGGCGCACGCGACTGGAGTTCGTTTGCAGAGGCTGGAAGCCCTGGCGCGCCCATTCTCTCTCTCTCTCTCCCTCTATCTGTCTTTCTCTCTGTGTCTGTCACTCTCAAATAAATAAATACATAATAAAATGCTGTGGAGAGGCATCTGACATGGGGTTTGTACAAATAACTCAAATTGTATCTCTACCCCAGAAACAGCAGTCCCTGACTCAAACCAGACTGTTCTAGAAGTGGGCCCAACTGATGAAAAGGAGGCCACATTTCGTCTGTTTCTCAGGCCACCTGACAAGAGTAGCAATGCACAGACTGATTTTAGGGCAGAGTTGAGAAAGGAAACAGAAAGCCAAACTTGCCAAGGAAAGACAGTAGTTGGTAGCACTGAGAAGCTAGAGTGTCAAGAAATAAAAAAAACAGGTAATAAATGGACACTTTAAAGAGTCACATCCATACTGATAGTAGCTAGTATTTGTACTCAGCTCCTATGGCTACCAAAAGATTGAAATTTCCTCCTTCTGGAAAACTTGCTTTTGAGGTAGGGCCTCACTCTAGCCCAGGATAACCTGGACTTACTCTGTAGTCTCAGGCTGGTCTTGCAATCCTCTTACCACCTCTGCCTCTTGAGTGCTGATATTAAAGGTATGCCCTACTACAACCAGCAAGACTGAATATTAAAGTATAAAGAATTAAGTGCAAATGGATTAAAGACCTTAACATCAGACCTGAAACTCTGAAACTGCTAGAGGAAAAAGTAGGGGAAACCCTTCAACATATTGGTCTTGGCAAAAACTTTCTGAATACAACAACCCTAATTGCTCCGGCAACAAAACCACAGATTAATCACTGGGACCTCATGAAATTACAAAGATTTTGCACTGCAAAGGACACAGTGAGAAAAGCAAAAAGGCAACCTACAGAATGGGAAAAAATCTTTGCCAGCTATGTATCTGACAGAGGATTAATATCTAGGATATACAAAGAACACAAGAAGTTACCTGACAGGGGAGATACCATGATCACGAAGAAGTTAAATAATAAGAAGTCAAACAAGCCAATTAAAAAATGGGCTATGAGCTGGGCATGGTGGCACACACCTTTAATCCCAGCACTGGGAGACAGAGGTAGGAGGATCGCCGAGTTCAAAGCCACCCTGAGAATACATAGTGAATTCCAGGTCAGCCTGAGCTAGAGTGAGACCCTACCTTAGAACCGCCCCCCCCCCAAAAAAAAAGGGCTATGGAGCTAAATAGAGAGTTCTCAAAAGAAGAAATACAAATGGCATATAAGCATCTAAAAAAAAATGTTCTATATCCCTAGTCACCAGGGAAATGCATATTAAAACTACATTGAGGGCTGGAGAGATGGCTTAGCGGTTAAGCGCTTGCCTGTGAAGCCTGAGGACCCCGGTTCGAGGCTCGGTTCCCCAGGTCCCACGTTAGCCAGATGCACAAGGGGGCGCACACGTCTGGAGTTCGTGTGCAGAGGCTGGAAGCCCTGGCGTGCCCATTCTCTCTCTCTCCCTCTATCTGTCTTTCTTTCTGTGTCTGTCGCTCTCAAATAAATAAAAAATTTTTTAAAAAATTAAAAAAAAAAACAAAACTACATTGAGATTCCATCTCACTCCTGTCAGATTGGCTACCATTATGAAAACAAATGATCATAAATGCTGGCGGGGATGTGGAAAAAGAGGAACCCTTCTACACTGTTGGTGGGAATGCAATCTGGTCCAGCCATTGTGGAAATCAGTGTGGACGTTCCTAAGACAGCTAAAAATTGATCTACCATATGACCCAGCTATAGCACTCCTAGGCATATATCCTAAGAACTTACCCTACTTCCTTAGAAGTACATGCTCAACCATGCTTATTGCTGCTTAATTCATAATAGCTGGGAAATGGAACCAGCCTAGATGTCCCTCAACTGATGAGTAGATAATGAAGATATGGCACATTTACACAATGGAGTTCTACTCAGCAGTAAAGAAAAATGAAGTTATGAAATTTGCAGAAAAATGGATGGATCTGGAAAGGGTTATACTAAGTGAGGTAACCCAGGCCCAGAAAGCCAAGCGCCACATGTTCTCCCTCATATGTGGATCCTAGCTACAGATGATTGGGCTTCTGTGTGAGAACGAAAAAACTCAGTAGCAGAGGCCAGTAAGTTAAAAAGAAGATATAAAGGGAAGAGAAAGGAAGGGAGGAGGGTACTTAATAGGTTGGTATTGTATATATGTAAGTAGAAGAATAGATTAGCGGGGGTGAAAAGGCCCAAAGTGAGGTCAGGGGAAGAGATTGAGTAAAGGAAAGGTGGAGGGAGGGCTAATCAAAATCTAAGAGGATGCAAATAAATCTCATGGAATCCTCCAGTTTCAGACAAGGGAACACTCAGGAGCCATAGATCATTGTTAGAAAATTTTCAATGCCAGGGATGGGATGCCTCCAGTGAGTTGTTGGCCAGGGAGGTCCCTGATGCCCCCAAAACATTATAGGCCATTGCCAAGGCCCTTGGTTTCCCACCAGGAATAGATGATAAGACCCTACTGCTGAAGACTCCACATACTTGGGCTGCAAGGACACTGAGAAATACTGCTGGAACTGAGCTGATAACCTCCTCCATGAAGACCAGCTGACAGAAAGCTGGAAGAAGCCATTCTACATGTAGTTCAATGGGAGAAAGAGATACCACCAGTGAAGATACTCAACAGTGGACACTGCAAGCCTTATAATTGGCCAGCCAGGTCAAATGAGTTAACAGGTGCAATAGTGGCACGTCTGTCATGGTGGAAACCAAATGCCCTCCAATTGGACTGGAGGCCCGCTCATGGGGAGAAACACATCCCTGATACTGAAAACTTAAAACAGGGGTAGTCATGAGCCTTAGGGGTGTAACACCTGCTGATGTCTGGAAAAATTTATATACTATGCTTATCAAAACTCCCCAGTAAGCACTTCTCTTAATATTTATACCCTTTTATTAATGCTACTCTCACTTTGGGTAGAGAATCTTCTCTTTTCACATGGCAGTGACTTTGGGATGACTCAGAAGGTATCACAGTGCTGGAAAAGATGTGACTGGAGTACTGAGTAACATCTCGATCACACCTTCCAAGGCTCAGGGTCTAATGGGGAAGAGGTGGCAGAAAGAATGTAAGAGCCAAAGGAAGGGTAGGACTCCTTACAACGTGCTCCCTCCAGACATAAAATGGCCTGGATATCCATGACCTCATAGTGCCTGACACTACCTACACAAGACCATCATAAGAGGAGGAAAAGATCATGACATCAAAATAAAAGACACTGATTGATATGGGGAGGGAATATGATGGAGAATTGAATTTCAAAGGGGAAAGTGGGGGAAGGGGGGTATTACCATGGGATACTTTTTATAATCATGGAAAATGTTAATTAAAATTGAGAAAAAATTAAAAAACCAGAGTAAATATAGTATTTAATTTTTTAAAAACTCAGATACTTTCCTGCCTTTCTATCCCACTAAAGTAGTGCTAAACATCTACTAAAATCAGATGTGACTTTGAAATTGTCACAACAGTGGAAATGAGGAAGAGAAAAGTATGTCAATGAAATCAGTGTAAGTAAGGATTGACAAAAGGGTAAGAAAGGGCATGTGAGTCAGGTGTACTCAGGAGACTAAAATAGAAGGACCACCATGAGTTAGAGGTCAGCCTGGGCTAGAGTGAGATGCTGACTCAAAAAAAGAAAGAAAGAAAGAAAGAGCTGGACTGGAGGGATGGCTTAGCCATTAAGGCATTTGTTTGCAAAGCCAAAGAACTCAGGTTCGATTCCCCAGGACCCATGCTAGGCAAATGCACAAGATGGCACGTGTCTGCAGTTCATTTGCAGCAGGCCCTGATGCACCCATTCTCTCTCTCTCCCTCCCTCCCCTCCTCTTAAAAAAAAAAAACGAAAGAAAAAAGCTGGGCATGGGGGGCACATGCCTTTAATCCCAGCACTCAGTAGGCAGAGGTAGGAGGATCACTATGAGTTCAAGGCCACCCTGAGACTACATAGTGAATTCCAGGTCAGCCTGGGCTAGAGTGAGACCCTACCTCAAAAACAAAAGGAAAGGGCATGTAAGTCATCTCCTTTGGACCATATAATACTGCATCTGAGCTGAGCATGGTGGTGAACACCTTTAATCCCAGCACTTTGGAGGGAGAGATAGGAGGATCACCATGAGTTCGAGGCCACTGTAACACTACATAGTAAATGACAGGTCAATTTGAGCTAGAGTGAGACTCTACACTAGAAAAAACAAACAAACAAAAAAGTACTGCATCTGGGAATAGACCAAGATTTATTAGTAAAAGCAACTAAAAGGAAGAAGTTGGCTACACAATGACCACCAAAGTGCTATGACCCTGATCCTGCCCTCCAAGGAGGAGAAGCTGATTAAAGACTGTCCAGATGTCAGCCACACTCCTAGGAAAGCCAGACATTAGCAATTAAGCCACATTTCAGCTATCTCATGAAGAGGCAGTATTCCTAAGTAAAAAATACCATTGTACCTTGGACTTCTGGTTTCTTTAGGAGATGGTTGTCTGTCTTATTCGATAGCTCAGGGATTTTGACCTTAGGTGGCCGACCTCGGCCCCGTTTTACTTTGGGAATTTCCTTGGCCTTAGCCTTCTCATTGTTTCGAGGTCGGCCCCGTTTGCCGGTAATTGCTTGAATCCTGGATGGAATCTCCTCTGCTGAGAGCTGGACCCATTGCAAACCCTAAAGTACCAAGGAAGACTGTGTTAATAGTGAGAGATTCAGTGCAGGCCATCAGGCCCTCTGAACCACTCAAGGCTCCCTAAATCAGCAAACCCCACAAGAGAAATCTACAGCTTATTCGTCAACTATTTTCAGAAACAAAAGCTTCCTTGGACCAGCACCTCTGGTGTGTCTCTCTCTTCATAGAAATCTCCAACAGGCATTCGGGGACTGAAGCTGAAGTGCTCACGGCGAACACTGTGTACCACATTGCGGCTCAGGTACTGAGAGGAGAAAATAAAGTGGCATTAATGAAGCAGTAGCCCTACCAGATCTTTGGCCAGCAAGGGCACAAGCAGAACAAATCCCAAAGTAGATAATGTCAGCCTGCTATCCCAGGATCGTATTCCAAGAATCTGTACTTCCTTTAAAAATATCCACAAATAGGGCTGGAGAGAGACGGCTTAGTAGTTAAGGTGCTTTCCTGTGAAGCCTAAGAACCAGTTTTCATTCCCCGGTACCCAGGTAAGCCAGATGCACAAGGTGGCACATACATCTGGAGTTCACAGGCCCTGACACACCCATTTCTCTCTCTGTCCTCCATAAATAAATATATGTATATATATATGTATAATTTTTTTAAAACCAACACCCACAAATAGGCTAGAGAAATAGCTTAGCAGTTAAGGTACTTAACTGCAAAGCCTGCTGGAAAGGGTTCAATTTCTCAGTTTTCACATAAAGCCAGGTGATCAAAATGGCTCATGCACCTGGAGTTAGTTTGCTGCAGTGCATGCATCTGTGCACACACATACACTTACTCTCTCCTCTCAGTTCTCAAATAAATCAATAAAATATTAAAATGAGGGGCTGGAGAAATGTTTTAGCGGTTAAGGCATTTGCCTGCAAAACTAAAGGATCCCAGTTCAACTCTTTAGGACCCACATAAGCCAGATGCACAAGGAGGCACATGCATCGGGAGTTCGTTTGCAGTGGCTGGAAGCCCTGGCATGCCCACTCATTCTCTCTCTCAAATAAATAAATAAAATATATTTTAAAATGAAAATGAAAACACCACAAATGCTGTATTACCTTAATAACCTCTGGAAATTGTTTCATCCTTTTCCCACAAGGACCGTAATACCAGGTCTCTCCCTGCCACCGGTGACTGCCCTTCTTGATGCGCACTTCTCTCCGCCACCTGCCACAGAAGCACATGGGCCCTGCCACCAGGTCACACCCCTACCCACCCATGCCACCCAGGAGCCAAGCCCACTGAGCAGATGACCCTCCCACATCTACCTCACTAGTCCTGCATACACACAATCCTACATGTAAAATTAGCATGATGCACATGAGCTTAACCAGTAGGCAGACTTGAACTCCAGCAAATACCTCAGGAGTAAAGCAATATATACTAAACTGCACAATCCTACAAAAAAAAAAAAATAAATAAAAAATAAAAATCCACCTCTTTTTTTTACAAAATTCCTGAGATAAGCAGCCATAAACCCCTTCCTGACACCATTTAGGGTAATTACTGCGTTTTCAGGAATAATAATAAAGACCTAAGGGAATAAAGGCCAAAGATAGGAGGTAAGGAGAAGAGTGAACTTAGCTGTTGACTCACGAAATGACTCAGGACTCCAGGATTTGGTTAGGAACTCTATGTTCCAAGCACTGGATTGGAAAAGTGACCCTGATCTTTCTCTCAAATACTTAAGTAGTACTCGGATTTGGTGACCTAGAATGGTTGAGATAGGGAAGATCTAGGAAGACAGTTGCCTCCACCTAGTTTGGTCATTCAATTAAGTTACTGTTTCAGAGCTTAACTCTGTAAAGGACATTAAAAAAGAAACTAGGGTTGGAGAGATGGCGTAGCGGTTAAGGGGCTTGCCTGCAAAGCCTATGGACTCATGTTCAACTCTCCAGGTCCCACATAAGCCAGACCTACAGTGACACAAGTGGACAAGGTCACACATGTGCACAAGGGGAAGCACACATCTGGAGTTCAATTGCAGTGGCTGGAGGCCCTGACCAATTCTCTCACCTCCTTTTTTTTCCCTCCTTTTTTTGGTTTTTCAAGGTAGGGTCTCACTCTGGTCCAGGCTGACCTAGAATAAACTATGTAGTACAGGGTGGCCTCAAACTCTCAGTGATCCTCCTACCTCTGCCTCCCGAGTGCTGGGATTAAAGGCGCGCACCACCACACCCGTCCAATTCTCTCACTCTTGCATTAAAGGGGGGGGGGCAGTCTGTTGGCTTTGCCTCAAAAAGAAAGAAAAAAAAAAAACCCAACTACACAAAACCACCTGATTTGTTAGTAATAAGCCCGCTCTCGATTCATTATTATACCTTCTCTTTGACAACAGGACAATCTAGCTAGTTGGGATAGCAGAGCCTTAGTTTGAGAAATCAAATAGGTGGCACTCCTTGATCAAGACTCAGTCACCATAAGAAGGTAGGAAGAGGGCTAGAGAGATGGCTCAATGGTTAAGGTGCTTGCTTGCAAAGACTAAGGACCCAAGTTCAGTTCCCCAGTACCCAGGTAGAGCCAGATGCACAGGGTTTCACATGCATCTGGAGTTCATATGCAGTGGTTAGAGGCCTTGGCATGCCCATTCTCTCTCTACCTACCTCTTTCTCTCTCTTAAATAAATTAATAAAATTTAAAAAGGATGTAGGAAGAGGGCTGGAGAGATGGCTTAGCGGTTAAGGCACTTGCCTGCAAAGCCAAAGGACTCAGGTTCAATTCCCCAGGAACCACATAAGCCAGATGCATAAGATGGAGCATGCATCTGGAGTTTGTTTGCATTGGCAGGAGGCCCTGGTGTGCCCATTCTCTCTCTCATTCCCTTCTCTTTCTCTGCCTCTTTCTCTCTCAAATAAATAAAAATATATAAAAAACTGTCTAAAAATACTATATAAAAAAGAATGTAGGAAGAGATAAGGGAAAAATAAGATTGGGGAAAAACCAAGTGATCTCAGGAATATTGTGTTAAAGAACATTATGATTATAGACAACTGTCCTATAATCTACTACTTTATAGCCCTTTTCTCTCCACTTCAAATGAAGAACTCCTTTTTTCCTCAAGGCATGCATTAATCTTGTCAAGGTCAATGCACATAGCAATCTAGAGCATTTACCCATGCTGGAGGGGAAGACGAACTTCCTCTGGGGTAGCAATACGTCTCTTCAGGACATCACCTTCAGAGGAAGACCAGACACACCAAGACAAGAAATTAAGCAAAATAGTGAAATCACAGGTTAGTGGGGAAAAGCTGAATGCAACACGGGCATAAATCTTTGTTGGAACCAAGGAGTAGTACAACAGAATCTGGATACTTACCACTACCACAAGTGGGGGTTCCTTCTCCAGTGATCTCTTGCAGGTCAGCAGAAGCTTCAGGTAAGCAGCTGACAGCTTTATTTGCTGGGGGGGCTATTGGGAAGGCAGCTGCTGGAGAAGTTACAGGGAAAGCCTGTGGGGAGGTCACTGGAGCTGTCAAGGAGACTGAGGGGAGGGCTGCTGAGGAATTTGGAGAAATTGCTGGGGGGAAAAGGAGGGAAGCTCCTGGAGAAACTGCTGGGGAGACTTCTGGAGAGATTTCTGTGGAAGCAGCCAATGAGGCTGTTGGGGAGACTACTGGATGTAACTGAATAGTGGTTGACTGCTCAGGGGCTGGCTGGGTCAGGGGAGGTGGGAAGTCTGAAGCTTGAGTCTCCATTTCTTCCTGCTCAGAGTCACTGCCATTATTCAGGTCAAAGCTGTTATCTAAAATTCAAAGGGATAGTGTAGGTAAAGGAAACATGGCATCATATAAAAGAGAATCTAGTCAGTCAAGCCTAGACTAAGTTTTTACTTAAGAAAACTTAGCTCTGGGGGCTACAGATATTGCTCAGCGGTAAAGGTGCTTGTTTGCAAAGCCTGCTAGCCTGGGTTCAATCCCCCCAGACACCCATATAAAGCTAGACATAAGTGGCACATGCATCAGGCATTTATTTGCAGAGATAAGAAACCCTGCTATGAAATAAAACATGGCCTTAACAAAGTTGTTTGTGTTATTGTACAATTTGAAAATTATGTCAGGACATACCCTATAGAATTACTAACCTCACTGCCCCTTGTAGAATATGTATTCATCATTCTACATTAAAGAAAATAATGGTTCTTACTGGAATGTCTAGGCACTGTACAGTTATATACCTTGGTCATTGTATTGTACCAGTGAAATGCCAAATTTGAAAGGCCTGTACTGCAATTTTATATGTCAGAATATTGCCTGTGACTCTAATATGCACCTCAAGATTTTAAGGAGATAATGTTTTTCGAGAGAATTTCTGCTTCCACTATAGGAAATATACATAAATGTAAAATACTGAAAAAAAGTGAAAGTAGTGTATTTTAAAGTAACTACACTTCTGAATTTATTTTTCATATTCTATAGTTGGTATGACTTAAATGAATTGCTGGCGTGTGGGTAGTGAGTGTACTTATTTTAAATGTTTTGATTCTGTTATATTTTCATTAAGTTTTTAAAAAATTAAATTGGATATAAAACTGTAAAAAAAAGAAACCCTGCTATGACTATACACACATAAATAAATAAGTTAATTAAAAAAATTAAATTAGCTCTAGATTCCTCCAATTAAGGACAAACATTTTTGAAGGTTAAAAGGCAAAGCTAGGGGCTAGAGAGATGGCTCAGCAGTTAAGGCGCTTGCCAGCAAAACCAAAGGACCACACGCACAAAGTGGCACATGCAACTGGAGTTCATTTGCAGTGGCTGGAGGCCCTGAAGTTCTCATTCTCTCTATCTGCTCTTTCTCTCTCTAATAAATAAATATTTCTTTAAAAGGGGGGGTGGGCAAAGCTAGACCAGGCATAATGGTGCATGCCTTTAATCCCAGCCCTAGGGAGGCAGAGGTTAGGATGATCACCATGATCACCGTGAGTTCAAGGCCAGTCTGAGACTACATAATGAATTCCAGGTCAGCCTGGGCTAGAGTGAGACCCTATCTTGAAAAAAAAAACAAAAAAAAAAAAAAAAAACCAAAAAAAAGGCAAAGCTGTTGTTGTTATTGTATAAATAGCTTTTACTTGGAAACAGAAAGGTCTCTAATCCTTTTCCTTGCAAATTCCAACTTTCACAAGTGTTTTTCCACTTGGTGGCTTGTGCCTTTTTAATTCTCACCATATGCTATCCTACAGCCTCAACACCCAGCAAGGTACTCTTATATACTTCACACACCTAAGGGCTTAAACTGTGGAACTTATTTTCTCACGTTTTTGCAAGTCAAGGACTTTATTTGTCCTACCTCTGTTCTCTTACCTTGTAAGACAGACTCTCCTAAAACAGGTGGAGAGGTGGGACTGGCAAAGATAGAAGCTGATGTTTGACTATCATCTGCCAGGAGGCTGAAGGCAGTAGCATTATTGAGGGAAGGGCACTCAAGGGCAGAGATTACAGGGTTGTCCTCAAGAGGCAGCTTGTCCTCTGCATCCATCAGCTCTGTGTCATCTATACCATAAAGTCCTCTACTCACTGGCTCTGTTTATGAAGGTGAAAACAATTCAGAAAGAAGAAAATTTAAAAAACCAGCAAGATTTCTTTTTTGAAATGAAATGTTGGCCAATAAATATCCAATTCCAGTTTCATAGTGTGATTTGGAGTTAGAGAAGATGCAAAAGGATCTTACCTACAGCACAAACTGGCATCAAATTCATAATCCTCCTGACTCAGCTACCCCACCCAGGAAGATTCCAGTATTAAATTAGGGAAAATGTCTAGCACTCTAAAAGTGTCATTATGTTATGACTGCAAAAATGAAGGGAAAGTATTGACTATGTATCTACTCATAGATCTTTGCAAAAATATAGCACTTAGCCAGGAGTGGTGCCACACACCTTTAATCCCAGCACTTGGGAGACAGAGGTAGGAGGATCACCATGAGTTCAAGGCCACCCTGAGACTACATAATGAATTCCAGGTCAGCCTGGGCTAGAGTGAGACCCTACTTCGAAAAACAAAAACAAAAAAAGCATTTATCATAAAATAAGCATTTTTATATTTCAATGGAGAAAAATTTATTGTTCATTTGCAAATGATTATTTTCTAGTTAGTTAGAACCCAAAACCCAACCCAACATATGTGGTAGGTAGTTACATCCCTATTCAGGGAATTATTACAGCCCAGGGCTCTTGGCCAAATGGAACAATGGGAAAGAACCTGGGAAATGAACCAATTTAGCTCAGACTACATTTGGTACAGGATTATCTACAAACCCCAAACCCCAGATTTACTAATACCCTCCCTGATTTATCTTTTCCTAGAAGTAGGAGCTGGCTACCCTAAGTAAATGAAAGGGATATAGTCCTCCAAGCCCACCTGGTGCCAGAGAGTCAAAGGGCTCAAGAGAGTCTTCACTGAGGATTGGAGTGTCTTCCAGTTGATCAGGAAGACGTGAAGGATCATCTAAACAGCTCACTGTAGGGTCAGGGACCAGGACTGAGACTTCTTGGTGTAATGACTCCACAGAGGGGACAGAATCATTGTAGCCACACATCTTTAGTTCTACATAATCCCAGGAGAGAACACAAGATAAAACTGATGCTTTTCAGGCTGGCAAAATGGCTCAGTGGTTAAAGACACTTGCTTACAAAACATGATAGCCTGAGTTCCATTCCCCAGTACCCACATAAAGCCAGATGCACAAAGTGGCACATGCTTCTTGCAGCAGCTGGAGGATCTGTCATACCCATTCATTCTTATTCTTTCTCTCTCCTTCCCCCCATGTAAATAAATAATTTTTTTAAAAGATGCTTTCAATTTAACTCTAGTAAGCAGTTAATCTTTGCTAGCAAGATGTTTATGTAACCGTCATCAGAAGCCTGCAGGGTACTTTACCTAAGTTTGTCTCTTTCTCTCTAACATTCATTCTTACACTTAAAGTCTATGTTAAGGGCTAGACAGATGGCTTAGCAGTTAAGGCATTTGCCTGCAAAGCCAAAGGACCTCGGTTCAATCTCCAGGACCCATGTAAGCCAGATACTCAAGGGCACTCATGCATCTGGAGTTCATCTTCAGTGGCTGGAGGCCCTGGTCCTCTCTCTCTCAAATAAATAAATAATATTTTTAAAAAATCTATGTTAAAACCTTTGGGGGCTAGAGAGATGGCTTAGCAATTAAGGCGCTTGCCTGCAAAGCCAAAGGACCCAGGTTCAATTCCCCAGGACCCATGTAAGCCAGATGAACAAGGGGCACCTAAGTCTGGAATTCATTTGCAGTGGCTGGATGCCTTGGCACACCCATTCTCTTTCTCTCATTCTACTTGTTTCTTTCCCTTTCTCTAAAATAAATAATAAAAACTAAAGTATTAAAAAAAAATAAAACCTGGGGCTGGAGAGATGGCTTAGCCATTAAGGCATTTGCCTATAAAGCCAAGGACCCAGGTTCGACTCCCCAGGACCCATGTAAGCCAGATGCCCAAGGGGCACACGTGTCTGGAGTTCATTTGTAGTGGCTAGAGGCCCTGGCATGTCCATTCTCTCTCTTCTCTCTCTGCTTGCAAATAAATAAATAAAACCTTTTGGAGCTGGGGAGACGGCTCAACAGGTAAGAGTCCTTGCAGTGTAAGCATGAGGCCCTAAGACCATCCCGGTTTGGTCCAAGCACCCACAGAAAATTACTTGGGTGTGGCCACACACATCTATAACTCCAGTCTTATGGGGAGCCAAAGACTGGAGAATTGGTGAGGCTTGCTGGTTAGCTAGTTTGATCAAAAAGCAGCAAGCAGCTCAGGGTTTAAAGAGAGACTCTGCCTCAAGAAAACACACAGATGAGTGACATACAACGTTCTCTGGCCTCTACGTCACACAGGAGGCATGCCCATTTGCACACACGTGCATACACTACACACAGGCAACAAAACAAACAAAAGCTTTTCTTAGCAAACCCCAACTTTACTTAAAAGAAAAAGCCAATCAAATGTATTGTTAGGAGCTAGAGAGATGGCTCAGCAGTTACGGCACTTGGTGCAATGCCTAAGGACACAGTTCTAATTCCCCAGTACCCATGTAAAGCCAATTGAACAAAGTGGTACACGCATCTGGAGTTTGCAGTGACTGGAGGCCCTAGCACACCCAATCTCTCTCTTTTTGTAAATAAATAAAAATAGGGGCTGAAAGCCAGGCATGGTGGTGCATGCTTTTAATCCCAGCATGTGGGAGGCAGAGGTAGGAGGACTGCCCTGAGTTTGAGGCCAGCCTGAGACTACATAGTGAATTCAGGTCAGGCTGGGCTAAACCAAGACCCGACTTCAAAAAACAAACTGGGGGCTGGAGAGATGGCTTAGCAGTTAAGCGCTTGCTTGTGAAGCCTAAGGACCCCAGTTCTAGGCTCGATTCCCCAGGACCCGTGTTAGCCAGATGCACAAGGGGGTGCACACATCTGGAGTTCATTTGCTTTGGCTGGAGGCCCTGGCGCGCCCATTCTCTCTTTCTCGCTTTCTATGTCAAATAAATAAATAAAAATTTTTTTAAAGTATATTAAAAAAAAAGAAAAAACTAGCCAGGTGTGGTGGCATGCTTTTAATCCCAGCACTCTGAAGGCGAGTTTAAGGCCACCCTGAGACTACAAAGCAAGTTCCATGTCAGCCTGGGCTAGAGTGAAACGCTACCTTGAAAAAAACAAAAATCAAACAAATACACACAAAAAACAATGCCAGGCATAGTGGTACACACCTTTATTCCCAGCATTTTGGAGGCAGAGGCAGGTGGATTGCCATGAGTTCAAGCCCACCCTAAAAGTGCATAGTGAATTCCAGGTCAGCCTGGACTACAGTGAGACCCTATATCACAAAACCATAAAAAGAAAAGAAAATTGATGGATTGGAGGGATGGCTTAGCAGTTAAGGTGTTTGCCTGCAAAGCCAAAGCACCCAGGTTCAATTCTGTAGGATCCACGCTAGCCAGATGCACAAGGGGACGCACATGTTTGGAGTTCCTTTGCAGTGGCTGAAGGCCCTGGCATGCCTATTCATTCTCTCTCTCTCTCCCCCCTCCCTTCTTCCCCCTTTCCATTTGAAACAGAGGGAGGATGGCCACCTTGTGCATCTGGCTTATGAGGTCCTGGGGAATCAAACCTGGGTCCTTTGGCTTTGCAGGCAAGTGCCTTAACTGCTAAGCCATCTCTCTAGCCCTGTTTTAATCTTTTTTAGACAGTGCCATTTGCAGCTCATATACCCGAAGCTGGCCTTGAACCTGCTATATATCTAATGATGATCTTGAACTTCTATTCCTCCTGCCTCTATCTTCTGAATTTTGGGCTTACAGACATGTGTCACCACTCCCAGCTTAAGTAGTGGTGCTCAAACCCAGAACTCTCATGTATACTAGGCAAGCACTCTACCAATTAAGCTACATTCTCAGTCCAATAAGTCCTTCTTGATTCAGTTTGTTGAGGCTGTTTCAGGCTCACCCACCTTCCTTTCCAGGCCAGTAGCTCTCCATGAGCTTGAAATAATTTGTACTCCCACTCCTGAGCTGGTGCTGCTGCTACAAAAACTCCAGCCACTTGGACCTACTAATCACCAACATGCAAACTGCCCTCTACTACAGAGAGCTGGAAAGATAAGTTTTCCTCTCCTGAAAAAGCTACTACTACATCACCCCCCCCCCCCCCCCGGCCCCCACACACACCTTTTCCTGCTCCTCACCCAGCTCACAGACCCAGTTATACCTGGCTGCTCTTCCTCCAGCTCCAGGCTGCCTACCAAGCCAGTGCCATTTGCTGTCACAACTGAAGTCAGCTCCTTTTCTGCTGCCTCATCAGGATGGATCCCACTGCCTACCTCCTGAGAGGGTGCAAAGGTCTGGATACTAGATCCCAACATAGGAGAAGTCTGTGGGGAAGTGAAAAAACTTGGGGGTCCATTGGGCATCACTTCAAAATTCTGGTCAGTAAAGGAATCATACAGTTCCTGGGAGTCGAAGTTAAGCCCCATGGGACTCTGAGTACCATTGGCCCAAAACTCTTGGCTCCCAGCTCGAAGATTAGTGTTGTGACTCGGGGATGAAGGTTGTCGGCTGCCCCCAAGGATGCCATTGAGTTGGTATTGTGCCTCTGAAAACTGAGAGAGAAGGGGTGGGTCTTTGAGGTTGGTGCCAGGATTGGCAGATGGGTACTGTGAATAGTTCCAGAGACAGTCGTAGGCCACGTTAGGGTGATGGAGGTGTGAGGTGCTGGATGAGTGGGCAGCAGAGTTCAAAATCCCTGAAGTAGTAGTGTGAGATACAGTAGATAAGCCATTAACATTCACATCCCCATTCAAACCTGGCAGAAAAGAAAACCAAGGTGTCATTATAGACATATATGTAAATAACTACCAAAAGAACCCTAAAGTAACAGCCCTGACTAGAAAAGGGTAAGGTGAAAGGAGGAGTCACCTCTGTTACATTCAGCTTTTGGGTCTCTGGGAACACCAAACCTAGATGCTCTTGGAGGTAAGCTTAGCAACTGCTGCTGAGGCTAAGTAGAAGACTAGGGAGCTGTCTAGGTTTACCATAGGAGGCAATAGTAGAAAACTGGCTACTGCTGCTGCTGTTGTAGGCTTTTATTAAATGAAGCTGTATGTAGATTTCCTACAGTGACTTGCATTCTTCCTCTGTTATTACCTATGGGAATTCTTCCCTTGGAGGGCATGACCAAGTTCTCCAATCCCCACTCCCAATATTTTTCCCTAGTGTCTATTTGGACCCACAGCGGCACCAGAAGGGACAGCCTCCACCTCACTAGCACATGCAGATCCAGCACTTTGTGCTGGGACTAAGAATAGAATTTGCAGTCACCACAGTGACAAGATTCTAGCTCAGAAGCTGGGCTTAGTCTCTCCCCATAGGCCCAGTAGGGTAATACACAGGGGGTAAAAATTTCTGCATGTGGGCTAGAGAAATGGCTCAGCAGTTAAAGGCACTTGTCTGCAAAGTCTAACATCCTAGGTTCGATTCCCCATTACCCACATAAAGCCAGATGCACAAAGTGGCTGGAGGCCTTGGCATGCCCTTTCTCTGTCTTTGTTCTCTCTGCTTGCAAATAGATAAATTTTAAAAAATCTAAGCCAGGTGTGGCAGCATACACCTTTAATTTCAGCACTCAGGAGGCAGAGGTAGGAGAATTGCTGTGAGTTTGAGGCTACCCTGAGACTATATAGTGAATTCCAGATCAGCCTGGGACCCTACCTCAAGGAAGAAAAAAAAAAAAGAAAAAAAGAAAAAAAGAAAGAAAGCCAACACATACCAACTTTTACCTTATCCCTAGTACTTGACCAAATCACCTTCTTCCATCCCTCAAAACAGCTTCGAGGATTGGTCCTTGATCTTTCTCTCAACTGTAGTTAGCAGCAGCAGTACCCATCCTCCCTAATTGCTGGCAGTAGCCAGGGAACCAGACTGACAGAAGAGCATGCTAAAATGAAAAAGTCTCTGTCTCCCTCCCCTCCTTTCCTTCTTCCCCACCCCTCTATTGAGGCAGGGTCTCAGTGTAGCCCACGCTCACCTGGAACTCACTCTATAGCCTAATCTGGCCTCCAATTCAATAACTCTTACCTCATCCCCCCACTCCTAATGCTGGAATTAAAAGTGTATGCAATCTGAAATCACGATTGAAAGTGTTGCTTGCATAAACCCCTAGAACTTGTTCTTAGAAGTTTGATTTCTCACTTCCTCCCTACTACCTGGCAGGAAAGCCTGATTATGAAGTAGCTAGCCCAAAGTGGAGCCAAATCTCCTCCCATCAAACCGATCTCAAGAAATAATGCCCATTCCCTCCCCAAGTCATGTGGCCCTCACACTCACTTTTCCCTTGCTGGGGGAAGTTCATGGGAGACCCGTTAGTGTAGAGGCCCTCCCCTGAGGAAGGAGAGGGTTTCAGTCCTGAGGCAGCAGATGCAGGGGGAAGGCCAGTAAAGTTAAAATGGTCGTTTGCCTCCATTTCTGTAGGAGGGGAGAAAGAGGGAAAAATACTAGCGTTAAACAAGGTTGTATTTCCTAGCATCTTCTAAAGGGAATGCCCCCCACCACTACTTACCCTTCTACCTAGGTACTGTAAAAGGTGGTAGAAGTTGAGAAGAAAATATGCCCCTAATCTGGGTAAAGGCCCCTTTAAAGTCAGGCACAGTGGTACACACCTACAAACCCAGCACATAGGAAGCTGAGGCAACAGATTACCAGTTCAAAGCCAAACTCCAGAGAAGGTCTAACAATACTAGGTCAGTAGTTAAGATGACAGACAAACTGCTTAGGAGTGATAAAGAAAAAAGAAAACACATGGACTGCAGAGATGGCTTAGTGGTTAAGAAGCTTGCCTGTGAAGCCTAAGGACCCAGACCCAACTCTTCAGAACCCATGTAAACCAGCCGCATAAGGTAATGGATGCACACAAGGCGCCTTGCCACATGTATCTGGAGTTGAATTGCATTGGCTAGAGGCCCTGGTGCACCAATTCTCTCTCATAAAAAATAAGATAAAAAACACTTATAGAAGTTCTTAATAAAGATTTTTTTAAAAAGAAAGGTGGACTGCTGGGCATGGTGGTGCATGCCTCTAATCCCAACATTCAGGAGGCAGAGGGGCAGGAGGAGCGCCGTGAGTTCAAGGCCACCCAGAGACTACATAGTGACTTCCAGATCATCCTGGGCTAGAGTGAGACCCTACCTCAAAATAACAAATAATAAACATTTTAAAAGCTGGGTGTTATGGTGCACTCCTTTAATCCCAGCACTCAGGAGGCAGAAGGAGGAGGATGGCTTTGAGTTCCAGGCCACTCTGACTACATAGTGAATTCCAAGTCAGCCTGGACTAGAGCAAGACCCTACTTTGCAAAACCACAAAAAAAAAAAAAAACAAGCCTGGAGGACCCTGCCATCTAAGATCTACCCTCTTGACCCCAGAGGTGAGCCCCTGTTAAACAGCCCTCTACTGTAACATTTAATATTCTCCAGCCTTTTTTTTTTTTTCCTTCTGGGGTAGTCTCACTCTAGTCCAGGCCAACCTGGAATTCACTATTGTAGTCTCAGGGTGGCCTCAAACTGACCACTGCCTCCCCAGTGCTGGGATTAAACGCAACTGCCACCATGCACAGTTTATCCTTTTTTTTTATTCTGAAAGTAAGGCCAGAGTCTACCCAGGGTCCACAAAAAGTGTCAAAGCCATCTTTTTTCTGTGGGGGGGGGGGCGCGGCATGTTCATATGCATATGTGTATGCATTATGGGCGCATGAGCACACACATGCCAGAGACTGGTGTTGGATATCTTCCTCAGTTGCTCTCCATCTTATTTTTTAGACAAGGTCTCTCAGTGATCCTGGAGCCCACTGATTCAGCTAAACAAGTTAGCCAGCAAGTCTGGAGGAACCTCCTGTCTCCATCCATCTCCCTAGCATCATCACTATACACACCATTTTACATGGATGCTGGGAATATAAACTTAGGTCTTCATGCTTGCACAGAAAACACTTTACCCAATAAGCCATCTCCCACGACCTTATTTTTGGTTTTGCTTTTTAAACATTTTAATTTATTTATTAAATATTTTATTTTTATTTGAGAAAAAGAGAAATAGGCAGATAGGAAGAGAATGGGCATACCCATTGCAAACGAACTACAGATGTGTGCACCCCCTTGTGCATCTGGCTTACGCGGGTCCTGGGGAATCAAACCTGGGTCCTTCAGCTTTGTGTCTGGAGTTCATTTGCAATGAATGGCTAGAGGCCCTGGAGCACCCATTCTCATCCCCTCCCTCTATAAAATAAAAATCTTAAAAAACTCCAGATGCATTATGTGGGACCTGGAGAATCCAACCTGGGTTCCTAGGCTTCACACACAAATGCTTTAATCTCTCCAGCTCTCCGTTTTGATATTTTAAAGAACATATCTTTAGCCAGGCGTGGCAGTGCACGCCTTTAATCCCAGCACTCTGGAAGAAGAGGTAGATTGCCCTAAATTCTAGGCCACTCTGAGACTCCATAGTGAATTCCAGGTCAGCCTGGGCTAGAGTGAGACCCTACCTCGAAAAACAAACAAACAAACAAAAACTATCTATTTGATAAAGAGGGGGGGAGAGAGAGAGAGAGAGAGGGAGGGAGGGAGGGAGAGAGAGAGGGGGGGGAGAGAGGGAGGGAATGGGTATACCAGGGCCTCCAGCCACTGCAAACAAACTCCAGATGCATGTGCCCCCTTGTGCATCTGGCTAACATGGGTCCTGGAGAATCAAACCTGGGTCCTCTGGCTTTGCAGGCAAATGCCTTAACCCCTAAGCCAACTCTCAAGCCCTAAAACCATCTTTGTTGGGAGGGGAGTTTGAGGTAGAGTCCCGCTCTAGCCCAGGCTGTGGTCTTGAACTCACAGCAATCCTCCTACCTCTGCCTCCCAAGGTCCATGAGTAAAGGCGTTTGTGCCACCCTGCCCAGCTAAAAGCCATCTTTTTAACATGAAGCCAAGGAGTGGACTGTTGGCAAGAAATGCGTATTTGCTATACATCCTGCTTTATTATTACTAATTATTATTTTATTTTTTATTGTTTAGGTTTCTCGAGGTAGGTTCTTGCTCTAGCCCAGGCTGACTTGGAGTTCTGTCTCAAAGTGGTCTTGAACTAACATTAATCCTACCTCGGCCTCCCATATGGATTAAAGGCATGCACCATAATTCCAGTTTCATTTCACTCATTTATTTTTGTTTTGTTTTTTCAAGGTAGCCTGGGGTGACCTGAAACTCACTCTGATAGTCCCAGGCTGGCCTTGAATTCACAGTGATCCTCCAACCTCTACCTTCCTAGTGCTGGGATAAAGGTGTGTACCACCACACCCAGTGTTTTTTTTTTTGTTGTTGTTGTTGAGATAGGGTCTTGTATATCATATAAGGATCTAACTTATGCTGGCCTCCAACTCATAGTGATCCTACCTCTGCCTCCCCAACCCCCAGCATTGGGATTACAAACTTTCCATCAAGCCCAGCTCAGAAAAAGGGTATTTTTGTGGGTTGGAGAGATGGCTTAGCGGTTAAATGCTTGCCTGTGAAGCTTAAGGACGCCAGTTCAAGGCTCGATTCCCCAGGACCCATGTTAGCCAGATGCACAAGGGGGCGCATGTGTCTGGAGTTCATTTGCAGTGGCTAGAAGACCTGGCGTACCTGCTCTCTTCTCTCTTTCTCTGCCTCTTTCAAATAAATAAATAAAAATAAACAAAATTTTTTTTTTAAAAAAGAAGAAAAAGGGTATTTTTGTTTTTATTTACTTACTTTTTTTCAAGATAGGGTCTCACTCTAGCTCAGGCTGACCTGGAATTCACAATCTAGTCTCAGGGTGGCCTCAAACTCATGGCGATCTTCCTACCTCAGTCTCCCAAGTGCTGGGATTAAAGGTGTGCACCATGCCCAGCCTATTTACTTGTTTTTATTTTTTGTGCATGCATGTGTGAGAAAAGAGAAAGAGAAAACTGGCATGCCAGGGCCTCAGCCACTGAAATTGAATTACAAATGCTTGCGCCACCTAGTGAGCATGTGTGACCATGCGCTTACCTCACCTTTTGTGCATTTGGCTTGTGTGGGATCTGGAGAGAGACTGAACATGTGTCCTCAGGCTCCACAGGCAAGCACCTTAACTGCTAAGCCATCTCTTCAGCCCTGCTTTATTTTCAACATTCATTTTTTATAATTTATTCTCACTTATTTGTGAGAGAGAAGGGGGGAAGATAAAGAATGGGCAGACCAGGGGCCTCTAGCCACTGCAAAACAACTCCAGGCCCATGAGCCACCTTGTGCATCTGGCTTACATGGATCCTGGGAATCAAACCTGAGTCCTTTGGCTTTGCAGGCAAGTATCTTAACCTCTAAACCATCTCTTCAGCCCAGCCAAGAAGTACAGAATGAGATTCAGGTTAGCCTGGGCTATGGTAAGAACCTATCTCAAAAAAAAAAAAAAAAAAATGAAATAAGGGATGGAGAGATGGCTCAGCTTGCACAGCCTGATGGCCCTGGGCTCAAACCCCCAGTACCCACATAAAGGCCAGATGCCCAAGGTGACATGTGCACATGAAGTTTGTTTGCAGTGGCCAGAGGCCCTGGCATGCCCATTAATATCTCCCCTCCCTCCCTCCCCCCTCCACCCACTACTCTCCCCTCCCTCCTTCCCTTCATCATTATTATTATTTTAAAAAATAACAATGAGGCAGGAGAGATGACTTAGTGGTTAAGGCGCTTGCCTGCAAAGGCTAACAGCCCAAGTTAGATTCCCCAGTACTCACATAAAGCCAGATACACAAAATGGCACATCATCTGAAGTTTGTTTGCAGTGGATAGAGGCCCTGCCATGCTCATTCTCCCTTTCAAACAAATAAAATTAAAAAAGATATAAATATTATTAAAAACATTACGAACATGGGAGTATGGGAGATATTACAACATAAGAATGACACAGCCAGTCATCCTTATTATAAGCAACTTGACTCCTGATTTCAAGTGTTATTTAAATATGAAATTACAGGCTGGAGAAATGGCTTAGTGGTTAAGGCACTTGCCTGCAAAGTCTAAGGAACCAGAACCCACAAAAGCCAGATGCACAAGGTAGTGAAGGTGTCTGGAGTTTGTTTGCAGTGGCTGGAGGCCCTGGCAAGCCCATTCTCTTCCTCCCTCTCTCTCTGAAATAAACAAACATGGTTGGAAAGATGACTTAGTGAAGGCACTTGCTGGCAAAGCCAAAGGACCCGGGTTCAATTCCTTAGTACCCACATAAAGCCAGATGCACAAGGTGGTGCAGGCACCTGGAGTTCCTGTCCAGTGGCTAGAGGCCCTGGTACACCCATTTTCTGTCTATCATAAATGTATATCTGCTTCTCTCTCTCAAAAAAAATAATAATTAAAAAAATTTTTTTCTTTTAGTTTTTCGAGGTAGGATCTCACACTAGCTCATGCTGACCTGGAATTCACTATGTAGTCTCAGGGTGGTCTCAAACTCACGGTGATCACCTACCTCTGCTGGGATTAAAGGTGTGAGCCACCAAGTCCTGCTTAAATTTTTAAAAATTTTTTTGGTTATCTTTATTTATTTATTTGAGAGTAATAGACAGAGAGAGAAAGAGGCAGAGAGAGAGAGAGAGAGGGAGGGAGGGAGGGAGAGAGAATGGGCACGCCAGGGCTTCCAATCACTGCAAATGAACTCTAGACGCATGCGCCCCCTTGTGCATCTGGCTAACGTGGGTTCTGGGGAATGGAGCCTCGAACCGGGGTCCTTAGGCTTCACAGGCAAGCGCTTAACCCCTAAGCCTCTCTCCAGCCCTTAAAATATTTTTTTTTTTAAAAAGGGTAAGATCCTGGATTAACAGATAACTACTGTTCCTCATCCTCTGGGACCCACAAGAGGTAGTAGAACTTTTCAATCTCTCTTAAAAGATGATATACACCAATATGTTGACAGAAAGCCCTTAAGGTAAGAAAGTCAAAACCAAAGCACCCAAGATTCGATGTCTTTATTACAAGATTTGCAACACATATGCCACTGTATTGCTCTAAAGAAAGTACTAAGGAAAGTAAGAAATGGGCTGCAAAATCAATTTTGGATCAAAAGAACGAAGGAAGCAGGCTGGGAATTTAACTCCATTGGTAAAGTGCTGCTCAGCATGCACAAAGTCCTTGGTTTGATCACTAGCAGCCCATAAACTGAACGTGGCCTATAATCCCAGAAGTATACTAGAAGTATAGGCAAGCCGAGTTCAAGGTCATCCTCAGTTATGACTACATAACAACTTCAAGGCCATCTTGAGCTATGTGAGTCTCTGTATTAAGAAGAGATGGAGCCGGGCGTAGTGGTGCACGCCTTTAATCCCAGCACTCGGGAGGCAGAGGTAGGAGGATTGCCGAGAGTTCGAGGCCACCCTGAGACTACATAGTGAATTCCAGGTCAGCCTGAGCCAGCGTGAGACCCTACCTCGAAAAACCAAGAAAAAAAAAAAAAAAAAAAGAAGAAGAGATGGATGGGCTGAAGAGATGGTTTAGCGGTTAAGCATTTGCCTGTGAAGCCTAAGGACCCCAGTTTGAGGCTTGATTCCCCAGGACCCACGTTAGCCAGATGCACAAGGGGGCGCATGAGTCTGGAGTTCGTTTGCAGTGACTGGAAGCCCTGGCACGCCCATTCTGAATCTGTTTACCTGCCTATTTCTGTATATCTCTTTCTCTCTCTCAAATAAATAAAATTAAAATATTTTTTTTTTTTAAAGAAGAAGAGATGGAGCCAGGGGCGTGATGCTTTAATCTCAGGACTTGGGAGGCAGTGGTAGGAGAATCGCCGTGAGTTCGAGGCCACCCTGAGACTACATAGTGAATTCCAGATCAGCCTGAGCAAAACCCTACCTCAAGAAACAAACCACAAACAAACGAAAGAAAGATGGGCATTGGAGAAATGGCTCAGTGGTTAAAGGCGCTACTTCAAAGCCTGATGGCCTGTATTCAATGCCTCAAGACCCACACATAAAGCCAGATGCACAAATAGTGCATGTATGTGGAGTTCGTTTATGGTGGCAAAAGGTCTTGGCATGCCCATATTCATTCTCTCCTCCTCTCTGCTTGTAAATAAATAAGTAAATAGTGGGCTGGACAGATGGCTCAAAGGTTAAGGTGCTTGCCTGCACAGCCTAATGACCTGGGTTCGATTCCCCAGTACCCATGTAAAGCCAGATGCACAAGGTGGCACATGTGTCCTGGAGTTCATTTGGAGGGGCTAGAGACCTTGGTGGGTATATCCTTCTATTTCTTTCTGCTTGCTGCAAATAAATAAATAAACAAACAAACAAAGACAAAAATATATATTAAAAAAAAAGAGCTGGGTATGGTGGCACACACCTTTAATCCCAGCACTTGGGAGGCAGAGTTAGGAGGATCTCTGTGAGTTCACGGCTGCCCTGAGACTACATAGTGAATTCCAGGTCAGTGTGAGCTAGAGCAAAACCTTACCTTCAAAAGTCAAGGAAAAAAAAAAGAGAGATTGTCTCAAGAAATTAGGTTAGAAAGAATGATATAAGTTACCAGATGTCCCAATGTCCTCTGCACACACACCACACCAAAAACACAAAAAGGAACTAAATGTGGTAGCTTACATCTTTTGTCCCAGCACTCAAGAGGCTGAGGTAGGAGGATCACCATGAACTCAAGGCCAGCCTGGATTACAAAGGAAATTCTAGTTCAACCTGGGCTAGAGTAAGACCATGCCTCAAAATATGAAAGAAGAAAAGTGGCTGGAAAGATGGCTTAGTGGTTAAGGCATTTGCCTGCAAAGCCAAAGGATCCTGGTTTGAATCTCCAGGACCCACATAAGCCAGATACACAAGAGGGCACAGGCATCTGGAGTTCATTTGCAATGGCTAGATGCCCTGGTATGCCCATTCTCTCTCTTTCTCTCTCAAATAAATAAATAAAATACACTAAAGGAAGGAAGGAAGGGAAGAAGGAAGAAAGGGAGAGTGGGGGAGGGAGGAGGAGAGTGGGAAGAAGAAAAAGAAGGAAGGAAGGAGGGGAAGGGGGACCAGTAGCAAGCTATCCTTACTTATAGCTTCTATATCCAAGCCTAGTCCCAGCACTTGGGAGGCAGAGGTAGGAGGATCGTTGTGAGTTCGAGGCCACCCTGAGACAACATAGTGAATTCCAAGTCAGTCTGGGCTAGAGTGAGACCCTACCTCAAAAAATCAATAATAATAATAATACAACATAGAGGTAAAAGAGACCCTGGTCTCAATGTCAAAGTTGAATACTGACACCTGAAATTGTCTTCTCACCTCCACACATGCATCATGACACATTCACATACATGAAACATGCACATACACATCAACACACACGTAACCCAGGCTGGCTTCAAACTCACTATGTAGCCAAAGAGAACCTGGAACTTGGGTGTGTGTGCGCTTATATATGTACATTATGTATGTGGAAGCCAGAGGTCAATGTTGGGGGGGGTCTACCTCAGATGCTTTTCATCTAATCCTTTGAGACAGGGTCTCTTGCTGAACCTAGAGCTCACCAATTAGGCTAGAGCATCAGGGAATCCCTGTTTCCAATTCTTCAGTGTTGGGATTACAGGTATTTATTGCTACACCCAGCACATTATATGGGTGTTGGGGATTTGAACTCAGGTTCTCATGCTAGCGTGACAAGTTCCTGACTATGAATTTCTGATCCTACTGCTTTTACTACGTGAGTATTGGGATTATAGGTATGTACCACCACATCCAGTTTATCAGTTTATGAGGTACCGGGAATGGAACCTAGGGCTTTTGTGCATAGTAACCAAGCATTCCACCAGTGAGTGAGCAGTTCCCCCCAAAAATAATTTTTGTTTTATTTCTAATTTATTTGAGAGAGACAGAGACAGAGAATGGTGTGCCTCTAGCCATTGCAAAAGCCCCAGACACATGCACCACTTTGTGCTTCTGGCTTATATGGATACTGGGGAGTAGAACCTGGGTCCTTAGGCTTCACAACCAAGCCTACCTTGAAAAACTAAAATCAAAATAATTAATTCATTTAAAAAAATAAGCCAGGTGTGGTGGCACATGCCTTTAATCCCAACCCTTGGAGGCAGAGATAGGAGGATCACCATGAGTTTGAGGCCACCCTGAGACTACATAATCAGCCTGAGCTAGAGTGAAACCCTACCTCAAAAAATAACAACAACAACAACAAAAATGCCCTATTATGTAGCCCACTCTTTTTTATTTTTTATTTTTTGTGGTTTTTCGTGGCATCATTCTAGACCAGGCTAACCTGGAATTCACTACATAATCTCAGGGTGGCCAAGAACTCATGGTAATCCTCCCACCTCTGCCTCCTGAGTGCTGGGATTAAAGAAAGGTGTTCGCCACCCTACCCAGCTGTAGCTCACACATAACCACCTTCCCATGGAACTCAGAATCAGACAGACTATAAGCATGTTCAGATTGCGGCTTAGTCTTTCAAAATACTCTTTCCTCCATTCTTACCTAGAAGTGTAAATGAGTAAGGAAGACAATAAAAGATTATACTAAGAGAGCTGGGCACTGGCATGGTGGCAGAGGCATTTAATCTCAGCATGTGGGAGGCAGAGGTAGGAAGATCGCTGAATAGGAGGCCACCCTGAGACTACATAGTGAATTCCAAAATCAGCCTGGGCAAGAATGAACCCCTACTTTGAAAAACCAGGGTTTGATTCCCCAGAAGCCATGTAAAGCACTTGAAGTAGAAGCAGGAGGATCTAAATTCAAGGTCAACCTTGGCACTCAATGGTGGAAGATGTTTTAGATAGAAACAACTTTTTTTTTCAAGGTAAGGGTCTCATTCTACTCCAGGCACACCTTGAACTCACACCTACCTCTGCCTCCTAAATGCTGGGAAAGTCCTGTACCACCACACCTGGCTGAAAGGACTTAAAAAAAAAAGAAACATTTAACCAACAAAGGAAAAAAATACATGGAGGCGGGGGAAGGAACATAAGGGTATAACCCAACAGAAATGTGACCAATATGCCGTGTGCTCATACAATAAAGTACTCGATTTACAAAAAGGGGGGGGGGGCTGGAGAGATGACTTAGCAGTTAAGGTGGGTGCTTGCAAAGGACCTAGGTTTTGATTACCCAGTACCCACATGCACAAGATGGCATATGCTCCTGGAGTTCCTCTGCAATGGCTGGGAGGCCCTAGTGCCTCCATATTCTATCTGCCCCTTTCTCTCTCTCTCTCTTTTTGGTTTTTTGAGGTAGGGTCTCACTCTGGCCCAGGCTGACCTGGAATTCACTATGTAGTCTCTGGGTGGCCTCGAACTCACGGCGATCCTCCTACCTCTGCCTCCTGAGTGCTGGGATTAAAGGCATGCTCCACCACACCCGGCTCTCGAAAGAAAGAAAGAATGAATGAATGAATTAAGAAAGAGGGCTAGAGGAATGGTTTAGCAGTTAAGGCGCTTGTCTGCAAAGCCTGAGGGCCTGGGTTTGATTCCCCAGTACCCACGTAAACCAAATGCACAAGGTGATGCATGTGTCTGGAAGCCCTGGTGTGCTCATTCTCTTCTCTCTCTACTGCCTCATAAAATAAAATAATAAAATGGAAGGAAGGAAGGAAAGGAGGCAGGCAGGCTAACTAGCTGTATTGGCCAAAAAAAAAAAAAAAAAAAAAAAAAAGATACCAGACCTCTTCAAAGACAAGGTTTTCTGGGCTAGAGAGGAGGCTCTACCTCAAAAAAAAAACAAACAAGTAAAAATAAAGATTAGAAAGCTGTATGGTGGCATACACCTTTAATCCCAGCAGTTGACTACAGAGTGAATTCCTGGTCAGCTTGAGCTAGAGACCCTACTGTGAAAAACAAACAAATAAATAAAAGATTAGAGACTGACACGGGGATGTAGTTTAGTTGGTACAGTGCTTGCCTAGCATGCACAAAGCCCTGGGTTTGATTCTCAGCACTTGGGAGGAATAGGCAGCAGTTAGTTCAATGTGTATGCCATAACAGCTTAGGCTACATGAAAGCCTGTCTCAAAAAGAAAAAGAAAAAAAAAAAAAAGAGGCGGGGGGGGGGGGAGTAAGAATATTAAGTCATCCTGATAAAAAGCAAGCAGTGGAGCAGGAGATGACTCAGTGGTTAAACGCCTGCCTTCAGAGCCTAATGACCAGAGTTTGATTCCCCAGTACCCACGTAAAGCCAGATGCACAAAAGCGATACATGCATCTGGAGTCTACTTGTAGTGACTAGAGGCCCTGGCATGCCCATTCTGTCTCTCTTCTCTCTGCAAAGAAATAAATAAAATAAAAAAAGGCAAGAGCCAGGTGTGGTAGAACATGCTTTTAACCCCAGTACTCAGGAGGTAGAGGTGGATGAGTATGAGACCAGCCTGAGACTACATAATGAATTCCAGGTCAGCCTGAGCAATAGCAAGATCCTACCTTGAAAAACAAACAAACAAACAAACAAAAAAAAAAAAACAAGCAGCCAGGGGTGGTGGTGGATAGCTAAGGAAGGAGGATCACTGTGAGTTTGAGGCCAGCCTGAGAACACATAGTGAATTTTAGGTCGCCCTCACTAGAGCAAGACCTTAACTTGAAAAACAAAACAAAACCAAAAAAAAAAAAAAGCAAACAAGGGAACTAATTCCAGTGGGGTGAGGACTGGAATCTGACACCAGATGGAATGTCACCATTTCCAGAGTATCAACCATTCCAGTAAGGAGCAATGACACAATCCTACTGGTGAAGATACTACTTTCACACAATCATATGTCTTCTGCTCCTACACCTCTTTTTTTAAGATTTTATTTTTAGTTATTTATTTGAGAGAGAAAAGAGGCAGAGAGAATGAGCACATTAGGTCCTCTAGCCTCTGCAAACGAACTCCAGACAACACATGCATTATCTTACGCAGCTGTCTTAGGTGGGTCCTAGGGAATAGAACCTGGGTCCTTTGGCTTTGCAGGCAAGCGCCTTAACCACTAAGCCAGTCCTGCTCCTACATCTTTAATCGAAGTATCTACATCCAGCTGGAAGGGTTCTGACTAGAAACAGTGAAAGCATGATTTAAATGATAGGTTTATGAAATTTTCAGATAATTCAAATGATCTTAATACTTCAATTCTCAAAATTGAAGCTCTTGTTCCTAAACAAACCCAAACAGGTAACAAAACGTATAGGCATATAATACACAGTACTATCACTTTACCTTTTAGAAGAAATCTCCTGGTTAAGTTAGGCATGGCACTTGGGAGGTAGAGGCAAGAGGATCAAGGAAAAGTTCAAGACCAGACTACATGGTAAGTTCCAAGCCAGCCTGAGTTTTACCAGGTGAGAAAGTGAGAAAATGTGAGCAATGACTGATACAGAACAAAAGAAAAACTTACTACTCTCCAAGGATAAAATGTTCTTCTGAGGACTGAAGACCATGTCATATGATAGCACACTATTCTAATTAGTTCTATAGAAGGTAAAAAAAAAAAACTACAGCAACCAAATTCAACTGATAGGTTTCCCTGCAGTGCCTGTTCTTAGGCCAGAATCACTACTAAGAAACAATCTCATCAGTCTGCTTAATCAGTCTCCATCCTCGCACACAAATCCTAAATGTAGTTAAGCCTTCTCCATGTCTTCTTTTTCAATGAATCAACCTTTTTTTTTCCTACAAACTCACTTGCTCAGATGCTCTACAATACAGAAACTGTCATTCTTAAGAACATACTAAGCAGAATCCCAAGAAGCCACACATACCACATGAGACCCCCAAGTCTTCCTAGCAGCTTTCTATGCTGAGAGGATTCACAATTCACACCTCTCCTACAGAACATATGACCTGCTAGTAGATAACTGAGTTTCTCTTTTCTATGACCTCTACCTCCGGAAGGGAAGGAGATCCAAACGCGGAGACTGGCAGGAATCAACATCAGTGAGCCAACTGCAATTGACTGCTAGTAGACTAATTTTGTGAGAGGAAAAAAGTCTAATGAAAGGTCTCTTGGGCCACATGTTTAGCAGAATCCAAACCAGTCCAGAAGGCCTCAGAAAAACGAAACCAAATCAGATTAAAATGGACATTTCAAAACAAGAGACGAGGCAGCAAACGCACAGCTGCCATTTCCCGGCCACTTCCTGCGGGAGGCTGGGGGAGGGGCAGTTTGTGTACAGATGGAGGTGTGGACGCTGTCCCCCCCCACATCAAACCCCCCCCCCAAGGATACAAATCCTTCACTCCAATAAGCTCCACAAAGGATTCCTGCTACTGGCATTGCCTTCTCCTGGAAACTGGCAACACCAGGGAGAAACTACGATGATGCTAGAGCATCGTTTCTGCCGCGGAAACGGGGATCCCCTTAGTGAAGGATTTCCTTGGAAAGGAATCCCTCTTTCTTCCTCCCCTCGGTTCCTAGCCCAGCTCAAACCCGGACGCCTAGCACCAGACCTACAACCTCCATCCCTGGAGTGGGGGACTCTCCCGGGACACGACACGGGAGCCCCGAGCCGAGGGCAGCACTGTCCCCAGCCAGGCCCCCTCCGGCTCAGCAGTCCCCGGAGAACATGCGGGACTCAGAGGTGGACGACCCCTTCAGAGCCCGTCCGTCCGCCGGCTCCCCACGCAGGGAACCCCCGCAGTCGCGCGCGCGCGCGCACGCACGCACGCACGCAGGCGAGCCCCACGAGCAACCCTCCTAGGGATTCCACCCCGAGGGGAGTCAGCTCCACCAGCCGGGCGGCTTCCTCGCCTCCGGCGCCGGCGTCGCAGCGCCGCCCACCCCAAGGTGCCCCGGGGCAAGACGACCCCCGCCCCGCCTCGGGCTGCATCCCCGCGGGGAATAAGCTTCCGCAGCATCCCACCCCAGGCGAGGCTCCGGGCGACCCCGGAGGCCGGCACCCCGGGCAGCCGGGTGAAAGCGGGGCTCCCTCCCCTCAGGCCCCCGGCCAGACCCCACAAACCTGAGGCGGCGGCGTCCGGCCGGGCTCGGGGCGAGCGGTTCACATGGCCACGCTCCGGGCGCCAGGACGGGAGAGACGCCCGCGGGGACAGGGGGTGTGGGGTCCGGGGATCGGGAGGGGGAGGGGGACGCGGCTCAACCGCGGGGCCCGAGCGGAGCCAACATGGCCGGCGGGGGAGGAGGGAGTCGGAGCTGGAGGGGGCGGGGAAGCTGCGGCCGCGAGCAGAGAGCCGCCCTCCCTCCTCAGCCTCCGCCGCGGGGTCCTAGCGCCCGGCTCTCTGGCTTCGAGACCCGGATCTGGGTCCTAGCGCCGCTCTGCTCTGAGTCCTACAACGCTGGTCCCCTCTTCACCCGCATCTCACTGCGGGCTTGTAGTCTTGCTTCACCCAGGGCAAACTGAAAGGTGAGCCATAGTCTCAAGGTTAACCTAAAAGACTAGATCACATTTCTAGGACCAAAGGCAGGTGCTGCCTTCCTAACTGAGGGGAGCGCCTGAAAGATAATTTCGGGACAGTTTATTTCCTGGGCAGGGAATCGAAAAGGTGGACGCTGAAAGCTTAGGGAGCGATTTAGACCTGGTGAAATGGTGGTGAGAGGCAATAAATCCACTCACCTGTTTTGTAGGGGAAACTTGGTCCTGCCTGGATTACTGCTTTCCTGGTAACATCTGCAGGGCCTTGGACATCATTGGAAAGATTCCTGTACATGAGAAAAAAAGAGGTTTGGCTAAAGCTCCAGACAATGAAGACCTTAGAGTAGCCTAAATGTGGCCAAGCGCTAGATGATAAGCAGCATAAAAGCCGGCAATTAAGATGTCCTAAATGGAGCCAGGTGTGGTGGCACACACCTTTAATCCCAGCACTTAGGAGGTAGAGGTAGGAGGATCACTGTGAGTTCAAGGCCAGTCTGGGACTACAGAGAGTTCCAGGACAACCTGGACTAGAGTGAGACTCTACATCGAAAGGGAGGGAGGGAAGATGTCCCAAATGTCCATTCTGCAGTTCAAGTGTTCAAGTGCTTTTTCTGACAGGTCTACATGTCTGTGGTAATCTGCAACGTGGAAAGCAAAACCTAACAGAAAAGTAGTTGTTGGTCATGTAAAATGTTCATTGCAAGAACTAAAGTTGGGCAAGTGTCATATGATGTCACAGCCTATTTACTGAATTTTAGTTCAACCTTCTCTGATTTAGAAGAAATTAAGACGTAGAGAGGTTCACTGACTTGTTCAAGGTCATGCAGTGAATACAATGTGACCAGACAAATTAAAGTTTCCTTTCCTTATAATGCAACATTTTGCAGGCTTCATGATAGAAATTCTGATTCAAGGGCCAGGAGCATGGGTTAAGTTAAAGGCACTTGCTTACAAAGCTTGCTGCCCCTGGTGCCCCAAAAGCATGTTTACAAAATGGTGTGTTTATTTGCAGCAGCAAGAGGCCATGGGGTATGCCCATACTTTCTCTTATAAAATCAAGTATAGAAATTTTCTTTTTTGTGTGTGTGTGTGTGTTTTTTCGAGGTAGAGTCTCTCTCTACCTCAGGCAGACCTGGAATTCACGATGCATTCTCAGGGTGGCCTCGAACTCACAGCGATCCTCCTACCTCTGCCTCCCAAGTGGTGGGATTAAAGGTGCATACCACCATACCCAGCAGAAAACTTCTTTTAAAGAAATAAGAAAAGGGGCTGGACAGATGGCTTAGCAGTTAAGGTGCTTGTCTGCAAAGCCAAAGGATCCAGGCTCAGTTCCCCAGGGCCCAAGTAAAACCAGATGCACAAGGTGGCGCATGTGTCTGGAGTTCCTTTGCAGTGGCTGGAGGCCCTGTAGCGAAGAAAGAAATAAGAAAGAAGAAATTCTAATGCAATGCAAAGCTAAACCTGGAGATCTTGGAAGAGAAACAGAAAAATGAAAATAAAATTCTGGTGCGTTAGGGGTTGTCAATAAATACCTTTTCCTCAGAGAGATGTCAGGAGTAGAGATCTGAAAACTGGGTTGTGGACAAAGCGAGATCCAGCCAAATCCATAAATCTAGATTAGATTTCCTTACTCTACAGAGAGGTGGGCTCTTTCAGTTTTGGAAACAGACAATATCCACCATTATAAGTAGCTCAGAGAGGGTACAACAGAGATTTTCGAGGTAGGGTCTCACTCTAGTCCAGGCTGACCTGGAATTCACTAGTAGTCTCAAGGTGACCTTGAACTTCTCTCCCCCTACCTCTGCCTTCCAAATGTTGGGATCAAAGGCATGCCCCACCATGCAAGAGGCTAAAAGGGGTTTCTCTCTTCCTGAGGTAAACAGATTACTAGAAGAAAGATAGAAGCCAAAATCCTTCTTTCTTTTCTGTCAAAATAGATTTATAAAGCTGGGTGTGTTGACCCATGCCTGCGATCCCAGGAGTCAAAGAGGGATGGCTGAGTGTTCAGATCTGTCTAGTCTTCATAGTGAGTTTCAGGCCAGCCAGGGATACATGGTGAGACCCTGTCTCAAAAAACCAAAACTAGAAGCACATAGTACACACACCAGTCATCCTAGCACTCTGAAGGCAGGAGGACTGGATTGCAAGTTTAACAACAGCCTGGTGTGCATAGCGAGTTTCCTGGGCTATATAGCAAAACTGTCTCCAAAAAAAAAAAGAAAGAAAGAAAGAAAGAAAGAAAAGGAAAGAATGAAAGAAACCAGGGGGCTGGGAAGATGGCCCAGAAGTTAAAGGCACTTGCAAAGCCTACCACAGCCTGGGTTTAATTCCCAAACTATCCATGTCAGCCAGAAGCAAAAAGTGGTGCAACTATCCAGGGTTCTTTTTTATGAAAGGGGGAGGCCTTGGCATGCACGTACACACACATTTTTTAAAAAAACTAAAACTTTTTTTTTGCTTTTTCGAGGTAGGGTCTTGCTCTACTCTGGACTGGCATGGAATTCACTGTGTAGTGTCAGGGTGGCCTCAAAGTCATGGTGATCCTCCTACCTCTGCCTCCTGAGTGCTGGGATTAAATGTGTGTACCACCACACCTGGCTCAACAATTTTTTTTAATATTTTTTATTTTACTTATTTGAGAGTGACAGACAGAGAGAAAGACAGAGGGAGAGAGAGAGAATGGGCGCGCCAGGGCTTCCAACCTCTGCAAACGAACTCCAGACGCGTGCGCCCCCTTGAGCATCTGGGTAACGTGGGACCTGGAGAACCGAGCCTCGAACCGGGGTCCTTAGGCTTCACAGGCAAGCGCTTAACCGCTAAGCCATCTCTCCAGCCCTCAACATTTTTTTAAAAAAACCAAAACATCATTTTGGAGGGATAGAAGATACCCCCCCACAAAAGCCTGGAAACCTAAAGTCACTAAGTACAAGCCACATACAAGGGTGAGGAGACGGGCTGGGGAGATGTCTTAGTGGTTAAGGTGCTTGCCTGCAAAACCTAAGGATCCTGGTTTGATTCTCCAGGTACCACTTAAGCCAGATGCACATGGTGGCACATGCATCTAGAGTTCGTTTGTAGTGGCTAGAGGCCCTGGCATGCCTGTTTTCTCTATCTCAAATAAGTAAAAAATAAATATTAAGCGGGCGTGGTGGTGCACGCCTTTAATCCCAGCACTTGGGAGGCAGAGGTAGGAAGACAGTCGTTGGTTCGAGGCCACTCTGAGACTATACAGTGAATTTCAGGTCAGCCTGGGCAAGAGTGAGACCCTACCTCGAAAAACTAAAAATAAATTTAAAAAAAATATTTTTTTAAAGGGTGAGGAGTCCCTTCTTGAGAAAGAATGCCTCTCTCACCCCCGCACACGGAAAAAAACATGTAGGTTAGAACAGGCTGAAGGGCAGAAGTGGGGGAGGAGCCAGGTGGAATGGAAGACTAGTATCCTCTTTTTTTTTTTTTTTTTTTTTTTCAAGGTGGGGTCTTTCTGTAGCCCAGGCTGATCTGGAATTCAATATGTAGTCTCAGGATGGACTTGAACGCACGGTGGCCTCACTACCTCTGCCTCCCGAGTGCTGGAATTAAAAGCTTGCACCATTGTGCCCAGCTAGTACCCCTTTTTCTCCTCTTCCTTTTCTAAGGCAGATGAGAGACTGTACCTCCCACCACTGATGGCAGGGCTCGCCAGTCCTAGACAGGCCGGTGAGGAGCCTGCGCCAGTCAGACGGCGTGACCACGCCCCTTCGCTCCACACCACACACCCACACACACCCACAGCCGGCTCCACTCTGCTCCGGAAGAGCCGGTTACTCCTGTGGCCTACTAACTGTCCCCACCCCTTCCGAGCCTCAGGCCTAGTCTCCAGGGTAACCTCTAGGACTATTCCAGCCCAGAGAGGTGCAGAAGAGTGTACAAGACTACCTAGGGTTAGAAAGGACTGGATGCACTTTTCTCCTCTGGTACAGAAAGGTGACAGCCATCATTCCTGAATAAAATCCTCCTAATCCCATCTAAACTGGGATCTTCCTTGTTCTCTGAGAAAGGATAAAGGTAGGCTGAGAATATACCCAAAAGTTGGGTGTTGACTACTTCCAAGATGCACCCCACACAGCAGTAATTGTGCATCTCCCCTTCCTCCCATAGACAACGGGCAGACTGACCCCATATTGACCCCAGTCATTCCTCAATCCCAAATGTGGCCGGTTACCGGAGTCTTCCTTTAAGAAAGTACTAAAAAAAAAGGCCAAGTGTAGTAGCGCACTACAGCACAGGCAGGAGGATCGCTGTGCGTTCGAGGCCACCCTGAGACCACATAGTGAATTCCAGGTCAGCCTGGGCTGGAGAGAGACCCTACCTCGAAAAAAAAAAATTTTTTTTTAAAAATATATATACACACACATACATACATACACGCACACACAAAAAAAGAGGGAGTAGACTGAGACCCTACCTCGACAAAAAAAATAATAAAAATTAAATTTTTAAAAAAAGGGAAGAGTCAAGTGGTCATTGTATCAGCAACTTGTGACCGACCCTCCCTCAAGACAAGCAAGGAAACGAATGGGGTGGAAGGCATTAGCACCTGCTCCCCCCTTCTTCCCACCCTTCCCCTGCTCCTGCTGTGCTCCCTGACTCTGGGGTCAGCTGCCGAAGTGCCTAGAACTGTGGAGCCAGATGGCTGGCTGGGAACGAGGAGCGGGGGTTGCACGTCCTAGCTCTACCTTCCCTCTTCTCTTCCAGACACTTCTGGCATCCAACCCCAAGCACCACAGGCTGCCTACCCTCTCCTCCCTCCAATGCCCGGTCAAGTCCCTTGGGGTTGTGACTCAGGAGGGTCTGAAGCAAATCCTGATAGCCAGTCTCAATTCTGAAGGGGTGGGGAGAAGGTGCAGAGCTTGGGACGCAGCTGGACTTCGAGGAAGGGGTATTCCCTCCTGTTAGTAGGGTAATTATGGAAGACCTCCCTCTCACTGGCTGGACAGATCCGTACTGTTAAACAGGATCTAGCAGCGATGACTCTCAGGCCTTGTAAAGCATTGCAATTGGTCCCCCTCATCCCTTAGGCTGGGGGTGCAAGTCTTTTCCCTTTAATTTGAGGAACCTAGATAGATTCTTTCCTAGTGTATCATAACGAATACAACCCCGTCCCTTTTCAAAGTTGGCCTGTGCCCCTCAGATTTAGTCTTGTTTCCAAAACTCTCAATGCGGGGGTGGGGGGCATTGTAGGTCTAATAAGACAGACATTTCACTTTATTTGTTGGGGGTGGAAGGCTCCCTTTTGCATCTGAGATAAAGAAAGCTGGGCTTCCCCGGCCTTAGCCGGCACCCCAAAATCCCTCAGAGACTTAGCCCCGCTCGGTGGTTGGGCCGCCATAGCCGCCGGAGCCCAGCGTCACCCGGCTGCGGGGCAGCGCCGCGGGCCCCAGGCTCCCGCGACTCGGGGTGGGGGGCGGGAAGGGGCGTAGCTAGGCCGAGACAGCCAACCCCGGGCCCAAGAAGACGGCCCTTCCCACCGAGGCTCCGGGGGCGGTGCCGCCCGCGCCCGACCCCAAAGTCTTACAGGAGACGCGGGTGGGAAACGGGCTCGGGGTTCCGTTGAACTTGCAGGGCCGGCCGCGACGGTCGTCCCCGCGGCCCCACCCCCTGCCCTCCTGCGCGCACCCTTGTCGGGGTGGCGGTTATTTCCCCTCCCTGCGGGGTTAGCATGGCGTGGGAAAGCGCTCGCTCGGGAGAGGAGGAGGAGAACCCGAGACCGGGGGGGAAGGGAGGGGAGACCCTGGGCCCCGCCGCGGAGGAGTCCCCGGGGGAGGACGGCGGAGAGGCGTGAGAAGCAGCCTCGGGAATGACTCGGGGTCGCCGAGGACAGGGGAGGAAACGGACGAGGAGATACCCGCGGGGGACACAGGAAGGGCAGCCCCCCTCCCGCCCCCCGCGGGAGGAGGTTCCGAGCCTAGATCCCAGGACCGGAGACCGTGGGGACGAGCGGCCCCGGGACCGGAGGTGGATGCCGGGCCTCACCTGAAGCGGCGCCGGGCGGAGGGCGGACGGCGGCGGCAGCGGCGCAGGTGGCCGAGCCGGGCGGCGCCTCCTCCTCCTCCTCCTCCCCCAGCCCGAGGCCGGCGGCGGTGCGGGGGGGGGGCGGGGAGGTGGCGCTTAAAGGGGCAGGAGCTGCGCGGGTGAGGACGAGCGCCCGGGGACGGCGGTCGCGGAGGATCCGCGGGGGGGAGGGGAAGCCGGGTGGCGTCTCCTAGGGGCCGGGAGCCGGAAGGATCCCAGATGGAGGAAGAGATCTGATCCCAAGAAGAGACAGAAACTTCTGCGACGAAGTGGGGAGGGGGGGGGGACGGTGGTGGGTCTGAACCGGGAATACTTGAGAGAACTCTGCCCGCGCCGCGGGAGCACCGGCAAAGACTTATTCACAAAGGAAGCTGCGAAGGCAGATGGGAGCCACAAGGATCCAAAGGAGGCCTGGGGCAGCTGCGGAAGGGAGCTCAAGGCCGAGCAGGCTGAGGTTCACGCACAGATCCCTACTAGGTAAACAGGCTCCACCGGGCCCATCGGTGCAGCTGTGGAGACTCAGGAATCAGGAAGTCTCAGGCAAAACCCCTTCTGTGCTGTCAAGCCTCAGGCCTACCTCTCACTCAGTGTCCTCGGTGACTGTGAGTAATGTGGAGTCTCCATTGCAGCCCCAGTGAGGCTGTGGGACCGTGAGAATGGACTTTATTCATAGCTCGGTTTTGTCCCAGCCGCCACCACCACCCTTGCATCAACCTCTGGGGTAACAGGAAGCAGCTGCTCAGTGCAACCCCCACCTAGTAGTGGGTCAGAGTGGGGGGAGGAGAAGACAGGGACTTAAAAGGCCTGAGAGAAATTACGGGGAGGGAAAGCACCTCTAACACGACCGAAAGTAGGCTGGTAGTGAATACTGTAAAATTTTACTTGAATCGCAAGCAGCTGAAATGAGGAAGAGTGAGGGGCAGTGCTCCATGGCGGAGGGGTGGGGGGAGGAGAGTGAGGGGAGCAAAGCCTAGGCTCTTCCTGGGGCTTGCCAATGCTAAGATCTCATGTTGGGCTTCTCACCAGCTGAGCCTTGTGTCCCCCCACAGTACAGTCCCATTTCCTCTCACACTCCCCCTCCTCAAAGAGCAAAGGTTAGTCCCCACCCCTGCTGAGTCAGCCAGGGAGGGAGCTTGGCATCCCTCAGGCCTTTCCCAGGGGCTGACCCCCCATACTTACCATGTCAGGCTGGCAGGGCTCCAGACTAGCACTACCGGGCTCCTCACTGTCCTTGAGCCACCCTTTCAATTGAAAACTGGTGTTAGATCCTCCCAAACTGTGAGCTAGAAACCAGCAAGAACCAAAAAGCCGAGTATGCTTCCTGCGAACCACAGCCTGAACTGCTGTAGGGTGATGTCCCTGTATGACAGACTGGGGTGGGAGGGAGGAGGGAAGGGCGGGGCTTTCTCTGGGTGGAGAGAGGGAGGAGGCAAGGCGAGGACAGGGCAGATTAGGAGAAATATGGAGGAAGGTTAGAACTATGTTGACACCTCAGCATTGTGGTAGAAGAGGGAGGCTAAGGGGGAAGGAAATAAATAGTTGCAGCTACTGAGGAGAAGGTTCTTAGATAAATGGTGAAGGATTTCTATCTACATGGGGGCTGGAGGGAGAAGATACAAATAAATGGCCTTTAGGATTTCTGTTCCCAGGTCTGTATCAGAGTGACTGGGAAAACAATGCAGAAAGAGATGACCTGTACTCTGAGTCCTTCTCCGCCAGATTCTTACCCACTCCAGAGATAAGGCCTGGAAGTATCCCCACCCCCATAACAGCATTTCCCCCATCCAAGCTTTTCTGGGATTAAACTACTGGGCACAAGCAGCTCAGAGGCTCCACCTTCTGTCCAGACCATGACACAGAAGAGACCGGTGCCAAGGACGTCATAGGAGAAGGGAGGAAGCTTACAGGCTCCTACTCCACCCCTGGCTTCTCTCCAGGGCCCTTCCTCAACCTTCAGCCCCCAGGGGCCTCTGAATGGGGAGCTCAGTTTGTCCCCGCCCAACTTCCATCCAACTTAAGACTGCCCAAGGGGTGGAGCTTATAGGTGGAAGCTCCTCCTCAGAACAAAAGCCCCAGCTGGTTTGTAAACAGTCATTAGATGACAAAACCATCTCCCAGCAAATGGCATTTATGAATTTCAAAATGGTGAGATCAGGTCTTGTAGTCTCCAGTGCTACCGCAAGAGGGAACTATAATGTGTCTGGGACTAAGAACACTGAGGGGTCACCAAACTGACCTTGCAGGGCTAAAATGCATCGAATCTAATGTTTGTTGAAAAGCCAAAGCAGCAACCCTGAAAAGTGCGATCTTCAGGTAATAGATCTCTTTCCCAACCCTTCTGAAGGGATCTTAGCAGAGCTCAAGTCAGGCCTCATGGTTCACCACCTCCTCTTATCCCTGTAGAGCCTCAATCACAAACATACAAGTCTAAGCTTGTTCAAATTTATCCGGAGCCAGTAATTAGGATCTTTCTGAAAAGATGAAGGCCTAGAGAAGATGCAAAAGCCCCAAATATAAAAAAGATTATTTATCATCATTTCCTCCTAACTTAATTAATCCCTGCCTTGTCTGGGAATGAACTAACCTGTTCTTCCCAATAGCCTTCTAGAGAACTTTTAGAGGCAGGTATCATTTAGCTTAGGCTGACCTAACTGTAGGGTAGGCTGGCCTTGAATTCCTAGTGACTGTCCTTATAGGCAAGAGTCACCACTCCCAGCTTCCTAACTGTAGGGTAGGCTGGCCTTGAATTCCTAGTGACTGTCCTTATAGGCAAGAGTCACCACTCCCAGCTTTTTCTTTTTTAACCTACTGAAAATACACACTGGTCTGAGAGCTAGTTTATAATCCTTGCACTTGGGAAGCTAAGGTAGGGGAACCATTCTGTGCTTGCAAATTTATATATATATATATATATATAAACCAGGCTTAGTTCTAAATCAGCCTAGGCTACAGTGAGACCCTGCCTCAAAAAAAAAAAAAATTGGGGGGCTGGAGAGATGGCTCAATGGTCAACACTTACCTATAAATCCTAAACACCCAGGTTCCATACTGCAGTACAGATGCACAAGGTTGCACATGCATCTGGCCAGGTGTGGTGGCACACTAATCCCAGTACTCTGGAGGCAGACGGAGGATTGCAGAAACCACCCTAATTTAATACTGAGTCTCCAATCTGGCCCTGAGATGATAACAGCACTATTTACATCCTTATCTAGCATTATCCATTTCACCAGAAGTTTATTTAATGCCCTGATCCTATAAAGAAAATCAAAGGGCTGGAGGGATGGCTTAGCAGTTAAGGCGTTTGCCTGCAAAGGCAAAGGACCCAGGTTTGATTCCGTAAGACCCACATTAGCCAGATGCACAAGGTGGTGCACACATCTGGAGTTCATTTGCAATGGCTAGAGATCCCAGTATGCCTATTCTCTCTCCCCCTCTTTCTTTTTTTCCCTATCTCGCTCTCCCTCTTTCTGTCAAATAAAATATTGAAGCCAGGCATGGTGGTGCATGCCTTTAACCCAGCACTTGAGAGGCAGAGAGGTAGGAGGATCACTGTGAGTTTGAGGCCACCCTGAGACTACATAGTGAATTCCAGGTCAGCCTGGACTAGAGTGAGACCCTACCTAAAAAGAAACAAAAAACAAACAAAAACTCAAAATAAATATATAAATAGTATCTTGCCACTCTGAGACTAGATAGTGAATTCCAGGGCAACCTGAGCTTGAGTGAGACTCTACCTCAAGAACAAAAAATAAATAAATAAATAAACAACAAAAAACCCTTAAGGGCTGGAGAGATGGCTTAGCAGTTAAGGCACTTGCCTGCAAAGCCAAAGGGCTGAGGTTCAACTCCCCAGGACCCATGTAAGCCAGATGCACAAGACAGTGCATGTGTCTAGAGTTTTTTCTTTTTCTTTTTTTGGTTTTTCCAGGTAGGGTCTCACTCTAGCCCAGGCTGACCTGGAATTCACCATGGAGTTTCAGGGTGGCCTCAAACTCACAGTAATCCTCCTACCTCTGCCTCCCAAGTGCTGGGATTGAAGGCATTCGTGTGCCACCAAGCCCAGCAAGTTTTTTTTTTTTTTTTTTTAAAGAACCCAGCACTCAGGTGGCCAAGGGGGGATCACTGGGAGTTAGTGAATTCCTGGTCAGCCTAGGCTACAGAAAGACTCTAATTAAAAAAAAAAAAAAAGTGGGCTGGAGAGATGGCTTAGCGATTGCCTGTGAAGCCTAAGGACCCCGGTTCGAGGCTCGGTTCACCAGGTCCCACATTAGCCAGGTGCACAAGGGGCCCACGCGTCTGGGGTTCGTTTGCAGAGGCTGGAAGCCCTGGCACGCCCATTCTCTCTCTCCCCCTCTGTCTTCTCTCTGTGTCTGTTGCTCTCAAATAAATAAATTAAAAAATTTTTAAAAAGTGATTGTTAAAATTGCACCTTCTATCCACACAGTCAACTTCACTTTTGGTTTATATTGTCAGAACATATAACCAGACCAATTCTGACGGATGTACACTTTATTGGAAAATTTAAATACTCTTCAGACAGAACATAACATGTCCAATCAAGGGTCTTGTGGGGCCTACACAGAACTGTAGCTCTTAGGACTGGAAGAAAGAAAGGAACAGTACAGATGAGTGCTTTGTTTGACAAGAGGACCCTCACGATGCATGCTCTTCAGCCAGTTTGTCAGCTTTTGCCACAGCTTCTTCAATGGGTCCCACCATATAGAAGGCCTGTTCTGGGAGATGGTCATATTCACCTACATGGAAAAAATAACACAACTTGTAAGAAACAAAGTTTTATCAACCTTTTGTAGTCTATACACACCTCATCTCTTGACACCACAAGACTGATAAATGCATGTTGTCTAAGTAACCTTTTCTTGGGCTGGAGAGATGGTTTAGGGTTTAAGGCGCTTCCTGCAAAGCCAAAGGACCCATGTTCGACTGCCTAGTACCAATGTATAAAGCCAGATGCATGAGGTGGTACATTTGTCTCAAGTTTGTTTGCAGTGGCTAGATGCCCCAGAGTGCCCATTCCATCCCTCTCGCTCTTAAATAAATAAATTTTTAAAATTTATTTATTTATTTGAGAGCGTCAGACACAGAGAGAAAGACAGAGGGAGAGAGAATGGGCGCGCCAGGGCTTCCAGCCTCTGCAAACAACTCCAGACGCGTGCGCCCCCTTGTGCATCTGGCTAACGTGGGACCTGGGGAACCAAGCCTCGAACCGGGGTTCTTAGGCTTCACAGGCAAGTGCTTAACCGCTAAGCCATCTCTCCAGCCCAAATAAATAAATTTTTAAAAAATGTAACATTTTCTTAAACTTCCTTCAAGTATTAATTGGCCATGGTGGCACACACCTTTAAGCCCAGCACAAAGGAGGCTGAAGCAGGAATGCTGTGTGTTGGGAGGCCAACATGGGACTACAAAATGAGTTCCAGGTCAGCCTGGATTACAGAGAGACCCTGCCTTGGAGGGGAAAACAAACAAACAAACATGGAGCATGGTGGCACACGCCTTTAATCCCAGCACTATGCTCATACTTATGCAAATAAATTAAACTATAATAAAAACATGGTTTGAGGGGGCTGGAGAGATGGCTTAGCAGTTAAGCACGCTTGCCTGTGAAGCCTAAGGACGGACCTCAGTTCGAGGCTCCATTCCCCAGGACCCACGTTAGCCAGATGTGTCTGGAGTTCGTTTGCAGGGGCTGGAGGCCCTGGCGCGCCCATTCTCTCTATCTGCCTCTTTCTCTCTCTGCCTGTGGCTCTCAAATTAATAAACAAACAACAACAGCAACAACAAAAAACCCTGGTTTGAACCAGGCATGCCATAATCCTAGCACTCAGGAAGCTGAAGTAGGAAGATCACTGTAAATTGTAGGCTCTGCCACAAAAGAGAAATTTTATCTATAAAGCAGGGTAATGCTTTCCCTGTGTGGATATAATTTACTTAGAAGAGTAGTTAACATGGCAAGAGTTGGATTATACATAAAAGAAAGCTAGGGAATCAAGTAACATAAGTGTATGGCACTTAAACAAAAAAGTTACATAGTACATACTTAGGACTAAAGTTTCTCATTTTGTTTAGCTTTGTACTCAAATCTCACCAGCCAAAATCTGCTGGAATCCTTTAATGGTCTCCTTCAGGGGCACCAGCTTTCCCATGTGACCTGTGAAGACCTCAGCAACCTGGAATGGCTGGGACAAGAAGCGCTGTATTTTCCTTGCCCGGGACACAGTCAATTTATCTTCCTCAGAAAGTTCATCCATACCCAGGATGGCAATGATGTCCTGAAGGGATTTATAGTCCTATGAGAAAACAGGACAAAAGGGCCCAAGTTAAGTATTTACATTCCTTTAATTTGTTCAAAAACTTCAGTAATTAAAAGCTTCTTGTGGCCACTGAAGCAATATACTCTCACCTGCAGAATCTTTTGCACCCCTCTGGCAACATCGTAATGCTCACTGCCCACAATGTTGGGATCCATGATGCGAGAGGTGGAGTCCAGAGGATCCACAGCTGGATAAATGCCCAACTCCGCAATAGCACGAGATAGCACGGTAGTGGCATCCAAATGGGCAAAGGTGGTTGCTGGGGCAGGGTCAGTCAAGTCATCAGCAGGCACATAGATAGCCTAAATGAGGCAGGGATCCAAGGAAATCATCAGAAACAAAAATAATTCCCCTGAAAACATCCTCTTTTCTAACCTCTCCATCTCCCTTTTTGTGAGAGACTACTCTTTTTCTTTCCAGTTTTCCGAGGTACGGTCTCACTCTAGCCCATGCTGACCTGAAATTCATGTAGTCTCAGGCTGGCCTCAAACTCACAGCGATCCCAACTTTGCCTCCTGTGGATTAAAGATGTGCACCACCATGCCTGGCAGGATATTATCTAACTAGCTTCCTTGATGCCAGGTTATATACCACCTTGCCTAGCTCATGGTCATATTTTTTGTTCCAAACCATGCTAATTTTTTTTTTTTTTTAATCTGGGCACTAGGGTCTAATTATCCCAAGGTGATTGGAACTCATTCTATAGTCCCAGGCTGACCTAGAATTTACTATGTAGTCCCAGAGTAGCCTTGGAACTCACAATGATCCCCCTACCTCTGTCTCTGAGTGCTGGGATTAAAGGCATGTGCCACCACACCCGGCTTTTCATGATATATTTATGTTTTTTTTTTTTTTTTTTTGAGGTAGGGTCTCACTCTAGCTCAGGCTGACCTGAAATTCACTATGTAGTCTCAGGGTGGCCTCAAACTCACGGTGACCCTCCTACCTCTCCCTCCCAACTGCTGGGATGAAAGGCGTACGCCACCACACCAGGCGAGAGGATTTTTTGCAGCTAGGCAACTATTGTTACTAAGCTGTATCTCTAGTCCTAATTATGCCAACTTTTATTTTAAATTTACTTATTTGAGAGAGACTGAGAAAGGGACAGATAGAAAGGGTGTGCCAGGGCCTCCAGCCATTGCAAACAAATTCCAGATGGCCACGTCACAGTGTGCATCTGGCTTACATGGGTCCTGGGAAGTCGAACAGAGGTCCTTTGGCTTTGCAGGAAACTGCCTTAACCACTAAGTCATCTCCCCAGCCCTTTTTCTTAAAAAAAAAATAATTTCTCTCTCTCAAATAATTTTTTTAATATTTATATTTATTTATTTTTAAAATTTTTAGTGGTTAAGGCATTTGCCTACAAAGTCAAAGAACCCAGGTCCGATTCTCCAGGACCCACATCAACCAGATGTACAAAGGGGCACACCCATCTGGAGTTCAATTACAGTGGCTGGAGACCTTGCAACGCCCATTGTTTCTCTTTCTCTGTCAAATAAATAAATAATAATTTTTTTAAAAAAAGGGCTGGAAGCTGGTCGTGGTGGCACATGCCTTTAATCCCAGCACTTGGGAGGCAGAGGAAGGTGGATCGCTGTGAATTCAAGGCCACCCAGAGATTACATAATAAATCCCATGTTAGCCTGGGCTAGAGTGAGACCCTACACCTCCAAAAACCAAAAAAAAGTGCTGGTGATGGCTTAGCAGTTAAGACATTTGCCAGCAAAGCCAAAGGATCCTCATTCAATTCCCAAGGACCCACGTAAGCCAGATGTACAAGGTGATACACATATCTGGAGTTGGTTTGCAGTGGCTGGAAGCCCTGGCATGTCTATTCTCTCTCAAATAAATATTTTTTAAAATAATTTTACTTTTATTTATTTGCCAACTTTTATATATTTTTATTTATTTGAGAGAGAGAGGCAGAGAGAGAGAATGGGCATGCCAGGAGCCCCAACCACTGCAAACGAACTCAGGACACATGCATCCCTTGGGCATCTGGCTTACATGGGTCCTGGAGAGTCGAATGGGGATCCTTTGGCTTTGCAGGCAAATGTCTGAACCCTTATTTGCCAACTTTTAGAGATTAAACATGAGCATAAGAAAACTTCCTGAATTACAACAGTCAAAGTAAATGAGGGAAGGGTATACTTCTAGTGATAAAGCATGTGCTTAGCATGCACAAGGCCTTGAGCCACAAAGAAAAAAATGAGACAGACGGGGTGGCTCATACCTATAATCCTCAGGAAGAACTTGTCTCACAAAAGGGGGGGGACGTGGAGGCCCATTCTGTCTCTCTTTCTGCTTGCCAATATATAAATAAAGGGGGGGGGATTTGGTCTCATAAACTTCATGAGGTCATGAACTCACTACATAGCTGACAATAACCTTGAAGCGCTCTTCCTATCTCAACTTCCTGAGTGCTAAAATTACAAGCATGTACAGCCATGTCTGGCTGATGAGTATCATTTTATTTTTTGTTTTCAAACTTTTAGGATCTTTCACATGCAAATACAGTTTATATATCATTCTAGCCCATGAGTCTCCCACCATTTGAAAACCCTTTTGAATCTAAGTAAGATTCTCTTTATTTTGATTTTTCAAGCAGGGTCATATTCTAGCTCAGGCTGACCTGGAACTCACTCCATAGCTTCGGCTGGCCTCAAACTCTCAGCACCCTTCCTACCTCGGCCTCTCAAATGTTGGGATTAAAGGTGTGAGCTACAATGCCTAGCTGTAAGAAGGCCTTCTGTCTCCCTAGATACCTTTCTACAAATTAAATCTTCATTCACTTAGCTTTTCTTACCTGCACAGAAGTGATAGATCCCTTCTTGGTGGTGGTGATCCGTTCCTGCATGGTGCCCATGTCAGTGGCCAGGGTTGGCTGGTAACCCACAGCAGAAGGGATTCTACCCAATAAGGCAGACACCTAAAAGAAAAAAAAAAAAAAAAGAGGTAAAGAACAAAGAACCTAACTGTCTACATCTTTGACCTAATGTACACAACTACATAGGCAAGCCCAATGAACCAGGTCCTCAAGGCTTCCCTCATACCTCTGAGCCAGCCTGGGTGAAGCGGAAGATATTGTCGATAAACAGCAGTACATCTTGACCTTCTTGGTCTCTGAAGTATTCAGCAACAGTCAGTCCAGTCAGAGCTACCCGGGCGCGAGCACCAGGTGGTTCATTCATCTGACCATACACCAGCGCTACCTGCAATAATTACAGAAACCAGAAAGCCTAGAACAGTAGTACAGAAAGGGTCACATACATCCAAGAGTCCCAGTTAGAAAAGCCACTGCAGGGCTGGAGGGATGGTTTAGTGATTAAGGCGTTTGCCTGCAAAGCCAAAGGACCCAGGTTTGATTCCCCAGGACCCACATAAGCCAGATGCACAAGGGAACACATGCGTCTGGAATTCGTTTGCAGTGGTTGGAGGCCCTGAAGTTCCCATTCTCTCTTTCTGTCTGTCAAATACATAAATAAAATATTTTAAAAAACACCCGCAGAGCCAGGTGTGATGGCACATGTACCTTTAATCCTAATCCCAGCACTTAGAGGCAGAGGTAGGAGGATTTTCGTGAGTTCAAGTCCAGCCTGAAACTACATAATGATTACCAGGTCAGCCTGGGATAGAGGGAGAACCTACCTCAAAAACCAAAATCATTGTAGGATCCTACTACTTAGGCACTAATGTTTCTGTTTGCAAATTTAATTTCCCTATTAGACATGAAAAACGAAAGTACAATATAGACAATAAATCAGCTCAGTGCTTACCTTAGATGTAGCATCTTTTAAGTTGATAACACCTGATTCAATCATTTCATGGTATAAGTCATTGCCCTCACGGGTCCTCTCACCGACACCAGCAAACACAGAATAACCACCATGGGCTTTGGCAACATTGTTGATCAACTCCATGATCAGTACTGTCTTGCCAACTCCAGCACCACCAAAGAGCCCTAAGGAAATTAGGAAAAAATACAAGAGTTCTGTATTCCCAAATTAAGCAAACTTCTTAAAGATGTTGCTTCTTCCCATCTTATCCCTTCTCAGGAATGGCATCTGGCTTCAGCAAACTCAGAAGAACGAAAGTCAGAAGCTACTCATCAGCGAAAGGCATCAACACCCCATCAGAACATGGCATGTCTTTTCTCTCCTCCTATATTAAGTCTGGAAAACATGTACCCACCACCAACATACCAATTTTGCCACCCTTGGCATATGGAGCTAGCAGATCCACAACCTTGATACCAGTGACCAGAATTTCCTGCTCAACACTCATCTCTATGAACTCAGGAGCCTCCGCATGAATAGCAGCAAATCTGTAAAGGTCAAGAAAGCAAAGAGGATCACCATCCAGTCACCTTTCAAAAGACTACCCAAAAAGCCAGCCGTGATGGTGCACGCCTTTAATCCCAGCACTCAGGAGGCAGAGGTAGGAGGATCGCCATGAGTTTAAGGATACCCTGAGACTACATAGTGAATTCCTGGAGCCTGAGTGACAGTGAAACTCTACCTTGGTGGTGGTGGGGGGACTACTCAAATCATTTTTTTCTTTTTCAAGGTAGGTTCTTGAACTCACAGCAATCCATCTGCCTCCCAAGTGCTGGGATTAAAGGTATGCGTCACCATGCCCAGCATGCCTGTTCTGTCTCTTTTTCATAAATAAATAATTTTTTTAAAAAAGACATTTTTTAATGAGTACTAGGAATTGAAACTCAGGTTCATATTCTTTTTAAAATATTTTATTTTTATGAACTTATTTATTTGACATAGAGAAAGAGGTAGAGAGACAGTGAGAAAGAAAGAGAATGGGCATGCCAGGGCCTCCAGCCTCTGCAAATGAACTCTCGATGCATGTGCCATCTTATGCATCTGGCTTACATGAGTCCTGGAGTACTGAACCTGGGTCCTTTAGCTTTGCAGCCAACTGCCTTCACCACTAAGCAATCCCTACAGCCCTAAATTTTGTTTTCGAGGTAGGGTTTCACTCTAGCTCAGGCTGACCTGGAATTCACTATGTAGTCTCAGAATGGCCTCATGGCAATCCTCCACCCTCTGCCTCCCTAGTGCTGGGATTAAAGGCGTGAGCCACCAAGCCCAGCCCTAAAAATGCATTTTTAAAAATTTTTATTTCTTTGAGGCAGGGTCTTGCTCTAGCCCAGGCTAACCTGGAATTAACTATGAGTCTCAAGCGGGCCTTTCTGCAATGGAGTGCATTATTACAAGAACCAATAATCCCATTTCTTAACAATTTTAACTGTCAAGTTTTTCTGTTTACTCAGCCCTAACATAATAACATTTTTTTCACATAATAATGGGCAAACGAAGACCTCTCCCTCTTGAGAAAATCCATACCCTAAACCATAAACTTAAACTTTCAGGGTCCTAATTGGTAAGTTTTCAACCAAAGCTTCTGCTGCAAACTCCAGAAGCATGTGCCACGTTTTGCATCTGGCTCATGTGGGTCCTGGGGAATCGAACCTCGGTCCTTTGGCTTTGCAGGCAAACACCTAACTTCTAGTCCAGCTCTCCAGCCCCCTACTGTGTGATTTGAACAAGTGACTTAACATCAGCAACTTAAGTATTCCTTGCAGGAAAATTTGCCTTTGTTAGAATTACTTTAACGTGTATAAGTGCAAGCAAATGGCAATTTCTTTGTGCATAAATGCAGCGGAACTTACTGTTTGGTTTTGATAGGACCTCTCTCGTCAATAGGTTCCCCAATGACATTCATGATTCTGCCCAAGGTCTCAGGACCAACAGGGATTTTGATTGGTGCCCCGGAATCCAGTACTTTCTGGCCTCTAACCAAGCCTTCTGTACCATCCATAGCAATAGTTCTTACCGTGCTCTCACCTGTCAGAGAGAGGCATTGCAAGGTTATGTGTACCAAAACATAGCTTGGTATAGTATTTAATAAACTGTGTGGCCTAAATCAAACCAGACTCCCTCTCAGCACCTAATTGTGGCTTCAGCAATCTCAGAAGAACGAAAGTCATTTTGGCAAAATCATCATAGAAGGGAGACACAAGGTTCTTGGGGTGTTTAAGCTAACAATAACCCTCATAATTCTACTCACCCAAATGTTGGGCCACCTCCAAAACCAGCCTGGTCTCCCTGCCTTGCACTTCCAAGGCATTTAGGATCGGTGGCAATCCCTCGTCAAACTGGACGTCCACCACGGCGCCGATGACCGCCACAATGCGACCGGTGGCGACGCCTGCCTTCGCAGCCGGCGACGTTTGAGCCGCATAGTCTCTAGCTAACAAGACAAAAATAACAATGAACGACGCCGGGATCAGGATGGCTTAAGGTCACCGGAAGCCCCGACTGAACCCAGAGAACCTCTAATTCAACCCAGACTCGACCACTTTCTGCTAGCAGGGAAGGCGGGTCCTAAGGGAGCCCCGCAGCAATCGGGGACGCGCCTGCACTGCGTGCACAAAACCCCCACGCGTGAGCTCCAAATGGGACAATACCAGGTCGAAGAGGGCGACAGTTCTTGATCTCTCAGCGTCGGAGGTTAGTTTGTTGCCCCAGATTTATTTTCTGGCACCTGGGATCCCTTAGGCTCACTACCACAATAGGCCGCAGGCTCAAGGTCACAGGAAGAAACGAAGCCCGACGCCTACGGAAAGCACTTACCAGGATGCACCGCTGCCGGGGCGGCTCGCAGTAAAAGCTGAGCCGGAGGTAGCGACGCCGAAGGGCTGAGTCCCCGCAAGGCCCCGGAGGCCGAGGCAGAGGCCACACGGCCCACAAGACTCAACATGGCGGAGTCCGGGTGGAGACTGAGCACCGCGGCGGTCCTAGCCGTCTGCTCGCCAGGCCGTGGGGCGGTGCTTTGTCTGCCACGGGCACACCCATTGGCTAAATTTCCTGCTGGTCATGCTTAGGGCTGCTTCTATAGGGTAAGAATCCCGGACCTATTCAACCATTGGTCAATATCGGTGCCAATCTGTAATTTCTTTTTGTTTTCATTGGAGGCGAAGTTCTCCGTGACTCGCAACCTAATTGGGTCGCAGGAATGTCAGTTGAGAGAGTACATGGCGGAAGTACGTTTAGGTAAAGGGGCGGAGTTCCTGTGGAGCTGTGGGGAGCACATGGGCTGTCTTTGCCTGTCCTTGGGATATCTCCTTAGATAGGACCTTGAGTTGGTTGACAGCCACCGAGGCGGGGGCTATCCAAGTAGTGGCGTCCCTGAAAGCACGATTGAGGGTGACCAGGCCTTTTCTGAAGCCATTTCTGGCGTCAAAATACGACTTTTCTTCTACACTAGTGGAAGCTGGTCAGAAACGTGAAGGGGGCCCGTCTGGAGTTCGTTTGCAGTGGCTGGAAGCCCTGGCACGCCGAATCTCTCTCTCTCTCCCTCCTTCTTTCTCTGTCACTCTCAAATAAATAAATAAGTTAGACATATTTTTAAAAAAATCTTGAAGGATCTTTATCGTTTAAGCCTATGCAATAAAAGAAACGAAAGTAGGGCTGAAGATATGGAGCTAAGACGCTTGCCTGCGAAGCCATTGGACCCAGGTTTGATTCCCCAGGACCCATGTAAGCCAGATGCACAAGGAGGCGCATGCGTCCGAGTTCCTTTGCAGTAGCTAGAGTCCCTAGTGCACCCATTCTCTCTCCTTGTAAATAATTAATTAAAAAAAAGTAGCCATAGTAACAAAACAGGGATAAATAATACTACAAAAAGGGCAAAATGAAGGCTCAACAGTTAAAGGTGCTTGCTTACAAAACCTGCCTGCCTTGCTTCAATTCACCAGCACCCATGTAAAATCAGAAGTAAAAAATGGCACATGATGAGAGTAGACAGATGGCTCAGCAGTTAAGGCACTTACCTGCAATGCCTAATGACCTGGGTGCCGTTCCCCGGTACCTAATAAAGCCAGCTGCACAAACTGGCACATGCATCTGGAGTTCCTATGCAGCAAGTAGAGGCACTATCCTTCTCTCTGTCACTTTTCTCTCACATGAATAAACAAATGAAAATAAATTAAAACCAAGAGTAGTGGTGCATGCCCTTTAATTCCAGCACTCAGGAGGCAGAGGGTAGGAGAATCATCACTACAGAGTGAGTGCCAAGTCAGCCTGGCCATAGTGAGACCCTACCTTGAAGAAGAGAGCAGAGACAGCTTTATTCTGGAAAGCCTGACAAGGGCTCTGGCCCTGCAGATGTAGAACAACTTCTTATACAGACTAGGAAGTTTTGCAGGGGTGATGAGGACATTGGAGTTCGTTTGTTTGTTTTGTTTTTTCGAGGCAGGGTCTCATGCTCAGGCTGACCTGGAATTCACTATGTAGTCTCAGGATGGCCTCAAACTCACGGAGACCCTCTTACCTCTGCCTCCCAAATGCTGGGATTAAAGACGTGTGCCACCATGCCCGGCTGCATTGGAGTTCTTCCATTTGTGACAAAGAAAGATGTGCTGTTCTTTCTGCTGAAGGGTTAAAGTAGACAAACTTAGTTCTGGAAGGACATCTGTCTGTATAAAGTCCCAATTCCTGAGTCAGCATTCCTTGAGACCAAGACAGTTGGCCATCCTTGAGACCAAAACAGTCCTGTGTGCAAAGCTTCTTAGTTCTGTATCTGGTCTAACATCCCTAACTCTTCCATGTCTTCAGTTTTATTCCAGAAACTGCATCTCTTATTTTTGTTACCTTTATATATATGTTTTTTTTCTAGGTAGGGCCTTGCTGTAGCACAACCCTCCTACCTCTGCCTCCCAAGTGCTGGCATTAAAGGGGTGTGCCATCACACCCAGCTTTTGTTTTGTTTTTTTTCAAGTTAGGGTCTTGCTCTACTTGCTCTAGCCCAGGCTGACCTGGAATTTTATTTTTTTAGTTTTTCTAGGTAAGGTCTCACTCTAGCTCAGGCTGACCCGGAGTTCACTAGACTCAGAGTGGCCTTGAATTTATAGTGATCCTCCTGCCTCCCGAGTGCTTGGATTAAAGGCATGCACTGCCACGTCAGGCTTGGAATTTTCCATGTAGTCTCAGGGTGGCCTCAAACTCACTGCAATCAATCCTTACCTCTGCCTCCCAAGGCAGGGATTAAAGGTGGGTGTCACCACACCCAGCTAATTTTTTTTAACTTTTTAAAATTATTTTTTTGGTTTTTTGTAAAAATATGTTGTATTTATTTATTTGAGAGAGAGGGAGAGAATGAGCGTGCTAGAGCCCTGAACCACTGCAAATGAACTCCAGATGCATACACCACCTTGTGCATCTGGCTTATGTGGGTCCTGGAGATTGGAACCAGGATCCTTTGGCTTTGCAGGCAAATGCTTTAACCACTATGCCATCTTTCCAGCACCCCCAACTATTTTTTTAAATATTTTATTTGCAAGTAGATAGACAGAAAATGGGAACATCAGGACCTCTAGCCAAAACTAAAGAACTCCAGATGTTAGCACCTGTTTGTGCATCTGGCTTTATGTGGTTATTAGGGAACTGAACCCAGGTTGTTAGGATTTGCAGGCAAGCTTGTTATCAGCACAGACCCTGTTTTTTTGTTTGTTTTTGTTTTTTGAGGTAAGGTCTCACTCTAGCCCAGGCTGGCCTGAAATTCACTATGTAGTTTCAGGGTGGCCTTGAACTCTGCCTCACCAGTACTGGGATTAAAGGTGTGCTTGGATCACCATGTCCAGCCAGACCCTGGTTTTGTGCTTGCTTCCCAGAATTTGTTGTTGTTGTTTTTGAGGTAGGGGCTCACTCTAGCTCAGGCTGACCTGGAATTCACTATGTAGTCTCAGGGTGGCTTCAAACTCATGGCAATCCTCCTACCTATGCCTCCCAAGTACTTTTCCCAGAACTCTTTAAAAAAGCTAGTTACCTCCTACAGAAGTAAATATTGTCTTGCCAGCATACTTCAGAGTGTGTGGTCATTCTCGAACCCTGGACTCTTTCTAACAGACTGCAAGGCATTCCACTTTGGACACGGGCCACTTCAGGGAAATGGCAATCTTTTGTTTGCAATTGAGAGGTGGCTTAGGCCATTTCTGGGGTACAGAAATGCACACATTTTACAAAGGTGATCAACAAGGTTTCAGGGTGGCCTGGAACTCACAGTGGATCCTCCTACTGCAACCTCTACAGTGCTGGGGTTAAAGGTATGCGCCACCACACCTGGGCAGTACTTTTCAACAGAAATGGAAACTGCCCAGATGTGTGGGTTCCTCCAGAGCAGAGAGTCACAGGATAACATCCTTCCTCAAAGCATTGCTTTTACTGAAAAACTTTACAGTGGGGGGTAGGCTTATATGCCTATTAGAATATGCATGGCTATAGTATTTCATCATGGGCCTACTTCCTCAACTTTCTCTCACCAACCCCCATGAATCCTCATTCTTCTGCATGAGAAAGCTCCCTGTTTGGCAGTGGAAAGCAGAGAAAAACAGGAAGGAAAGAACATTAAGTGTAAGGCTGTGTGGTTGAAGGTGCTTGCTTGAAAAACCTGTTGGTGCTGGTAGTGGTGTTTGCACTGGCAAAAGGCTTTGGTACCCATGCATACACGTGCAAATAAAAAGGAAATGGGCTAGAGTGATGGCTTAGCAAGTTAGAGCATTTGTTGCAAAGCCAAAGGACCCAGGTTCAATTCCCTAGAACCTACGTAAAACCAGATACACAAGGTAGTGCATGTGTTGTCTGAAGTTTCTTTGCAGTGGTCAAAGGCTCTGGTGCACCCATTCCATCTGCCTCTTTCTCAAACATAAATTTTTTGTTGTTTTTTTCGAGGTAGGGTCTCGCTCTAGCACAGGCTGACTTGGAATTCACTATGTAGTGCTTCGATCAAAAGCATGCGCCACCACGCCCGGCTTCTAGCTATGTTCTGAAACTTTTTTTTTTTCCAGGCATGGTGGCGCACGCCTTAAATCCCAGTACTAGGGAGGCAGAGGTAGGAGGATTGCCATGAGTTTGAGGCCACCCTGAGACTACAGAGTGAATTCTAGGTCAGCCTGTGCTTAGAGTGAAACCCTACCTTGAAAAACCAAAAACAAACATAGCTGGATGTAGGAGTTCGAGTTTTAAATGCCTATATCCACCTGGTGTGTGTGTGCATGTGGAGGCCACAGGACAACCTTGGTGTCATCCTCAGGAACATCTACCTTTTTTTTTTTTTCTTTTTCTTGAAACAGGATTTTTTAAAGTTTTCCAAATTTTATTTTATGGATTTAAAATCCAAGAAACCCCTTGATATTCATAAATATGGACAGCATGGCAAATTTTTTAAAGTTCTATTAAAAATGATAAAGGGCTGGAGAGATGGCTTACCGGTTAAGCGCTTGCCTATGAAGCCTAAGGACCCTGGTTCGAGGCTGGATTCCCCAGGACCCACGTTAGCCAGATGCACAAGGGGGCGCACGCATCTGGAGTTCGTTTGCAGTGGCTGGAGGCCCTGGCGTATCATTCTCTCTCTCCTCTCTCTCTGTCACTCAAATAAATAAAAATAAACAACAAAAAAATCGCTTAAAAAATGATAAAATCCTTGGGCTGGAGAGATGGCTTAGCAGTTAAGCACTTGTCTGTGAAGCCCAAGGACCCCAGTTCGAGGCTCGATTCCCCAGGACCCACATTAGCCAGATGCACAAGGGGCACACGCATCTGGAGCTCATTTGCAGTGGCTGGAGGCCCTGGCATGCCCATTCTCTCTGTCTCTGCCTCTTTCTCTGTCGCTCTCAAATAAATAAAAATAAACAAAAAAAAAATGATAAAAATCCACTGGGCATGGTGGTGCATCCCTTTCTTTAATCCCAGCACTTGAGAGGCAGAGGTAGGAGGATTGCTGTAAATTCAAGGCCACCCTAAGACTCCATAGTGAATTCCAGGTCAGCCTGGGCTAGAGACCCAACCTCAAAAAAAAAAAAAAAAAAAAAGATAAAATCCAGTTTCCAAAGCTCAGTGAAATCTTTGAGCAGCCAATGCACGGGATTGCCAGACTCCTGGCATCATGCGGAATGTATAGCTTAATTCCTACACTACACAAGAAGGAAGCCAACATTAATGGTCCAAAGGGAGTAAACTGTTATGAGGTAACACTCCTGGCTGGATTCGCATGTGTTCAAGTTCTGATACACCTACATTCCTGTTTTATCACAAAGGTAATTGAAACAATCTTTGAAAGTAGTATCTTGACAAATATTAATTGTGCCGAATCATACGATTGTACTTTCAATGAGAATGGCTAATGGGTATACATGCACCCTGATGCCACAGTAAGGATATAAAGGAACTCAAAGAAATGCTGCTTGAAGGAGACAGAGCAGCTTTGTCCCAGAAACAGCTCATTAGGCTGAGGTTGCAGGTTACCCACTAGAGATGTTCATCTCACTGTGACCTAAAGGATGTGGAGACTTCAGCTAGACCACGAAGCATCACAAAAAGCACGAGAGGCCCAGCATGGTGGCACACACCTTTAATCCCTGGCCTCAGGAGGCAGAGGTAAGAGATCACTGTAAATTCGAGGCCACCCGAGACTACATAGTGAATTATTCCAGGTCAGGTCAGCCTGAGCTAGTGTGAAACCCTACTTGGAAAAACAAACAAAACATGAGAGTACCTAACACACCAGAGTCCTTAACCATAGCTGCAATTTTAGACCCGGGGCCCACAGAAAGCACAAATTCTTTTTTTTTTTTTTTTTGGTTTTTCAAGGTAGGGTTTCACTGTAGTCCAGGCCTCGAACTCATTGTGATCCTCCTACCTCTGCCTCCCAAGTGCTGGGATTAAAGGCATGAACCACCACACCCAGCGTTTTTTTTTTTTTTTTTTTAAATTTTCCCAGGTAGGGTTTCACTCTAGCTCAGGCTGACATGGAATTCACTATGTAATCTCAGGGTGGCCTTGAATTTATGGCAATCCTTCTGCCTCCCCAGTGCCAGGATTCAAGGCATGCACCACCATGCCTGGTTCCAGTTTTTCTGAAACAGGATTTCTCACTGGCCTGGAGCTCACCAATTAGGGTAGACTGGCAAACCAGCAAGTTCCCAAGGATCTTCCTGTCACTACCACCCCATCAACAGAACTACAAGCACACACCATACCTGACTTAAAAATAAAATTATTTGCAAGCAGATGTGAGTTCCAGGGAACCAAACCCAAGGTATAAGGCTTTGCAGGCAAGTGCTTTAACAGCTAGCCATCTCTCCAGCCCCCAGGTCTGACTTTATGTGCATTCAGATCTTCATGTACATAGCATATGGTAGTTTGAATATGTGTATAGCCAGATTCAGATGTTTTTCCAAGGTAGGGTCTTCCTCTAGTCTAGGACATGAAATTCGCTTAATGTAGTTTCAGGCTGACCTTGAACTAACAATGATCCTTCTACCTCTGCCTCCCAAGTGATGAGGTTGAAGGCATGTGCCCTCATGCACAGTCTTATTAAAATTAATCTTGCAGCCAGGTGTGGGGTTACATGCCTTTAATCCCAGCACATGAGGCAGAGGTAAGAGGACAGACATGAGTTCCAGGTCAGCCTGGGCTAGAGCCAGACCCTACATTGAAAAACCAAAATAATTGGAGAGTTTGAGCTCTGACAATTCATGCTTGCTTGTGGTGCTTTGGTTTTCTCCACTTGGACTTTGATGTGAAAGGGAGCCACTGTCTTTGTCCTTGATGAAACTGTAAACCTAACATAAACACTGTCCCTTGGGCGTGGTGGCATACACCTGTAATCCCACCTCTGGAGGTAGAGGTAGGATCTTTGCTGTAAATTCAAGGCTGCCCTGAGACTACATAGTGAATTCCAGGTCAGCCTGAGCTAGTTCAACCCTACCTTGAAAAGCTGAGAATGAAATATTTCTGAGTGCCATGAAGCACATGGGTAGGTCAGAGGACAAATTTGGGAGCAGATAAACAGCATTTACCATCTAATTTGTTTCAGGCAGGCTTCTTGCTCATTGTACATATGCCTATGCCAGTCTACCTGACCAGAAGTTTCCAGGTTTCTCATGTTTCTGCCTTGGATAGGTCTACTGGAATTATATAAACACCACTGCATCCAGTTTTGCATGGGTTCTATTGATCGGAATTAATGTACTCACACTTGCAAAGTGTGTAAAAATTACCCACTAAACTCTCTCAGTCTGAAAAAGGCATTTAAAATGTGTATTTATGGGCTGGAGGTGGCTTGGTGCCTAAGAACCTAGGTTGAATTCCCTAAAACCCACATAAGACAGATGCACAAGGTGGTACGTGTCTGGAGTTTGTTTGCAGTGGCTAGAGGCCCTGACATGCCCATTCTCTCTCAAATGAATAAAATCTTTTTAAAAAGGAAAAAGAGAGTTTATTATTGTAGACAAGAATCTACAATCTATTTCCAATGTATTTGTTCCCCGAGCTTAACTTGGTAAGCTAGCAATACACAGTAATCACCTGATGGGCTGTTTGTACCCTTAGCACTTCAACATTGCCTGAAATATAGGTCCTAAATATCAGATATAAAGCATGACAAATACAAAAGTTGTGAGGGAATGAAAACTGCTAAATGCAGAGGCTTATTATAGGAGGACAACACATTTAGTTTTATTTCAATCAAATCACAATACTTTTCCAGCTGCTGCAAAGTGCATCTACAATTTTCCATGACAGATCCACTTTAAAAGGGTTTCCTGTGAGATTACAGCAAGCCTCTGTTTCCAAACAGAATAGTCCCAAATTCTTCCTCAAAAATAAGAACTCCATTCCAGTAAATGGCAAATACATGAAATTACACTAAACCAGACACTTAAAAGGACAGCCAAGAAATCTTCCAACAGTTTATTAGAAAGAATGTAGACATTTAAAAAAATCCCCACTGTCATGAACATAAATTGAGTCCCCCCCCAGCCAGGGTATGAGCTGAAATCAAAACAAGAAATAAAAAAAAATCCAAATAGTGTATTAACATCTTTTCACTCATTTGCCATACTGACAGTGCAAATACAAATCTGGTCTAAAATGTACAGACTCTCAAGCAACAATGTACAGCTTTCTTCGTCCTCCATGCTAAGAGATGGAAAAGCTTAAGGGCCAAATAATACCAAATGTATAGGCTTCAAAAACCATCTAAAGTTAGGGCATTCACTAGTTTTAGTTTTAGCTAAGATACATCTGGAACACTGACAAGTTACATACAATAATGTGAAATACATTTTTTTTGGAAAAATAAACTTTAGTGGAACAATCCTGAAAGATACAGAGGAAGGTAGGGTTGTCAGTTTAAGTTGTCGGCCAATTTGTTTCAGCCACTTTAAGTCCATGTACTAGTATCTAAATCTCATTATCTTTCCCTAAGCTGAGAGCTTCCTATCATGTCAGTAACTATGTTATGAAGTAAAGGAGACTTAAGTGAAAAGTTTTTATTTATCACAACTGCTGAATCAATTGTCTAGGTTCTCAACAGCTTCATGGGAAGTCTGGGAAATGTTCATGCATAAGGATATTGCCTTAGCAGACTCAAAACTGCCCCATACAATGGTACATTATCAACCCTTAGTGAAGCCTTTAAAATAAACAAACAGGTTGAAAATTGGGTTAAAGGTGGCAAATACAGCATCTGCCTTTAGAGCTATCAACTCAGGAATTCTCTTTTAAGAAATCTTGCAGAGAAGTTATTTTTCTTTCTCACAATCCAGGTGATAATGCTCCTTATTCCAGGTCTGGCATTTCTGAAAGGATTTTTAAAAGCATCAGTAGGGATGACAAGAGAATCATAACAATCTAATAATTCTCAATATTTACAGAAGCAGCCAACAAGAATTTTTAAAAAATTAAAAGTGGGAGCTGGAGGCCCTGGAGTAACCCCACTCCTCTCTCAAATAAAGTGTTCTAAAATATTTAAAATGTTGTAGTAAACTAATCACTACCATTACAAACATTAAATTATTTACACTGCTAAATTTTATTATTCAACATCTTAAAGCTTGAATAATTTCTCATCTAAAGATTATTACAGAATTGCTGTCTAGTTTATGAAAATTTGGGGGGGTTTGAGAGATGGCTTAGCATTTAAGGCATTTGCCTGTGAAGCCTAAGGACTTCGGTTTAATTCTCCAGATGTATAAAAGGGCTAATGCATCTGGAGTTAGTTTGCAGTGACTGTAGGCCACGGTAAACTCATTCTATCTGCCCCCTCCAAAAGAATTGAAAAAGATTTGGTTGGTCATGTAACACATCACTACAGAAACATTTAAGAGAGACACTTACTTTCATCATCACTGTCTTGTGAATCCTGCAAAAAGGAAAAAAAATGTTTCTCAACAGATGAAACAATCCTCTCCATAACATTAAAAGGCCATTTTTTTTCTTCCTTCTTTAGACTGGGATTAAAGCCATGTGTGACCAAGCCCAGCTTGGGTGAATGACTATGACTGTTCAGAACACTACTATAAAACTCATGTGTGCTTCCTGGTCAGAATTTAGCACATCCTTTGAATCCTTCCCCTAATTGTCCTGATCTCTCTCTCTCTCTCTTTTTTTTTTGTAGTTTTTCGAGGTAGAGTCTCACTCTAGCCCAGGTTGATCTGGAATTCACTATGTAGTCTCAGGGTGGACCCGAACACCTCTGCCTCCCATAGTGCTGCATCACTTTAAAAATTTTTTTCCCATTGTGTGATAGTGAGACCAAACCTCAGAGTAATTTCCAGGGCCCTGCCTGAATTAGGAACTATAATGGATCCTGTTTGTTTTGAACTCTCAGCAATCCTCATACCTTAGCCAAGCCTCCCAAGTGCTGGGACTAATGGTGTACAGCACCATGCCTGGCCAATCAATTGTAATTTTAATTTAATCTCGGTCAAAGGTAATCTAACCATTAATTTTTATCTCAAGGCATGTACAATGTATGGTCCCTAAATGGTCCATGAACACCATTTCCCTAATAGGTATAAAACATTTCAAAAACTACTTTTCTTGAATATCCAGAAAAGAAAAGAGAAAGCAGAAAGAAAATACACTTACATCATCTGCTCCATCTACTTCTGGTAAGTCTACGTCCTCATCACCACCCATGTGGTCCATCATCTATTTGAAGTACAAAAATTAGTTTATAAAAAATGACATTACTAAACCCCAATGATACAGTAGTGTCATAATTTTATGGGGTAATGGCTTTTAGACTGAATTTGGTACAATTTAGTAGCCATAATATAAAGGGGATCCCTGCCTGGTACTGAAAACCTAGTCAAAAACCTGTAGCTTGGGCTGGAAGAGATGGTTTAGCAGTAAGACGCTTGCCTGCAAAGCCAAATGACCTTGGTTTGATTCCCCAGGACCATGTAAAGACAGATGCACAAGGTAATGCACGCTAGAGTTTGTTTGCAGTGGCTATAGGCCCTGATGTGCCTATTTTCCCCATCTCTCTTTCTCTCAAATAAATAAAATTATATAAATATTTATATATAATATATATAAATATATATAAACACCTGCAGCTTGGGAAGTAATAGGTCGTTATGAAGGAAGCTACTATTATTATTGTCTGGATAAATGGGTATGTTGTGTCCATCTAACTGCTTTTTTTTGGTTTAGGCTCTCATTCTAGCCTAGGCTAACCCAGAATTCATTATGTATTCACTCTCAAAATCCTACCTTTGTCTCTCCAGTGATGGGATTAAAGGCATGTGTTAACATGCATGTCCTCAAACTCCCTTCTAAGTACTTATTGTTTTATTTATTTGACAGAGGAAAAAACAAGGGGGGGGGGGGGAGGAATGGCCAGGCCAGGGTTCCAGCCACTGCAAATGAACTCCAGATGTGTGCGCCCCCTTGTGCATCTGGCTTACTTGGGTCCTTTGGCTTTGCAGACAAACACCTTAACTGCTAAGCCATCCCTCCAAACCCTATTTTTTAATTAAAAAACATTTTTTTGCAGCTTTTGGAGGTAACATGTCACTCTAGCATAGGCTGACCTGGAACTCACTCTGTAGAAGAATCTATTATAGAGTTCAAGGCCACCTTGAGACCACATAGTGAATTCTAAGTCAAGCCTGGGCTAGAGTGAGATCCTACCTCCAAAAAACAACAAACAAGCAAACAAAACCCTAATGCACAGAAAAGAACTAGGGAGACAAAAGTACTTAGGGATCTTGGGTAGAGAATGCACTTCACTTACCTCAGAAAAACGATCAAAATTAGACATGTCTTCATCTGAATCATCTTCCCAGTCTTTCCAATTATTGAAGTCCACACTAAGCCAGTTAAGCTAAAGAGCAATACAAATGTCAACCTGTTAGGTTAAATGTTTTGAACTACATAGGCTTACAACCATTAGTAGAGAAACATTTCAGAAGTTAAAGGTGTGATGTGACACACCTTTAACTTGGCACTATGGAGGGAGGCAAATGTAGGAGGATGGCTGAGTTTGAGGTCAGCCTGGGACTAAAGTGAGACCCTACCTTGGAAACAAAGCAAGCCAGGTGTGGTGGCAGAGTAAGACCCTACCTTGAAACCTCCCCACCCCCCATGCATCCCCAAGAAACTTTCAAGATAGTGAAAACATACCTTTGCTCTTTCTTTTGTTAACCTAGGCCATGACTGGCCAGATTCTCCTTTTCGTAAACAACATAAAATTGATCTGTCCGTTCTTTTATGCTTGGAATCCTAAAAATGAAGGAAAAATTTTTCTATCTAGTACCATCATTATAAGAAAGTAACCTGGCCACAAAGGGTACACGCACAGAAAGGTAGCAAGACCTGAATAGATAAACCATCCCTCACATTTCAGCAGTAGCCCAGGTATATCTACAGCAGGAGTGCTGCTTTAATGGTGAGCTTGACAATCAGGGGCAGTGTGAAGGAGACAGACACTGAGGATACTCAACACAGAGCAAAACAGAAATCCATAGACCCTTTAGAGCTCATCACTGAAGTAGACTTAAAACACACCCGTTCAGCTGGGCATGGTGGCACACACCTGTCATCCCAGCACTTGGGAGGCAGAGACAGGAGGATCACCATGAGTTCGAGGCCATCCCGACACTCCATAGTCAATTCCTTGTCCGTCTCCCCCCACTTCTCTCTCAAGTAAATTATATACATATGCTACAGGTTGGGACGTCTTTCCCAGAGGAAGAGGGAAAAAAATGGTACCAACACATGATGTATTCTTTTTATTTTAAAATATAATATTTATTTGAGAGAAAGACACAGAGAGAAAGGGAGAGAACAGGCGCCAATGCAAACGAACTCCAGATGCACATGCTGCCTTGGTTTACATGGGTCCTGGAGAATTGAACAGCCATCATTTGGCTTTGCAGGCAAATACCTTAATCGCTAAGCCATCTCTCCAGCCGTGACATTATGTATTTTTTTTTTTTGAGGTAGGGTCTTGATCTAACCCAGGCTGACCTGGAATTCACTCTGTGGTCTTAGGGTGGCCTTGAACTCACGGCGATCTTCCTACCTACTACCTCTGCCTACCAAGTGCTGGGATTAAAGGTGAGCACCACCACGCCTGGCTTACATGATGTATTCTTAATTAAAGAAAAAAAGAGCTGGCTCATTCCTTTAATGCCAGCACTCAGGAGCCAAAGTTAGGGAGATGACTGTAAGTTCAAGGACAGCCTAGGACTACAGAAAGAGTTGTAGGTCAGCCTGGACTGGAATGAGATCCTACCTGGGGGAAAACAAAAACAACGAAAGAAAAGAGAAATGAACCAACCTATCCTTTCCACCACCTTACCCTGTTAAACAGCACTAGAAATTGAACCCAGGGTCTCACAACATACTACCAACTGCTCTGCCAGTGAACTCTACCCATCTCCCTCCAACTAGTCCTCTCTCTCTTTTGACCTGGAACTCACTACATAGTCTCAGGGTGGCCTCACGGTAATCCTCCTTCCTCTGCCTCCTAAATGCTGGGATTAAAGGCGTGAGCCACCACACCTATTTCAGCCTCTTGAGTGCTAAGACTCAAGGCTTTTAATCCTAGCACTTGGGAGGCAGAGGTGGGAGGACCACTGTGAGTTCAAGGCTACTCTGAGACTAAGTAAGTTTTCAGGTCAGCCTGGAAACCTACCTTGAAAAAAAATTTGTGCACACTGTCACATGTGGATCCAACCTTTACCTTTTCTTTCTTTGTTTCCTTTTTTTTAAATTTTTTTTTGTTTATTTTTATTCTGACTTGGAATTCACTATGCAGTCTTAAGAGTGGCCCTGAACTCATAGAGATCCTCCCCTAGCTCTGCCTCCCAAGTACTAGGATTAAAGGTATGCGCCATGAGGAACAAAAGGGAGTGTAGAGAAGGAGTGGGAGAAGATACTGCAATATATAATTAAACTTAATCTCTGTAAACTGTTATGATGAGCAGAATTAGGGCTTAATTTAAATAATAACTAAAGCATCAAGATTACTTACATTTGGATCAATACAGTGAAAAAGATCAATTTCATTTAAATGTTTAAAATTATCACTTCCTCCAAGACAACTGTAAAAAAGAAAAAAGAAACTTCAAAAATCAACTTCAGTGAAAAAAAACAAAATAAAACAAGATAAAATTGTTTACTTGAAAATACCCAATGATATAAAATGGTAACTTACCTGAAAGTAAGTTTGGATTTTTCAAAATTTACATTAACATCTTTACTGTCTTCAACACAAAATTCAATGAAGACATAGTCCCTTCGATCGTACCACTTTGCAGAAGCAGGCTGCCTACAAAGACAGAAAAGTATAGTCAAGCTAAAATTCTGTAACTGAGTATTTACTTCCAACTTTAACACTTAAGAGGCTATACCTAAGTTGATAGTTTTTTTTTTTTTAGTTAACAGTTTTTGCCTACCAGGCATGAAGCCCTGGGTTCAATCCCTAGCACCACATAAAAATGGATCAGCAAAGTTTAAAGTCATTCTTGGCAACATATGTTCCAGGTCAACATTAAGACCATCTGACATCTATTTCATTATACTTTTTTTTAAAATTTTTTGTTTTTTGAGGTATGGTCTTACTCAAGCTCAGGCTGACCTGGAATTCACTATGTAGGTTTGAGGATGGCCTTGAACTTATGGTCATCCTCCTACCTCTGCCTCCCAAATTCTGGGATTAAAGGCATGCGGGACCATGCCCAGCTATACCATTTTTTAAGCTCATCATTTTAAATCACACTGCATTTTCACCCTAATAGCATCATTCAAAGTTAAAAGACGCTCCAATGAAGTCTAATTTCAGGAGGACATATCTTTTTTGGGGGGAGAGGGGAGTCACAGGGTTCAGGCTGGCCTTAAACCCTGGAAGCTCCTGTTTCTTCTCCCCAGTGTTGGGACTGTAGATGAGCACCACCAACATCCAGCAGCAAAAGAGGTTATTTCAAGGGCCTAGTAATAGAGGGCTGGAGATGGCTTAGCAGTGAAGGCACTTGTCTGCAAAACCAAAGGGACCCAGGTTAAACTCCCCAGTACCACCTTTAAGCCAGATGCATAAGGTGGCCCATGCATCTGGAGTATGTTTGTGTGGCTAGAGGCCTATTCTGTTGTGGCACGCCTATTTTGTCTCAAATATGTAACATACTTAAAAGGGAAAAAAAAACAGCTCGGCATGGTGACACAGGTATATGGAGGCAGAGATAGGAGGACCACTGTGATAAAAAAACAAAGGAGTAAAACCAGCAGGGCATGGTGGCACAGGCCTATAATCCCAGCACTAGGGAGGCTTAGGTAGGATCACCATGAGTTCTGAGACTACATAGTAAATTCCAGGTCATCCTGGGCTATATAGTGAGATCATACCTTGCAATTCCAAAAGATAACTAAAAATAAAAAGGGGGACGGTGGCTGGAGAGATGGCTTGTAGTGGTAAAGGCACTTGCCTGCAAAGCCTAAGCACCGAGGTTCAATTACACAGAACCCACATAAGATGCACAAGGTGGCACATGTGTCTGGAGTTTGTTTGCTTTGTCTAGAGTGCTTGGTGCCACCCATGCACTATCTGCCTCTTTTCTTCATTTCATTCATTATTTGTTTACTTTGGTTTTTCGAGGTGGAGTTTCACTCTAACTCAGGCTGACCTGGAATTTATTATGTAGTTTCAGGGTGGCCCTGAACTCATGGTGATTATCCTATCTCTGTCTCTGGAGTGCTGGGATTAAAGGCATGTGCCACTGTGCCCAGCTTTACATCTTTTCTTAAATTAAAAATCTGCCAGGCATGGTGGTGCACACCTTTATTCCCAGTAACTGGAAGATAAAGGTTGGAAATCGCTGTGAGTTCTAAGCCAGGTCAGCCTAGACTAGAGACTCTACCAAAAAAAACCAAAAAAAAACAAAAACTTGATTCTACACTGTTCTAGAGAATGAGGTCAGCCAAAAAATAAAAAAATAAACAGTACAACATTGTCTCAAAACAGAGACCAAGCTGAAGAGCGGGCATAGTGGTTAAGGTGCTAGTGTGAGAAGCGTAAGGACCTAGGTTTGATTCCTCCTCAGGATCCAAATAAACCAGGGCTGGGGCCCTGGTACACCCATTCTCTATCTGCCTCCCCCCTCACCAATAAGTAATTTTTTTCCCTTTGATTTTTTTTGAGGTAGGGTCTCACTTTAGCTCAGGCTAACTGGAACAAGGTGATCCTCCTACCCCTGCCTCCCAAGTGCTGGGATTAATGGCATGCACCACCACTAATGCACCTGGCTAATAAAATATTTTTTAAAGATTTATTTATTAGAGAGAGGGGTGGGGGTGAGAGTGAGAATAGATCCACCAGGGCCTCTAGACACTTCAAATGAACCCCAGACGCATGTGCAACCTTGTGCATCTGGCTTACATGGGACCTGGAGAATCTGAACCTGGGTCCTTAGGCGTTGCAGGCATGTGCCTCAACCGCTAAGCAATCTCTCCAGCCCAAATAAAATATTCACTAGGGCTGGTGAAATGGCTTATCGGTTAAGGCATTTGACTGTGAAGCCTAAGGGCCCTGGTTCAATTCCCCAGGACCCTGTGAGGCAGATGCCCAAAGGGGTGCATGTGTCTGTAGTGGCTAAACTCCCTGGCTTACCCATTTTCTCTATCTGCCTCTGTATTATTATTATTTTTTTTGAGCTAGGGTTTCACTCTAGTCCAAGCTGACCTAGGACTCACTGTGTAGTCTCAGGGTAGCCTCCAACTCTCGGTGATCCTGCCTCTGCCTCCTGAGTGCTGGGATTAGAGGGGTACGCCACCACGCCCGGCTTCAATTTTTAAAGTATATATAGGGGCCAGGCATGAAGGCGCAGGCCTTTAGTCCAAGCACTTGGGAGGCGGAGATAGAAGAACTGCTGTTAGTTTGAGGCAGTCTGACTCCAGAGCAAGACCCTACCTCCAAAAAATAACTATAAATAAAGACTAGACTAGGGGTGGAGAGATGGCACAGTGGTTCAATCCTCCATTACCACATAAAGCCAGATGTAAAGTGGTATATGCACTGGAGTTCATTTGCAGCACCTGGAGTTCCTGTCCATTCTCCCTACCTCTCTTCTTTCTCTGCTTATAAGTGTTTGCCTGCAAAGCCAAAGGATCCCAGTTCAACTCTCCAGGACCCACATAAACCAGATACCCGACACACCCATTCTCTCTCCCTTCCCCTTTCTCTCTCTGAAATAAATAAAATGTGAGGTAGAGACAGGAGGGTTAATGCAACTGGGTTTAAATCTCCAGTACCCACTTAAAACCAGATGCACAAAGTGGTGTGTTCATCTGGAGTACATTTGCAGAGAAGCATTATTCGGCTCATCTAATACTCAAACACACACTGCTTGAAAAAAAAAATGTTTTTAAAGCCTAGGAAAGGGCTGGAGAGATGGCTTAGCAGTTAAGCGCTTGCCTGTGAAGCCTAAGGACCCCGGTTCGAGGCTCGATTCCCTAGGACCCATGTTAGCCAGATGCACACATCTGGAGTTTGTTTGCAGTGGCTGGAGGCCCTGGTGCGCCTATTCTCTCTTCCCACCTCGCTCTCTAAAAATAACAACAACAAAAAGGCTAGGAAAAGGCAGAGATAGAAGGATTGAGACAAGTTCAAGGCCACTGTGAGACTACAAAAGGGAATTCTGCACTAGAATGAAACTACCTCAAAAACAAAATATACTTTTTTAAAAAAAGTTCAAACAAGTCCTCCAGAGTGGGTCATGCCTTTAATCCCAGTACTCAGGAGGCCGAGGAACACAGATCACTGTGGGTTTTTTGCTACACAATTAAACAGAAAACCCTTAATTTAATAATAAAACAATGACCTACAATTGATAATTCTGTCCCTTCCAGCTTCAAAAGCCTTCTAGTTAAAGTCTAACCGAACAAGGAAAAAAATCAGTTGCCAGGTTACAGTGGTTAAGAAACACTGAACAAAGGCCATCATCAGTCCCCTTACTAACTTACAGAAATTAACCAAATAACACGTTCAGTATAACAATTTGTTTTGCAGGCTGAAGACTGATTTGGGGTGTTCAATCCTACAAGTTGAGTGATAGCAAAGTAAGATTTAAACCAGTTAGAGTTGTTTCTCCCTGAGCTAGGCTTTAGGCAGGATGACCTCAAGTCCAGGGCCAACCTGGTCTCCATAGGCAGACTGGGCTTCAAAAATACAAACATACATGCAAAAAACAAACAAGGAGCCAGGCATGGTGGCACAGGCCTTTAATGCCATCTTTCATGAGGCAGAGGCAGGAGGATCGCTAAGAGTTCAAGGCCACTCTGAGACTACACAGTCAATTCCAGATCAGCCTGGGCTAGAGGGAGACCCTACTTTGAAAAATCAAAAAACAAATAAGGGATGGAAAGATGCCTTAGCTATTAAGACACTTGTCTGCAAAGCCAAAGGACCTAGGTACAATTCCGTAGTCCCCAAGTAAGCCACATGAACAAGGTAGCACATGCATATGGAGTTTGTTTACAGTGGCTTGAAGACCCTAGAGCAAGCCCATTTTTTCTCTTTGCTTTTTTCTCTCAAAACCAAAGACAAAGTTCGTTTGCAGTGGCTGTCAAATATATAAATAAAATGCTAGAATTTTTTTTTGTTTTGTTTTGAGGTAGGGTCTCCCTCTAGCCTAGGCTGACCTGGGATTTACTCTATATTCTCAGGGTGGCCTCGAACTCACGGTGATCCTCCCACCTCTGCCTACCGAGTGCCAAGCCCGACAAAACGTTAAAATCTTAAAAAAAAAAAAAAAAAAAAGACCAAACCAAGAAGCGGGGCGTGGTGGCGCACGCCTTTAATCCCTGCACTTGGGAGGCTGAGATAGGCAGATTATTCCAAGGAGTTTGAGGCCACCATGAGACTACATAGTGCATTCCAGGGTCAGCCTGGGCTACAGCCAGACCCTACCTTGAAAAAAACAAAAATTAAAAACAAACGTTAAAAAAGTTTGTAGGGGTACAAGACACTGGCATGCCCATTCTCATGTTCTTTATTTTTGCAAATTTTTCTTTTTGGTTCGCCACTCCAGATGGATGCGCCACCATGTGCATTTGGCTTATATAGGACCTGGGAATGTAACCTGGGTCCTTAGGCTTAGTAGGCATGCGCCTTAACCGCTAAACCTTCTCTCCAGCCCATACTTTTTAAAAGTAGCCGGGCGTGGTGGTGCACATTTTTAATCCTAGCCCTCGGGAGACAGAGGTAGAAGAATCACCATGAGTTCAAGGCCATCCGGAGACCACATAGACCCTACCTAGGGGAAAAAAAAAGTAGCAATCTGGCACTAAATTTTTCATCTAATTATGTACTTTTATTATCTTAAAATGTCTTTGATGTGATTTTTATGTTTCAAATTCAAACGGTTTTCATCATGGTATTTCAGGGTGATCGTCCTACCTCAGACTAGGCATAGAATATGTGCAACCTCGCCCCACAAAACAAAGTACTTCTTGACGAATGTATTTTATTTGGCTGCATTCATTTATTTAAGTTACTCTACCTGGCAAGTCACTTCTTCCTTTCAAATTTTCAACAAGTTTAAAACATATAAACTGTCTTAATATGTGGCCTGAGAATGCAGAACAGTCTTACTTTCCTATTGTGTGGGAGAGGCCCAGGTTCAACAGAATTATTCATCCTGTTTCCATACATAACTTTTAGTCAAGTATCCCTGTCACACCTGTTAAAAGCTTCTCCTGAAAAGTATGGAAGACGCAGATAAGTATAATAAAAAAATTCTTGAATCAGGGGTTGAAGAGATGGCTCAAGGATTAAGGCGCGCCTGCAAAGCCTAACGACCGCGGTTCGATTCCCCACATAAGCCAGATGCACATGCTTGGGATGACCATAGAAAAATGTGCAGTTATCTTCCAGGCGGACACGTGCACAGGACGACCTGCTTCCTCCACAGCCGGGGAAGCGGCGGCGGAACTCCAGGCACGCTGCCGAGCCTGAAGTTAGGAAGGCGCCCTGCAAGGACCCAGACCCGAGGGGGAAGTGAAGTGGCGGCGCCGGCACGGCATGGCCTCCTTCGGGTCGCCTAGCATACCTGCCACCCAAGCACGCAGCCCCGAGCGGGGCTCAGCGGGCGGCGGGACCCGGCTACCCGGGAAGCCATGTGGGTCCACGCCTCCCGGGCGCCCGCCGGGGAACGCGCTCGGCGGGACTTTGGGGCCTACGGCTAAGTTACCGAGACTTCCGCGGAAGCCTCGGCGCCCGAGCCCGCAGAACGCGCTTTCAGGCTCGAGGGAGCGGAGGGTCGGGGTCGAGAAGGGGGAAGCGCGATCTGGAGGAAAAAAATGTCCTCCGCGGGCCAACGGCGACGAGAACGAGGATCCTCGACCTCCCCCCTCCCCCGACACACACAACACCCCAAGGCGAGACGACGGCCACCGCCGAGGGGCGAAGGCACAAGGGCCGCCGGCGGAGGGGGGAGGGCGAGGGGCCGTTTCCCGGGAGTCGCCGGCGCGGCCTCTCGGCCTCACTCCGGCGACCTTCCTTCGGCGGGATGTCGCACTCACATGGTGAACGGGATAGGGGGACGGGCGGGCGGACGGACGGACGGGTGGGCGGGCCTCTGTGGCGGCGGCCGGGGAGTGGACTCCGCTCCGGTAGCGACTCCGGCGTTTTCTGCCCGGTCGCGGCCTCTTCTCCGCTCCCTTCAGGCGGCGACGGCGGCGGGCTCGACCTCGGTCCCCACAATGCACCGCGCGGAGAGAGCGGCTCCTCGGGCCGGGAGACGAGGAAAGTGCAGGAAAAGGGGCGCGAGGACGGAGAATGAACGTGCGTGCGTGCGAGCGAGGGGTGGTGAGGCCGGGCGGCGGCTGGTGACGCAGCAAAATGCCCGGGCCCTGCCGGCGCGCCTGCGCACTGAGTGTTTTCGGGCTGCTGCGCGGCTTTCTAGAGATATCTACGGAAAGGGCGGGGCCTCGCGGCTCCTTCGCGATCCTTCCCGCGTCGGGCCCGCCCCGCGCCGCGCCGGCCCTGGCTGGTTCGGGCCTCTCCTCCCGCGCTTCTTCTCGCGGTAGGAAACCGTTGGCCGGCAACCGCCGGAGCACGCGCCTTGGGCCATTTCCTGGAGAAACGGCCGGGTCGGCCGTGAGAGGAAGGCCGAGAGGAGGGACGCGGAGCCCTGACCCTCGAACCGGGGAGTAGGTACTCCTGAGGGAGTAAATCAAACCCAGAGGAAACTGTCCACCACACACACAACAAAAACACTGGATTGTGCCGGGCGTGATGGCGCGCGCCTTTAATCCCAGCCCTCGGGAGGCAGAGGTAGGAGGATCGCCATGAGTTCGAGGCCACCCTGAGACTCCATAGTGAATTCCAGGTCAGCCTGGGCTAGAGTGAGACCCTACCTCGAAAACAAACAAACAAACAAAACTGGATTGTGAGAAACCTGTGATGACGGAATTTCTCAGTTCTTTGGACACTGTTTCTTTATAACCGCAGGTTAGCCAAGGACTCCTGGCAGTCCTCATGCCTCAGCCTTCTAGTATTTGAATTACATACATGTGTCTCTATGCCTGGCTGTGCTTGTGAAACCTGACAAGAAGAGACTAATTTTTTATTTATTTGCAAGCAGAGAGAGAATGGAGAGACCGTAGGCACTCCAGGATTTTCAGCTGCTGCAAGCAGAATCCAGACGCATGTGTTACTTTGTGCAGCTGGCTTTATGTGGATTCTGGGAAATCGAACCCTGGTCGTTAAGCTTTGCAGGCAAGCGCCTGCCTAAGGCTGATTTTTTTTTTCTTTCTAAAGCCTGGGCATGTTCAGCCATTTAAAAAGCTTGCCACCACTTTTCTGAAGGCTGGAGATCTAGCTCCTCGCAGTAGAAGTGTGAGGTCATTAGCTGAGGAAGATCTTTGCGTTTGGGGACAGACCTTTCTTCCACTTTTGAGCTATCAGTGCCCTAGTAGATGGTATCTGAGAGGAAGAGTCTAGGACATTCCATGTCTCCTGTTTTGACTGTTTAACCGAGTCAAAGTCGAGTTTTGTATACACACTGGACTAAGGTTTAGTAACCAAGACCACTTCATAATGGAGTAGAGCAGAGACAATGATGCACCACTAGTTGAACACAACTAAGGTTTAAGCAATATGCCATAAAACCTATGGGAAGAGTTGGGCTTTATGTTAAACAGTAAGGTACTGCTTTGGTTGTGCAAAAACAAAGGGATATTGAAGCCAGACATGGTGGCGCATGCCTTTAATTCTAGTACTTGAGAGAGAGAGAAGTAGGATCCCCATAGCTGGAGGCCAGCCGGGAACTACAGAGTGAGTTCTAGATCGGCCTGGGCTAGAATGAGACCCTACCTTGAAAACAAAATATTAAAAGGGATATAGGGGCTGGAGAGATGGCTTAGCGGTTAAGCGCTTGCCTGTGAAGCCTAAGGACCCCGGTTCAAGGTTCGGTTTCCCAGGTCCCACGTTAGCCAGATGCACAAGGGGGCGCACGCGTCTGGAGTTTGTTTGCAGAGGCTGGAAGCCCTGGCGCGCCCATTCTCTCTCTCCCTCTATCTGTCTTTCTCTCTGTGTCTATCGCTCTCAAATAAAAATAAAATTAAAAAAAAAATTCCCTGAGCTGTGGCCAGTGAGTTAAAAAAATAAATAAATAAATAAAAGGGATATAGGCCGGCATGGTGGAGCACACTTTAATCCCATTGCTCGGGAGGCAGAGGTAGGAGTATCTCTATGAGTTCATGGCCATCCTGACATTACAGAGTTCCAGGTCAGCCTGAGCTAGAGAGAGACTCTACCTAAAAAAAAAAAAAAAAAAAAAAAAAAAGCCCAAAAGACATGAGAGATGGTTCAGCGGTTAAGGTGCTTGCCTGCAAAATCTTAGCTACCCCAGTTCAATTACCCAGTCCCCAAGTAAAGCTAGATGCACAAAGTGACATAGGCATTGGAATTTGCAGGGGCTAGAAGCCCAGATGTGTCCATTTTCTCTCTACTTGCACATACGATATATAAGAGATGGGTGGTGGAGACAGAATCCCTAGAAACTCCCAAGCAGCTAACTTGCTATATGCAACTGTGAAAAGGGACTCGTCTCAAAAAAGGTGGAAGGTGTGGTTGAAGAGATGGCTTAATGGTTAAGGCACTTAACAGAGAAGCCTAAGAACACATGTTCAAGTCTCCAGGACCCATGTAGTCAGGAGGAGGGATACAAGCACGCAATATTGCACCTGTGTACAAGGGGCACACACATTTGGAGTATGTTCACAGTGGCTGAAAGGCCCTGGTGCATGCATTCTCTGTGTCTCATAAAAATAAATTGAGGGCTGGATAGATGGCTTAGCAGTTAAGTGCTTGCCTGTGAAGCCTGACGACCCTGGTTCGAGGCTCAATTCCCCAGGACTCACATTAGCCAGATGCACAAGGGGGCGCATGGGTCTGGAGTATGTTTGCAGAGGCTGGGGGTCCTGGCATGCCTCTTTATTTCTCCTTTCAAATAAAAATCATACATATGCTGTGGCATGCCACACTCTCACTTCACACATACACAGAGGATTTAAAAAAAAAAAGAGCTGGGCATGGTGGCACACACCTTTACTCCCAGCACTTGGGAGATAGAGGTTGGTGCATCTCTGTGAGTTCATGGCCACCCTGAGGCTACATAATGAGTTCCAGGTCAGCCTGGGCTAGAGTGAGACCCTACCTTTAAAAGACAAAATACACACACACACACAAAACAATGTTTGATAGTACATGTCAGTAATCTTAGCCCTTGGGAAGAGGGGGAGCGAAGATCAAGAGTTCAGACTGAAGCTGGGTGTGGTGTTCAAGGTCATACTGAGATTACATAGTGAATTCTAGGTCAGCCTGGGCCAGAGTGAGACCATACCTCCAAAAACAAAATAAAAAAATTAAAAATAGAATAAAAAGTTTAAAGGGGGGGGACTTTACCCCATTCCTGTCCTCTCAAGTCTAGAAGCTTTCTTTATTCTCTCCTTAAGTTGTGGACTTCCCCATTTCTGGGAATCCCCACAGACATGAGTTCTATCTTCCTACTCTTAAGACCTATCTGTATTCTAATAAGACCTCTAGTCTGAGCCAGGCGTGGTGGCAAACACCTTTAATCCCAGCACTTGTGAGGCACAGGTAGGAAGATCACCCTGAGCCACCCTGAGGCTACAGGGTGAATTCCAAGTTAGCCTGGGCTAGACCCTACCTTGAAAATCCAAAAACAAAGCCGGGCATGGTGGCCCACGCCTTTAATCCCAGCATTTGGGAGGCAGAGGTAGGAGGATTGTTGTGAGTTTGAGGTCACCCTGAGACTACATAGTGAATTACAGGTCAGCCTAGGTTAGAGCAAAACCCCACCTAGAAAAAAACAATAAAAAAAACCCACCTCTACTCTGTAGATGTCAATTTTTTGTATTTCTAAGAGAAGAATCTGGAGACTGCAAAATACTCATGTAATATTGGTACAGTGGTGCACTGGCAGGGGAACCCCAATTCTTTTTTTTTTTATAAATTATTTTATTTATTTATTTATTATTATTATTATTTTTATAAATTTACCCCAATTCTTGTATCACACTGCTATCTTTGTCTGGGAATTCAAAATTCAGCCTATACTCAGTCCTATAACAATCTAACTCCATCTACTCATTTACCACTTAATTTACCTTAATGTCTGTACAAGAATGAGGACCCTAGGGCTGGAGCAATGGCTTAGCAGTTAAGGCACTTGCCTGTGAAGCCTAAGGGTCCAGGTTTGACTCCCCAGCACCCACGTGAGCCAGATGCACAAGGTTGCACATGTGCACAGAGTCACGCATGTACACAAGGTGGCACACACATCTTGAGTTCTATTGCAGTGGCTGGAGGCCCAGGAAGGCCAATTATCTCTCGTTAAAAAAAAAAAAAAAGGGGCTGGAGAGATGGCTTAGCGGTTAAGCTCTTGCCTGTGAAGCCTATGGACCCCGGTTCGAGGCTTGGTTCCCCAGGTCCCACGTTAGCCAGATGCACAAGGGGGCGCACGCGTCTGGAGTTCGTTTGCAGAGGCTGGAAGCCCTGGCGCGCCCATTCTCTCTCTCTCCCTCTATTTGTCTTTCTCTCTGTGTCTGTTGCTCTCAAATAAATAATTTAAAAAAAAAAAAAAAAAAAAAAAAAGAATGAGGACTCTAAAGAGGTCCTATTTTCTCAGTGCCCACTTCCCCAATTCATTTTCTTTTTTAAAATATATTTACTTGAGAGAAAGAGACAGAGTCTGAGAGAGCATGGGCACAGCAGGGCCTCCAGCCATTGCAAATGAACTCCCGATGCATGCGCCCCTTGTGCATCTGGCTAACGTGGGTCCTGGAGAATAGAACCGGGATCCTTTGGCTTTGCAGGCAAACACCTTAACTGCTAAGCTATCCCTCCAGTCCCTTAGTTTCTTTTTTGTTTCTGAGGTAGGGTCTCACTGTAGCCCAGGCTGACCTGGAATTCACTATGTAGTTTCAGGGTGGCCTTGAACTCACAGTGCATGTGCCACCACATCCAGCAAGCCCTTTTTTTTTTTTTTTTCTCCCCATCATCTTTATATAGGACTGTCTTTCCATACCATGCCAATGGTCCTGCAGATAAGACTCCCTGGAATGGAATCCCAACTGTCATACCAGATGACACCACTCAATTTGAAGAAGCCAGATCAGTCATCACCCCAATTCACTAGCAGACAGGGTTACTTCTTCAGATTGTGGATTGAAGTTTAGGCTGACTGGGAGCCAAAAAAAAAAAAAAAAAAAAAAAAAAAAAAACAAGAAATGTCCTTGTGTCTACCCTTGCAGTCTTTCCTAGAGGTCAGAGAAGGATCAGGCTTCTCCTTATTTCTTGCTGCCCCAAAGGAGTTCCCTAGATATGTTTTTCCTTAAAAATCAACCAAAGCCCTCCATAGAAAGGAGTTGTTCCTTCCTAGAATTAGATTTCCTGGAAGAATTAAACCTGAACCTGACATTGTAGCTGGTTAACTCAGCCCCCATTTAGTACCTATAAAAGACCCCTGATTTGTGTCTCTAGGTGGGGTTTACCCTTCTCTTGCCTTCTTATAGGCAGGAGCTTTCTGTATTCTCTCCTTCCTTAAGTTCTGGGCTTCCCCATTTCTTTGGCATGCTTCCCTTAAATTCTAACTAAATAAAGATAAACCAGGCATGGTGGCACACACCTTTAATCCCAGCACTGGGGAAGCAGGGGTAGGAAGATCAAAGGGAGTTTGAGGCTACCCTGAGATACATAGTGAATTCTAAGTCAGCCAGGGCTAGAGGAAAACCCTACTTAAAAAAAAAAAAAAAAAGAGGGCTGTAAAGATGGGTTAGCAGTTAAGGAACTTCCCTGAGAAGCCTAAGGACCCAGGTTTGATTCCCCAGTATCCACATAAGCCTGATGCACAAGTGATGCAAGCTTCTAGTTTATTTGCAGTGGGGTTAGAGGCCCTCCCATGCCCATTCATTCTGCCTTTTGCTCATAAAAAAGGGCTAGAGAAATGGCTTAGCAGTTAAGGAACATGCCTGTGAAAGCTAAAGAGCCTTGTTAAATTGCCTAGAACAAGTAAGCCAGATGGTATATATTGGCTTGGAGATCTAGAGTTCTTTTGCAGTGGCTAGAGGCCCATTCTCTTCCTCTATTAAATAAATTTTAAAAACTGAATTGGGGGCTGGGGAAATTGCTTATCAGTTTGAGTGGGAGTCAGGTAGTTTTGTTAGGCAGTTAGGGTGACTGGGGCCCCGACACTGAGCAGGAATGTCTTTGAGCCTATCCTTGTCTCCACTCTGCTAGAGAATCAAAAGTATGATCTGACATCTCTTCCCTAAATCTTTTTTTCCCCCTACTCCCTGCAACCTGGGCCACTCCTGGGAGGGAGGGCTTTCCTAGGATTTAAATCTAGTCCTAACATTGTGATTGGCCAATTTCAATCTCCAGAATTTGGCATCATGGCTAGCCTCTTCCTGAGACAGCCCCTGAACCAAGCCAGTTGCTGTCTCTCATGCTCACCTGAGCCTGAAGGCCGGGCCCCCACAACAGATGTGTGCAAGGGGACAAGGGTCCTTCACCTGGCAGAACATCACTTTTGCTGAGTTCCTACTAGGCTCCGAACCCAACACCCCTACTATGAGGACATGGGCTCTTACCCCATCCTGCTCTCTACATGACAGGACCTTGTTATCCTCCCCCCATCTCACTCTAGCTCAGGCTGACCTGGAACTCAAGTGATCCTACCTCTGCCTCCCTAATGGTGGGATTAAAGCCATGTACCACTGCCTGGCCTTGTACTACTTCTGTCCTCTCATTTTTCCACACCCACCACGTGGAGAGCCACGTGAATGTATTCCTTTTCCTTCTTTGTTCTGTTCTTCTGTACTTCCCTAAATAAATAGAATGTAGTAATTATCCTTCTCAGTCTTGTCTTTGGTTAAAAATAGATATGAAGCAGGGCGTGGTGGCACTCCAGTACTTGGGAGGCAGAGGTAGGAGGATCGCCTTGAGTTGAGACCAGCCTGAGATTACACAGTGAATTCCAAGGTCAGCCTGAGCTAGAGTGATACCATACCTCAGAAAACCAAAAAGTACACCCTGGCGCTGATTACCAGGAACAGCATGGAAGCAGCACTCTTGCTAATCTTCTGCAAATGTTTTTAATGTTAAAAACAACCCTGAGCTGAGCCTGGTGGCGCATGCCTTTAATCCCAGAACTGGGCTGGCAGAGGGAAGAGGATCACCATGAGTTCAAGGCCACCCTCAGACTGCATAGTGAATTCCAGGCCAGCCTGAGCTAAAGTGAAACCCTACCTCAAACAAAACAAAACAGCAAAAAAAAAAAACCCACAAAACTGTCTGGCTGGAGAAATGGCTTAATGGTTAAGGCATTTGCCTGCAAATTGTAAAGACACATGCCCCTCTCTCAGGGTCCCACATTAGCCATAGGTTATAGGCCTGCTTAACAGACCATTTACCAATGTTAATGACTTCACCTGTATAGTCTCAAAACACAGGATTTAAAAAAATAATTACTTACTTGAGAAAGAGGCAGAGAGAGAATGGGCATGCCAAGGCTTCCAGCTGCTGCAAATGAACTACAAATCCATGTGCCACCTTGTGCATCTGCCTTACTTGGGTCCTGGGGAATCAAACCCGGGTCCTTTGGCTTTGTAGGCAGGTGTCTTAACTGCTAAGCCATCTCTCCAGCCAGACAGGTTTCTACCCACTGCCAACACCTACCAATGTAGAGATCCAGAGGTTCCTAAGCACTCATCACTGAAGTAGACTTAAAATTTACCCCAATGACTCAGAGAATTTTGCATAAGAGGGTGTGGAAGGATTTTAAGAGCCACAGGCTGAGACATCATGCCCATAAGCATTCCCTCACCCCCAAATAACTGACTACAGATCCTACAATTCATAAACTACAACCCATGGGGCATACCTGCAACCACACTGAGGAGCGTCCCCAACAGAAGGAGGGGCAGGGATGAGGGTACCGATACATGATGTATCCATATGAAACATCTTGTTAATAAACATTTAAAAAAATTGCTAAGGTCTGGCTCAGTAGTCAAAGGCACTAGCTTGCAAACCCTGATGGCCCAATTTCAATTCTCAAGTACCTGTGGCAAGCCTGACACATACATCTGGAGTTCATTTACATCAGCAAGAGCACCTGGTACCATATTTCCTCTATTTTGAGGTAGGGTTTCACTCTAGCCCAGGCTGGCCTGAAACACAGAGACCCTCCTACTTCTGCTGGGATTAAAGGTGTGCACCTTTATGCTGGGCTACATATTTTAGAGTGTATGGGTGCAGTTTGTGTCTGGCTTTTCACGGTTAGTGAGGAATTGAACCTGGGAGTAGGCTTTGCAAGCAATCACCTTTAATTCCATCCCTGAGAGTGCCTGGATTAAAGATGAGCAATACTAAGCTCTATTTTTTATTTTTTGGAGGTAGGGTCTACCTCTATCCCAAGCTGGCCTACAAGTCACTATGTAGTGTCTGGCTGGCCTTCAACTCACTGTAATCCTGCCTGCCTTCAGTGTGCCAGGATTAAAGGTGTATGCCACCATGCCTGGCATTGGAACTGATTTGGTATGTCTTTGAGATGGGAGTAAAACAGCACACATGCCAAGAGTGGATTTGAAAATATTCCCTAGAGCTGGGTTTGGTCTGAGTCCTACGCCAAGGAACGTGGCTCAGTGGTTGAACTTGGTATGTGTGAGGCCCTGTGATCAATCCCTATATTAAAGAGAGGATATAGGAGGAGAGAGAAAAGAGATAAGAAGGTCTGACTGAGGAAAGAGAATTCTAATGCAAAACCAGTCTGGGATATAGATCTCAAGAAGCACAAAGAACCCAGAAAAACAATCAGTTATTTGAACTTCAATACACTTCCACTCTGATAAGAATGATTAAAAGGCCCTGTTCGGGTGGGCGTGGTGATTCATGCCTTTACTCCCAGCACTTGGGAGGCAGAGGCAGTAGGAAGACGGAGAGTTCGAGGCTACCTTGAGACTACACAGTGAGTTCCAGGTCAGCCTGGACTAGAGCCAGACACTACCTTGAAGAAAAAAAAAAGCCTTGCTCTTTATTATTATTTGGTATTTCAAGATAGCGTTTTGCTCTAGACCAGGCTAACCTGGTATTCAGCAGGTAGTCTCAGGGTGGCCTCGATCTCATAGCGATCCTCCTACCTTTGCCTCCCAAGTACTGGGATTAAAGTATTATTATTATTACTATTTTTTATTGATTGAAAGTCCGAGGCCAGTGTGAGGCCACAGAGTGGTTTCTAGGTCAGACTGGGCTAGAGTGAGACCCTGCCTCCAAGAGAAAAGAAAAAAAAAAAACCAAAAACCGCTGGGTGTGGGGTATGGTGTTGCACACCTTTAACTGCAGAATTTGGGAGGCAGTAGGAGGCCACCCTGAAACTACCTAGTGAATTCTAGGTCAGCCTAAACTAGAGCAAGACCCTACCTTAACCCCCCTCCCCAAATAAAACCCAGAAAACTCAGAAAAAAAGTTTAAACCTGTTAAAATGTGTTAATATAATCTTCTACTCATTTTATTGTACTCCTTTCTAGGTTTATTTTCTCCCATAACTATTTTTGGCCTCTGAACTTCCACATCACTCTTAAGATCACCATACAGTTCCATTGGTCATTATCCACCTAATTTTTAGTTTGCCTAAACAATCCTGCTTTTGTTTTAGTGTCCTAATGCAATTGTCACATCTTTTTTTTTTAAGTTATTTAAGTGGGTGTAGTGGCGCACACCTTTAACGACAGCGTGCTCAGGAGGCAGAGGTAGAAGGACCACTGTTGAGCGAGGCCGGCTAGGTCTAGAGTGAGACCCTATTTCAAAAAAAAAGTTTGAGGCAGAAGTAGGAGAATGACCGTTGAGTTTGACGCCATCCTGAGACTACATCATGCGCCACCATGCTCAGCTAGATTTTCTTGGACTTTATAGAAAAGCACAGACCAGGAATGTTAACACAGAACCCACGTAAACCAGATATGCTCATGGTGGCACATAAATTTGGAGTTTGCAGTGGCCAGAGGCCCTGATGTACCCATATTCACTAACAAATAAAATAAAAAAAAAGAAGTCTAGTTCCCCTTCTTAAATTCAGACATGTCTGATCAGATGAAAACAAAATGGGATTCTCTAATACTTAACACCTGGGAAAAGAAACTGGCAACAAGAAACTTTAGTCAAGTGGTCTTTCAATAACAAGTTCCTACCAGCTTAGTATAACTTTTTAAATGGTTGTGCCAGGGTCTCAAGCCACTGCAAATGAACTTCAGATACATACACCACCTTGCGCATATATCTGGTTTACATAGGTCGTGTGGAATCAAACCTGAGTCCTTTGGCTTTGCAGGCAAGTGCATTAACCACTAAGCCCTCCCTCCAACCCTAGTATAACTTTTTTTTTTTTTTTTTTTGGTTTTTCAAGGTAGGGTCTCACTCTGGCTCAGGCTGCCCTGGAATTCACTATGTAGTCTCAGGGTGGCCTAGAACTCTCGGCGACCCTCCTACCTCTGCCTCCTGAGTGCTGGGATTAAAGGCGTGTGCCACCACACCCGGCTCTAGTATAACTTTTTTTTTTTTGATTTTTTGAGGTAGGGTTTCACTCTAGCCCAGGCTGACCTGACCTGGAATTCACTATGTAGTCTCAGGGTGGCCCCAAACTCACGGCAATCCTCCTACCTCTGCCTTCCAAGTGCTGGGATTAAAGGCGTGCGCCACCACGCCCAGCCTTAGTATAACTTCTTAAAAGATGTGAAAGAGGGCTGGAGAAATGGCTTAGCGGTTAAACCATTTGACTGCAAAGCCAAAGGACCTTCTTGGTTTGATTTCCCACGACCCATGTAAGCCAAGTTGGTGTATGCATCTAGAGTTCATTTGCAGTGGCTAGAAGACCTGGGCATGCCCAGGTCTCCTCCCCCCCCCAAATAAATAAATAGTCAGGCATGGTGGTGCATACCTTTAATCCCAGTACTCGGGAGGCAGAGGTAGGAGGACTGCCAAGAGTTCGAGACCACCCTGAGACTACTTAGTGAATTCTAGGTCAACCTGAGCTATAGTGAGACCCTACCTTAAAAAAACACTACTAATAAATAAAATACATAAAAAGATGTGAATAATATGTGTTCTTTTTGGATGGTTTTCAGATAGGGGCTAACCTCCTCCTGCCTCAATACTTCATGTGCTGGGGGAAATAGGCATATACACCACCATGCCCTCAGTTTGGTTTGACTTTTCAAGCTAGGCTCTCTAACCCAGGCTTGACCTGGAACTCATTATGTAGTCTCAGAATGACCTTGAATTCATGGTGATCCTCCTGCCTCTGCCCCCCCCCCACATGCTAGGATTTATGGTATGCACACCATGCCAGTGAAGGCTGAGATTTTAAGTGGAGAGTCTGTGCTACATCTTTTCACCTAAAGAGATCATGTACTCACTGAGTTCATCCAACAAGAAGCCATAACTTTATTAATGATAGAAATAGTACAAATTTCAAACCAAGCTTCAGTTTCACTTTTGAAACACCTGGGGGAGGGGGGAGAGAAAAACGTCCTTCTTTTTCAGATGGTTACATTGTTAATTCCTGTAAGAGACAAAAGATAATTAGAGAGGGAGTTACAGGTGAAGTGGCAAAATTCAGGTCATTTCAATCTAGAGAATTTCATGAAATTTCCTAATTGATAATAAACAGACAAAACAAAACCATCCATAGAAACTGGTCAAGGCTAAGGGAGCTACTGAATAAAAACTTGGATACTTACCATAATAGCATTTACAATATCATTGCTGTTGTTTTTCAGGGCTCGGACTGCCTTTGCTCTGGACACATTTGCTTGTGACATGACCAATTCTATGTCCTTCACTTCCACACCTGTTTCATCAACCTAAAAAAGGAGGATGGGAAGATCTAATAAGTTAAAGAACTCTAGTAGTTATTTGCAGCCAGAATCTCTCTTTTTGGTATAAGCCCAAACCATTTAACTCAATGGGTAGGTAAGTGCCCCCAAAATAAATAATCTACCAACACATATGGAGGGGAGCTGGGTATGGTGGCTTCTAACTTTAATCCCAGCTCTTGGGACTCTGAGGTAGGAGGATCACCATGAGTTTAGACCCAGCTTCAAATAACCGAAACATCAACAAAACCAAAACCATAATCCTCAAAACAAAATCCAGGGCTACAAGTCAAACGATGTGTATACCTCTTCCTCTTCACTCTCCTCTTGTACAGTAGGAGTCTGTGTATTTTCTTGAATATTTGAAACAGCTTCACCTTGAACTTTGAATTTCTCAGCAGCTGCTAACTGTGCTTGCTGGGATAAATCTTCAATCTATGAGGCAGAGAAAACAGATTCATTTGAGTAGTTTGTAGTAAATGAAAAGTTCACTTCATATAATCACTGTATTGCTATAAAATATCTGCCCCCATTTTGGACTATCACTGGAGAAAGAGAAGTAATGCAGGCGTACGCTCAACTGTGCAGTTTAGTATGTCTACCTGGGGTTATATGGTAACATCGACTTAAAAAACTGGGTTGGCAAGATGGTTCAGTGGTTAAAGGTGCTTGCTTGCAAAGCCTTTTGGCCTAGGTTCGATTCCCCAATATCCATGAAAAGTCAGATGCACAAAGTGGTGCATGCATCAAATGTTCACTGGCAGTAGCAAGAGGCCCTGGTGTACCATTCTCACATTCATTCATTCACTCATTCTCCCCACTCAGCCCGCTTGCAAATAAGTTAAAAAAATTAAAACTGGGGCTGGAGAGATGGCTTAGCGGTTAAGCGCTTGCCTGTGAAGCCTAAGGACCCCGGTTCGAGGCTCGGTTCCCCAGGTCCCACGTTAGCCAGATGCACAAGGGGGCGCACGCGTCTGGAGTTCGTTTGCAGAGGCTGGAAGCCCTGGCGCGCCCATTCTCTCTCTCTCTCCCCCCCCTCCTTCTGCCTTTCTCTCTGTGTCTGTCGCTCTCAAATTAAAAAAAAAAAAAATTCAAACTGTATGTGAAGCTGCTAACTTCTATATATACAAGACAGTACAGAATTACATAACTCAAAATGTAAATAATGCTGGCCCAGAGCAACTCTCAAGAAAACCTTACTGACCTTGGCTTCCCCAAAAACTATGTAGGTATCTGAAGCTGGGCTCTTATAGACATCTGGTTTTGTGATGACAAAGAGGATATTCTTAGATTTCCGGATAGTGACTCTAGTGACCCCTGTAACCTGTCGAAGACCCAGTTTGGACATAGCCTAAAGAACAGAAAAGAACACAAAGTTTTTAATTTGTAACATAATTTATAAGTAGTTAAAAAAGGAAATATATCAACCCAACATCCACAACGATATTTTTCCTAGCTTAAGAAAATCTTATACAGGTTTCTTATGCTAAAATTGGTTCATGAGAACAAGAATACTCATTTACAACTTATTCTTACCTTCCGTGCCTTCTTTTCACTCCTGCTCTGTTTTGCTTTACTGACTGGTTCTTCGTCGATCTCAGCTGCTGCCGCCAGCTAAAGATGGTGACAAGAGCTGGGAGTTAAATGACCCTCAGATCTGGATGCCAGTCCCACAAGGTTTCCTTTTCAACAAGTCAGCTCCAAAATTCTAGCTTCCTCTTTTTTTTTTTTTTTTTTTTTGTTTGTTCCTGAGGTAGGGTCTCACTCTAGTCCAGACTGACCTGAAATTCACTATGGAGTCTTAGGGCGGCCTCAAACTCACAGTGATCCTCCTACCTCTGCCTCCCGAGTGCTGAGATTAAAAGTGCACACTACCACATCAGGCTCCAGCTTCCTTTTTAGTTTGTTTGTTTGTTTGTTTTTTCCCTGAGATATGGTCTACTTCTATAGCCTAGGCTGCCTTCAAACTCTCAATCCTCCTGCCTCAGACTTCTGAGTGCTCAGATCATAGGCACATGCTACCACACCTAGCTTCTAGTTCGTTCTTTCTCTCTCTCTCTCTTTTTTTTCCAGGTAGGGTCTCACCCTAGCTCAGACTGACCTGGAATTCACTATGTAGTCTCAGAATAGCCTTGAACTCACAGTAATCCTACCTCTGCCTCCCAAGTGCTAGGATTAAAGGTGTGCACAGGGGCTGGAAAGATGGCTTAGCGGTTAAACCCTTGCCTGTGAAGCCTAGGGACCCTGGTTCGAGACTCCATTCCCCAGGACCCATGTAATCTGCCTCTTTGTCTGTCACTCTCAAATAAATAAAAAAATAAAGTGAAATGCTGCTGAGCGTGGTGGTACACACCTTTAAAAAAAAAAGGCGTGCACCATCATGCCCAGCTCTAGTGCTTTCTTGACCCAAAAACAGTCAGTAAGAGAATACCCACCTGAGCTTGTTGTGTTGCTGTTTGTGTGGAATCTTGTTCCTCGAGCTCTGGTACTGATTCATCACTGTCAGATTCTGTTCCAGACCCTAAGTTAACAAGACAACTTTTATTGTTTTTATAGAATTTTAAGGAGCATCTCACTGGCTTGCCTGCCTGAAATAGACATCACTGCCTCATGACAGACTTTACAAAGTTAAACGTAAACCAACTCCAGTGTGAAAGGCCCCTCTGAACTAAGTCAAGTTTTGTCACAAACCACTGTGTATGGATCTATTAAAGACCCATCCTGAGAAATGATGGATAATTGTCAGATAGAGCTGATCAGTACTGTAACTGTCTTTTTTCTTTGAAGGCCTCCATTTCTTGGCATAAACACCAAGCACCCATGTAATAATTCGTATAGTCCAATCATCCCAGAAAATTATCTTCAGACACACAAAGTAAAATCACACCAGAGGCATGACAGACTTTCTTTCGTGTCCTGCCTTATATTCTTTCTTTCTGAGGTAATTACATTCTCTCTACCCCAAGCTGTAGCCCCAGGCTGGCCTTGAACTCACTGGAGATCCTTCTACCTCTGCCTCCTGAGTGCTAGGATTAACGGTGTGCACCACCATGCCAAGCTTTATCTTATTTTCAAAAACCATTCACTTTAGCAATTTAATTCTATCAACTGGAAAATTCTCAATGATGTCAAGTTCTAGCAGTGACCTTTTCTATAAAATACAGCCCTCCCCATTTATTCTAATCAAAATCTATATATTCTAAAGTTCCTTCAACTAAAAAGCCAAGCATCAATAAAGGCTACTGAAGGGAGGAAAGCACATACCCACACCATTCTTAAGCTAGGAAAAACAGATCTCTACATTTTTAAGAAAAGGGAGTCCCTGGGCAACTGGTGACTACCAAGTCTAAGTAGTAAAATCAAATAGAAATAGCTCCATGATTCCCCAGTATTTTTAACAAATTCCAGGCCCAGGGACAAGGTTAGTGATGTGGTAAGGATTAGAACAAATATAAGGATTTGGTAGGTCTTGGTTTTCAAGTCAGCTCAGTAAGGTAAAAGGATGGTGGACCCAGGGCTTACCTTGGATCACATTACACAAGAAACAAAGTTCTGAGATGATGGAAACCAAGATTTACTTTTACACTCCTAAAGCTTTTGCATTTAAAGTTGTCATTCTATGTACTAAGCCCAAACTCAAGCAGATATATTGGAGAAAGCGGTGCATCCTAGTTAGTATTGGTGGGTAGCCCCCAAGAGGGGTGTGGGCAACACACCATGCACACAGCAAACCAAGGCAAATACCCTTGTTGTTCTTCAGAACAGGCTGCTTGGCAGAGGGGACTGGGGCAGGGATCCCAGCAGGTTTAGGGATGGGCATGTTGACGAGAACCGGCTGGAAAGGCACTCCCCCTGAGACTGGTTCCGGGGGAATCAGAGGCGGCAGCTCATCCTCATCAGCGGGGGCTGGGAGTTTAGAGGGTGATTCCAGGACCAGCCCGGGAGAGGACTGAAGAAAAGGCTGTTTAGGAAGCAGAGGGGGAACTGGGGAGGGAGCAAGAGTCGGTGGGGTGGGTTTGGGGGCCACAGATGCTGATCCAGCTTTAGGAAGGACCTCGTCAGAGGCAACTGCTGCTAGAGGACTAGATGTTTTATCAGAAGCAGCCAAGGGGCTCTTTGGGGAATGAAAAGAATCGTTGCCTTTTGCAAGACACGCAGGGAGAGAATCCTTCTCAACAGGGGCTGTAGCTGGGGTAGAAAGGGGTCCTTTAGTATCATTCTTAGCCGAGGGATCTGAGCACTTAGTAGGTGGAGTAGCAGAATTCTTCTTGGATCCTGGGCCTTTCTGAACGGGAGCAGCGACAGCCAGTGGACTTTCTGGAGCTGGTGCAACAAGTACTTCTTTGAGAACTGTAGAGTCTGTCTTTGCTGGAGGCTTTTCAGATGCCCCAGGGCCAACAGCCCCCACAGAACATGTGACTGACACTGGGGAAGTAGTGGAACTTTGGGGAGGAGAAGGAAGCATAGTTGAAAGAATGGGGGCCTCTTTAGAGGAAGGAAACTCTTTGTGAGAGGAAAGAGTCACGCCTGGGACAGCAGAGGCCATTTTGGAGGCTGCTGGAGGAGTGTTGGCTGTGGGAAAGGGGACTCCTTTGCAGGTTGAAGTTTCTGGGACGTCTTTGGAAGATGAGGCCTCTTTGGAGTCTGATTTTTTTTTGGAGGGAGTAATCTTGGCTGGGGAAGTAGAGGGAGAAGTCACAGCCAGGGTACTGGGAGCACCTACAGACGGGGTAGCCAAAGCCTCTTTGTGGGATGCCTTTTGGGGGGATAGGGTTTTGGGAGTCTTTCTTAGGTTGGGAGTTACAGCTGGGACAGTAGGTGCATTAGCAGATGGGGTTGTTACAGCCGCCCTGGGAACTCCAGTTGCTGGGGCCTTTTGGGGGGAGGGAGAAGCCATAGCTGGGACACCTTGGGGGGATGAAGTGGTTACAGCCTTCTGGGGGGAAGGAGGAATCTCTGCTCGCGCAGTGGTGACCCCTTCTGGAGATGGGATTGCTGGATCTCCTTTGCAGGCCACAGTTGCTGGAGCCTTTTGGGGGGAAGGAGGAACCTCTGCAGGTGCAGTGACATCAGAGGATTGGCATGCTGGAACCTCTTTAGGGGCCCCAATTTTTGGTGTCTTTTTAGGGGTTGGAGTTGCTTTAGTCTCTTTAGGGCAAGAAGGCACCTCTGCAGGTGCTGTTGTGACTCCTTCAGAGGATGGGGTTGCTGGAGCCTTTTTGGGGGCTGCAGTTTTGTGTGTCTTTTTATGGGGTGGAGCTACTGAAGCCTCTTTGTTGGCTACAGTTGCTGGGGATTTTTTAGGGGAGGAAGGCACCTCTGCAGGGGCAGTAGTGACTCCTTCAGGATGTGGAGTTGCTGGATGCTCTTTGGGAACTGAGGTTTTTGGTGTTTTGGGGGTTGTAGTTTTTGGTGCCTTTTTGGGGGGTGGGGTTGCTGGGGGCTCTTTGCGAACTGCAATTGCTAGGGCCTTTTGGGGGGAAGGAGAAATTTCTGCAGGTGCAGTGGTGACCCCTTCAGAACATGAAGTTGCTGAAGCTGTTTGGGGGGCTGTAATTTTTGGTGCCCTTTTTGGGGGTGGGATTGCAGTTGCTGAGGCCTTTTGGAGGGAGGGAGGCACTTCTGCAGGTGCAGTGGGGACTCCCTCAGGACATGGGGTTGCTGAAGCCTTTTGGGGGGCTGCAATTCTTGGAGCCTTTTTAGGAGGTGGGGCTGCTGCAGTGTCTTTGGGGGCTGCAGTTAAGACCTTTTGGGGGGAAGGAGACACTTCTGCAGGTGCAGTGGTGACCCCTTTAGGCAATGGAGCCACTGGAGCCTTTTGGAGGTCTGCAGTTTTTGGTGCTTTTTTAGGGGGTGGTGCCACTGGGGACTCTTGAAGGGAAGAAGAAATTTCTGAAGGTGCAATGGAGACTCCTCCAGGACATGGGGGTGATGAAGTCTTTTGGGGGGCTGCAGTTTTTGGTGCCTTTTTAGGGGTTGGGGTTGTTGGAGCTTTTGAGGCTGAGGGAGGAAGCTCTGCAGGTGCAGTAGCGACGCCTTCAGGAGCCTTTTTGGGGACTGCAGTTTTGGATACTTTTTTGGGGAGTGAAGTTGCTGGAGTGTCTTTAGGTGCCACAGTTGCTGAGGCCTTTTGGGAAGGAGACACCTCTGCAGGTGTAGTGGTGAGCCCATCAGGAGCCTTTTGGGGGACTGCAGTTTTTGATGCTTTTTTAGGGGTTGGTACCTCTTGGGAGGAGGGAGGCACCTCTGCAGGTGCAGTAGTGACCCCTTCAGGAGGTGGGGTTATTGGAGCCTTTTGAGGCACTGTAGTTTTAGATGCCTTTTTAGGGGCTGCAGTTGGGGCCTTTTGGGTAGAGGGAGGCACCTCTGCAGATGCAGTAGTGATTCCTTCAGGAAGTGGGGTTGTTGAGGCCTTTTGGGGGGCTGCAGTTTTTAATGCCTTTTTAGGGGGTGGTACCACTGGGGCCTCTTGGGTGGGGGTAGGAACCTCTGCGGGTGCAGTGGTGACTACTTCAGGAGGTGGGGTTGCTGAAGCCTTTTGGGGGGCTGCAGTTTTTGGTGCCTTTTTGGAGGGCGAAGTTTCTGGAACCTCTTTGGGGGCTGCAGTTGTTGGGACCTTTTTAGGAGAGAAAGGCACCTCTGCAGGTGCAGTGATAAGCTCTTCAGGAGGGGGGGTTGCTAGAAGCTCTTTGGGGGCTGCAGTTTTTGGTGCCTTTTTAGGGGAGAGAGGCATTTCTGCAGGTACAGTAGTGACCTCTTCAGTAGATGGAGTTGTTGGAGCCTTTTGAGGGGCTGCAGTTTTTGATGGCTTTTTAGAGGCTGCAGCTGGGGATTTTGGGGGGCAGGGAGGCACCTCTGCAGGTGCATTAGTGACCCCTTCAGGAGTTGAGGTTGCTGGAACCTTTTTGGAGGCTACAGTTTTTGGTGCCTTTTTGGAGGGTGGGATTGCGTTAGTTTTTTGGGCAGCAGTGACCTCCTTAGGAGATGGGGTTGCAGGGGCCTTTTGTGGGGAGGGAGGAATCTCTGCAGGGGCAGTGGGGACTCCTTCACAAGATGGGGTTGCTGGAGTTTCTTTGGGGGCAGTAGTCACTGGGGCCTTTTTGGGGGAAGAAGGAGTCTCAGCCTGGACAGTGGGGACATCTTTGGGAAATGGAACTGCTGGAATCTCTTTGCAGGATGCAGTTACTGGGACTTTTTGAGGGGAGGTAGAAGTCACAGCCAGTGTGGTGGGGTTTCCTCCAAAGGTCTGGGCTGCTGCTTCTGGTACCTTTTTTGGGGAGACAGGAGTCACAGCTGGAGCACATTTGGGAGATGATGTTGATGAAACATCTTTGGGGGATGCAGTTGTTATCTTTGGGGAGGAAGGAGGAGCCATGTCTGCTACAATGGAGTCTTCTTTAGAAGTTGCAGCTACTGGGGTCTTTTTAGGGGAGGGTGGACTCTCTGCTGGGACTGTGGAAGCCTCCAGGGGAGAGGGGACTGCTCCTTCTTGGGAGGGAGTAGCCACAGGAAGAGTAGGGGCCCTTTTAGGGGATGGAGGAGTGGGAGAATGCTTGTTTATTGAGGGTCTAGGGTCTTGAAAAGAAAGACTGGTCTCTGGAAGAAGAGATGGAAGACCTCCTTTGGAAGATGCAGTCATAGAAGCACCAGAACCACTGTACCCTTCAGGAGAAGGCGGCAAAGGTGCCCCTGCTACCTTGTACGAAATATCACCCACCTTCTTCACACCCACAAGAGAAATCCCAGCTGGAGGGGCAGCAGGAAAAGGCACAGACTGGGGAATTTCAGGGGTCAGTGGTGACGTAGCCATCGAGACAGAAATATTCTGAGGGACTAAAGTCATGGGACAACTTTCAGAGGCTGGGGGAATCAAAGGTAACGTAGAAGTGGAAGTACCCTTAGCTGGGTGGTTGTTAGGGGCTAAAGAGAAAGCTCCTTCTAGAAAAGAGCTGGCTGTAACTGTAGGAATAGAGGTACCTTTGGCAGAAGCCACCCCTTCAGAATCAGAACTTTCCAAAGACAAGGTAGTCACTGTTGGAGCAATGACAGAACTTTTTAGAGGCAGACTGGTAGGGTCTAGGCTGGCGTAAGAATCTGACTTAACTACAGCGGTTGGGGAGTTAGCCAGAGAAGACGCAGCAGCGGCTGGCAAAGCCCCAGGGAGAGGCCCTGAAAGGCTCCTTGCTGCAGTGGCTTCAGGAGCAGCAATCTTCAAAGACGATGGAATCTGAGGAGAGGGAGAATCCTTAGGGGCTGCCATGGTCAAAGGCAGAGTAGTATCTTTCCTGGTAGGAAGTCCTGCCTGGGATGGAGAAATAGGGGTTCCTACATTTGCCAATATTGAAATGGGGAGACTGAGGCCTTCAGGGGCTGGCATCTCCAGAGTGGCAGCTACCTGAGAAGCAGGAAGCTCACTGGGAGCCTCAGGTCCTATAACCAAGGCAGTAGCGGGGGTTGGCTTTTTACTATTCGGAAGACCTGGTGCAACTTTAGGACACATGGCATCTCCCTCCAAGGTGGTAGGTGCAGTAGCAATTGTAGAGGGGTTAGTCGCCACATGTGGGGTGATACCAACCGAAGAGACAGGAGTTCCTTTCACGCCTGTTTTTGGAGAAGTAGGAATCTGGGGTGCCAACGGCTGCTGAGTGGCATTAGGAGACTCCCCGAGAATGAGAGAAGCTGCAGAAGCTCTATTTGGGGAGCCAGGAGGGCTGTGGGTCCTCCTACTAGTGGTGGTAGAGGAGCCCTTGTCAACAGACAGAGGCAGAGCAGATGGTGGAGCCCCCACCGGAAGAGCTGCTTTGGCTTCAGCACCCAGCTCATTTCTGGAAGGAAGGGGAGGAATCACAGACCTCTCTGACGGGTTAGATGCACCTACGGAAGACTGACCTACCAAAATGGTATTATTTACTGTAGGATCTAACCAAGGACTAGGACCTGTCTGACCTGAAGGCTGGACAGAAGAACCCAAAGCACAATGATATAAAGGTGGAAGATGAGAGCCTGGAGAGATGGGGGGCTTCGGAGGGGAGTTAGGAACCATAGTCTTTTGAGAAGGTGAGCTGGCAGGTCCCTTTAGGCTTAACATGTTTTGTGGCACCAGAGCTGAGGAAATGGGGATATCTCTGACTTGAGAAGGGTTGGCTGGGGGAGTGATGGGTAATGTCTGAGGACAGAAGGCTAATCCAGACTGAACAGAGGCCAAGGGAGCTACAAGGTGGGAAGGAGCAGTACTGACTCCACCTGGAGGACTTGGGGCAGTAGTACCTTTCAGATTAGGGACTGTCTGAGAGGGAACTTGACTAGGAGAGGATTTGGGTTCTGAGGGGTCAACGGGAGCTGACAGAGGTGGAACTGACCCCGACTCAGCTGCAGCAACTGATGAAGGTGAGGTGAGAGAGTAAGGTGGAAAAGGAGAACCCTTCTGCATCGGGCTGGGAGCCAGTGCAACCAAAGACAAGGGAGTTGAAGGGGAGCGGGCACTTTTCAGGGTTGGGCCTATCATGGGAGAGGCCAGAGCTAAGGCAGCTGGGGAGATGGGAGGTCCTATTAGGTGTGGTAGGAAAGTTGGGGTGTGAGGACCAGTTTCCAAGGGCATGGCTGTTCCAGAAGATGGCTGAGGAAAGGGAACTTCAAAAGGGGCTGAGGTAATACTAGAGGGAGAAGGGAGTGGGGAAGGCTGGTTAGCAGTTGCTAGAGGGCACTGTTGGGGGGCCAGAGAGCCAGGAGGGGGAAGGGTAGGTCCAGGCTGCCCTAAGGCATCAGTGACACTCAAGGCTGAAGACTTAGGAAGCACAGCTGGAGAAAAGCAAAAAAAGGAAATAAAGAAGGGGAAAAAGGTGAGTTGTGAAGCTCAAGTTGGTAACATGCCTTACAGGAAAAAAAAAAAAATGGAGCTTTAAATCTGAGAATGAAGGTCACTACACAGGATTAGACAAAGGTGACAATCAGTACCAACTCTCCTATATAGTTCAGTGTCCAAGTGGGAGCATGTCCCTTTCATTTCCCACACTTCCAAAGTTTTATGAAAATAAACCAACTATTTCAAGGTGGGGAAAATGGTCTAACTCATTTTTAAAAAGGGAGCATCGGCCCTGGAGTAGATGAGGTGCCTCCTCCTCCAATCCACATTGGGGATTAAAGCTAGGGTCTCATACATGTTAGGCAAACACAGTACCATTGAGCTACAACCCCAGCCCTCTTTTTTACTTTCTGAGACAGTCTCACTACTTCCTCAGGCAGGCCTTCAATTTGCAATCCTCTTGTTCAGCTGCCTGAATAGATGGATTATAGAGCCTGTCACCAGGCTCATGGAAAATTGAGCATTCCTTCCTTGCCTCTTCTCTCTGAAATGACCCTACTGACCAATCTTTTCTCACTGTCAATACCACTACAACAAATGTATAGTAGTCTACCCACAGATCAGAACTCAAATACTGAAAACAGGAGTACAAAAGGAAGTGAGCAGTGTTAATGACAGGGAACCAGAGGTGCATGAGAAAAAAAAAAGCAAACAGCTTTTTTACTCTCAGGCTCCTACTAGGACTGAGGAAAAAAATCTGATTCTGCTAGAGAAGTTTTAGGAAGGAGGTGCCTGGCTTAACTCAGTTCTACTGAAGTAAAAATTATTATTATTTTTTTCTCAAGGTAGGATCTCACTCTGGTCCAGGCTTAACTATGTAGTCTCAGGGTGGCTTCGAAATCACGGGAGTGCTGGGACTAAAGGCGTGCACCACCATGCCCAGCTAACTAAAGTAAAAATTCTTCAGGATCATTTCTTTCTTTCTTTCTTTTTTTTTTTGGTTTTTAGAGGTAGAGTCTCACTCTGGCTCAGGCTGACCAGGAATTCACTATGTAGTCTCAGGGTGGCCTCGAACTCACGGCGATCCTCCTACCTCTGCCTCCCGAGTGCTGGGATTAAAGGTGTGCGCCACCATACCCGGCCAGAATCATTTCTTATTTTAATTTGACATAAGGTCTCTGGCTGGCTTGAACTCACTATGTAGCCAAGAACAACCTTGAGTTTCTGATCTTTCTGCCTCCACCTCCCCAGTGCTAGGGTTATAGATCACAGGCATGCACCATGCCTAGTTTGTGCAGTGCTGGGGATCAAACCCAGGCCTTCCTGCAAGCCAGCCAAGAACTCCACCAACTGAGCTATACGCCCAGCCCTACCCTTCAGAATGTAATAGCGATCATTAAATATTAAGTCCCTCAACCACTTCATGCCTAGTTACTTAGCAAGAACAGAAAGAAAAATTTTAAAAGCCCAACTATTAATGGGTTAGACTTCATACTCTATATACCCTTCCTCAGTAATGTTAACTTGTCAAACATTAACCCACAATTAACTAGCTCTCTAGGGAAAACAGCTTAGCTATAAGAGCAGGAAATATATTAGGAAAGTAGCCCAACTTGTTAAACTACACTGGCTCTTCTATTTTAGAAGCAGAGAAGTACTGTGAAGAGAGTTTATAGGCTTCCTATCTCTCAATCTAAATAAGTACTTAGCTCTGCCAAAACAGACCAATATTTGGCTTTATGTAAAAAGATTTCAGAATGATGGAGGGAAAAAAGCCCTGTCATTCAAGAGACAATACAAGGTTAGAGCAACAAATTCTATGCCTTAAAAGTGTGTGAAAATTAGGGGGGAAAAAAAGCCAGAAACTGGCGCACACCTTTATCGCAACACTCAGGAGGCAGAGGTAGGAGGATCGCTGAGTTCAAAGCCACTTTGACACTACATAGTGAATTCAGGTCGGCTTGAGCTCAAGTGACACCCTCCCTTAAAAAAAAAAAAAGCTCATAGCACTCAAACCCAAGTCACTCAGCCAGTTCATTGTGAAGTTCTTACAGAACCTAAGAGAAAAAAGAAGGTGGCTCAACCAGTCTTTCTGGGAGAATTGGTAGGTCAAAGTCTTATAATTATAGTGCAAATACTTGCAAACATATTAATTAGAATTAAAAACACGGATTATGTTTTCTGCTTCTTGGACCTGAAGGTGGAATAATGTCCAAATTACTTGCTTTGATACCACAACCAATCCCTTGAACTAGCTTCTTCGTCCACATTACTAAGACTATTTATAGTCACAGACAAAAATCACGGGTATGCCCTTAATATCATAAGCCTGTGCAAGTCAGACTAATAAGGAATGTGTTTAGCATTAGTTCTGGGGTTGGGGATTTAGCTCAGTGGATGGATGAACAAGCACAAGGCCCTGGGTTAAGACGTCGGCACCAGAAGAAAAAAGAAAAAAAAGCAAGAAAGCTGGGTGTGATGGCACACACCTTTAATCCTGGCGTCAGGAGCAGGTAGGAAGAATTACCAAGAATTGGAGACCACCCTGAGACTACATTGCGAATTCCAGGTCATTCTGGGCTAGGGCAAGACCATATCTCAAACAAAAAGGAACTAACTTTAGTTCTGAAGCTTAAAACCAGAATGGTTCTAAATTCACAAGAATCTCAGTCTCCACATTTACAAAACAGAGTTTAGTGAGATGATCTCTAACATCCTGTTTAGCACTAAACTTACAGGACCTTTTGAGGCCAGTCCTTTCCACTCCCCCCTTCCTGAAGTTCAGAGATTCCATACTGCTCAGGTCCCAGCCAAAGGATCCACCCTCTTCTTTCCCAGCAGCTGTTTAATCCCTTCAGCTGCTAAGATCAGACAGGTGGGGAGGGAGAACCTTAATGCTTTTAAACACAAACAATCTTAACTCCAAGAAAGGCAGAAATTGCCCTTCAGTAAGGAGTATTTAAAAAAATTACTGTTAAAAATAAGGACAGAAGCCTTAAAGATACCCTGCATTTAGTTATATGCAATTTAGCCAAGACCACCACTTGACTTTTTTTTCCACTACTTTCAGATTTTCTACTCAAAATGTGTTTTTAAATAACATTCAAAACTTGCCCTCCCACTAGATTTTATAACCATCAGCTTCACAGCTAAAGATCAGCCAAAACACGTACATATTCAATTTTAAGTTTCACACAATGGTTCAGGCACTATTCCAGCCCACTAGAAATATCTCAGTATCAAGCCTTAGAACCAGTTAATGACTCAGGATACTAGGGCTCTCAGCAGGACACATTCACTACCAGCACATATCTCATCCAGACATGTGATGAAGGCACAAAGCCAATCACCGCTACCTAAAACCTTGATGCAACTTGCTGGCTGGAACCTCACAAAAGCTCAAGTCTCCTAGTGTCACCCAGTCGAGACAGGCCGGAATCACTGAGCCACCTCTCTGATCACAACACAGCTTCTTCTCAGGGAGCTGGCATTAAAGTAGGAAAGAGGCAGGGTTAACTTTTAATGTTCCTACATCTTAAAGGTTATTATTTGTGTTCTATCCCTTTTAAAGGCCCTCCAGGATAGCAGTTACATTTTGTGGTGTCCCCTTCCTGACAAAGCTACAACCTATCTTTTCTTAAGGAACAGAAAGGGAGCTGTGAGAACCTACCTGTCTCAGCCTGAGGCTGTGGCAACTCCTGCTCTGTAGCAGGGACGGTTTCTGTGGCTTCACCGGGCATTTCTGAAGGGAAATAAAAAGGAGGAGGCCTGAATCGACTGCAATTCACCTGCCCAGACAAGAGTCGATATTCTTCAGAACTTCGCGCAGGGCTATAATGACAACAAGCTATGTAGGCTTGGGGCGGCAAGCTTCCCAAAGCGTCTGCAAAACAGGTGGGCCTATGACGTGACCCACAGATCTCCACCGAGAGGATCCCCCTCTTTCACGAAGCTTCTCCATCATTCCGCAGGCAAAGCTAACTTTCCAGAAGCCGGGGTTCGTTGCATCCACACTCGGGACCCCACAAGGCCAGCAAAACAACGCTGCCTTTCTCGACCCCAAGGGGAAGGCTCCCGGCCCGCCCGCCCGGGTTCCCTTCCCCGAGCCCGGGAGCCTCAGCTCTTCTGACCACTTCCGAGGCGAGGGTGGAGGGTGCCATGGGCGCCCCCAGCACACTACGAACGGGGTCTGGGGGCCCTAGGGCCGCGACCCACACCTCCCCGAGCGCTCCGAGGCGCTTCCCCACAGCGGGCGCCCCCGCGCCCCTGCTCCCGGCGCTGCAAGGGCTGCCGGGTCCCTAGGCCCGGAATCCGGGCCGCTCCGGGCCCCCCGCGCCCAGCTTTTGCCAGGACACCAACTGCAAGACCCCCTTTTGTCCGGAGGCCCAGGGACAGGCGCCGCGACCCCAGAACGCCCCCGACCGTCCTTAACTCTAAGTCTCCGGGGCGGCCAGGCTCGCGGCGAAGGCGGATGGCTGCGGATGGAGAGCCCCGGCGCAGACGGCACTTACTGTGCGGAGGACGCGGAGCCAAGATGGCGGCGGAAAGAGAAGGAGCGGCGGCGCGACCCACGCCTGTTGCCGAAGGAAGCCGGGAGCGCAGGGGGCGGGACCGCGATCCGATTCCGGGTCAGCGGCGGCTCGCAGCCGCTTCCCACCGGCCCCCGGCGCTGCCATCGCCGCCGTGCAAGGGCACCTGCTGCCCCTTCCCGGGGTGACCCGAGCAGCTGCTCCCGGGCGGGGGTGGGGACGCGCTCTAAATAAGGGTAGGGATCGGCTCCGGAACGCGCGGGCCTGGATGCTCGCCCGCGCCGACCCGGCGGTCCCGCGAGCCACTGGGACACCCCCAGGTTTAGAAACGCCCGGACAACCTCGGCCCACGGGTCCGCAGAGTAGCGACTGTGCTTTACCGGGATTTCCCCTTCCCGTATTCTGGAAACGCCGGGCGTGGTGGCACATGCCTTTAATCCCAGCACTTGGGATGGGAGGCAGAGGTAGGAGGGTCACCCTGAGACTCCATAGTGAGACCCTATCTCGAAAAACAAAACAAAAAAGAGAGAGGAAGAGAGAAAGACACGGCAATGCCACAGACATTGCTTGTATACCATTGGGAAGAAGGGATCAAGGTCAAACCCCAACTGTGATTTAGGACGATTTCGAAATTATTTTAAAGTTCAGTTGTCCTTTCTGGGAAAAAATAATGAAATTAAAAACATTTTCGGGGGCTGGAAGGTGGCTTAGCGGATAAGGCGTTTGCTTGCAAAGCCAAGGGACCCGGGTTCGATTTCCCCAGGACCCATGTATGCCAGCTGCACAAGGGGGCACATGCTTCTGGAGTTCGTTTACAGCGGCTGGAGGCCCTGTGCGTCCATTCTCTCCGTCTCTCTCTCCTTTCTCTGCCAAATAAATAAATAAATATATAAAAAAGAAAAAAAAAAGTGGCTGGAGGGATTGCTTAGTGGTTAAGGCACTTGCCTACAAAGCCAAAGGACCCACATTCAATTCCCCAGGACCCATAAGCCAGATGTACAGGTGGCGCATGCGCGGAGTTCGTTTGCAGTAGCTAGAGGCCCTGGCTTCCCCATTCTCTCCGTTTCTCTCAAATAAATAAATAAATAAATATTTTTTTTTAATGTGAAAACTTTTTTTTTGCCTGACTTTTTGGCAATTATTTATTTTAGAGGTCCAGGATTGTCATGTGTAAGATCTTATATAAGGACATATAAGCCTAGACTTAGCAGTCAAGATGCTTGCTTGCAAAGCCAAAGGACCCAGGTTCAATTGCCCCAAAGCCAGATGCACAAGATGGGGCTGGCCTTGAACTCATAGCGATCCTCCTACCTCTGCCTCCCAAGATTAAAGGCATGTGCAACCATGCCCGGCAGAATTATCTTTTATCCAGCCATGGTGGTACACACCTTTAATTCCAGCACTCAGGAAGCAAAGGTAGGAAGACCCAGGTCAGCCTGAACTACAGTGAGACCTTATCTTGGTGAGAGATAGTTTTTTTTGACAGGGCCTAATGTAGCCAAGTCTGGCCCTGAACTTTTTCCTCTTTTTAATTAATTTTTTTTTTTTCTGCAGTCTTTTTATTTTTTGACTTTTCAAGGTAGGATCTTGTTGTAGCCCAAGCTGACCTGGAATTCACTATGTAATCTCATGGTGATCTTCCTACCTCTGCCTCCCAAGTACTAGTGCTGGGATTAAAGGCATGCACCTCCATGCCCAGATTGCAGTCTTTTTTTTTTTTTAATATAATTTTTTAAATCTAATTTTTATTTACTTGAGAAAGAGAAAGCAAGAGAGCATGGGCACACCAGGGACCCCAGCCACTGGAAACGAACTCCAGATGCATGCACCACCTTTTGCATCTGGCTTACATGCATCCTGGGGAATTGAACCTGGTTCCTTTGGCTTTGTAGGCAAATGCCTTAAGCACCAAGCCATTTCTCCAGCCCTTAATATATAAAGAAAAAAAAAAAAATATATATATATCATTTTTTGGGGGGGAGTAGGGTCTCTAACTCTGACCTGGAATTCACTATGTAGTCTCAGGGTGGCCTTGAACTCATAGCAATCTTCCTACCTCTGTCTCCTGAGTGCTGGATTAAAGGTGTGCACCACCACACCCATCAGAATTATCTTTTTTAAAAAATATTTTTATTAGCTAGGCATGGTGCACACCTTTAATTCCAGCACTTGGGCAGCAGAGGTAGGATGATCCAGGTCAGCCTGAGATACAGTGAGACCCTACCTCGAGAAACAAAAAACAATTATTTTTATTTATTTACTTACTTGAGAGAGAGGCAGAAAGAGGGAGAGAATGGGCATACCAGGGCATCTAGCCACAACAGACGAACTCCAGACGCATGCACCACCTTGTGCAGCTGGCTTACATGGGTCCTGGGGAATTGAACCTGGCTCCTTTGGCTTCGCAGGCTAGCACCTTAACTGCTAAGCCATCTCTCCAGCTCAACAGGACAGGATTATCTTTATTTTGATTTTATAAAGCAGGGTCTTGTTGTAGCCCAGGTTAACCTGGAATTCATTATGTAGTCTCAGGTAGCCTTGAACTCACAGAGATCCTCTTACCTCTGCCTCCTGAGTGTTGGGATTAAAGTCATGCACCACCACACCCAGCAAGAATTATATTATTTATTTATTATTTAAAAAATATTTTATTAAAGAGAAAGAGGCAGATAGGGAGAGAATGGCCATAGCAGGGCTAGCCACTGCAAACAATCTCCAGATACATGTGCCACCTTGTGCATCTGGCTTATGTGGGTACTGGGGAATTGAGCCTGGGTCCTTAGGCTTCACAGGCAAGTGCCTTAACCATTAAGTCATCTCTCCAGCCCAACAATTATCTTTTTTTTTGGGGGGGGGATTCAAGGTAGGGTCTCTTTCTAGCCCAGGCTGACCTAGAATTCACTATGTAATCTCAGGGTGGCCTGGAACTCTTGAGATCCTCCCACCTGTCTCCCCAATGCTAGAATTAAAGGTGTGTGCCACTATACCCACCTATCTTTTTATATTAAATTTTATAAGATTACCTACAGTTTATTCCTTTTGCATTGCTTTTCTCAGGAACCTTGGTAGTTTTAAGAAACCTCTGCAACATAAATTATCTCTCAAGAAAAATAAATTGTGGGCTGGAGGGATTGCTTAGTGGTTAAGGCATTTGCCTGCAAAGTCAAGGACCCTGGTTTGATTCCCCAGGACCCATGTAAGCCAGATGCACATGGCGGTGCATACGTCTGGAGTTAGTTTGCAGTGGCTGAAGGCCCCAGCACGCTCATTCTATGTGTGTGTGTCTCTCTTTCTCTGCCTCTCTCAAATAAATAAAACTTAAAAAAAGAAATAAAAATTCTAAAAAATTAAGCAAAAAAAAGAGAAACTTTTATTAAGACACATAGGTGATTATTCCATATTTTTAAAATGACCCTTAAAGCATCTGTTCCATGGCTGAAGATATCCACATTGATTTAAAGGGAGTTGGTTTCTTCAAAAATCTTTTTGTAAATCTGTAATAGAATGAAAGAGAAAAATTTAAAAGAATTTCATTTGGTTAATGCTTGCATTAAATTCATATCCTACATAAAGATTTGCTGTTTCACATTTGATGAAGCCCACATTACATGCTGAGCCATACAGAATAAGAATACAAAGGCCTTGATATTTTATTAAAACTACTTTTAGGAGCAGGGCATGGTGGCCATTAATCCCAGCACTCGGGAGACAGAGGTAGGAGGCTAAAAAAAAAAAAAAAAAAAAAGGCATTTATTCCTGGGCTGGAGAGATTGCTCTGCAAAGCCAGATGCACAAAGTGGCCCATGTATCTGGAGTTTGTTTGGAGCACACTCATTCTTTCTCTCTTCTTGCAAAATAAATGAATAAAAGTGTTTTGATATTTTTATTTAATTATTTTTAAATATTTTGAATAGTATTTTAAACATTATTAAAATACTTCTTTATTCATTTATTTGCAAGGAGAGAGAGAGAGAGAAAGAAGGGTGCCACTAGGAACGAATTCCAGATGCATGTGCCACCTTGGGTGTGCGCTTTAAATGCTAGGCCATCTCTCCAGCTCTCCTTGATTTTTTTTTAAGTATATATATATGTGTATATATATATGCATATATATATAAGGGGTTGCTTATAGGAGCAATAGAGAACTCCAACACAGCCACACAATGAATAGTTTCTTCCCATCCTGGATGAGGACCTCCCATAGCTGCTTCATTTCAAAGGCAGCTTCATCACCACAAAGCTCACCTCCACAAAGGACAGTCTGTAGCACAACTGCACCACTTTGCAGGCAGCTGCATGGGAGAGACTCCTAATTTTGTTGTTGTTTTTTGGAGATAGGATTACACTCTATCCCAGACTGATCTGGAATTCACTCTACAGTCTCAGGGTAGCCGCAAACTCACGGTGATTCTCCTACCTTGGCCTCCCAAGTGCTGGGATTAAGAACATGTGCCACCACATCTGGCTATTTTAGTTAAAAAAAAAAAAAAAAGTGTGGCTTTGCGGGCAAGTGCCTTAATTGCTAAGCCAGCCCCAATGTTATTTTTTTTGGGTTTTCGAGGTAGTCTCACTCTACTTCAGGCTGACTTGGAATTCACTCTGTATTCTCAGGGCAGCCTTTAACTCATGGCAATCCTCCTACCTCTGCCTCCTGGGTGCTGGGATGAAAGGCATATACCATCATGCCTGGCTATTTTAATTAAAAATAAAAAGTGTGGCTTTGCAAGCAAGTAAGTGCCTTAACTGCTAAGCCAACCCTGATTTTTTTTCCTCCCCTGGGTAGGGTCTCACTCTAACCCAGGCTGACCTGGAATTCACTATGTAGTCTCAGGGTGGCCTTGAACTCATGGAGATCCTCCTACCTCTGCCTCCCGAGTGTTGGGATTAAAGGCACACACAACCATACCTGGCTTTTTTTTTTTTTTTTTTTTTGAGACAGGGCATCTTACTGGTTTGAAACTTGTTCACTAGACTATACTGGCTGACTTAAGCCCTAGGGATCTTCTAGTTTCTGCCTACCCAGTGCTGGAATTATAAGTGTGTGTTACCATGCCCAGCATTTTTACCTGGGTTCAGAGATTGAGCTCAAGTCTTCATGCTTATAAAGCAAGCACTTTACTGACTAAAACATCTCCCCAGTCAAATTAAAAAAAAAAATTATTTTTAGGGCTGGAGAGATGGCTTAGTGGTTAAGGTACTTGCTTTGCGAAGCCTTGGGACCCAGGTTCAATTCCCCACATAAGCCAGATGCACATGGTGATGCTTGCATCTGAAGTTCATGTGCAGTGGCTAGAGGCCTTGGTGCACCCATTCTCATTCTCTCTCTTTCTTAATTCAATTTGTTTTTAATTAGGTAAAACTTTTATTTTCAAGCTCTTCAGATTTCCTTTACAAACACAATGGATAGTTCTAAAAGTATCCCAAATTCAATCAAAGGCACATAATCCAAGTAAAACACTTGTGACATGAATAACTCCTTTAGCTTGTGATCTTTGCACATGACTTGTTTTTAACCATTTGCAATGTTCAGTATACAGGTCACATTTTCAACTCTTTTTAAGGACATGAAAAGTATTTTTTTAAGGACACTAAAAGTGCAAGCAAAATATAAAGAAACTTCAAAAAAAGATCAATTTATATCATATATAAGATAGGGCAACCTAACATAATATATCCTTTCAAACAAGTCTGATGAGAAACTTCTTTTAAGTTTAGTGTTAAAAAAATTTTTTTCTCACTCAGAAATGAAAATTTCATTTAGAAAATCAGAATATCATTTGATTAGTAAAGCTTGTTCACCTCTCCCAATTTTATACTTCCTTCTCTTCATTTAATAGTTCTAAATCCCTAAGAACAAATTTTATTACAGTATAAAACTCTTTAGTACAACAAATTATAAATACTCAATTATTTTAGTAAAAATGTTTTCTTCCTAAAATGTAAACATCCAGTAAATAGAACATACATGATATTCTACATATAGCAACACAGTATTTCACTTATGAAAGAGGTGCATTTTAGTATATTTGGTGGTAAGGTTTTGTTTGTCTTAATACAAAAATACTTCAAAAGAAGTAAGAATAAATCATCTTAAAATCCTACTCTTTTACTTGGTTTCCTTATTTGAATAGAAAAATCATTAATTTCTGTAGAATTTTGCCTATAGGACCAGACCAGAGAAGGTCTGAAATATCTAAGTCATTTAGAAAACTGTTTACTTGAGACTTGGAGGCATTCATTCATCGCTTGGTGCTTGAAGGCATTCTTCAATAAAGTTCTTCCCTACAGTTTTCAGAGTAAAGCACAGGATCTGGGCGCCCGGAAGGGGTCACTTCCAGCTGGGACACCAACCAGCAAGGCATCCTTGCAGGTATTCTGCATGCAGTGCTGTTGAAGCTCTGCAGCTGCCTGCCAGACCTTGATCCTCTCCACGCTGGCCTTCAGCCTGAGGTGCTCCACCAGGCGCTGCAGGGCGCTCTTAATTCAATTTTAAAAAAATATTAAAAAAAAAAAAACTTTTAAAGCCGAGCATGGTGGCGCATACCTTTAATCCCAGCACTTGGGAGGGAGAGGGAGGAGGGTTGCTGTAAATTCAAGGCCACCCTGAGACTACACAGTGATTTCCAGGTCAGCCTGAGCTACAGTGAGGCCCTACAAAAATAAGAAAAGAAAAAACTTACCACTCTTCTTAAGAAGTTCGCCTTTCCGGGATTTATCCAGGTTTTCAAGAAATTGTTCAAATACTTTAACATAAGGTGCTAGACTGGTCTTCTTATAATCTGAATGACCAAGCATGAGCATCATAATTAGCATGTTGGTAGAAAGAAGAGCATGAACACATAACCAAGACTCTTGTAAGGATTCTTAGCTGGGTGTGGTATCTCACCTTTAATTCTAGCCCTCAGGAGACTAAGGAGGACTGAATTGGATTTAAGGCAAGTGTGGGCTACAGAATGAGTTCCAGATAAACCTGGGCTAGAATGAAACACTGTCTAAAAAAAAAAGCCAGGTGTGGTAGTGCACACTTTGATCCCAGTGATTAGGAGGCAGAGGTAGGAGGATCTCTGTAAGTTCAAGGCCAGAATGAGACCCTACTTGGTGGGGGGGAACTCCCCCCCCCCCCCCCCGGAAAGAATTTTCTAGGAGTATAGCTCAGTATTAAAGCACTTGAATAGAATGCGAAAACCCACAAAAAAATTCTTTACATATGGGCTGGACTTGCCTGGAAAGCCTAAGGATTCAGGTTCGATTCCCCAGAACCCATATAAGCCAGATGCACATGGCGGCACATGTGTCTGGAGATCGTTTGCAGTGGCTAGAGGCCCTGGTGTGCCTATTCTCTGTCTCAAATAAATAAAAATTATTATTATTTTTTTTTGGTTTTTCAAGGTAGGGTCTCACTATAGCTCAGGCTGACCTGGAATTCACTATGTAGTCTCAGGGTATAAAATTCATATATAATATGTGTTAATATAAAATTTATTTATTTGACAGATAAAGAGGGAGAGGGGAGGGGGAAGAGAATGGGCATGCCAGGGCCTCCAGCCACTGCAAACTAACTCCAGATGTGTGTGCCCCTTGTGCATCTGGCTATTGTGGGTCCTGGGGGCAGGGACCTTTGGCTTTACAGGCAAATGCCTTAACCGCTAAGCCATCCCTCCACCCTCAATTTTTTTTTTTTTAATTTTTAATTTTTTGGTTTTCCAAGGTAGGGTCTCAAGCTCAGGCTGACCTGCAATTCACTATGTAGTCTCAGGGTGGCCTTGAACTCATGGTGATCCTCCTACCTCTGCCTCCCGAGTGCTGGGATCAAAAGCATGTGCCACCATGCCCGGCTCAAAATTTTTTAATTTTAATTTTGTTTATTAGACTGAAAGAGAAAGAGGCAGATAGAGAAAAAGAGAATGGGCATGCCAGGGCCTTCAGTTGCTACAAACTCCAGATGCATGTGCCATGTTGTACATCTGCCTTACATGAGTACTGGGGAATCGAACCTGAGTCCTTAGGTGTTGTAGGCAAGTGCCTCAACCACTATGCCATTTCTCCAGCCCAGTTGTTCTTATAGGCAGGATCTCACTGTAGACTAGGCTGGCCTCCAGCTCCTGGTGATCCTTTTGCCTAAGCCCCTGGAACACTGGGACTGTAGGTGTGAGTCAACACTCGTAGCTGGTCAAATAATTTTCTTGCAAACGAACTCCAGGCACGTGCACCTTCTTGTGCATGTGGCTAACGTGAGTCCTGGGGAATCGAGCTTTGAACCGGGGTCCTTAGGCTTCACAGGCAAGCACTTAACTGCTAAGCCATCTCTCCAGCCCTGGTCAAATAATTTTAACTAAGTGAATGTAAGCAGCAAAACTACAATGACATGAACTACTTTGTATTTTAAATTTTTTATTTCAAAATTATTATTCTTTTATTTTTTACCCATTTGAGAGTGACAGAGAGAGAAAGAGGCAGATAGAGAGAGAATGGGAGCACCAGGGCCTCCAACCACTGCAAACAAATTCCAGATGCATGCATCTGGCTTATGTGGGTCCTGGGGAATCAAGCCTTGGCTTCAAAGGCAAGCGCTTAACCACTAAGCCATCTCTCCAGCCCTAACTTATATTTTATTATTCAAAGTAACTTAAGGTGTTGAACTCACTCCTGAATCCTCTTCCCCCTCCCTCCTTTTTCTTTGTCTTTTCATGGTAAGGTATCAAGGTCTCACTCTAGCCCAGGCTGACCTGAAACGAACTGTATAGTCCCGGACTAGCCTCAAAACTCAAAGCGATCTCTGTCTCCCCTGTGTTGGGATTACAGGCATCATGCCACCACACCCAGTTCAATACTGTTCTGGGATGCCACTGACATTAAATTTATGCCTTGTCCAAATGCATTTATCTGTGTGCAGTAGGTGGTTTTGTTCTTGAGTATCAATAGTTACACAGGGGGAGTTTTTCCAGTAAGGAGACATCCTTCAATCTACATTACAGAACATAAAAAAAAGGACTCAGATTTGATTCTCCAGGTCCCACGTAAGCCAGATGGACATGGTGGCACATGCATCTGGAGTTCATTTGCAGTGGCTAGAGGCCCTGGTGTACCCATTCTCTCTCTCTCTCTGTCTCTAACAAATAAATTAAGGAAAAAAAAACAGAAAAAAAATTTTATTTATTTATTTGAGAGAGATGAGAAAGATGCAGACAGAGTGAGCATGGGCAAGCCTGAGCCTCCTGTCATGGCAGACAAACTCCAGTTGCATGTCCTCATGCTGGCACAAGAAGCACTCCTGAAAGCAAGCACCTTTCGCCACTGAGCCATCTCCCAGCCCAGAAGCGCTCTTCATAACCACTCAGCCATCTCTCCAGCCCCTTCCCACCTTGTTTTTTGGGGTAGGGTCTCACTCTAGCCTAGGCTAATCTGGAACTCACTCTACAGCTCCAGGCTGGGCTTGATCCTTCTACTTCAACCTCCCAAGTACTGAGATTAAAGGCCTGCACCACCACACTTGACTTGGTCATTAATTATTGGAATGCAGACAGATAAATAAAAAGTTTATGCTAAAGTGGAACTTCAATATATTCACCCACCTCTGGGTCTATGCTTGGTTTCCGATTCAGCTTCATTCTCATTTTCCTTTTCATTGGTAGAAGTGACATCCAACTCACGGCAGATGGAGCTATAAATAATAGAATAAGAATTGTTTTAAAGATATACTTTTAGAGCCCAGTGTGGTGGTGCATGCCCGGCTATACATATATTTTTAAATATTTTACTTTTATTTATGTACTGGAGAGAAAGAGGCAGATAGAGAGAAAATGGGTATACCAGGGCCTCCAGCCACTGCAAACGAACTCCTGATACATGAACCATCTTGTGCATCTGGCTTATGTGGGTAGTAGGGAATTGAACCTGGGTCCTTATGTTTCATAGGCAAATGCCTTAACCGCTAAGCCATCTCTCCAGCCCTTAAAGATACTTTTATTTATTTACTTCAGAGACAGAGAAAGAGGCATTCAGAAAAAGAATGAGGGCATGCCAGAGCCTCTTGCCACTATAAAAAAAAAAAAAAACAAACCCTAGAAACATGCACCACGTGGTGCATGTGGGTACATGATGGTACTGGGGAATTGAACCCAGGCCATCAAGCTTTGAAAGCAAGTGATTTTAACTGCTGACCCATCTCCTCAGCCCATAACAAGATAATTTTTTTTTTCCCCCTCTTGAGGTAGGGTCTCATTGTAGCCCAAGCTGACCTGTATCTCACTCTGTAGTTTCAGGCTAGTCTCAAACTCATAGTGATCCTATCTCTGCCTCCTAACTGCTGGGATTAAAGACATGCACCACCGTGCCCAGCAGAATAAAATAATATTAAAGCTGGTTTCTGGGGCTGGAGGGATGACTCAATAGTTAAGGCATTTGCCTTTAAAGCCTAACAACCCTGGTTCAATTCCTCAGTATCCATGTAAAGCCAAATGCATAAAGTGGTGTATGCATGTGGAGTTCACTTGCAGCAGCTGGAGGTTTGGATGTGCCCTTTTCCCCCATCCCTTTCTCTGTGCTTGCAAATAAACAATTTTTTTTTTTTTTTTTTTTAAAGGCCTGGAGGGATGGCTTAGCAGTTAAGGCATTTGTCTACAAGGCCAAAGGACCCAGGTTTAATATCCCAGGACCCATGTAAAAAAGAAAAAAAAAAAAGATGAGCTGCAGAGATGGCTTAGCAGTTAATGTGCTTGCCTGTGAAGCCCAAGGACCCAGGTTTGATTCCCCAGGCCTCATGCAAAGCCAGACCCACAAGGTGGCACATGCATCTGGAGTTCATTTGCAGTGGCTAGAGACCCTGGTGTGCCCATTCTCTTTCTCTGCCTGTCTCTCTCTTTCAAATAACTTTTTTTTTTTTGCTGGGCTTGGTGTTACATGTCTTTAATCCCATCACTGAAGAGGCAGAGGTAGAAGGATCACTGTGAGTTTGAGGCCACTCTGGGACTTCGTAGTGAATTCCAGGCCAGCCTAGACTAGAGTGAGACACTACCTTGAAAAACCAAAAATAAAAATAAATAAATATGAATAAATAAAAAGCACAATCACTTCTTAGCAAAGATTGAGAAATGTAGTATAAATTCCCCCCTGCCTTTTTCTTTTTCTTGAGGTAGGGTCTGGGTCTTACTCCAGCCCAGGCTCACCTAGAATTTATTCTGTAGTCTCAGGCTGGCCTCAAACTTATGGTGATCCTGCTATGTCTACCTCCCAAGTGCTGGGATTAAAGGTATGTCCCACCATGCCTGGCTGGAACTTCTTACTGGTAGGATCTCATATAACCCCAGATGGCCTTGAAGTTCTTATGTAGTTGAAGATGACCTAAAACTCATGATCCTCCTGCCTCCACCACCCTTTAAGTGCTGGGATCCCATGTCTGGTATTATGCAGTGCTGGTGATTGAACCTAGGGCTCCATGTAAAACTTGTGATCCTCCTGCCTCTACCTTTGGCTCACTGGACTCATGAGGAAGTGACACCACCTGGGAGGAAACTTTTTTACTTGTTTTGCACATGGTGCTGGGGATTAAACCCAGGGTCTTGCTTGTACTAGACGAGTATTATAGTACTGGGCTACATTCCTATGAAGCCTAAAACTCATGTTTAAGTTGGCATTATTTCCCAGGCCATCATTATTATTTTTTAAATTTAGTATGTATATTTAATATTATTTTAATTAATTTATTTGATAGAGGGAGAGAGGGAGAATGAGTGCGCCAGGGCCTCCAAGCCACTGGAAACGAACTCCAGATACATGTGCCAACTTGTGTATCTGGCTTACGTGGGTCCTGGGGAACTGAGCCTGGATGCTTTGGCTTTGTAGGCAAGCACCTTAATCGCTAAGCCATCTCTCCAGCTCTATCATTATTATTTTTACGGTGTTGGATATTGACCCCAGGACTCTACTGAGCTATACCTCCAGCCCTACTAGGCTTATTTGACCATAAAATCATTTTATTTTATTTTTTTTTGCAACACAGCTGAAGAACTTATATGGTTCTATTATGATATCATCATTTAATCTTAGAACTAAGTAACCCCATAACCAAACATACCATTCCGGTGCAGCTACCTCTCTAAGAAGGGATGTAACACAATCTGCTTCAAATTCAGAAGACTGCTCACAAACAAGGACTGAAGAATGATCTGGAACATACCTTATGGTTGGAACAGTAAATGGGTCAAACTGATCCACCTTCTGTAAATCAATAGGCACAGAAATGCGACCTGTAAAAACCAGAAGTTAGAAACTCACCATAGGAGAAGTCATTATAGGTTGTTTTTTTTTTTTCTCACTTTTTTTCTTCCTTCCTTCTGAGGTAGTGTCTCACTGTATAGTGCAGGCTGACCTAGAATTCATTTTGTAGTTTCAGGGTGGCCTTGAACTCATAGCAATCTTCCTACCTTTGCCTCCCAAATTCTGGGATTAAAGGCATGTGCCACCATGTCTGCCTTCACTCTATTTCTGTTGTTCATTCAAGGTACAGTCTTGCTTAAAGTATGGTGTGCCACCACACCTGGCTTTAATTAATTTATTACAGAGAGAGAGAGAAAGAGAGAGAGAGGGAGCGAACAGAGAATGAATGCACCAGGGTCTCTAGCCACTGCAAATTCCAGACTCATGTGCCCCCATGTGCATCTGGCTTATGTGGGTTCTGGGAAATCAAACCCGTGCCCTTAGGCTTTGCAGGCAAATGCTTTAACTGTTAACCATCTCTCCAGCCCCCAAGGTCTTATTTTGTAGTCCAAACTGGGCTGGAAAGTGCTTTGTAGCTTAGGATGGCCTTGAACTCATGATTGTCCAAAGTGCTAGGATTACAGGTGTGTACCACTATACCCGACCACATCAGATATATTATTTATTTGGTGTTGTGGCTGAAGAGATGGCTTAACAGTTACCTCCACCTCATCCCAGTGCTGAGATTACAGGTATGAACCATGAAAAAAGTTTTTTTAAACCTTTCGGTTTTGTGTAGGTAGGAGAATCACTGAGTTCAAGGCCAGTCTGGAGCTACAGACTGAGTTCCAGGTAAGCCTGGTCTAGAGTGAGACCCTGCCTTGGTGGTGGTGGTGGGGCGGGGGGAATCACCTGCCTCCACCTCAAGAGTGTTGGGACTCCAGGTAAGAGTACAGAGTGAACATGGAAGTGTACACTACCATGCCCAGTTTATGCGGTGTCAGGAACTGAACCAGGGCTCCATGTGAGCACTATACCAACTGAGCTACATCACCAGTCCTGAAAAATATTTCTTTTTAAAAAATATTTTATTTTTACTTATTTATTTCTGAGAGAGAGAGAGAGAGAGGGTGGGAGAGAGAGAGAATGGGCATGCCGGGAACTCTAGCCACTGCAAATGAATTCCAGATGCATGTGCCACCATGTGCATCTGGCTTATGTGGGGACTGAAGAATTGAACCTGGGTCCTTAGGCTTCACAGGCACACATGCAGCTTAACAGCTAAACCATTTCTCCAGCTCTCTCTCTTTTATTTATTTATTTATTTTGAGGAAAGCCCAACAGACTGGCATTTTTTTTTTTTTTAAAGAAATTTTATTTATTTATTTTAGATACAAAGAGAGAGAGAGACAGAATGGGCGCACCAGGGCCTCTAGCCACTGCAAATGAATTCCAGATGCATGTGCCACAATGTGCACCTGCCTAACGTGGGACCTGGAGAATCGAACCTGGGTCCTTAGGCTTCACAGGCAAGTGCCTTAACCACGAAGCCATCTCTCCAGCCCGCATTTTTTTTTTTTTAATGAGGGAGACAGAGAGAAAGAAAAAAGAGAAGACAGAAGTAGGAGGATCACCATGAGTTCAAGGCCAGCCTGAGACTACATAGTGAATTCCAGGTCAGCCTGGGCTAGAGTGAAACCTACCTCGGGTGGGGGAGGAGGGAAACCTTAAAAAACTTTCTAAAAAAATTCCTTTGGAGCTGGGTGTGATGGCACATTCCTTCAATCCCAGCACTCAGGAGGCAGAGGTAGGAAGATCACCATAAGTCGGGGGCCTCCAGCTGGTACAAACTCCAGGGCTTCCAGCCACTGCAACTGAACTCCAGATGTGTGCACTCCTTGTGCACATGTGTGACAATGTGCACTTGTGTCACTGCATTTGACTAACATGGGACCTGGAGAGTTGAACATGTGTTCTTGGGCTTTGCAGGCAAGCGCCTTAACCGCTAAGCCATCTCTCCAGCCCTGAAAAGCTTTTCTTTTTTTTCAAGGTAGGGTCTCACTCCAGCCCAGGCTGACCTGGAATTCACTATGTAGTCTCAGGCTGGCCTCCAACTCATGGTGATCCTCCCACCTCAGCCTCTTAAGTGCTGGGACTAAAGGCGTGAGCCATCACGCCCAGCCTTGAAAAGCTTTTCTATAGTAGCAGCTCATCTGGTAGTTACATATTTGACAAAGCCAAAAACAATTTAGGTACTAGCTGACTTACCAATTCTTCAACTTTTATTTATTTATTTATTTATTTATTTGTTTTTGTTTTTTGAAGTAGGGTCTCACTCTAGCCCAGGCTGACCTGGAACTCATTATGTAGTCTCAGGGTGGCCTCAAACTCACAGCAATCCTCCTACCTCTGCCTCCTGAGTGCTGGGATTAAAGGCGTGTACCACCATGCCCAACCAACTCTTTCAACTTTTAATTTCACAAACATATGTATTCACATCTACTGACATCTTTACTAAAACAAAATAAAAAATAAAAAAATAACTAATTTTTCTTTTAGCTCTTCCTTACTTTTCTTACATTGTACCTGTTTTAGGATGAACACTAAAAGGGCTCTTCAGTAAATGATTAATTCCTTTGCTAACATTGATATCCAGCCGCGGAAAACAGTATTGGAGCATAATCTCCCATTCCAGCCAGGGTCCACACTTGTCATTTTTCATATTCTAAAAGCAGATGCAAGGCCAGCATGAGGATCAGTAGAAACTTTTGAATATTTCTTGCTTTCTTTCTCTCTGCTTTCTTTCTCTCTCTCTCTCTTTCTCTCTCTTTTTTTGTTTTAAATGTTTTTTATTTATTTTTTATTTGAGAGTGACAGACAGAGAAAGAGGCAGAGAGAGAGAGAGAATGGGCGCGCCAGGGCTTCCAGCCACTACAGATGAATTCCAGATGCATGCGCCCCCTTGTGCATCTGGCTAACGTGGGTCCTGGGGAAATCGAGCCTCGAACTGGGGTCCTTAGGCTTCACAGGAAAGCGCTTAACCGCTAAGCCATCTCTCCAGCCCTCTTTTTTTGTTTTTTTGAGGTAGGGTCTCACTCTAGCCCAGGTTGAACTGGAATTCACTATGTAACCTCAGGGTGGCCTTGAACTCATGGCTATCCTCCTACCTGTGCCTCCCACATGCTAGGATTAAAGGCATGCACCACCACATCTGGCAAGTATTTTTTAAGAAGGCTAATGACTAAACAAAACAATAACAACCTAATTAGGAATTGTATTATATTTACAGATACTGATTTCAATGGAATATACCTGAGATGTGCTGATTGTTTTCTTCAATTGCTCCCAGCGCTGAAGTGAACTGTGAGACTTCTGGAAGTGCTTTTGAAGTTCATCATGAATTGGTGATATACATTAAGGAATACACTCATTTGGGACACATTAATAAATAACTTAGTTTTGGTATGTAGTATCACAAGGACATATAAACCTTATCAACACTTAGAAAGTAACTATTAATGTCGAAAACATAAATGTCAAAAACTTATATTCTTGGGCTGGAGAGATGGCTTAGCGATTAAGGCACTTGCCTGCAAAGCCAAAGGACCCAGGTTCGATTCCCCAAGACCCACATATGCTAGATGGACAAGGTGACCCACACGTCTGGAGTTCATTTGCAGTAGCTGGATGGCCTGGCATGCCCATTTTTCTCTCTTTCTCTCTACCTGCCTCTCTCTCTCTCTCAATAAATAACTAAAAATATTTTTTTAAATTAAACAACAAAAAAACTTATGTTCTTGCCGGGTTTGGTAGTGCATGCCTTTAATCCCAGCACTCGGAAGACAGAGGTAGGTTCAAGGCCAGCCTGAGACTACATAGTGACTTCCAGGTCAGCCTGGGCTAGAGTGAAACCTACCTTGGGAAAAACAAATAAACAAAAAAGCCCTCAAAAAATTTTCTAAAAAAATTCCTTTGGAGCTGGGTGTGGTGGCGCACTCCTTCAATCCCAGCACTCAGGAGCCAGAGGTAGGAGAATCGCCATAAGTCGGGGGCCCACAGCTGCTACAAACTCCAGAGGCATGTACCACCTTGCATATCTGGCTTATGTGGGTCATAGGGAATCGAACCTGGGTCCTCTGGCTTTGCAGGCAAGCACCTTAACCGCTAAGGCATCCCTTCAGCCCTGTTTATTTTAAAGCAGGGTCTCACTGTAGCCCACAATGACCTCAAACTCATGGCAACCCTCCTATCTCAGCCTTTCCAAGTGCTAGGATTAAAGATGTGTGCCATCATGCCCAGCTTCCATTTACCATTCTTTTTTTTTTCAATTTTATTTATTTATTTTGAGGTAGGCCTGGAAGTCACTATGTAGTGTCTGGCTGGCCTTCAACTCACTGTAATCCTACCTCTGCCTCCAGCATGCCAGGATTAAAGGTGTGTGCCACCATTGGAATTGATTTGACTTGTCTTTGAGGCAGGAGTAAAAGAGCACAAGTGGCCAAGAATGGATCTGATGATATTCCCTAGAGCTAGGGTTGGTCTGAGTCCTAGGCCAGGGAATGTGGCTCAGTGGTTGAACTTGGTATGTGTGAGGCCCTGTGATCAATCCCTATACTACAGAGAGGTAATAGGAGGAAGGAGAGAGAAGAGAGATAAGAGGGACTGACTGAGACAAGAGAATCCTAATGCAAAATCAGGCTGGGATATATATCTCAAAAAGCATGAAGAACCCCAAAAAATGATCAATGGGCAGTTATTTGAACTTGAATACACTTCTACTTTGATAAGAACTATTAAAAGGCCCTGCTCGAGCCAGGTGTGGTGGCGCACGCCTTTACTCCCACACCTGGGAGGAAGAGGTAGGAAGATCAGGGAGTTTGAGGCCATCCTGTGACTACACAGTGAATTCCAGGCCAGCTTGAGCTAGAGTGAAACCCTACCTTGAAAAACCAAAAAAACAAAACAAAAGTCTTATAAAGGATATTCTCAGGAAGTAGGGCTAAAATCTTATCCCAGCTTTCTTTATTTTCAAGAATATCTTGACCAACTAGGGCATATTCTTCAAAGTATTTTTTAATTATGTTTATGGATCTTCTGTAGGAAGAAATTAACAGCAAAGTTCCACTACTATTAGCAGCCAATGCACATGACAAAAAGGTACTACCACTATTGGGCAGGAAGTTGCTGTTTATTTTTTTCTGAATTTCTAGAACTTTCCTAGGGAAAATGGAAGTAATGCCCCTTTGTCAGTTTATGAGTTACAATAAGAGGACAGAACCTTGCATAAGTAGAACCTGGCACAAAATAGGTAAGCATTCAGGAATGTTTGCTTATTATTTTTTTTCATGGAATGATTATCTTTGAAATTCTACAATCTAGAAGATTAGTAATGTCTTAAAAATGAAACAATGCGGGCTGGAGAGATGGCTTAGCGTT